>NC_071440.1:722150-1426800 GCF_017976375.1 Cuculus canorus
ATTCGAAACAGTAAATGATGTCATTATATCTGGAGTATAACCCTGTCTCTTACTCCATAAAAGCATCTTTTGTAACATGAATTCCTCCAGCTTTACCCCCTTCTTTTCTAGTATTTGCTTCCACATGCTTATAATCATTTCCTCCTCTTTTGTTAGTGAGGCTCCCATCTTTTTCCCCAGCAGCTCACCTGCACTCGGTGGCTTCTTAAAAGTCCCGGATCCGGAATTAAGCAGCTTCTCTCGCCGCTCCTCTTGGCTATTTTTGCCGAAAACTCTTTTAGCAGCTTCTCTTGCCGCTCCTCTTGGCTATTTTTGCCGAAAACTCTTTTAGCAGCTTCTCTCGCTGCTCCTCTTGGCTATTCTTGCCGAAAACTCTTTTATAGTGGCTGTGCCACCTCGGGGAACCCCAAAATTAAAACTCTCAGAAAATCGCTCGCTATATCACGTCGCGGTCACCAGATGTCGCTGTTGAGACACGACACGGTGATGTGGAAGCAAGTTTCTTTATTGATGTTACAGGGCTGACCGGCCGGTGCTTGATCTTACGCGCGCCTCTTATACCCTTGATTAACACACGCGTCTCCGCATGATTGGATTAGCTTATACATAAACAATCTGTGAATGGATAGTGCTACTTTCATGCATGGTCCTATATTGTCTGCCCACTTCCCGTCCCATGATCTCCTTCCGGGTGCATTAATCAGGGGTCCTCAGCCCGCTGTGGACCCCACAAAGAAACAGTCTTTCAAGTCGATTACCAATAAGTGCCAATCCTTTGGCAACATCGTTGGCAATGGCATACCTGGTTGCAAGGCTCCCATAGGCCACATCTGATCGTTTACCTTGCGAAGATCGTGCAGGAGGTGCCACTTCCCGGACTTTTTAGGAATTACAAAGATAGGTGTACTCCAAGGACTGGTCAAAGGTTGCTGGCGGGGACGACTGCTGGATGATATTAAAGGACCCACCACTTTTGTCGTCACGCGGGGACCCTTCGCACTGGCTTTCCCGTTTTTTGCCAGCCTGCATAAATCACCAGCATGATTGCTTTTCTGACAATGGTCACACCACACAGTTGCAGTACATGTCTTTCGAGAATGCCCTTTCCTCCCGCATTTATAGCAACTTCCTAAACTGACCCTCCTGTCTGTTTGTGTTGGCATTCCTCCAATCTTTTGTACTGCCGTGGCTAGAAGGGAGGTGGTGGGAGATATGGCAGCTGAAACAGCTTGTGCTATCATTTTTCCTAGCTGGGTACTTTGTGCTCTGCTTGCCACTTCTATCATATCAACTACCTCAGAAGATTTAGGGAGAGCGGCTAAGGTCGCTTTTGTCTTTGGATTGGCATTCTCGAAAGCAAGCAATTTGAACATGCTTTGCTTTCCAGCTTCATCCATGCCCGTTTGATTTGCTAACGCTGCTGATAATCGGTCGACGAAATGAGTATACGGCTCTGTGAGTCCCTGCTTCACGTTAGTGAAGGTGGGCGATGGATCTTCCCCTGGTAATGCATAGTATGCTTGCCGAGCAGTGGCTGCAGCCAGATGATGTAAGGCTATTGGATAATTCAACTGTTGGGCCATGTTAGTGTATGCCCTTTGCCCAGTAATCATCTCTGCGGTTATTCCTGTTAAAGGATCATTGGGAGCTCTTGGTCGTGCCGCCTCTAGGGCAGCCTGACGAGACCACTCCCTTTCCCATAGAATTTGTTGTGACGGTGTGAGAAGCAGTCTGGCAATGCTACGACAATCTATGGGGGAATTAACATCAGCCGTATATATCCAATCTAATGCAGATCTCGCTTCCTCAGATTTTATTCCTCCCTCCTTTATCACCTTCTTTATTTGCTGTAGAATTTTCCAGTCATGCTGCTCGAAATTAGGTTGTGGGTTATTTGCATTAAATACAATCGGCAAAGCAGGGGAGCCTGCTGGCTGCCAATCCCCATCTAAGAGAGCATCTCGAATAACTCCAGACCACCTGTTACTGGTCCTTGGCCGACATAAAGGCTCGGCATATTGTGGGAGATAAACTGAAGGTGCTGAGGATGTCATTGGCACACAAGGCTTATCAATCATCTCTCTAATTGAGGAGGCAGGGACAGCGGACACTGGACCTTCTGGATTTTTTATACTATCTTCTAACGAACGAAGGGACTTTTCCATTCTTTCCTGAAGAGTTTGCATCATTGATTCTACCTGTTTTTGTAACTCTTTAAGTTCAGTGGAGTTACCTGGCGTTTCCTCTACCACGCCATCTTCTTCCTCCTCTGACTCCTCGCTACTTTTTTCTGGTAATGCAACAGTCTCGGAAGGAAGAGACAGGTATAATTTAGCCCGACAGCTTGGTCCACCCCGCACTTTATCAGTGCAGCTGGCTACTGTGGACACTTCTGGTTCCTGTGTCATTGCACTTCCGCCCTCTGATGGGTGAACATCGGGCGCCTCCGATGCAATGGGGTCGTCTATGTCCTCAGACGCATTCCCCCTTTTTACAGCCGGATTTAAGAGCTCGTGGACGCTGGTACAAACTTTCCCAGTCATTCCTTTCATTGGGTAATTCTGGCCCACCCCAAAGAAAGCACTCACGCGACTCATCGTGGTAGGATGAGTTTCAGCCGGGGGACTGAGGGGGGCTATGGCATGCACAGCGGCAGCGGCAACTTTTGACTCCACCTTCAGCGCTTGTAAAGTATGAACGACAGTCCGCCAAGTTTCCCCGCAGCCCCCAAAAGGCTCTTTGCCCTTTTTTGTGATCGTGCAGCCCCATAATTCATCCCCCACGTCGTGCCACGCAGCCCAGTCAAAAAGATGAGAAGGATTTGCAAGAAATCCTTTCTCCCTAGCCCATTGAACGAGCTTCACTAATGCCTTTTTGGTAACTGCTTCACCTCGCTTAGCGAGAATACCTAATAGCAGTTTTTGTGCTGCAGCATATTCAGATTCCATGTCTGCAAGCAAGAAAAGCAGAGGGAAGGTAGTGACTCAGTCTGCAGTCGCTGACTCGTGGCCGATATCTCTGCTGGCTCCCCACACCCTTCGCTCCGAAACCTGAAGCTAACGGCTCAGCTTTTTCACTATCGGTTCAGCTTTTCGCTATCGGTTCAACTTTTCACTAGGGTTCAGCTTTTCGCTAAGGTTCAGCTTTTTGCTAGGGTTCAGCTTTTCGCTATCGGTTCAACTTTTCACTAGGGTTCAGCTTTTCGCTAGGGTTCAGCTTTTCGCTAAGGTTCGGCACCCTTACCGCGTTTCGCTAGGGTCCGGTGTCAAAGATTCACCCTTACCACTTTTTGCTAGGGTTCGTGGTCAAAGATTCACCCTTTCCGCTTTTTGCTAGGGACTCTGCTTTTAACCCTTTCCGCTTTTTGCTAGTGTTCGGCACTCTTACCGCGAAGGGTCCGGCGTCAAAGATTCACCCTTACTGATTTTTGCTAGGGTCTCTGCTTTTAACCCTTTCCGCTTTTCGCTAGGTTCTACCTTTCGGGCGCCACTTGTTGGGGGAGGGGAGCCCCGGAGTCAATGAACAAGTCCTCCCAGAGGTATGAAGCATTGCTCGTTTATTGTAACATCTGAGGGTGTATTTATACATATAATCAGAGTGCACGTTTCCATGGAATCAGAATATTTACAACATATTCTAATTGTAAAGTCACACTGTTGAACTACACACTCGGTTCCCATGCCTGGTTCTGACTTTATCAAGCCGGCCTCCTCATTCTCATGAGATAGCAAAGCTCTCAGAAAACATCACAATCTTGAAGCCTTATACTAAGGCTTTGTATCTAAGAACTGACTATAGGCCTTTGTGTCTAAACATTGATACTTTAGCACATTCCTTTCTACTGATTGTCATAGGCAGGGTTGTGCAAGCAGGCTTCTAGGATTACAGCATGTCCAGTTTGTTCCAATATATTTCCTACACTCTTGGGTGGATCCCATCCAGCCCTATAGACTTGTGGGTGTCTAGCTGGGCAAGCAAGTCTCTAACCACCTCCTCTTGGATCATGGGAGCCTCATTCTGCTCCTCTAACTCCTGGGTTTGTACAGAGAGGGAACAACTTTCCTTGCTATTAAAGACTGAGGCAAAGAAGGCATGAAGTATCTCAGCCTTGTCCTTATCCCCTGTCACTGTTTTTCCTTCTGCATCCAATAGGGACTGAATATTCTCCCTAGCCCTCCTTTTCTTGTTAATGTATTTGTAGAAAGATTTTTTATTATCTTTCACAGACTTAGCCAATTTGATTTCTAGTTGGGCCTTAGCCCTCCTGATTTTTTCCCTGCACAATCTCACTTCCTCCCTGTAGTCCACCCATGATGCCTGTCCCTTCCTCCAAAGCTCATAGACATTCTTCTTCTTTTTGATGCATCTAAAGATCTCCCTTCTCAACCAAGCTGGCTTTTTTGCCCCGCCGGCTCCTTTTCCAGAACACAGGGATGGCTTGCTCTTGAGCTGCTAGGATTTCTTTTTTTAAGAGCGCCCAGCCCTCGTGGGCTCCCTTGCCCTGAAGGACTGTCTCCCATGGGACTTTGCCAACCAACCTTCTGAACAGTCCAAAGTCTGCCCTCTGGAAGTTTAATGTGACTGTTTTGCTAATCCCCTTCTTTATCCCACCTAGAACTGAAAACCCTATCATCTCATGATCGCTTTGTCCCAGGCGTCCTCCAACCGTCACATCCCCCACAAGGCCTTCTCTGTTCACAAACAGCAGGTCCAGGAGGGCACCCTCCCTTGTTGGTTCACTAACCAGTTGTGTGAGGAAGTTGTCTTCCACGCACTCCAGGAACCTCCTAGACTGCTTCCTTTCTGCTTTATTGTACTCCCAGCAGATATCCAGAAGACTCAAGTCTCCCACGAACACAAGAGGTAGAGATCTAGAGACTATCCCCAGCTGTTTATAGAAGAGCTCATCAGCTGCTTCTTCTTGGTTGGGTGGTCTGTAACAGACTCCCATCACAATGTCTGCCTTCTTGTGGGCTCCTCTGATTTTAACCCATAGGCACTCAGTCTCTTCCTCACTGTAATCGAGCTCAAGGGTATCAAAGCACTCTCTAACATAGAGGGTTACCCCGCCTCCTTTTCTACCCTTCCTGTCCCGCCTGAAGAGTTTACACCCCCCCATAGCTGTAGTCCAGTTATATGAGTCATCCCACCACGTTTCTGTGATGGCAATGACATCGACATCGTAGTCACCTTGCCCTACAACAGCTTCCAGCTCCTCCTTCTTATTGCCCACGCTGCATGCATTGGTGTAAATGCACTTCAGCTGGGCTGATGAACCTTCAGCCCTCATAAAGGGAATAGAGTTCATTCCCAATTGACTGGTCCTTGGAATAACTAACTTCACGGTGCCAGTTTCATTATTGCTGTCCCCAGCTGTACTCGCCCTCACTTGCTCTGTGGTGGTGTACTGGCGGTCCTCTCCAGCACACCATATCTTAGTCGCTGGACTCCCACTTCCAGACTCATTCCCAACTAGCCTGGTGTCCTCCCCCTCCCCCTTCACATCTATTTTAAAGCTGTATTTAAGAGCCTAACTAGATTTTTAGAAAGTACTTTAGTCCCTCTTGGAGACAAGCGTGTCCCATCCCTAGTAAGAAAGCCTGGGGGTGGGTGGGTCACTCCATGATCAAAGAAGCCAAAGCCTCTCTCCTCACACCAGGCTCGGAGCCAGGCATTAATCAGCTGTTTGTCTTTGACCTCCTGTTCCTTATTCCTTAGTGTTGGGATGGAACTAAACACCACTTGTGCTCCAGAGCCCTCCATCATTCTCCCTAGAGCCCTGAAGTCTCTCAGCTTCTGCGCTGTAAAACATCATTGCGTATTTGAAATACCAGCAGGGGGTAATAATCCATTTCCTTCACCAAGGAAGGAAGTTTTCTAGTGACATCCTTCACTGATGCCCCCGGTAAGCAGCAGACCTCCCTGTGGAGCGGCTCCGGTCTGCAGATGGGTCCCTCCACTCATTTTAGAAGGGAATCCCCCAGGACAATCACTCTGTTCTTTTTATTAACAGAGGATGTTCTTAAGGTCCTCTGAGGATGCTGGAGCCTAGGGAATGTTTCTAGGCTGTGGGAGCCATCTTCTTCATTCTTGGGGATAGGATCCACCTGCAGCGCTTCATATTTGTTCTTGAGGGTGATTTGGGGGTTTGTTGTCTGGGTGGGGGGAGCAGGTTTCCTGTGCCGGGCAGGAACTGCTGCCATTCCCCATCTCTTGTTCCCCCAATCTTGCAGTTTGTAGGTGGGAGCTGCTTAGCCACACTGGCTCCAGCAGCCTGCTGAGTTTGTGAGAGGGTGTTGCTCCAGCGATCTATTTCCCTCTCACATTCCCTGATGGTCCTTAACCTATTTACTTCCTCCCTCAGCTCTGCCACCACGTGAAGGAGTTCCCCCACACAAGCACAGCTCCCACAAGTGTAGCCGGTACCAGAGGCATGAGCTGGTGGGGGAGGGGGGCACTGCCTGCAGCCCAGGGTCTGAATAGCTGCATGTACCCACTGAGGTTCTGTCTGGGTGGCAACATCCATCCTGCTCGCTGCAGCACCCGGAGCAGTTTTAATCTTCTGCCTGGTAGCTACCATGGTCCACAATCCCATCTGGCCAGCCTCCAGCCCTTCCCTGAGCCCTTCCTGCTCACCCTGCCTGCTCGAACTGCCACTCTAACTGCCTCTTTATACTAACGTGCCCTGCACCTCTGCCACGCTCCTCTTCGCTGTGCTCCTCTTCTTACTCATTGAGCCCCTGGCTCCCTCTGCCATTTCCTTCCAGTGCTGTCCTAAGGGGCTTGCCCGAGGAAATTCTTGCTCAATTTTGACCCTGTTATACTACCTTCCGACTCTACCTTTCTCCAACTTCCACAAACCATTTAAACACTTACAAATGCCCTGTCTCTAAGTTCTCAGGGACTTTCCACAAGACTAGCAACAACAACAATTCCTGTCTACAGATTACAGACACTCAGGACAATAGAGTGATCCCAACCTAGCTGAATAGCACAATAAAACATTATGATTGTCTGAACACTAAATCTGATCCATTCCTGCAGCCTGCAGAATTCTGCCCCCCCTGTCCACGCAAACCTTTTTTTTTAAACTTTCAAATTATTCTTTTTCTCTCTCACACAGAACACTTAACTCAAATTCCGTGTGGGGAAGGGTTAACTCACACACAGAGCCCTCACATACTCCACAACATATGAGAAATTTAAAATGAGCTCTTAACAATGTTAAAATATACACAATATAGCTACTGAAGATTTGCAACAGGTGTAGAAGATGATAACTATCTCATATGCAGCACTCCTGCTTCCTCAGCGAGGAGTACCCAATTCATAATAATACTTTATACAATAGTAATATTATCTTATCTATAATACCATAGTCCTTCACTCCGCGTCTCAATCTCACGAGAATCTTGGGATTATATTTTACCTGGTGCTTTGCTATCACAGCAGGGAGCATCCATACCAGACCACAGCAGCAAATTCGCTATTTTACCCAGGGGCAGGCAGTGCCACCTCCTCACCCGGCGCAAGTAGGGGATTTATATCCCCCCTCACGGTCTTATGGGATCTTGGCAATGCGACTCTAACCCTTTGTCATCGCGTGAGGCGTCCCATACACGATTTACGGACTCTTCCCCTAATTCTCCTGCAGGTACATCCAATTTATCATACCATATCATACATAAATCACATACCTGGTCCGCCCGCTGATGGGCCGTCTCTGCCCCCACAGCAATTGGATAGAGATGGGAGATTCTCCGGAGAAATAGCTTACCGGGGTGCGCCTTAGAATGTCCAACTTCCCACTGATCCTGCAGCCGGGCAGAGAGGGAGTCCCATCTGGGGTGCCAAATTGCTTTGCGGAATCAAATCCTATAACCCAAAATGAGTTATAAAGCAGGTATGTTTATTTCCAGTGCTGGGGTGCAAGGGGGTTCTCCTTCTAGCTTGCACACCGTATAACTTAACAAGCAGCTACTTATAGTGTAAAGACATGCATAGTTATATGCGCCTAGTACATATTCATAACCTTTCCCCGCTTTGTATTATAATTAGTTCTGGAAAGTTCTCTCCAGTCTTGCGCCTGCGTAGTGCCTCTTGGTGGTCGTGGGCCGGGGTCTTAGGGATGAAGTAAGAAGTCTTTCTCAGGATAAAAAAAGTTTTTTCCTTGAACTGTGTACAAACACAGGCTCTTCTGGTTGTTTTCCAGCTTTCTGCATTCCAATGCCCATTTATCAGTAGACTTCTGCTAGCTGGCTCCTTTGTTATCAACTTCCAAGGTCTTCAAGGCGAACACCACTGACGGAGTCGACGGGAGACAAGCACATCCGATGATGATCAACAAGTCTCGATTTATTGATACGATAGGCATGCTTTTATAATGGCAGTAATAAGGCTCATACATATTACAAAAGTAAGGCTCATCATTGGTCCGATACAGAGTGTCAGCCCTGCCTCTATTGCTACATTCCTAGGATGTTTGTGGTTTTTCTAGGTCCTGTTTTTATCTCCTGTTATCGCCTAACTTCTTGCTCAAGGAGACCGTGGCCTTGTACGAGGCTGTTATTATTTCACCAGCTGTATTTTCTCACGTCCCTTCTCCTCAAGCCATGTCTCTACAGAAACTCTCCACATTTCCCCCATTTTCTTTCTGAGCAAGAAGGTTCGTCTGACTCCAAAACGTGGGTTCCCCTATCTGACCGCAGTCTAGCTCGTGCACACTGCGTTTTTCTCTGACTCCATTGCACTAATAAGGATACATTAGGATGGAACAACAATAAATTCCCTCAAATAGTAAGGTCCTCCCTGTGGCTTTGCCGGTATACCATTCCAAGCTCTGTCTCCACAAATTAAAAATATCCTGGGGGGCAATTTCTTCGGGGCCGTAATGTTGGCACCGTTACATCGGGAGTAAAGCTGGCTATTCACTGTTCCTGATTCCAGGGATGAGTCTAGGCTGGCCCAATTTTGCGATTCTTGTTAAAGTCTTTTAGGTTCAGTGGCTCAAAACCGAACCAACCCCCCTGTTTGACATTGGATAAACTGGCATTTGCACTTCCAAAGAGATCTAATTCTTCTGGGGGAGAGTGCAGGGTGATGTTCAAGGGCAGTATGATCTTACATTGTTGGCAGCCATCCTCAATCTGAGGGTTACCTCCCCACTCAAGAGACACCTGGCTACAGCCCTCAGCGCTCGATAAGTTTTTGCACAGGCTGCTTTCGTTCTCAAAACCACAAAATTCCCCTGGGGACCAAACAGGCAAACCTATCAGGCAAGTTCGGAAAGGATTAGTAACCCCTCCTAAGCTAAGGCAAAGTGATGATTGACTAGTTTGGTTTGCCAATGTTACCCAGATGTTATCTCTTGGCTGATTAAAGCGTGTAAAGCGTATAACTCCTGCTATGCTGGCTACTACAGCACTAAGCAATACAGCAGAAACAGGCTTCATTTTTCTCTTCTATCCTTTCTCCCCCTATTTCTTTTAGTCCTTACTGTTCCTAGCTGTTGCAGTTTTAACTCCTGTAACTTGCTCAAGCACTGATCCAATTCCCTGTCAGGATCTCCTGTTATGGGCCCTACCATGTAATGCTGTGTTATGGGTACCAATTTGCTACACCTCGCAGAGATAATATGAGATCTACCTTGAACTATAACCCTTTTAACAATATTCTCCAATTCCCAACGGTAGTAAGCCAATATTTTCTGTTCAGGTGCTTCAAAAAATGCTAAGGCCGTGGTTGTTGCTAGCCTTGTTTGCTCTTGCAGCTCTCTCTGCCAGCTGTTAAAGTTATGGTCAAATGCACACCTGTTACACCATAAGTCACATACTAGGGACTGTTCTATCCAAAAGATCTTATCGCAACCCCTGCAATACAAAGCTACCCAAGCAGCACAACACGGATTATTACAATCAAGACAATTTTGACCCGCTGGCCCCATATGTAATACTTCCGATAACAGTCCAATAGTTGTAATTAGTCCTTCAAAGGTCTGGCAGTGCTTCAAAACCCTGTCGATGGCTTTCGAGTATCCTTTCAACTGTGACAGCAGCGGTCGTAGGATCAGTGGCAGCTTCTCCTCTATTCTCCTGTTGTCTTCCTCCGTCAGATTGCTTGGCAGTTGTTGCATCGAGAACAGGTTTAGTCCACCTTGCAGGCACCCATACCGGTCCTGTAGGGGTAGAGACACAAAGATATCCCCTTCCCCAAAACATAACCTTAGCAGGATCTTTCCATAACCCTGTCTTAGGGTCTCTGTATTTCACCCACACGTCCTTTTTCTGCTCGGTAGTTTCATTTGGCCGATGATGTAATTCTGCTGGAGGGTACTCTGCATCCCCAAATATGCACAAGTGATTGATCACAAATAAGCTCCTCAATAGCCTTGCCTGGGGATCAGCAATCTTTTCATGTTTTGCCAAGTACCTTTTCAGAGTGCCATTAGCCCTTTCGATGATAGCTTGCCCTGTTGGGGAGTTTAGAATGCCTGTGATATGCTCAATTCCCCAACTCTTTAAGAACCCTTCTATTCTCTTGCTAATGTAAGCAGGCCCATTATCCGTTTTAATCCTTTTTGGCGTCCCCATTACTGCAAAACAGCTATATAGGTGCCTTTCCACGTGGATAGCCTTTTCTCCTGCCTGTGCTGTTGCCCAAATGAACTTACTATAGGTGTCAATAGATACATGCACATACTTCAATCTACCAAAGTTAGGGACATGCGTAACATCCATTTGCCATAACTCATTTGATTGTAGTCCCCGTGGGTTTACCCCTAGGCCTAGACCACCACCTCCATTGTGATGGCTGCAAATCGGGCAGGCCCTAACTATGGCCTTCGCCTCTGCCATTGTGATTTTGAACTCTCGGTGCAAGCCCTTTGCATTTTGGTGAAACATAGAGTGAGCTTCTCTGGCTAGCAGCTGGCCTGGCAGTGGAGTGCCCTGAGCCACAGACACTAGTCTGTCTGCTCTAGCATTACCCTCACCCAAGCCAGCTTCCCATTTATGGCTTCTAATATGAATCACAGCATAAGCGTGCTCCCTTAACCTTGTAGCCTTTTTTAACTGTACCAACAACTCATACAGCCTCCGGTTTTGCACCTCTTTTATAGAGGTGTCTTCGATTCTAGCTACGACCCCAGCAACATACAAAGAGTCTGTTACGATGTTCAGTGGTCCTCTTAGCTGTGATATTGCCCATACTACTGCTAAAAGTTCCATAGTCTGTAGACTGTCTGCAGCTTCTGCTTGTAAAATCTGATGTTTCCATAGTCCCTTTTCTTGCCATGTTATTGCAGGAGTTCTGGATTTTCTGCCAGCATCCGTGAATGCCGTAAGAGCATCTGCGATAGGGGAATTTTCTCGTTTTGGCCGAGTGATCCAATCCCATTCCCCAATCCATTGAGCTGGCGCCTGCCGGAGCTTTTCTGTTTCAATGGGGCAGCTCGCACCTAAAAGTGCCTCCTGCAGCTCCTCGCTATTACACAAGTACCAGTCCAAGGTATCCTTTTTAATTGGCATCCTGATTACTGCTGGCTCGGTTCCAGCTACTTGTAGCATTCTCTCCTTGCCTTTCTTTATTAAATCCGCTAGCATTTCGACCTTTTGAAACAGAGTTTTGGTTTGTTGTAACGCGGGGGAAATCCACTCCAATACCCTTATCTCCCCCGTTTTCTTTTGCAATTGAGTCAGTGCCCCAAGGAGGTATTTGGGACCGTTCCAGATCGTCAGGTCTATGGATAATTCTGGATCTCGCCGATGGACTTGCCCCTGTGTAATGCAGTCCATTATATACTGAAGAGTGTGCTGTTGTTCCGGAGTAACACGGATCGGACTTGCTGGGTCCGTGCCTTTGAGAAGTGGGCGTAATTCGTCCAGCAGTTCGTTTGGTATTCCCACAATCGGTTTTAACCATTGAAGGTCGCCCAGTAACTTCTGAGCCTCATTCAGAGTTGTGAGTTTTGTTTGCAGTTGTAGCTTCTGGGGTTTAACTATTTGTTCCGACATTGTCCATCCCAAATATTTCCACGGAGCTGTTGTTTGAATTTTCTCAGGGGCTATAACAAGGGAAAATTGTGCCAAGGCAGTCTGTATCTCCTGAATTTGCTGTTCAGTAAAAGGTTTTGGTTGGGCAAACAATATATCATCCATATAGTGATAAATCACTACATTTGGCCATCTCTTTCTCAGGGGCTGTAATGCAGAGTCAACATAAATTTGGCATAAAGTAGGACTATTGCGCATTCCCTGCGGGAGTACCGTCCATTCAAATCTTTGGTCCGGCCCCTCCCTGTTAAGTGCAGGCAATGTAAATGCAAATCGCATCATGTCTTGTGGATGAAGGGCAATAGTAAAAAAGCAGTCTTTAAGATCAATAATTAGTAGTGGCCAATCCTTAGGAATCATTGCGGGATTAGGTAATCCTGGTTGTAAAGCCCCCATGGGTTCCATTTGGGCATTGACAGTACGCAAATCATGTAACAAACGAAACTTTCCTGATTTCTTTCTGATCACAAAAATTGGAGTGTTCCAGGGGCTTGTGGATAGTCGCAGATGCCCCTGTTCGTATTGCTCCTTCACTAGATCATGAGCACGCAGGAGACTCTCCCTTCTTAAAGGCCATTGCTTAACCCACACCGGAGAGCTGGTTTTCCAGGTAATGGGTATCGGGAAAGTCCAGGCAACGGCCACTACCCCAAAGGGTGCTCATTGGTTAGCACCACTCCCAATTGGGTCAGAATGTCCCGCCCTATAAGGCACTGCAGGGTAGGTGGCAATTGGACTACCGAGAAAGTAGCTGTTAATTGTTTTCCATCGATGTTCACCTTGATAGGAGGGGAACGACTGGCCAGGGTTAAACCCCCAACCCCGGTCACTGTGGTGGCAGCCGGTTGTAAAGGCCAATGTGGAGGCCAGCAATTAGGGCTAATAATGCTGGAATCAGCCCCAGTGTCCAAAAGGCCTGGAAATGACCTCTTTTGTCCTTGATATTCCACCTCCACGGTTTTCTTAGGCCTTTCATTAAGATTTAAAGTCAGCAAGGTCAGGCCGCCAGTGGATCCGAAACCTTTTTCTCCCCTCTCTTGTTCCCTTATAGGCTTTATCCCTTTTGTCATTTGCTCCAACAGTACCAATTGAGCAATTCTCTGTCCCTTATTAATTTGAACGGGTGGAAAAGGAGTATGCACCATGATCATAATTTCTCCAGTAAAGTCCGCATCAATAACACCAGGTAACACAAATAATCCAATCATAGAGGCAGACGATCGTCCTAATAGCAGTGCACCCACCGCTCAACCTTGTATAACAATAGGTCCTTTAATTCCTGTTGGGATCTTTTGTGGGTGCGATGTCATTAGCGTGATTTCTACTGCTGCTGCCAAGTCCAGCCCGAGGCTCCCTGTGGTGGCAGGTTGGGGGCAGGGAAGGTCGGTTGACCTGCAGCGGCGACTTGTGTCTGAGCGCGGCCACTGCGATTTGCGCTCCTGCCGGAGTTTCCCGACCTCCGCCGACAAGCGCCCGTAGTGTGAGTATCCGAACGGCACTTTCGGCACCATGACCCTGTAGCCTGGCATTCTCGGCGCATGTGACCCATGCCTCCGCATCTGTAGCATCGCGTACGGGTTCCCGATGGAGCCGAATTAACTGCGGCTAACGCTTGAAGGGGTGCGAGAGCAGCTAACACCTGATTTTGTGAAGCCTTTGCCTGTTCCTGTAATCCCAGCCCCAGCTGCTTAATAGCATCTACTAAAAATGCTTGTGATCCTAACGGCATTTGAGCCATCCTTTCTAATGCCTCCTCTATGGTCCAATTTGCACCCAAGGTGTTAATCACACTCCGTGTAGCCTGATTGCAATTTTGAAGAGCGCACTGTTTTAGCAGTGCCCCTCGCATGTATTCGGGTACCCCTGCTTTTTCTATTGCGGCAGCAGCCTTATCTATAAATGCACCAAACGGTTCTTCCCGACCCTGCTTGATTCCCATATATACGGGTACTCCTCCAGGTTCTTTTACCTTATCTATAGCCAATCTGACCAATCTCATAGCCTCTCGGCACTTGTCTGGTCCCACCATAGCCTGAGCTTCCGTGCAGAGAAACGCTCCCAGCCCCATAAGCTCATCAGCTGTCACTCCATGAAGAGGATCTGCTGGCTGCCTCTGTACTGCCACGCATTCGTTAACAATCGCTTGCCAATGTGCATTAAATAAAAGCTGTTGATGCTGTGTAAATATTAACTTTGCTATTCCTCTACAATCAGCGGGCAGAAGCACTTGAGTGCCCCATATGTAGGCTAACATCTGCTTTACTGGCTCACTTGTCACCCCGAACTGGCTGACTGTAGATAGCAACTGTGACAGCAATTTCCAATCAAGGGCAGTAATTGTTGCCATCAGTCCTCCACCTGCCTGAGCCTGGAAGGTCACCGGGCATGCTAGCTGTGCTGCTGCATTAACCACACAGTCATCTCCCCTTTCCAAGCCGTCTTTTGCAAGCGCAGCCCAAGCTTCTCTCCGCTCCCTGGCAATGACCTCCGCTAACTCGCTTTCCGCCCCAGGGGTTGTCTCATTGCCCAGAGGGAGAACGGCCGGGGGTGCTTTCAGCCGCGGCCCCTGCTCTTCGGGGGGTGCGGACGGCTCAGAAGCTGCCTCTGAGCCAGAGCCAGAAGGCGGTGGCGGCGGGGGGAGGGTAAAGCCACCTGCGTGACCGTAGGGGGCAAAGGAGTAGTTTGGGACCATTCTCTTTCATAGTTTCTATTTTTTGTGTGAGCAGCAGATGCTTGCTCAGCTGCTTTCTTTTCTGCCTGGTACTGTAAAAGCTCGTTATGTACCACCCTCCATAGCTTTCCCAACTTTTTTGCCGTTTTATCATCCTTAATGTAGCCTCCCACAACACATCTCCGAACTTTCGCCACTCTGTCAGCTCATGTACGGTATGCGGATTTATGAATAAGCCTTTAGCATGCCCATATGTTAAAAGACTCATTAACTCCTTCTGCAAATCTATTCCCTTAACCTGCCGCACTTCCAGGAAAGCGGTAAATAAATTATATGCTGCTTGCCTTTCCATACCTAATTTATCAGCGCTGTTGCAGCCCCTCAAGGTCTCGGCAGCATGTATCTATATGGTCACCCAGAGCACGGCGCGTCCTCAGGCTCGTCTATACGGTCACCTTACTTTTATTCGCGCTTATTGCCGTCCCGGCTGCTTCGGGACCCGAACCTTTTACCCTGTCGTCACTCGTCCGTGGTTCAATGCCTGCATTTTACTCCGGCATGTCGGGGATCACCATTTGACGAAGTCGTCCATGGTGTCCGGTTGGTCGGGATCACCATTTGACAGAGTCGTCCGTGGTGTCCGGTGGGTACATCGGGGTCACCATTTGACGGAGTCGACGGGAGACAAGCACATCCGATGATGATCAACAAGTCTCGATTTATTGATACGATAGGCATGCTTTTATAATGGCAGTAATAAGGCTCATACATATTACAAAAGTAAGGCTCATCATTGGTCCGATACAGAGTGTCAGCCCTGCCTCTATTGCTACATTCCTAGGATGTTTGTGGTTTTTCTAGGTCCTGTTTTTATCTCCTGTTATCGCCTAACTTCTTGCTCAGGGAGACTGTGGCCTTGTACGAGGCTGTTATTATTTCACCAGCTGTATTTTCTCACGTCCCTTCTCCTCAAGCCATGTCTCTACAAAAACTCTCCACACACCACCAAGCTCTAACAAACACTCCCAACCCCCCTTGTTTGCTTTCGCTCATCAATGTCTAGTCTAAATCTGCCCCTCTCCAGTTTATAGCCATCCCCCCTCGTCCTACCACTACAAACCTTTGTGAACAGTCCCTCCCCAGCTTTCTTGTAGGCCCCCTTCAGGTATTGGAAGGTCGCTATAAGGTCTCCTTGGAGCCTTCTCTTCTCCAGGCTGAACAACCCCAACTCTCTCAGTCTGTCCTCATATGGGAGGTGCTCCAGCCCTCTGATCATCTGTGTAGCCCTCCTCTGGACCTGTTCCAACGGTTCCATATCCTTCTTATGTTGAGGAGAGAGAGAGAAGAATGTACGGGAGAAGAGACCAACACCCACCTCGCTACAACCTCCTTTCAGACAGTTGTACACAGTGGTGAGGTCTCCCTTCAGCCTCCTCTTCTCCAGACTAAACAACCCTGGTTCCTTCAGCCACTCCTTATAAGATTTGTAGTGTAGTCTTATACATAGTGTAACATAACTTTTAAAAAGGAAGAAGCAGTCAATTCTAGAATATTTTCCCTGCAGTCTTGCAAACTTGATCACTGCATGATGTTGCAGAAGTAAGGAGAACAGGTTTGGTCATAGAACTGTTTTAGCCTTAGAAATAAAATTATTTTGGCTGTTAATTCTATACCACGATGAGGAAGTTTGATACAGAAATAGCACAGAAGAAATGAAAATGTCTGTAGCAGAATCTTGTTAATAGTCCTGCTCAGACAGCTTTAATCGTGTATATTCTGAGAACAAAAGCATTTTCTTTGATAAACTGACTGATACTGTTACCTCATAGTGTGTTGTGAACACTGTATTGTATTTTGTAATAGTAACTTAAGCACCGTTTCAGGAAATTTGAAGAGCCAAATTAATGCTTCCTGGACAGGTCCCTGTTCTTTTTCCCCTTCCCATTTTTTTCCCCCACTTTGATAACTCTAATTTATGTGGGCTCTGGCACTCAGCAGGGTGTTTTGTGAGCTCTTATGTTTCTAACATTTCTACCGTATTAGAAAATGAGCCCAGCAGAAAAAAAATCTCATGTTTTTCTGCTAGTTTAATGAGCTAAATCAGTGCACTGCATAGCTTGACAATTAGCAGAACTAGCACTAGGGATGGAATAGGATGGCATAGCCAGGTTTGGTACATGGGAGGAGGGAAGAATAAGAATGGGCATAGGATGGAGCAAGACTTTTCCTTGTTGACACTATTAGACTGTTGATGTGTTCAAGTGTGGTCTGCTGTCTGTTTTCTCAGTTTAATGTATTTTTAGTAGATACATATGATAACATGAATTACTTTTGAATATTTTACACTTCTGTACTGTTAGATATGAGGATAATACAACCTAATTTTCTAGATTGTCATTCACTTTTGCCATCATAAAATAGTCTTCCTGAATTTTCTGATGGAGTCTGTTTTCTCACCTTAAACTGACAAAAAGGAGAAATTGCCTATATAAGGTCTGACACAACCCCCTATCCCGAGACTGCACCTGTAACTCTTTATTTAACAAATTAAGCAAATCAACTACGCTCACCTTCACAACAGTTCCCTTCTGAGCTGAGACATGGCTGCATCCGACGCTGCCCACGTCCAAAGCAATTCCACAGATCACTCTCTGAAAGGCTGTTGAGGATCTCCATCAGTTTGGCTTTCACATATTCTGCCGACAAAAAAAGGGGTTCCTTTGAGCACTGACTTGATCTTTGGGCTCTTTACTGCACGCCTCAGTCAATAATTGAAAAGTTTCCATTGGAGATTTCTTCAGTTTCACAAGAAACTTGATGTTCACTCGCTGTTCACTCTTGCACACTGACATTTTCCGTCCGAGGGTAAGACAACGTCTGTATTTGAACATATGTCCACTTGCACTGAGCGAAGGGGTTGAGCTGAGCCCCGTCTCACTGTGACAGGTTAGAACGTGTTCTAGAGCCATCTCTCTGTCTCTCCCCTCCCACTCTTGATTCCCCAGCTACAGGGTTAGTCTTGCATTTCTCGTGTCAGACCTTGTAGATCAATATAGGACAGTAATATTAGTTTCAGTTCAAATAATTAAGCCATCATTTTTTATTTTCATTGTTAATATTTACTCATTCTTAGTAAATAGCCACATATTAATGTCCTACATGGAAATTTAAGAGAAACAAATTAGTCTCAGCATGTGCCTAGAAGAGCTCTGGTAGCAGTTGTCTTGTTCAATCTGACTGTTCTTTTGATGCTTCATGTTGTGAGGCGGTGGACTTCTGTATGAGTGAGTGGAGCTTGCTTTTATAATTCTAAACATTTGTGGGAAAAGTACTTTATCAGAGGTGTGTATTTAAAGTGTCTCTGTCTTAAATTTAAGAGTTCTCAGCTAATTTTCACAGAAATCTTTAAAAACTCATTGCTTTAATGATGTTTACTGAAAAACATCATGCAAGTGCATGTCAGTAATGAACTCTCATAGAAAAGTAATTTTTATTAATTTTCTAACTGTCAGTTTTATTGAAGAACTACTAAAACACTTAAAAACTTATCAGTCATGAAAAGATAACAGTGTAAGGCTTCTGTATTATTTTGAAATAAAGATTTGGCTTATTTTCAAGGAGTGAAATACAACATCCCCCCCCCCGCCCTGCTAAGAAGAAAGTCATCACCTGCATGATATATCTGCATCCACAGAAACCTCAAAATTATACAGCCTTTTTAATGAGGGTGGAAGAGAAAAAAATCCATTAAAGTGCATGCATAGATAGATAGCTGCTTCAGGTCTGTTTGTAGAATAGACAAGTATTAATGAAATCTGGGATTATTAAATGTTTAGGTATTAACTTAGTATGTTGAATTAATCTATTTACTTACTGTCTTTTTTCAATATAGCCAGCAGCCAGCTTCGGGTGTAGCCTATTCCCATCCAACGACAGTTGCTAGCTATACTGTCCACCAGGCACCAGTTGCTGCGCACACTGTTACTGCAGCCTATGCTCCAGCAGCAGCTACAGTTGCAGTAGCCAGGCCTGCTCCAGTAGCTGTTGCAGCTGCTGCAACAGCTGCTGCTTATGGAGGCTATCCTACAGCGCACACAGCTACAGATTATGGTTATACACAGAGGCAACAAGAAGCTCCACCACCACCACCTCCTGTCACTACGCAGAATTACCAGGTGTGTTTGTTTAAAAAACAAATTACTTGTGTGATTTTGAAATTATACGTTAAAAGGAGGAAGCATGTTTGGATAAGAGAATGCGATGATATATTTTTTTTTCTTCCATGAATCACGGTTTGAATGCATCTCAAATTACTTAGTAGTTAAAACTGATAGAATGTGAAGTGAGTGCAGTCTCATATGGTGTGTATAGAGGATTATCAGCAGTAGTAATGCAGGAGCTGAGATTTAGGCATTCACACAATAAGCAATGAATTGACATTTATCTCCAAATGATTTTATGAACTACTGATGAAATACTTGTCTTGGCTAACCTAAATGTTCAAGTGGCCTGCAGTAAACTGGATCATGGAACTGATTTATATGAAAAGCTGTTCCAGTAAAATTTTTCAGTGGGAGATAGAAATAGTTCCCTTGTCAGACTACCCTAGGAGAGAAACTACCCTTTGGTTAAGTTTTGGGTACTGTACCTTTGTGAGACCACTGCCTAACCTTGTGTGGCTACAGACTTCTACAAAAGGGAGCTGTTTTCATCTTGCCCTAACCTTTGCTGACACTTCCTTGTGTTGAATCTAGCAGTTGTCAGCATTTGGGTGAGTCAGTTCAGGATAAGGATCCCACAGAAAACCAAAAAAGGAGTACCAGCTTCCCACAGGATTGACAGAACTTCCTTGATTGAGCACAGTTGTGATGCCAGTGCAAGAGATGGAGGTGGGATCATGTAGGGCTATGAAGAGAGATGTGATAGTACCTCAGACAACTTCCCATTCTTACACTGGCTTAAATGTCATATGAAACAACATCCTGTTAGTGACTTGTATTCCACTTCAGTTCAAGAATCAAGAAACTTAGCAATACAAATCAGAGTGCTGCATCAGTTTTTGCAGTTGGAAGATTTCAGTCTGTAGATGTTATTTTGGGAGTTATCTAACGTGTTTACTCCTGTTCAGTTTTTAAGAAAGAGTGAGAAGTTGCATTTTTTTCCGTCTGTCTAGATTAACACAATGCAAGGTGTATATGCACATCACTAACCCTAGCCCACTGGTTTCGATCAGGCAGCTTAGATGCAGAAAGATGAATGAGTTTACATGGCTAGGTAGTTTCCCATTGGAAATGTGAGCTTTATTTGTATTTTTATCAGCTTTTCTTCTACATTAGCATTTGTTATTCAGTCTTCAGTGGATATTTCTAGGCTGGTGTGTTTATGCACAAGAGTTATCAAGCTCTTATGATGTGGCTCATATTTAAAATGTGCATTTACTATGAGACAGAGGACATTGAAATAGTATGTCCCTTGTAGTAATTCTTTAACTTTTTACTCCTAAACTTATCAGGCATTATCTAGATTCTAATTGGTATTTTGTTTGTTTAAAAGGACTATGCTGTTGCTGTATGTTATAAATTCCTTTGTAGAGCTTTTATAATTTGCTACATATGGTAATGAATCAAAACACAGGAGTTTTTCCAGTAGCATGTTTACTCATAATTACAATGTCATTAAACTAGTCAGTTATTAGATGCGTTCAGACAAAGTCCCCTAAATTAAAGAAAAATAGTACTGCTTTACAGAGGTTGGTTGAAATAAAAAGAAATTTTATACATTAGTACATTTCAGCTAATGTAGTTCCTGTCTTGCTACCCCTCAGTTGATCAACTCTTTATGCTTGGCTAGAAATATGGTGAGGATGGGAGAATATATGTACATGCATATAGTGTCTTCCAAGCCCTCCCCTTCTAAGCTTACTAACAATCTCCTGAGTTCTGATGGTGTTGAATCAACTACTTGCCTTGCCCTTATAAACTAGGTATGGTTTCCCAGTGGAATAGTTTATACACCAAAAAGTAAAGAAGGTTTTGAAAGTATAACTTTCATGCTCTAAAAAATATAAATGAGAAAAGTATTGTTGATGATGGGATTTTCAAAGCCAATAAATGGTCATGTTTGTAAACTTGTGAATTTATTGTGGTTTGTGGAGATCTGTGGTGCTTTTTTTCTTCATATTTTACAGGAATGTAATCTGATACAGTCATTATGAAAAACTAGTGAGAATAGTTGCTTTTTGCTAACAAAAATAATTTGGAAGGGAAAGTAATTTAATAGCATTAGGTTAATTCCTATATTAATTCTGAAAAAGACTATGAGGGTTGTCTTGAGGCCTGAAGTATCTGTAAACATAAATTTAATTTCTCTAATGTATATATTAGTATATATTGTATCTGTAAATGTTCTTTTTAAATCTACTTTAGTACAATAGAAGAACATTCTTTGACTCTGCTAATGATTTTTATTATTCCAGATATATACTTAGGGAGAATTTTGTTGTTTTTTATTTTTTTAATTTTTAGGATTCCTATTCTTATGTTCGGTCTACTGCCCCAGCTGTAGCTTATGACAGCAAACAATACTATCAACAACCAACAGCGAGTGCTGCAGCTGTGGCTGCTGCTGCCCAGCCACAACCTTCAGTAGCTGAATCATACTACCAGACAGGTGGGTGGCATGATTCAAACTCCTGTTATTATACACAATCTGTGTACTATTTTGATACCTTAAAAATATGTCTTTGAATATTTCACTTTATCCATATATATATATATTTAGTTTTGACGTATCATCATATAGAAAAAATTGCTGCACCTAGAACTTGAACATTATTGTGACATTGCCATAAGTAACTATCTTTGAGGTTTGGATTGTTATTAAATAAACTCAAAAAGTACTTCTAGGCAGCACAGTTTAAAATACAGTGTGAGCTGTGACACAGTTAAACAGTTGTGTGATATATGGTAGGCAATACATAACCATTACTCTAAAAAAACCCAAACAAAGCAAAAGCAAATAACAGCCAAATTAAAACAAAAACCACTTGTTATGTGTTTATTCCCCAGCATATCATTAAGTATCACTTAATATGATTTGCATTTCATCCAACTAAAATATATCAATGTTTGTACACATCTATTTTCTATCCTAATTAGCTCCAAAAGCAGGATATAGCCAAGGGGCAACTCAGTATACCCAGTCCCAGCAAACACGACAAGTGACAGCTATAAAACCTGCAACACCAAGTCCAGCAACAACTACATTTTCTATATATCCAGTATCCTCTACTGTGCAGCCAGTAGCAGCTGCAGCTACTGTTGTTCCATCCTATACTCAAAGTGCAACGTACAGTACTACAGCGGTTACTTACTCTGGTAAGAACTTTGCATATTATGTTGCTGGGATCTTTGCAACTGTTATGGGAGATTGTTATATTCAGAATTTTAGCTTTTTGTGTTCAATTACATCATAGTCTACTGAGAAGTATCAACTGGTTAAATCATAATAATGGCAAAATATTTTGACATATCTTTAAAAGAGATTTGTTTGTATATGTCTATTTTGTTACATGTGAGAATATACAAAGCACTGATATTGCTATGTGCATGGTATGACTTACTGTAAGGTTTGGAGAGAAAAGATGGGGGATAGAAAAAAATAAGGAAACACATCCACACAAATATAACCCAGGGAAACTGGGAGCATTCCGCCATCAAACAGCAATTACAGAGACAGGAAGGAGCAGTAATATATATCTTTTAAGTTTGTGTTGTCTTGACTCAAAATGGGAGGAGAATGGGTGCTAAAAACCAGACTTTCCTTCAAACATTAGAAATCATAGAATGTTTTAGGTTGTAAGGGACTTTAAAGCCCATCCAATTCCATCTCCAGCCATGGGCAGGGACACCTCACACTGGACCAGGCTGCTCAAAGCCCCATCCAACTTGGCCTTGAACACCTCCAGAAAGTAGTTAAAGATGAAAAGATGTTAACTTTATGGCCAGATGGTAGTCATCTGGCATATTATAGCTACCTTGAACTTTTTGTTTTGGTTTGTTTTTTATGTTTAAAAAGATATTTTAAGTCTTCCTTGAATCAGAGCCTGATCAGAGAATTAAAATAGTTAAACCAATAGATATAGAAAGTTTATGGGAAAACTGGCTCAAAGGTATGAAAGCCCAGTTTCCTTGATATATTCAACTTTGATACTAGAAATCAAGGAGTGTGTAGACAGGGTGTGCTGCAGAGGTTTTAGCGGGCAAGCAGTTTCTATGCACTAAAGCAATTTAAATCAGTGAAATAGAATGTAATAGCACTAGCCATTCTTTCTTTTATCTTCATGTTTTTTCTTCCCTTTCCTCTGCATAATATCTGTCCTTCTTTTCATTTTGGAACTTGAACAGTAAATTTGGTTCTGGAAGACTGCTTACTTCAAGTGACCTTTGATAAATCTTTTATTAAAATTCTTGTTACATCATACTTGGTCTTACCAGATATACCAGGAAATTTCACATATTCTTTAAGAATGCTTTGATATATAACATAACTGTGTGTCTGAAAAGATTTGTCTAAAATCAAATATATTCCTGATAAAAGTGGTATGCTATGTATTTGTGTACTGTGAAACATAAAGAAAAATTCAGACTGCCTAACAACATCTCAATAAATTGTTTATACCCTGCCCCTCCCTCCATTATGTAAATTATGCAGCATGCTTGGAATTAGTGTATTATGTAATCGATATGTGATGTACAGTGATGTAATGTTTATTTTATTTTGATCTTTGAGGTACCTCTTATTCTGGCTACGAAGCTGCAGTATATTCAGCTGCATCATCTTATTACCAGCAGCAGCAGCAGCAACAGAAACAGGCAGCAGCAGCTGCTGCTGCTGCTGCTGCAACAGCTGCTTGGACAGGGACCACATTTACTAAAAAGGCACCATTCCAAAATAAGCAACTGAAACCAAAGCAACCTCCCAAACCACCCCAGATCCACTACTGTGATGTTTGTAAGATCAGCTGTGCTGGACCACAGGTACCTGTATTATGTAATATTCTGCTTTAGTCATAAATTTTTCAACTAAAAAAAAGACCACTTTAAGAATATTTGTTAATTGTTAAAGACCTGATTCTATACTTTTACTAAAGGAATAATTAAAAGAAAATATGTGCTGTTATAGTAAGAGGTCCTATGAGAAGACAAAAAGATGCATCCCTTTAGCTTGTACAGAGAAGTTTCAGCTGTGCTTTGGACTCCAGATGTATTCTAAACTTTGAATTTAATTTGCTTTTTTAGCATAGCAAACTTCTTAGAAAATGACTTTTCCAAAACTTAGTGAATGGTAAGCCTGAAAATTTATTCTTCATTGTACTCCAGCATCCCAATTTAGTTTCACAGTGGGTACAAGTGCACACAAATTAGATATCAATTCATGCAGTTTGTGTATGTGTTTGGCAAAACAGTTCTTACTCTTTAGGTAAATTTGTCATTATTTCTCACCCTGTTTGCTCTATAGATTTTAAGTGTTGGTATAGGAACAAATAACAACTTCTGTATTTCATTTTCAGCATAGCTTTATTTATGCACTACCTTCTTTTGAATTTATTTTTTAGTTACCTGTATACATTTAATAACTGGTCTTGCAGTTTGAGGAAAATTCAAAATAAAAAATAATTAAATGCAATGCAGGAAACTGTAACTGATATGCAATTTTCTGATCTTATCAAGCTTTCAATGATTTCTGTTGACCAGTACTTGATAGAAGAAGTGAGAGGGTAGAGGAGAAAACACCATATTGTATTACCTAAAAGTGGAACCCTGGTGGAGAAGAAAACTTCTTGGTCTCAGAAGTGCCCTGTTTATACCTTAGAGCATATCATATGGAAGAAATGTTCAGTGTAGGAAGTATTTCTCATACAAAGCATGTGTTTTACGCTGTTTTATATTACATGTATTCATATGAATGATGAACAAGCAGTACAAGACAGTTTATTGTGTGTGTGTTGTTTATTTAAATAGACTTATAAAGAACACTTGGAAGGCCAGAAACACAAAAAGAAAGAAGCAGCATTAAAAGCTTCCCAGAACACAAATAACAGCAGCACTTCTGCTCGTGGAACTCAGAATCAGTTGCGCTGTGAGCTTTGTGATGTGTCTTGTACAGGAGCAGATGCTTATGCTGCCCATATCCGTGGAGCCAAGCATCAGAAAGTAAGAACTTTCTCTTGTCCTTATTATACAAGTCAGCTGTATATTTCTTCCCATCATTTTTTTCCTCAGGGAGGAGAAAATACACAGAAACAATATAGTTAGAATTATTTTGTTTAAATAAGTTTAGTTCTACTGTTTAGTTCTACTTTTTGTTTCAAACTTATCTTTAAGCTCACTATTAGAAGGGCCTTGTTGGGAGAAAGGGAGAAAAATATTGCCACGACATCAATGAGAGGAGGATGTATTGGGGAAAGTGCATAAATCATAGGAAGAAGGTGTAGAGTAAGGTGGGGAAAAGCATAAATGAGGTTATGCAGTGGCATGCTTGTGCCCCCTAACTCTTCCAGACTTTTGTTGTCATTTTTCTTATTTGTCTGGTTCTGTCAAGTGTGCTTTGAAACACTGTAAGCTGAGTCAGTGCCAAGGGATGGGACTATTAGGCATCACTTTTTGGTATTTCTTGCAAAGAAAATTGGCATATGGGAGCAAGGAACAATATCCTGTAGTAGACTTTATAATGAGTATGTTTTGGTAAGAGTTTTGGTAAGCATGCTTTCCCTTCTGTCTGGATGCAGTTAAGTGGGAATTGTGGAATAAAGACTGTGGGCTGCACTGTGAACCCCTTGTGACTTCTGTTTTAAATTTGGCCATACAATAGTAAATGGAATATCAGCATAGAATCTGTGTTTAGATATTACAATTTTCCTCTGGAAAATTAATGTCAGTAGCAGATACAAAGAGCTATAAAAACTGAATATTAATACTGTATCTCAACACTGTACAAAGTGGCATCAGTAACATTATTAAAATAAATAAAACTCATGGCAAATTTAAAACAATTTTCTCAGTATTTTTTTTTTGTTAGTAGAAGAACAAAAATTATAATTTAGGTAGACTTTCTTTCATTAATAAGTTGAGCCATTAAATTTTTGGGTTGTGCCCAGTAACTCCATAGGTATATGGAGTATGGTATACATTATCTTTATATATTCGGATGTCGCTTTCTCTTCCTCATAGATAGTCACTAACTAATGCTAATTTAAGTTGTCATCAGTGTGAAAATAAAATCTCAAAGGACTCTTAATTCTTTGGTACACTGAAGAGCCTTAGTAATTTTGAAGAGTTGCTTGAACTTAAATTTATAGAATTATGTGACATTAATATGTCTGTATTCTGATAGGGAACATGGTTAAAAAATAAGAATGAAAAAGTGTATGTATACAGTTGTGTGCATATCATGATTGTGTATATGTGTTTGCATTAAAGGCATATCTAGCAGATCTCTAATTTTTTTTTTACTGCTACTTTCAAACTCAGTCTTTAGTTTTCATTTTTCATGTTTTGGAGTAGGTGCTGATGATGGTCAGCTGTCACCAAAAATAAGTAGTCTACCTCAAGCATATTGTGAAAAGGCCTGTGCTTATTACTTCTAAGAATAAGTGTGTACCTACTCACTTTCTATGAGATACTAAATAGCTCTGAATATGCCTCTTGCATCCTCCTCTGCAGATGTGCTTTAAAAAAAAAAAAGAAAAGAAAACTTTTCTCTAAGGAATATCTTCAGTTTCACTAGGTAACCTGGAAAGTCTTTCAATATAAATACTCTTAAAATGTAGTGATCAAAAGAGACAGTGTTGTTGAATGGGAATTAAATAACTTTTATTTACAAATATTATTTGGAACAACAATAGTTCAATGTACTACAGTTTTTGGAGGGAGAATAAAAATCAACCAGGCAACAAAACAGTGGCATTGAAACAGTTTGAGCAAAATGTTTTCTTGAATTTTACTGGCTTGTGAGTTTATTCGCTTTATGTTCTCATCTACACAGCTTTTGGAGTAAGTGTCTGAATTTCTCATGGAAATAAGCAATCTGAGATAACTATTAACTCTTTCCTTGTTACAGATGACAAGAACTTTTATGTGTTTGGTTTTTTTTCCCCAGGATCACTTTTTGTAAAGAAGCAATAACTTTTTAGTTACATTTCTTTATTTATTTATTAGTGATATTGATGCTTCTGTTAAAGTTCATTTTTAAACCCATCCCAGGGAGATCATATTATGCATTTCTCCTTATTCTTATAGGTAGTAAAGCTGCACACAAAGCTTGGCAAACCCATTCCTTCAACTGAACCAAATGTGGTTACCCAAGCTACTTCCTCAACATCCTCATCTGCTTCCAAACCAACTGCCTCTGCTTCAAATACAGCAACTAGCAGCAGTACTGTGAACTCCTCTGTTGCATCCTCTGCAGTGAAAATTCTTACTCCCACGGCAAACGTACCACTTAACACGGCATCCAGCAACAAAACATCTTCAACTGCTGCTAATATATCTGTAAAGAAAATATCTACACCAAAAATAAACTTTGTTGGCAAGTACAGAAGTCAGTCTTTATTCTGAAACCTGACCTATTCTATTTTTTTTAAGATCTTAATGCAGCCAATACAAATGCATTTAGTTAATTTTATGCATGAGTAACTTATGTTTAAGAGAATTACTGGTAGGTGAAAATAAAGATGTATATAAAAGTTTCACTTCACAGTTTATGATGTTTTCTGCCCTGTTGTCTCCACCTGACCTCTTGGAGGCTTCTCCCTCCCACCTTCATAAGCAGCTGCCTGCATTTGATTTCTTATGTAGAAGCTGTTGGAG
Source organism: Cuculus canorus (assembly GCF_017976375.1). Classification (NCBI taxonomy): domain Eukaryota; kingdom Metazoa; phylum Chordata; class Aves; order Cuculiformes; family Cuculidae; genus Cuculus; species Cuculus canorus. The sequence goes on from NC_071440.1 coordinate 749,741, forward strand.
TATTGTGGTTTTAGTCCAGTTGGTCCTAATTTCAGTTTATAGACTGAGGGGATTTTTTTGTAAAAAAAGAAACTGAAAGTAGAAGGCTTTCTTTATTTATTGCACATTAACAATATTGACAAAATGCAAAACTTTGATATAATGCTATCTATTTTGCCAGGTAATAACTCCAAGTGACTTAAGATTGCAAGATATTTTATTTTCCACATTAGGATATTTGTGGAGTAAGTCATGAATTAAGAAAATTAATAAGATATCTGTAGCAATTGTCAGAGTAATACACTTTCAGAAAAAAGCAGTCTATTTCCATATAACATATATACCACATCAAAGGTGTGTATATATAGGAAAAAACATAAAAGATTACCTGTAAGCCTTGCTTTTCATCACACTGACTGTTTTAATTTAAAAACAAAAATGGATTTTAGTTCATGTACACATAAGCTGAAGGAATACAAAACTGCTGATCTCCAGTGCATCTCTGTACTAACAACCAACATACACATGAATGCTGCTGCTATCCCAGCTCCATTTAGGGTGATGAACACTGAAAACTCTCTTCCTAGAGGCAAAGGACTTTTTTTTTTTAATTTTTTATAATTTTTTTGAAGAGTGCTATTTTGATATAGAGTTACAATCAGAACTAAAACCAGTTCTGTGTCTACCCAAGCTATCAGCTTCCTCGGGAATGACAACTTCTAAAATATATTTCTTGCAGGGTTTTTTTACAAGCAAATGCAGAAATTATTTTCAGGCTAGATTAGCACACCAATTAAGCAACTCTTAAAAATTATTTTTAAAATATAGTGGAAGCTTCTGAAATACACATGACAGACATTTAGAGATAGGAAACAGTTGTTCAACAATAAGTTATCCTGCTCTTGAAGGAAAGACTTTTGCAGTTGCAATACTGAGAAGATACTACCTTTGTTAGTACAAACATAAGGTTTTGAAGTAAGAGAGGTGATATAAATATATTTGCTGAGTCGTGTTCCCATTCAGTCCTGACTTTTTTGAAAAAGCATGAAAATGAATGATTAAAATTTCAAATACATAAAGCAAAAGGTTTTCCTGCTAAAATATAAAGCTGTTTAAATAACTTGTTGTTAAACCTCTTCTAATAAAAACTTTAATTGTATTTAAAATATTATTTAAGTTTTAACTAATTTTAAATGACTGATAATGCTTTGGCCAGAACATTGATACTTGCAAATAAAGTCTTCAGTTTGCACATCATGTGTAATCATAGTCTCATTTTATGAAAGTTAATGATTTAACTTTTTTGATTTGTAGGCGGTAATAAGCTTCAGGCAACAGGAAGTAAACTGGAAGAAATGAAATCAGCTGAAAGTGTTAAAACAGCAACTGCTGCTACAGTACAAACACAGGAAGTAAAATCAGACACAGCAGCTGAACCAGTGACTCCTACGACTCTTGCTGCCTTGCAAAGCGATGTCCAGCCAGTGGGCCATGACTATGTGGAGGAGGTATTTATATGAAAATGTGGACTACTTTTTAACTATTTCAGTGAAAAACTATTCAACGTGAGACAACCACAGAATGGTTGAGGTTGGAAGGGACCTCTGGAGATCATCTGGGGGTCCAATCCCACTCAAGTAGGGCCACCTAGAGCCCAGGACCATGTCCAGACAGCTTCTGAAAATCTCCAAGGAGGGAGACTCTACAAGTTCCCTGGGCAACCTGTGCCAGTGCTCAGTCACCCTCACAGTAAAAAAAAGTATTTCTTGATGTTCAGAGGGAACCTCCTGTGTTTCAGTTTGTGCCCATTGCCTGTGGTCCTGTCACTGGGCACCACTGAAAAGAGCCTGGCTCTGTCCTCTTTGCACTCTTTCTTCAAGTATTTATATACATTAATAAGATCCTCCCCCGAGCCTTCTCATCTCCAGGCTGAACAGTCCTAGCTCTCTCAGCCTTTCCTCATAGGAGAGAAGCTCCAGTTCCTTCATCATCTTTGTGGCCTTTCATTGGACTCTCTCTCCTTATGCCCATGTCCCTTTGCACTGGATAGCCCAGAACTGGACACGGGACTCTAGGTGTGGCCTCATCAGTGCTGAGTAGAGAGGAAGGATATAGCCAGCTCCCTCGACCTGCTGGTAATACTTTGTCTAATGCAGCCCAGGATGCCATTTGCCTTCTTTGCTGCAAGGGCATACTGTTGGCTCAAGTTCAACTCAGTGTTCACCAGGACCCACCAGGTCCTTTTCTGCCGAGCTGCTTTCTAGCTGGGTGGCCCCCAGCATATATCGGTCCCTGGGATTGTTCCTTCCCAGGTGCAGGACTTTGCACTTCCCCCTTTTGAACTTCACAAAGTTCCTGTCAGGCCACTTCTCCAGCCCTTTGAGAACTCTCTCTCTCTGGATGGCAGCGCAACCCTCTGGTGCATCAGCCACTGCTCCTAGTTTTGTATCATCAGCAAACTTGTTGAGGGTATGCTCTGCCCCATCATCCAGATTGTTAATGAAGATGTTGAACAGGACTGGACCCAGTATTGACCCCTGGGGTACACTGCTAGTTACTAGCCTCCAACTAGATTTCATTCTACTGATCAGCACCCTCTGGGCCTTGCCATTCAGCCAGCTTTTAATCCACCTCACTGTACACTCATCCAGCTTGTCTATGAGGATATGTGAGACTGTGTCAAAGGCCTTCCTGAAGTCCAGGTAGACAATATCAACTGCTCTCCCCTCATCTAGCAGGCCAGTCATTTCATTGCAGAAGCTTATCAAGTTGATCAAGCACAACTTCCCCTTGGTGAAGTCATGCTGACTACTGATGACAATTTTCTTGTCTTTAATGTGCCTGGAAAAGGCTTCCAGGATTAGCTGCTCTGTCATCTTCCCACTGACTGAGATGAGGCCGACTGGCCTGTAATTCCCTGGGTCCTCCTTGTAGATAAGAGTGACAAGGTATCGAACCTGCAAAGGCTCATGCATATCTTTACATTTCTGCATTGTGCCCATTTCTCACATGCTCACTGGGGCATTCTTCATGTGGGTGGCATGAGATATGTGGGCGAAGCCTGATGAAAATTTTTCATCATTTGCAGGTTTGTAATTATTCAACTCAATACGTTCAGGCTTGTGTTTAAAAACGCACTCCTTGGAAGAACTTCATTCATTACCAAACACAATAACATGCCTGTCAGAATTGAAAGTTCTATTTTGCCTTCTTTCTCTTACTGCGTGAACTCTTTAGTGTGTTTGGAGATGGGTAGACATTATCCAGTATCACTGAATTAGCATGTTATAACTTTATTCTCCAGGTAAGAAATGATGAAGGAAAGGTGATCCGCTTTCACTGTAAACTTTGTGAATGCAGTTTTAATGATCCTAATGCCAAGGAGATGCACTTAAAAGGGAGGCGGCACAGACTTCAGTATAAGGTTAGTAGAAATGCTAATGCTTCTATCTGAAAACCCTCCTGATGCCAGCTGACTGATTACACATTCTTACATTTGAAGACTAGTCAAAAGTAGGTACTCTGATTAAACAGCATATTAAAAAAAGCTAGAGAAATATATTTCTTAGGGAGTATAGGCTTTAAAGTAGTAATGCAGACTGTGAAGCTGCATTTTGGTTTGGGGTTTTTCTTTAAACATTCTGAACACTGTTTTCAGGCAACCTGTGCAAAACTAAAGTATTGTACAACATATGCAAGCAACGTTAGGTGCTTTCTGTCCTTTACCATGAATTTCAAATAGTGTGAATAGTAGTGCTCAATGTAGACTTTTAGTCATGAATGGAGAGACACCTGTCCTGACATATGGTGTACGTTTTGATTAGTATAAGATTATACAGGAAGAACCTACTGTGGTCACAGGAGATAAAATGGGCATGCATAATCATGAAAAGGATGAAAGAAGAGAAAAAAATGCCAGAAAAAGGTATTCAGTAACTTGTGATTATGCCCCTGTATGAGGGACCCTTCAGGAACAGGGCAAAATTTTCCCGACAGTCCATTGCCAGGCCCTTTTCAACAAACTGACCCGAGGAGGCAACATTAATAACACAATTACAACAATAACCAGAATCAACAACCCTGTTTTGATCAATGATAACAACCATCCTGACAGTCCCCATCCTTTAAACAAGCTATTCAACCAATCTGATCCTTCATCTACTTGTAACCTTTTCACCCCTTCTTTTAGAAGCTGAATGCTTTTATATATTGTTTCCGAATGACGTGACAAACATCCCTGTCTGCCTCGTTAATAGCTACGTTAACATCTACCCCAATAAAATTCCATTACTGAAGTTTCCATAACTACAGAGATAAAGAGCAATGACTGTGCTAGAGGTGTACCCCTTATCTTCTTATTTCTCTTTGCTACAAGCTCCTACATCCCCACAAACACTGTCAGTGATTCCAAGGTCTTTTAAGCCATTAGCAACCTTCAGAACAGCGGCCGCTTGCTCTGCGTTTGCTACTGATATCGTGGGCATATCAAGGCATCAACCACCTGTGTTGGTATACACACGACAAAGGAATCCTTTATGCTCGTGCTGATTCAGGGGCACAGTCTTTTCTAATTGAGTTCAAACCCATACATGCTTTCTCCCATATCTCCCCCTTTTCTGTTTACAATCATCACAGCCTTCAAAGAACTATCTGTAATGAAAAACTGTTAGCTAAAAAACAGTCTAAATATTCTATTGTAATAGAGACAAAAATGTTAATGGCTCATTTCCAGTTATTTGTACTATTCTTTTTCTGCCTTTAATGATGATACCTGCAATTATCTGAATTGGAATAAATACGGTTTTCTTAGGTTGATAAAAAAAATCCACTAATATCACAAGAAGATCTGAAAGTGCAGGTATCCATTGTGCTATTAGACCGAATGCCTGACAAAAACAAACATGTTGGATGACCATCAAGTTGTTTATGGGCTTTTCTCTGAGTAATGGCTTTTTCAGTTTTGCCCAAAGTTTGTTGTGCTTCACTTGTAAGAGTTCGAGGTGCTGTTAAAGCCATGTCTCCCTTAAAAAGATCAAATAATGGACTTATTAGTAATACCCAAATAAGGTTTAACCAATGCTGTCCATGTGCTACCTGTATCTACTATTTTTCTTGCCAACTTTCAATTAGATGTTACTTGTTTCGCTTCCAAGATTCTTCTTTGGGACTTTCCAGCCTTGTTATAGGAATACGGTTATCTGTTCAAGGTCAGTATCCATTTTCTCTGAGTCCTCAGACCAGCTGTAGACTCCCATACAGTTGTCTAACTGCATTTTACTCCCACTGATTTTATCATAGACCAGTAGTGTGTGTTAAACATGTCAGAAGAATTACATAACCTTGAGATGACAAGAAGCAAATCAACATTTCATTCATTATTTTTCTGAACTAGAAAAAAGTAAACCCAGACTTACAAGTAGAAGTAAAGCCCAGTATTCGAGCAAGAAAAATTCAAGAAGAGAAGATGAGGAAACAGATGCAGAAAGAAGAATACTGGAGAAGGCGAGAAGAGGAAGAACGCTGGAGGATGGAAATGAGGTAATGTTTATCAATGTTTTATCAATGAATGAGAAAAAGCTGCAGCTAAATTATCTAAAACTTACTCTGATTCTGTAGTTGCTTATTTTGAATACTTGTTTTGGGAACTCTGTACTGTCTTGTTATAAATTAAGTTGCCATTACCTCTCTGGGGTTTTTATTTGATTTTGTTTGTTAGTGTTCAATTCCTTTGAGGAATGTAGACCTACTAGAATTATTTGCTATAAATTCGGGCCTGCTTTCAAAATAACCGTTCATTTTAGTTACCCCCTGGAGTTCACCGGTGTTTGTTTATGATTACTAGTAATGAGTTGGTGAGGACATCTAAGAATTTATTTGGAATGATTGGAAGTATTAACTTGCTATATAAAGAGAACACTTTGATTGATACACTGCAGGCGATATGAAGAGGACATGTACTGGAGGAGAATGGAGGAAGAGCAGCATCACTGGGATGAGCGTCGCAGAATACCAGATGGAGGATATCCTCATGGTCCTCCAGGACCTCTAGGACTGCTGGGAGTTAGACCAGGAATGCCTCCTCAGCCCCAAGGACCAACTGTGAGTTTCTTAACTTGAGGGGGAAAAAAAGAAACCATACTTACCAGGAAGCACAGTTAAGGTATTAAGAAGAATTTTTTTACTGGTAGTGAGGCCCTGGGCCAGGTTGCCCAGAGAAGTGGTGGCTGCCCCATCCCTGGAAGTGTTCAAGGCCAGGTTGGATGAGGCTCGGAGCACCCTGATCCAGTGGGAGGTGTCTCTGCCCATGGCAGGGGGGTTGGTACTGGATGGGCTTTAAGATCCCTTCCAACCAAAACCATTCTATGATTCTGTGATTCAGTGGTGCTTGAGTTGTCTCCAGTGTTTCTTAAAGATTTGCAAAAGTGAAGAAAAAATTATATACTGATGAAACTGCGTAGATGGACCTATCTTCCAAAATAAGTCTGCTTATCTGATGAAAGTATGACACTTCTGAAATACAAGTCTCTCTGGGTTTGTTTACTACTTTTTATTTAATTGCATTATATTTTATTTATTTAGCTGTGAAGAAATGTATGCATAAAAGGGGATTGGATTGTCAGTCCCAGAGGATAATGGTTAATGGTGGGTTGTACTCTACCTGGAGGTCCATAACAAGTGCAGTACCACATGGGTTTATCCTGGAGTTTGTCTCATTAGCACCTTATCAGTGATCTGAAAGTTGATGGATTGAGCACACACTCATCAGCTTTTCAGCTGACACAAAACTTGAGTCGGTTTGGGGTGGGGAGAACAGTTGGGCTGCCATCCAGAGGGACCTAGGCAGACTGGAGAAATGGACCAACAGGAACTTTATGGTATTCTGCAAGGACAAATGCCTAATGCTGCACTAGGGAAGTTATAACCCCTTGCACCGAGGGACTGGGGAGTGACAGGCTGGGTGGCAGCCCAGCTGAAAGGGACCTGGGGTTCTTGGCAGAAAGCAAGCTGAATGTGAACCAACTTGAGTGCCCTGGCAGCAAGGAAGGCCAACAGCATCCTGGGTGATATTAACAGAAGCATAATCAGTAGATAAAGGGAAGTGATCAGCATTCATTAGACCTAAAGTACAATATTGCATTCAGTTTTGGGCTTTCCAGTACAAGAAAGATACTGATAAACCATAACAGGTTCAGTGTGGGGCTACCAGTTTGGTCAGGGGTCTGGAGTGCATGCCCTGTGAAGAGAGACTTGAGGGATCTGGGCTTGTTCAGCCTGGAGAAGATATAACTTCAGTGGGACATAATAGCTTTCTAATACCTGTGCATTATAAAGACAGTGAAGCGAACCAGCTTAAGTTGAGACAAAAGAGGTTCAGACTGAATACAGAAAATATTTTTTTTCACACAGATGTTGTATATTTCCATCTTTGATGGTTTTCAGGAATTGGCTGAATAAAGCCCTGAGCAACATAGAATCATAGAATCATAGAACAATTAAGGTTGGAAGGGACCTTAAAGATCATCTAGTTCCAACCCCCCTGCCACGGGCAAAGACGTCCCACTAGATCAGGCTGCCCAAGGTCCCATCCAACCTGGCCTTGAACACCTCCAGGGATGGGGCAGCCACAACTTCCCTGGGCAACCTGTTCCAGTGTCTCACCACTCTCGTAGTGAAGAAATTCTTCCTAATTTCTAGTCTTAATCTGCCCCTCTCCAGTTTATACCTGTTCCCTCTGGTCCTATCCCCACAAGCCTTTATGAATAGCCTCTCTCCAGCTTTCCTGTAGGCCCCCTTCAGGTACTGGAAGGTCGCTATAAGATCTCCTCTGAGCCTTCTCTTCTCCAGCCTGAACAAGCCCAACTCTCTCAGCCTGTCCTCGGAGGGAAAGTGCTCCAGCACTCTGATTGTCTTTGTAGCCCTCCTCTGGACCTGTTCCAACAGTTCCATCACCTTCTTGTGTTGAGGATTCCAGAACTGGACACAGTATTCCAGATGAGGTCTCACAAGAGAGAATCCCTTCCCTCGCCCTGCTGGCCACGCTTCTTTTGATGCAGCCCAGGATATGGTTGGCCTTCTGGGCTGCGAGTGCACATTGCTGGATCATGTCAAGCTTCTCATTGACCAGCACCCCCAAGTCCTCTGCAGGGCTGCTCTCAAGCACATCATCCCCCATCGTGTACTGAAAATGGGGATTTCCCCCACCCAGGTGCAGGACCTTGCACTTGGCCTTGTTGAACCTCATGAGGTTCTCAGAGGCCCACTTCTCCAGCCTGTCCAGGTCCCTCTGGATGACATCCCGTCCTTCTGGTGTGGCAACTACACCACTCAGCTTGGTGTCATGTGCAAACTTGCTGAGGGTGCACTCAATCTTGCTGTCAATATCATTGATAAAGATATTGAACAGCACTGGTCCCAGAATGGACCCCCGAGGGACACCACTCATCACGGATCTCCATCTGGACTTTGAGCCATTGACCACTACTCTTTGAATATGACCATCCAACCAGTTTCTTATCCACCTAAACGTCCACCCATCAAATCCATATCTCTCCAACTTAGAGAGAAGGATGTTGTGGGGGACCGTGTCAAAGGCTTTACAAAAGTCCAGATAGATCACATCCATCGGTTTACCCGTGTCCACTGCTGCGGTTACCCCATCATAGAAAGCCACCAAGTTGGTCATACAGGACGTGCATGGTGAAGCCATGCTGGCTGCCATTAATCACCTCCCTCTCCTCCATCTGCTTTAGCATTGCTTCTAGGAGGATCTGTTCCATGATATTCCCAGGCACAGAGGTGAGGCTGACAGGTCGGTGTCACACCCCGAGGGAGACAGAGTAGGATCCAGAACTGTATTTAAACATTTAGTTTATTACCTATAATGTCACAATTCTAAGTGAAGAATATAAGCTTAAGTCTAACCAATATTAGCATCCTATAAGGATTTGTGAGGGACTATACGACCTGTACAGAGTTCGGTCATAAAGTCTTTAGATGTTTCCTCAAAGTTGCTGTGACTGAAGTTTCTGCAAACACTCCGGTGTTCGTAGATTGTTGACGTCAGTGGGGGATCTCAGACCAGCTGAGAGGGAGCTCCGATTAAGGCTTGCTCCTCTCATTCTCTTATAGTCCATTCTGGAGTGATAACATCTGGGGTACCAGTCGGCCCATCTCCTTTACCTTTCACCAGTGGCACCAATGGTAAGGGACACAGTGGGTTACTTCCTGTCAGTGCACCCCCACCAATGTGTAGGAATCCAGAAAATCCAGGGACAAGGATAAGGATGTTTCCATCACAAAACCTCATAGTCTAAATCACCCAAGTACAACATATGTAGATTTCTTTTCACAAATCTTATTAATATTTCTGGTTTGAGGATCACCTCTGAGTCTTTGTTCTGAAATCTATGGTGTAAATCTGATAAGGGAGGGGATGACCAGGCGCCAGTTTAGTCATCCTGATAGGCAAACGAGTGGCAGAGACATAATGGCTCATTCTCCCAGACTCATCCTTGCTGCACAGGTGGGCTTTGATATGGACGCTGATGTGGAATGGCGCCAGACCTCCATCTGGCCCCTCTCCATGCTGTGACTCAGCAAAGCAGCAGCCCTCTTCAGCAGCTTCAAGAGGGGGAGGGATATGTCAGTCGGTAGTTCTCAGAGTCGTCTTTTCTATCCTTTTTCAAAATGGGCACAATGTTGCCCTTCTTCCAGTCACCAGGGACTTCTCCTGACTGCCATGACTTTTCAGATATCATGGAGAATGGCTTGGCCACCACATCGGCCAATTCCCTCAGGACTCTGGGATGCATCTCATCAGGTCCCATGGACTTATATATGTTCAGGTTCCTCAGGTGTTCATGAACCTGATCCTCCTCTACTGTAGGAGGGGGTCTACCCCCCTGGTCACCATCTTGCTGTCCCATGATCCAGGAGGGGCGAGGAGAGCAGTTATTGGTGAATATGGTGATATGATATGGTCTTACAGCTGACTGTGGTTTGCATGGGAAGTTGGACTAGAGGACCTCCTGAAGTCCCTTTCTATTTGAATTCTTCTGTGATTTTATGAAAGCAATCATGGATACTTTATTTTGCAGCAGTATGCAAGTATTTCCCAGTTAACAGAAAGACAATAGATATTTATTGGAGAGATACTTTTGATCCTGGGATTTCATAATTTGTTTATTTTTGATACATTTAATGTTTTTTCAGACATGATTGATTGTGACTAGTGCAAGTTGTTAAGGACACTTCAGTTCATGTTTTGTTACATTTTCAGTTATCTGAGGTTTGAATGTTCTTTTGTTTAGCCACGTGTTTGGTTTTTGGTCACATATCATCTGTGAACTTGGAAGCATACCCAAAGTTCAGAAATATGCTTTTTTGTCTGTTTATCCTCTGTGTGAGCTGAATGCAGGCAGAGCGCAGGAGCAACCACAAAGCCACAGATAAAATGAAAAGAGTAAATTTATTCCTGTTTTACCTCATGATCTGGGGCAACTCGGAAACAGCACCCAGCACAGGAAACACAACCAGGAACGCAGGCACTGAGGAGCTCCGGCTTTGCTAGAAATATTGAGAGCAAACCGCTGCTTTTTCTGTATTTATCAGAGGAGAGGAGAGTCTTTGATCTTTCTCACAGCAGGGCTGGAATCTCAAGCACGTTGCATGGCTCTGAATTTCACAGGCCTATGTTAGCTAGAGACAATGGGTTCTGCTTGTCAAGCACCCAAGACTAGACAACGATTAGCATGGCTTATGTGTTTTTCTACATCCCAGCTGCAAGGTCACTCAAGCGTGTTTTAAAATTCCTTCTTGCCAGTCTTCCCTTATATTCCCACAGCCTCTACGCCGCCCTGACTCCTCTGATGACCGCTATGTGATGACCAAACATGCAGCTATATATCCAACAGAAGAGGAACTTCAAGCAGTCCAAAAAATTGTTTCTATTACTGAACGTGCTTTGAAACTTGTTTCTGACAATATGACTGACCATGAAAGAAGCAAGAGCAAAGAGGGAGATGACAAAAAAGATGGTAGTAAAGACAGGTATTTTTTTTTAATTATTTTTTAAGAATTTTTTCACTTGTTTCCAAAGTTATTTTATGTTTTTCCTTGCACTGTTATCACTGCTTCCAGGAATTCTGTTCTCTTTGGGTTTTCATACAGCATATGTTCTCAAGAGTATATGGAATAATTTATTTCACTTTTCTATCTTTGGGATTAGTTTTATGGGTTTTATATTATTTTAAATGCAACTTTTAACTATAATTCACAGAGCTTTGAAAGGAGTTTTACGGGTAGGCGTTTTGGCTAAAGGTTTGCTACTCCGTGGAGACCGAAACGTTAATCTTGTTTTGTTATGTGCTGAGAAGCCTTCAAAGATGTTACTCAGTCGTATTGCTGACAGTCTTCCCAAACAACTTGCAGTAAGTAGAATTTAGATTTTTGGATGTGAATTTTTGTAAAGATACTGTAAAAATCTTGTCCTCAAGTCAAGTGTCTGCAGGTCTGACTGTACTGCATTTCATAGCTCAAGTTCAGTTTCTTTTCATTTTCTGAGTGTTTCTGTCTGAATTCAGAGATTATGCTGCATATTTTGCTTTCTGTATAGTGTCCATACAAGTGTCTAGGTGTTTATGCTAGTCATATAGTATCAATCATCATTTAATAGATTTCATTTAACTGGGAAATAGAAATGAACAGAAGACAGTTACCAGCAGTGATAGAGGTAATTTGTGCAGTGTTAGAGGAAGCTTGTGCTGCCTGAATGTTAGAGATCTCCATTAATGCTAGTTTGTACTTATGTCTTGTTTCCAATTTGTATGTGTCAGTGCTTTGTAGCACAGTTAGTTAACTCAGTTTTATGTTTGTTTTTTTTTTTTAAATTAGCACTTTAAAAACAAAACACACCAAAAATACATGCAGTCTTAGACCATTCAACAGAATTCATATAAACCATTTGCTCTATTTCTACAAGAAATGAAAGTACAGAAATATCCTTAGCTCCAGTGCTCTCTACTGAACAAAGCCTGTCTGGCATCATTATAGAATGCTTGTTCACAGCATTAATATTTCAGTGCAGTCTGGTAAAATGCTCAGTAGAGTCAGTGGCATGGTAGAAGTATTAGCAGGATCAGGTTAATTAGAAAATAATCTTGGGTTTGCTCCTGTTTGATAGAACAGAAGAAAATTTAAAAACTGCACATCTTGGTCTGGCTTTGTGGAGAAGTCACTTGTCCCTCTAGTTTGTGGAAGAAGGTGATAGAGGTGCCTACAGCTTCCTTTTGGGGGTATTTAGAATTATTAAATCTAGTTGCAAGAAGCAATTCTGAATAACCACTTTGTTACTCTTACATATTTTTTCCCTGGTGTTTATCTTGTCCTTTGCTTTCATGAGACAGCCAAGTATAGAATGTGCCTAGCGGTACCCATCCTGTAACTATAAGCTTGAAGAAGAGCCACTGCATCATTGTGCTTTTTAAAGGCTCCTGTGTTTTAAGGAGAAACATCCAACTGGCATTTTAAGTGGCACTGAGGCTTTTCTTTATCTCAAACACTGTCAAGATTCTTGTTATGTAATTTACTTAGTATATGAATTTCCTTTATGGGCAGGTTTTTTCTTTTGCATGATTGGTGAATACTGTGTATTTTCATTAGTGATTTGGAAACAGTATGCAAGTCTATACATATATAATATTAATTGTGTATACTGTTTCTTTGAATACAGAGGTATCTGCTTCATATAATTATATTGTGTTTCCGTCTTTCTATTAAAAAGACTATGTTGAAATCCCTTTTCTTCCCCATGCTTTTCTTGGCCACATGCTAATAGAAATTTCTGTTTCTCAATATTTAGGTAATAAGCCCTGAGAAATATGATATCAAGTGTGCAGTCCCAGAAGCAGCAATAATTTTAAATTCATGTGTGGAACCCAAAATGCAAGTTACTATCACACTGACATCTCCAGTCATTCGGGAGGAGAACATGAGGGATGGAGGTTGGGAAGTTATTAAAAATGCTACTTCTTTCTCACCTGTGTTTATGTTTATCTATTCTGCTTAAGATAGCATTAAGGTCCTAGAAGGCAACATGCTGGCACAACTAATTTATTTGATCAAAACCTTGTTTTTCAACAATCTTGATAGGGAACAGTTGATTAAAATAAATGCTTATATGATACATTTATTTAATCTTTGTAAATTTTAAGTTTATGTCCAACCTCAGCTTTCTGGAAAAGGTACAAACGACTCTTTTTTTTTCCCCTCTTATAAAATTATGTGGAAAACTAAGTATTTTATAGCAAATGTCTATAAACTGGCTTTCTAGAGCAATCTTGCCCTAAGAGAAAGATTGTATGATTTTAGAAAAATCACAGCTTTTTGTGTTTAAACTACATCAGTGTTCCATCACTTACACATTCCAAATAGCAGTGCCACTTAAAATGCACTTTTATAATACATGGTATTAGTATGTATGGTAACAATGCTTCTAACTTTAAAAGACAATGCAATTTTTTTTCCAGCTCTCTGAGGTTGCTTTTTTTAGTCTAGAGCACTTTTAGAGTATATTTAGGCTCCTGGTATTACAGTCTTCTATCCAACTAGCAAACCCAGACTAGTACAATAAGAAATGACTTTTTCCTTGAGCTGAAGCAGAAGGTGGAGTTTGTAAATCGATTTACATTTCTGAAGTTCACAGTTTCTCTGGTGCCAGCAGTGTTGCTTCAGGATGTGTTCTGTAACACTTTCAAAGCTCCAGAAGCTTTTAATCCAACAAGCATGATTGTTGTCTGCAGTACATTGGTTCTTTTTGTTTATGGGTCAGATAAAATTAACTTTTGTTTCCTATTAATCCTGTATTTTCGTAGTCAAAAGAGATCACCACAAACTGAGTTTTGGTATTTGACAATGAACCTACCAATAGGAAATCTGATCTCATCATGGATTTTTTTTTCTCTTAAAACCTCTCATATGCAGGTTGAAAAAATTGTATGTGTATACGTATACATGTGCTTGTGTATATATGTATGACACAGAGGCTTTTTTATTTCATCTCATCATTACATGTCCTCTAAAATACTTGAGGTTTTTATATTGCATTAGTAAATGTTCCGTAGCTATGACTAGTGCATTGTAAGCAAGCTGTGTTAACAAAGTCATCCTACATAATCAGAAAGAAAAATTTCAAGATGCATACTCTAGCTTGGATAACTTAAGAGTCTTTAAGAATACTTTGTACATTATTTTTAAGCTGTGCATATTATTCCTAGCTATAAAGGCTTTCTACATGTATTGTCATACTCAACCAATTTTATTTGGGTTTTGACAGTCTTAAGTGTAACATGACTCTTGGTTTGTCTGTGCTGAATCAGACTTCAAATATTATTTAAGTTCATAAAGAATACTTTAACCTAAAAGATCCGATTATAAAATTATGTTAACTGTTACATGAAGTTAACCTTAAACATCGTGTTTATTTCTTAATGTACTGGGCAAAAGTGCAATATTGATTCCTGCCACAATACTCAATTTCAATTTTCAGGCCTAAAAATCTATGATGTAGACTAAAAAGTAAATAAATTTCAAATTACTATGATCAGTCCCTTAATTTATGCCACATAAAGGAAACAAATCTGTATTTTTGTCTGACCCACACTTGAGTTAAAATGATCATTGTGAATTTATTCTCTGCTGAATGCAGTACTGCCTCTAGGCAAGCAAAATCAAGTTAGATTTTTCTTCAAGACACTGTGAAGTATGAAATTGATATGCAGAAAAGTTCCTTTTTGAAACTCTAGAGCAAATAGAAGACTGAATTGCAAATTATTGCAGCAAAGAAAGCCTTATAATGAAGACTGCTGCTTATTTGCTGCAGAGTAAGTGTTTGTGGTTTTTCTTACTGCAGCTTCTCATGCTCTGTGTCTTAAAATGGTTTAAAGTTTTAATATTTTTTTTTTACCCTGCTTGGGAAGCTAGTTCAGGTGGTAAGGAAGGCTTTACCAGAAGAACTAGTTTGAGTAAAGATGAAACCGAGAATTTCACATGGAATAGAATCATGTTTGATGTGTAATAATCCCATAACATGATAAAAGGCTTAAAAAAATACAGTGTGAAATAAAATTGTTAACCGCATAGCTACTGTACTCTAACCCCTGCTGTGGTATCTTTCCTTCAGCAAACAAAATGTAAATACTTGTAAACACATATATGTGTGCACACATGTCTTTTTTTTAATCCTTATCTAACAGCCCCGGTCCAAAGCCTTCTAGCAGAGAGACTTGATTCCTGTCAGGGGTTGCTGCCAAGAGATCGGAAGGATTTTTGACCAAGGTTTTCTAAAGCTCAGTGTCACACCTGCCATGCTTTACAAAGGAGGGGGTTTGGATGCATAGTCCTAGCATCTTCTGTTACTTTGTGTTTTTTTTTTTTTCTTTTTGTCTTTGTCTCTCTCCTAAAATTAAGCAGTGTTCACACTAGTCTTGAAATAGTTGACTGGGTAAAATGTATTTCCTGTAATAAAACTTACCAAAATTGATATACCTGTTAACTTTTAATGAAGAGGTAGTGTGGACACAGCATGTCTAACTGAAGATTAACCCCTTATATTTAGGCTAGTAATAAATTGTTATATAGAGTAATAATTTGTGCTTGTTTTTTGTAAATTAATTCATTTTTTTGTCTTAGCTTAATAGGGTGGTAGGTTAGACATCTGAATTTAGTTAAATAGTCTTTAAGGGGTTAATCCTGAAATGTGAGAAAGATGCAAAAATCCACAGTTTAAGTATTACAAAAGTTTCCTTGATGCATTTTTTCAGTAAATGTATTCTCAGTGCAATAGGTGCCTTGCAACTTCTAATTTATAGTCTTTTTAAATTTTCAAGGGTATTCATAGGATTAATAGCACATTTTAGATCAACATTTCCAGCACTAAGTTTCTTTTCTGTGCACTTACACTGTAATTATTTTTAGTGAAATTATCTTCCAAATTGAAGGGTTTTGGAGCTAGAAATAGTTGGAGTTTCAAATTATGCAGTGAATGATTGTGATAAAAGTTTGCAGTGTCACCTATTTGCATATCAGTTTTAGAAGAACATAAATAATTGGCTCATTAGGCTACCAGACCAAACAGATCCATATTTTTATTTTTAATTTCTCAACCTTATTTTGCCTCTTTTTTCCTGCTGTGGGTTTTTTCTAAATGTACTCCTTGCCTTTTATATCCAAGTTGTACTCATTTCATCCATTATCTTACCTGGCACCTCTCTTGTATAGGTTTGGGGTGGTTTTTTTTGGATGTTACATTTTGTTTTGTTTTAAATTAAAAACCACTTTAAATGTCTTCATTTGCTCTGTAAATGCCTTGTTAGTGCAGTTTTTCTTCTGTCCACTTCAACATATAGTCTTTAAGTTTGAATATCTGTGTGAGAAGATACCTATGTTCTTCTCAGCTTCATTCTTATTTTGAAATCCTCCTCCTTTTAGCCCTGTGCAGAGCAATGGGAGTATCCTATAAAAATATGCCCAAATCTGAATGTAGTAGTTCAGATTAAATTTAATTACTGTACTGCACAGTTGTAGCACTGTGTTCATACATGGCTTTTCAGTTTTCTGTATAGTAAAATATCCTACTATTTATTTTACATTTGTGTATAAATAGGTGGTTTCAAAGCTGTCTCTCTGCAGCATCCTTAGAAGCTTCTCCTTGCTGGCATCTTTCACGAGACTCTCTCTCTATAAAATTTATTCTCAGATTTACCTAAATTTATATATTGCTGGAGTAAACTTTATTGTTCCATACAGCCAGCTCCTGCGAAATGAGTGCCATTGAGTGAGGGTTTTTTCTTTCGTCTTATCTGATGTCTCACCAGTTACGCTACCAATATACTTTGTCACTAGTCAGAATAGCCATTTTCATAATTAGTAAAACAAAGAGCTTTTAAAGCTGATCATTGCATTATAATCCCTACAATTTTTAAGTAACACGAAGATAGTATTTCATATTGTTCAGTGGTTCCAGTTTCATTGATTAAACTACTTCCAAAAGGGCCTTGTGGTCTTATCCTTTTTGGTAACAAAACAATCAGCTTGGTAATTTAATTAATCTTTTTCCGAATGTTTAAATATATAAGATCTACCATGTTTTCTTTATCTTTCAGGCATTCTGTTTTGTTTTTTAAAATATTCCTTGCTTTTCTTTTTCCTGCTGAATCTTAAGTAAAACAGTCCCTTTTCAGATCCTTCCTTGTGTCCTAAATTATATTGGAGCACGTATATCATGGGCTGAGGAATTCATTTATATGAGTAAGAGAGAGGATATTAGAAAATAATGGAACTCTGTAATACTAAAGAGCATTTCACATTCCTTTAGTCATTTCATTTAAAGCAAAATCATTTCCATTTTAAGTTTAAGGTATGATAAAAATAATATCATTACTAAACATCTAATGCTTTTAAGATATAGTTTTTATGTTCTTAGTTTTTCTTTTAAAGAGTAGGTCTCAAATAACACGTGACTATTAAAATTTACATGAAACTAAGTTTGAATGTTTCTACTTGGTTAAAGTGGATTTTTGTATTCCTTCTGTCTTATGTTCTCTGCTGGTGCACTGTGTCAAACCATCCTTCCTTCAGTATTTAATTTTAGGGAATATGTATTTTTCCAGTGTCAGCTTAAATAAAGAAGTACTACACATTGCATAATCTGCAATGCATTCGAAAATAACCTGAGAGCTAAAGTATAATATGCTCTTGATCTTCATACTGGGTTGATGCCCTAATCCTAATTAAATGGCTTTTATTGAACATTTACATTTGTTGTTCAAATGTTTAAACTTTAAATGGCATGTGTGACATTGAAGCTAGTTTAAGGAAGTATCTTGCTCACCTGGTCAAACACCCATTCCTCACTACATTTTGCCAATTCAATCCATTTTAGATGTAACCTCGGGTATGGTGAAAGACCCACCGGACGTCTTGGACAGGCAAAAATGCCTTGACGCTCTGGCTGCTCTACGCCACGCTAAGTGGTTCCAGGTTCGGAACATCATTTTACTTTCTTCTTGTAGCCTTATGAGAGATTAGTGCAGTTGCAATATAAATGTTTAAGTGTGTGAAAACACTCTGTGTTGTTCATGCTAATAATACTATATATTTTTCTGATCCCTAAATTTAAATGTAGAAGGTTGAGTATGGAGGAACTGCTTTATGCAGTTATTGCTCATTTGACATGATTTTTTTTTCCTGATCATTGAGAAGGCGATGTTGAAAGCTTGACTCACTTGGGATGATCATATGTTGTATATTTATTATATATTCCATAAGGCTGCAGAGTAACTTTGCTTTAAATAATGGAATATGTGTTTAAAGCTTTGTGTTTAGATTTAAGACCTTTTTTCCTATTTCTTTAAGCATATTAAGTGTAGGGAATGAAAGGCAAGAAGCAACTGTTTGATTTAGTGACTTTGCATTCTGGCAAAGGCACAGTAAAGAAACCAAACAGATTCCCTTGACCTTTCAGTCTCTATACATATTTCTTATACCTTCACTTTATCTTTTTTATTTCTAATATAGAAAGATACTGTATTTATTGTTACAGGTGAACATAGGTCAAAGTGTACAGGGGATCAAGAAACCTTATTCTTGTATAACCTGTGCACTTTGACTTCTGTCATCTTAAATTACTAACCCCATATAAAATACTGCTGTAAATGGTAGCTCATGGAATAAAGTTGTAGAATGATTTGTCTGTCTTACATCTGAGCTTCCATTGAACAGTGGTGTTTTAGTCTTTCAACGGGTCCCATTTGCTGTAGGTGCTGGGATTAATTACTTTGATTTTGTATTGCTCTCAAGGCTAGAGCTAATGGTCTGCAGTCCTGTGTGGTTATCATACGTATTCTTCGTGACCTCTGTCAACGAGTTCCAACTTGGTCTGATTTTCCAAGCTGGGTGAGTAATGTTCTTTTGGATGAGTTCTTTTAATGCACACGGTACTGCAAGTAAAGCATAGGAAAGTGTTACTACAGTTTTAAAATGTAGGCTTTTTCAAGGAATAATGCAGGGTTTTGTTTGGGATTTTTGTTTTTCTGTGTGTTCCCCAACAAATGATCCAGATTCCATCTAAAAATTTAATTTTCTGAGTTTCTGTCATTTGGAGCTGGAATTTATTTTTCAAAAGAAATTTTCTTGTTCTTTTGAATTCTTTGTGAGTAGCATTCTTACTCTAGATTTTAGCATTTTTTCCTTTACTCTTTATGAAAATCTATTTTTTTCTAACCACCTACTCTGAATTGCTTGGACTTTACTGAAATTGACTAAAAATAATGTCAGCTGTGCCCAGATAGCTCAGTGATAACAGAAAGGCTACTTGAAAGAATAAATCACAGTAATTCCTGTGATTATTAATATATCATTTCTGCAAGATGAAATACTACAGTACTAGTCTGTGGACGTGTCACCATTAGTCTTTTAATCTGTGTCACTTAGAATCATAGAATCATAAAATCACAAGGTTGGAAAGGACCCACTGGATCATCGAGTGCAACAATTCCTAACAATCCCTAAACCATGCCCCTCAGCAACTCATCCACCCGTGCCTTAAACATCTCCAGGGAAGGTGACTTAACCACCTCCCTGGGCAGCCTCTGCCAGTGCCCAATGACCCTTTCTGTGAAAAATTTTTTTCTGATGTCCAGCCTGAACCTCCAGCTGCAGCTTTCCAGCCCCTCTTCCCCTAGCCTGTAGCACTGCATAGGGTTGTTGTGCCCCAAGTGCAGGACCCGGCATTTGACCTTGTTAAACTTCATGCCATTCGTCTCAGCCCAGCGGTCCAGCCTGTTCAGATCCCTTAGGAATAGATCTCTATATTGTACCCAGTTACCTCTCAATTCTTGCAGCCGAGTGTTCTTAGAGCATTCCTTTATACTATACCTTGCTCTCTAGGAGTGAAATTTGTGCTCCAAATATTAACAGATGTTTAGTCTGTGGACTGGATAAACTTAGTCTGAAATGTGAATATGTGGAGGTAAACTCACAGAATCACAGAATCACAAGGTTGGAAAGGACCCATTGGATCATCGAGTCCAACCATTCCTAACACTCCCTAAACCATGTCCCTAAGCACTTCATCCACCCATTCCTTAAACACCTCCAGGGAAGGCGACTCGACCACCTCCCTGGGCAGCTGTTCCAGTACCCAATGACTCTTACTGTGAAGAATTTTTTTCTGATATCCAACCTGAACCTCCCCTGACAGAGCTTCAGGCCATTCCCTCTTGTCCTGTCCCCTGTCACCTGGGAGAAGAGGCCAGCTAATGACACTCAGCAATGAGTGTTTTGTTTCATAGACCAAATCCTGTTCCACTGTGCTGCTTCCTTTCCTTTGAAAGCTGCATGGAAGAGAAGGACCTGGGGGTGCTGGTTGACAGCCAACTGAACATGAGCCAGCAGTGTGCCCAGGTGGCCAAGAAGGCCAATGGCATCTTGGCTTGGATCAGAAACGGTGTGACCAGCAGGTCCAGGGAGGTTATTCTCCCTCTGTACTCGGCACTGGTGAGACCGTACCTTGAGTACTGTGTTCAGTTCTGGACCCCTCACCACAAGAAGGATGTTGAGGCTCTGGAGCGTGTCCAGAGAAGAGCAATGAAGCTGGTGAGGGGGCCGGAGAACAAGTCTTACGAGGAGCGGCTGAGAGAGCTGGGGTTGTTTAGCCTGGAGAAGAGGAGGCTGAGGGGAGACCTTATTGCTCTCTACAACTACCTGAAAGGAGGTTGTGGAGAGGAGGGAGCTGGGCTCTTCTCCCAAGTGACAGAGGACAGGACAAGGGGGAATGGCCTCAAGCTGCACCAGGGGAGGTTCAGGCTGGATATCAGAAAAAAATTTTCACGGAAAGAGTCATCGGGCACTGGCAGAGACTGCCCAGGGAGGTGGTCGAGTCACCTTCCCTGGAGGTGTTTAAGACACGGGTTGATGAAGTGCTGAGGGACATGGTTTAGGGAGTTTTAGGAATGGTTGGACTCGATGATCCAGTGGGTCCTTTCCAACCTGGTGATTCTATGATTCCTAATGTAGACTTTTCAGTTTTGGCAGGAAGAGTGCTAACATTGTCAAAGCAGTTACAGCAGTTGGCATTATTTCAATGAGCGATGTTTTATTAAATTTTATTAAATTACTTCTGATAATATTTATCTGAACTAATATCTGAAAGATTCCTTGAGATTGGTGAGAATACTCTCATTCAGTGCACCAGCATTCCCAACAGGCGATGATTTGCTTCCAAGGAGGGATGACTTTGCCTAAGGCCTTTTCATTTGCTGTGTTTGCAAATGAGATCATGCATACCACCTGAGAGGCATCCCAACTCAGGGGCAGATTACTGGACCCAGCCTGCTGCAATCCAGAAGAACTCAACAGCCTTCCATATGATCACTTACTTTAAGGGTTTGAGATAATTGACTTTCATCAGATGTTTGAATTTTAATTTTTTGCTATTTCACTGTTCACTTTGGCCATGCTTGGAAGATGTCATCTAACTGGCAATTTCTACTAGTTATATCAGAGCATCTCACTTGGGCCATGATCCAAGTATCAGGCATATTCAGCTGCCTGGAGGTGACTGATGGTCAGTCTCTTGCTCAGGCAACAAGGGAACCTTTCCCCAGGTGCACAGGACCCCAAGAGTGCTGAGGGGGTGCTCTGGATCACTGCACTGTGACTAATGGGTATTCTCTCTCCAGTGTGCCTGGTCAAGATGATCGATTATCAGTCCCCTTCTTCAGGTGATAAGAGAGTTTCTTTCCCAAGCACAGTAGTTTCAGGTAGGCCAAGGGAGATGCCTTGGTGTCCTGGATCACTGTCTCTGTATGATGGGAATTCTCCCTATGAAGCCTGTGTTCTGTTGGATCAGGTAGTAGCCCAGAGAGGGGAGGGAAGGTGTCATTCCAAGTGCGTCAGAGGTTGTGCTAAGCAGCCTAGAATGGTCTGTGTGGCCTAGCAGGGGGAGGGGGGAAGAATTGCACCACCACAGTTGCCAAAGAATAAACCCTGGCACATTTAGAATAGCATCCTTAGAACTATTGCGACACACAGCAGGCACATAGATGAAGAACAAAGAATGTTGTTTCTTATTTCTCGTAATATCTGTTCTAAGGCACAGCCAGAAGGGAAGAGAGATGTGAAGCAGTATGTCAGGCCTAAAGTGCTTCTCGGCTTGCTCCTGGTACCTGATGCATTGCTGGTGACATGAATCAAATTGAAGTCTGTGTAGTCAGGTTTTTTTTGTCCTGTTGGCAAAATCTTATTGATAAAAACAATGACAGAATGAAAATGATGATTTTAAATAGATGTAATTTCTGACAGTCGAGGATGAAATTTTGTAGATCAAAGAAATATATTTTTCTGAATACACTTCTGACCTGTATGCTAGAAGCCTGTTACAAGCCAAAGAGATGCCAGAGCTTTTTAAAAAGTCTAAGTAGTTGTAATAATAGAAAACATTAAGAAGTCTAAACACAGACATTAGTATCAGCATCTTTATATACCTAAAAATAAAAACTAAATTAGAAGAATTTTGTCAAGTTCCTACAAGTTATAAGGAACTAATATTCAAGGTTTATTTTTTTCAAACTTGAAATGCAGCCTTTTGTGCACATAAACACCAGGGCATCATAATTCACATTTTCTTAGGTTTAAGTTGTGGACTTTAATGTATTGTATGAGGTTCCAAAGAAATAGATTTGAATGAATGAAATAACATGCTCTATTTTATTTCTTTCCTGCTGTATTTTGTTTCATACTTGAAAATAACTAATTTACTGTTGCTAAACCTCAAAAGCTTGATCCTTAGTGATACAGTGGGAGTACGGAAATACCATGCTCAAGAATTGAAATTTGTCAGTTAAATTGAGGTAAAATAGAAAGGAGCGGGCACCCTTAGTGAAGGATTATAATCAACAATGCATATAGTTACTCACATGCACTGGAATAGGCATTTATTCTTGGAAAAATAAAAATTAAAAGCAACATTTGAACAGCTGTGAACTCAGGAGAGGAACCAAATAAAAGAACTCCCCTCACAACTCACAAAAAAAACAAGAGACACACATTGTGTGAAAATGAATCTTGCCAAAGAGTATTGAAACATCCATTTAATACTGAAAAAGCTAAGGAAAGCTATTCTTTACTTTTACAAATATCTTTTATAGGTTTTTCTGGAAAATATAGAGTCTAATAAAAGTAAACAATAGAAATATTCACAGGAAAAAACTATTTAAAATATAGCAAATAATTTTAGCCATTTTAACTAAGATAAAAGTGTAAATTTTAGAAAACCTGTTTATCATCAAGGTGGGGTTTTTTTAACACTTGTTTAACATCTGAGTTAGTGTTAGCCTATATCCAGGGTAAAACTTAGTAGTAGTTTTTTTCTGGTTTAATCAATCTTCTAAATTGGCTGGATTTTCTTATTGTTGGTCTAGGCTATGGAGTTGCTTGTGGAAAAAGCAATTAGCAGTGCTACTGGACCACAGAGTCCTGGGGATGCACTGAGAAGAGTTTTTGAGTGTATATCTTCAGGAATCATCCTTAAAGGCAAGTTGCGTTTGATCAGTGTCTATATACTACTTATGCTTAACTAATGTAAAATCTGTAATCTTGGTTGAAATAAGGTAGAGAGGTGCTTCTAATTAGCCTAACCGTTGTAGGTGGTCCTGGTCTTCTAGACCCTTGTGAGAAAGATCCTTTTGATACACTTGCTGTAATGACAGATCAGCAACGAGAGGATATTACTTCAAGTGCCCAGGTAAGGAAAAGTATGTATGAAGTAACTAAATTTGATGGCTGGTTTTTTGGGTGGAGTTGTTTGTTTGTTTTTTAGATGGAACTGTATGTTGGGCATGAATTTTCCTTTCTTAGAATATAGTCTGGTCTTTCAGATGCTCAGTCTTAAGCTAGGCAATGAAAATGTCACAACAGAGGATGTATAATAGTGTTCATTTTTGCACTAAAAATAATGTATTTTCCTGAAAAGTTTGAAACACTCCCATATATATATATATGTAAAGATGCTCACTCTACAGTAGCATATTATTAGATTTGAAATTACATTAGCATTTAATATTTCATAAATAAATCTGTGTGAGTTTATTTTTTAATATTTATTGTATCCACTTACTTACAGTATTGACCATTCATGCTTGCAGCTTAAGAGGTTACTGTCTCTACCTCTTCATTTGATCCTTTTGTTCAAGAGTACTAATGCGTAATGGGACATGCCCCATCCCTGGAGGTGTTCAAGGCCAGGTTGGATGGGGCCTTGGGCAGCCTGATCCAGTGGGATGTCCCTGCCCATGGCAGGGGGGTTGGAACTAGATGATCTTTAAGGTCCCTTCCAACCTTAACTATTCTATGATTCTATGTGACAAGCCTTGGCTGCTTCAAGTGCAAGTCCAGCAGCTAAAACACGTATATTATTTTTAAGCTAAGATGATGTACTTTGTACAGAAGCAGCAAATGTGACATACATGTTTTGTTTTGTTGACTTTGTTGGGGGAAGGAAGAGGGGATAATAAGAGCTAAGGATACACCACTCGTGTTCTTCATTAATTTGACAAAGTACTCGAAATTGACATTTGTTTCTAACCAAAATATCTTCTTTCTACCCTTTTTCTAGTTTGCACTGAGACTTCTTGCATTCCGTCAAATACACAAAGTTTTAGGAATGGATCTGTTACCACAGATGAATCAACGCTTCAACATCCATAGTAATCGTAAAAGGAGAAGGGACAGTGATGGGGTCGATGGATTTGAAGCAGAGGGGAAAAAAGACAAAAAGGATTATGATAACTTTTAAAAATGTTTGTCATCAGTGCTAAGATCAAAGGGGATAAAAGGTCCATTTGTTGCCTTTCTTTTAAACAGACATAATAAAGTCTGTTTAGAACATCCAAAACCAACTTTGTAATTAGATTTGAAAGAGAACAGCATAACACTTCTGTGGATTCTGAATATTTTAATGGATGTACTGTATCAAACAAATTATTGATGGAAAGACTGCTGCAAACAAAACCTCTATTGTCTTTGGAAAACATAGTTTGAGTTTTTTTCCTCATTGCATTTTCTTTAAATGTGTTGCTAAATTTAGTAACTTTTCTTCTTTTTTTGTCTTTTTTATTAACAAGTGCTTTGTTGTCTTATCTTGACTGTATTTAACACAGCATTTGTGCTTCCGTTGCTATGTGTATTTTGACTTTTTATTCAGTTTTTGTTTGCCTTTGACACTAGTTGGATAAGTTACTTTGTGTTAGATCGTATAAACTGTTCCCCTCCCAATTAATATTTTACAGAACTTGATTTTGTAAAGTGAGATTTGTAGGATTATGTCGGTGTGTTTTTTTCTAAATGTGAAGGGGTTACAACAGATAATTATCCTGCCATTTGAGTGCTCAGAATTAAATGTTTTTGCCAATCTTGTGGCATTTGTCCCCTTAGTGAGATATAATGGTGTAATTAAGACAAATTTGTGCTAATCTAATCAAGTTTGCTGTTAGTTGTGCATTAGCAGTATAAAAGCTAATATATACAGTATGGTCTTGCAACAGTTTTACAGCAGCTGCCTAATTGAACAAAGTTTTGCATGATGTTTTTGTTTTTAATAGAAGGGCTTTTAAAACTTACATTTTAGGTAAATGCATAAGTCTTTGTATGATTGACTTCGTGACATAGCAAGGCCAAAAAATAACTTTATATATTTCTTTTCAGTCAATATGATATTAATGCCTCTCAGCCCTTAAAATAAATGTTTGTCATATCAGTGTCTGTAAGGTTATTCCTTATAGCTATAAACTATAAACTTTCTGTGATTTTTTTTCAATAATACAAATTTTAAAAAGTGAAGTATTACTGAAAAAGTGAAGTTTATTGAAGGAGGAAAAAAAACCCAAAGCAAAATTATTTGATGTGGCCATACAGTATGCTTATGTCTTTCAAAAAGCTAAATATAGCAGTGGTATAGTAAAGTTACATCATACTGTTGATGTATGCTCTGGTACCTAGGTGTGATTTGTTGTCACAGCACTACAGTGGAATATGCAAGTAAAAACTAAAATGCATTAAATGACTAAAATTCATTATACATTGGAAACTGAAGTTTCACTCATTCTGTTCATTGTGTATTATGCTTTGTTGCAAACCCATAAAACACACAGATTAACATAGACTAACATTATCGTAACTACTTTATCGATGGCTGTAGGAAAGTATCACACATTACAAACACCACTTGTTATTTCTGGTAAAATTTATCAAGAAAAACCTTTTTGAGGTCGAATTTATCTTTGACCTTTTTAATAAATAGCTCTTGGAGTAGAGGGATGGGTTTTTTTTGCAACACCTACTGCTAACAGCATGGGCCTGTGGAATAAAAATACAATATTTTAGAAAAATGGATTCTTAAAGAAAAATTTTAATAATACAATGATCTTCAAGCATCGTAGCGCAATTTTAAGAGGAGTGGTTATTAGTGGTTAGCAAATAAAAGGAAAGCTTTCTCATTGTAGGAAAGATTTCTTACCAATTTCAGCATCAGAATACAATAATTAACATGTACTTTAAAATTACTTTAAAAAGAGATTACACTAGTTTATGTTGTCCAGCCTTGATGCATAGCTCCAAGCATGTGCTTCTTCTTAGTCTTTTTTTTTAAGAGAATATCTTGCTGCCATGATGTTAGACATTACTATTTATTCTGAAAGCTATAGGTGCTATTCATGTATCTAGTTCAAGACCATACAAAAGTTTCTTTCCTCATAAAGCAAACTTGTCTATTCAGGCATGTGACCCTAAAATTTAGGATTAAAAAGGTCAAAGATGAATTTTGAGTTTCCTGTATTTTTGTTCTACTGACTTTAAACTCTTAATCAGTTGATGGATCTTTTGAATTATTGTATATTTAAAGTGATTACACACTAAATATGAAGCTGTGACCATGACTTTTTGTGCTGTGTTATGAAGACTGAATTTACAGTTTGTTTCTGGTTTTCCTGCTCATTTTAATGAGTTATTTTAACTAGGTCAATTCTGACTCTTGTTAAGCTAAGAAGAATGGACAAACAAGGCTTTAAAAAGTACAGAGCTAGACAAAATTTAAGACCAAGTAATCAATTACAAATGCATAATCATTTTAATATCCTATGTTTTCATAATGCTAGTGATTTACTAATAAGCAGCGTTTACCTTTTTATTCAGCAACGCTGTGCATTAAATCTCAAAGTACCAGACACTACAGTCATCATATAGAAAAGAGAAATGTACACAGCAAGACTTTTCCCCTCAGTGCACATTTCAGAGGAACAATTTGGCAAGATGAGAGCTGTTCTGTTTTGAAGCTTTTTCAAGCTTTAACTTCTCTGCCTAGTTTTTAAGTATGTCCTGTCTGTGAGCAGTGATTTAACATGGGATCCTGTATAGAGACATTGGTAGAAATGCAAATCTGTTGGACATGATCCATCAACTTCTTGCCCTATTATAAAATTCTATATGAAGTGTTAATCTTATAGACCTATTGAATGTGATGGCTTTTTGTGTCATACCTCGTACATTGTAGCTTTACAAAGTACAGTGACAGATACAACCTAAACATCTGGTTTCCTTCTGGCTGGTTTTTTTTTTTTCCTCTGAAAGCTGTAAGCCAAAGAGCTTTCCTAGCCAAAATGAGAGATTCTTTTATAAATCTTCTCAAGAGTTTTTTTTTCCTGCAGTATTGTATTTCTCAGGCTTTTTGAAACGAAAAAGACACCTAGGTTTTTGGGGAGGTAAAAAAAAAAAAAATCCAAGGAGTGTTATCTACAGTACTATCACAATGGTTTTGATTTACATCCAAATAAAAATCAGGCTTAATTCTGTTAATTTGTATTCTTCCATTTTGTTCCATTTTCTCATTTGGATTTGTGCAAATGTGTATATATACAAGATCTGACATGAGAAACCCGAGACTAACCCTATAGTTGGGGAACCAAGAGTGGGAGGGGAGAGACAGAGAGATGGCTCTAGAACACGTTCTAACCTGTCACAGTAAGACAGGGCTCAGCTCAACCCCTTCACTCAGTGTGAGTGGACATATGTTCAAATACAGACGTTGTCTTACCCTCGGACGGAAAATGTCAGTGTGCAAGAGTGAACAGCGAGTGAACATCAAGTTTCTTGTGAAACTGAAGAAATCTGCAACAGAAACTTTTCAATTATTGACTGAGGCGTGAGGTGAAGAGCTCAAAGATCAAGTCGGTGCTCAAAGGAACCCCTTTGAGAAGATGTGAAAGTCAAACTGGTGGAGCTCCTCAACAGCCTTTCAGAGAGTGATCTGTGGAATTGCTTTGGATGTGGGCAGCGTCGGATGCAGCCACGTGTCAGCTCAGAAGGGAACTGTTGTGAAGGTGAGCGTAGTTGATTTGCTTAATTTGTTAAATAAAGAGTTACAGGTGCAGTCTTGGTGGTGGTGGTGGGGTGAGGTGGGGTGTCAAACCTTGTATTCATGCGATACTTGGTTTTTTTGAGACTCTTTCCTGCCAAGCTCCCATAGAAGGGAAACTTGTCATAAAAGGGCTTGGATTATATCAAGTTACTGTATTTCCTGTTTACTGCAATGATTCTAGTTTGAAAAGTGACCCTCAATAGAAATGCATGCTTTGAAGCTGTTTGAAAAGTAAAAACTTTTTCTACGTTTCAAGCATGGCCAAGACTTAAATCCAACTGGATCTGCAGTTTGTAAACTATGCCTGTGTCTGCATCTGTATTTTAATAACTATTTTTCAGTGTTTCTACCTTGCACCGTTTAAAGAAGTAATACTGTTAAAATATGTACTGAATACATCCTTTATCTGTGGTACATGCTGATGGATGTTAAGTTTCATCTCCTTTAGTGGATGTATACTTCTACTAATTTAGCTAAGTAGCATCTCTCTGTGAACCCTTTGGGATGTATACAAGGCTTTGTATGCTACTGTTGTTAAATAATGAAATCCTGAAAGTTTTGCAGACCTTGGAAGCAAACATTTCAAATATTTTCAAATAACTAAATCTTAGCTACTTATTCTAGAACTGTCTTGAGAGGTCCAAACTGAGGTTAAGTACTTATCTTTGCTTCTGTGAAGCAAACAGAACAGAAATAGTGTTGATTGATACCAAGAATTTGTGATATATTAAATGACATCCTTGAATTGTGATGTGAACTCATTACGAGGCATGTAAACAGAACTAGTTATTTCACAGTACAAGGGTATCTTTGAAACAACAAAGAGTGAGAGAACCTAGGTGGTCTTAATCAGTCTTGGATGTTACAATTAAATGTAGGATTTAACTGCAGCCTTGGAAAGGTAGGAGAATGTTACAGTAAAAAGATTGGAAGAAAATACCTCATCCAGCTGAAAATAAAGGGGAGGATGTTGAGGAAAACACAGTTATCTTGTAGGAAAGATTATTGTAGCTATAAAAGTGAATGCATATGGGTTAGAACACTCACCATCAGTGAACGGAGGTTGTAGCTTGTTCTTTGTTTTTTAAGTGCAAGAAACATTTTTTTTGTTATTTTAGGCTGCCTTTGTATTTTGTTGTTCCCATATGCATTTCTGAAGAGTATCTTGAAGCATGAAGGCAGAGGTGGTAATGAAAATGCAGGCAAATCAACTCTCAAAACTCGCTTTGGAGTTTTGGAAAGCAAGCATCCTTTGTCAGGCCTGGGCAACATACAGGAGTGATCTCCATCAGTCACATGCAGCAAGACAAAAGCTGGTTACAGAATATATTTCCCACTTACATGCATCTATATACATTTTCCCAGAAATCTTATGGATATGCTATTGCTTTCCAAGGTCTAATTTTAATGTTATTATGAAACTTTGCAACAGTCAGATCTCTTGCTCATTTGGAGCTGGCTCCAGCTCTGCCTGACCTTGCCTTAGAGAAACACTGCAAACAGAGGGGATTAGAGAAGAAGAGACACCTGTTCAGCACAGATCACACTGAACACAAGACGTTATTATCTCCAAAGAATGAACAGTGTCTGGAAAAACATTGTCTGAAAGAAAACATGCTCTCAGAGGGACATTCCGACTAACTTTCAAAAAACACAATTACTTAGATGAAACTGAACTCTAGCTTAAATCAAAACTTTTTTAATAATAACTACTTCCTGTATCTCACTGTGTCAAAACCACCTCCATAAAGAAAAAAAGATGGGTCGTTGTCATAGGAGATGTCATCTTATGCTAACTGAACCCATTTCTTAGGGAGGACTGCTGCCTCCCTGGGGCCTGGGTTAAACGTTTTTCCAGTTTAGGCTAAAGCAGAACATATTCTCTCACTTTTCAGCTAAGCTTCTTTCAAAATTTCAGCTCCTTAAGTTTACTAACAGCTTTTCAGACAGTGACTGTGGCAAGAAGTGAAAAGGCCTGATATTTATTCCCAAGGTAATGGGCATTGGTGCGTAGAGAGGCCACTGCTCACACCTATTTCTATGGAAATCAAGGTGGTGAAAGGGGTCACACCTGCAGTGGAGGGACGGACAGGAGAGGTGACTCCAACTCAACCAGCGGTTGATGTTCAGGGAGGATCTCATCTGTCTGTCTGTCCCTGAACCTGTCCACTGGTTCCTGCCTCCAGTTCCCGGATCCAGTTCCTAAGCTCAGCTCCCTCCTGCCTCTGAGTCCAGTCCAGGACCTTCCCCGCGCCTGCCCTGCAGCGTCACTGGTGACATATGGGTATTGGGGGAGTTGGAATTGGGTTTGTATGCTTGAATATATTTTACTATTTTCTTATTGTTGTGTTTTCGTTTTGTCATTATTGTTTCCTTAAAGCTGCTTTAGTGGTAGTTTCCAACCTGAAAGTCTCTCATTTCCCTTTCCTTTGTGGATGTGGGGACTGGGATAAAAGCTGCCCAGGTTAGTTACTGACCTGGCCAGGGAGGGGGGGCTAAACTGGGACAGGTGTGAAGAGAAAACTTCCTACCCTAGTACAGCCCTCAGATTATTATTCATTATTGATTTTTCATGCAGGCAGTGATGAAGTTACAACAAGAAATCTGAGGGCAATCAACTTCAGGGCCTTGGGACGACTGGTTAAGGGATCAGAAGCACAAGTAGTGTTTTCCTCTGTCCTTCCAGTTGCAGGGAATGTTGAGGGAAGAAACAGTCAACAGGCTCTTTTGCCTAGAAGCAATGTTAACTAATTGTTCCCTCAGTGCTCATTTTTTTAAGAGATTCCACTGAAGCTCTATGGAAAAATTTAAAAAGTAGTAATAAATGCACCAGAGTTTCTGTGAACACAAAAAAGAGTTTAATAGATGTAACCCACTAGGACATATTACTTCACTCAAAGGGTTGTCAAGCACTGGCTGCCCAGGGAGGTGGTCGAGTCCCCATCCCTAGAGGGATTTCAAAGAGAAGTAGATGTGGTGCTTAGGGACATGGTTTAGTGGTGGATTTGGCATTGTTAGGTTAACAGTTGGACTTGATGATCTTAAAGTTTTTTTCCAACTTAAATGATTCTATGATTAAGTATTTTTAAACATAAATGCATACACACTCATTTAAAGCCTTAAAATCTTCCCTAATAACTCCCTTAAAGCAGGTTGCATGAGCAAGCATATTGTACTTAAATAATAAATTTACTGGTACCTCCTTGACATTTTTATATTATCCATTTGACTTGCATCCTGTACATTTTATTCCAGCAATACAGAGACTGCCTGTTCTTTATGTGACACAAGGTGTTCTTAGTGTTCTGGATTTTTTTTCTGTTTGTCTCTTTGCCAATTTGAAGACCTGAGGCAACTCAAAACTATCCTTTATCAACCTACTCTAAGTTAATATAAATCTCATCTACAGTCTATTGAAATCTCTGGACATTTTTCCTATGGTAAATGACATATAAAGATAGCTACCCCCACAGTGCTGCAGCGTCCTATCAGCCTAATGCTCAGCCTGGTGGAAGAACGTTCTCAAAACCTTGCCCTTGCTTCATCCCTTTATACACTCAGGGTCACGCCTTACTAATAGGCTCATTTCACTAACTCCGCCCCTTATTTTCCTGCCAAAACTGTGCACCTGTTTGGGCATGTTCAGCTTCTGGCAGTTGTTTTGTCTGGGAGCTATAACCATTATCAGGGTGCACCCTGCAAAGTCATCCTGTTTGGCACCAAGGTTCAAGTGCAGTTGTCTGGGTGATGAGATCTTCAGGTTAGGTGTGATGTTGAGACAGACCAGTTCTTTCTGTGGTGTACTACTGCCTGACACCAGCACATCCGTGCCTCCATACTACCCCCAGGGGGGGCCTGCAGCGCCATTCCTTCCCTGCAGGCAGCAAGCCCCAAGCCGCGGACATACATGTGCCCCAGAGCTCTGCACCCCACCCCACTGCCCATGCCCTCCATGGTGCTGACCTAAAGCAGGTGGTGAGCTCGCCCGTGTGTTTCAGGCAGGAGTATTCGGCAGTGGTGATTTTGTTCTCGGAGCAAACCTCGCTGCCAGGTGGACAGTCAGATTATTAGAAAAAAGGAGGGAAAAAAAAAGGAAAAAGAAGGTGGTGGATGAAGAGGAAACACACAGAAACAGGATTACAGGAATCCGTGGCAGGGGAACATCTACTGTAGTTGTCCTGTGGCTCTTCCTGGTAGGTCCAGGCATGCTCTAGCACCAGGGGCAGGAGCAGCCGGAGACAGGCCAGGCTGCCAGCCAGCCTCCCCATCAGGCCTCCTCTTTCCTGCCTGCCGCACCAGCTCTGCCTGTCCTGGCCTGCAGCAGAGCTGCACTAACCTGGCCAAGCCACTCTCCATGATATTTGAAAAGTCATGACAATCAGAAGTCCCTGGAGACTGGAAAAAGGGTAACATTGTGCCCGTTTTTAAAAAGGGCAGAAAAGACGACCCTGGGAACTACCGACCTGTCAGCCTCACCTCTGTGCCTGGGAAGATCATGGAACAGGTCCTCCTAGAAGCTCTGCTAAAGCACGTGGAGGACAGGGAGGTGATTAATGGCAGCCAGCATGGCTTCACCAGGGGCAAATCCTGTATGACCAACCTAGTGGCTTTCTATGATGGGGTAACCGCAGCAGTGGACACGGGTAAGCTGACGGATGTGATCTGTCTGGACTTCAGTAAAGCCTTTGACACGGTCCCCCACAACATCCTTCTCTCTAAATTGGAGAGATAAGGATTTGATGGGTGGACGGTACGGTGCATAAGAAACTGGTTCGATGGTCCTATTCAGAGAGTAGTGCTCAATGGCTCAAAGTCCAGATGGAGATCCGTGACGAGTGGTGTCCCTCAGGGGTCTGTACTGGGACCGCTGCTGTTTAATATATTTACCAATGATATTGACAGTGAGATTGAGTGCACCCTCAGCAAGTTTGCGGATGACACCAAGCTGAGTGGTGTAGTTGTCACACCAGAAAGACGGGATGTCATCCAGAGGGACCTGGACAGACTGGAGAAGTGGGGCTGTGAGAACCTCATGAGGTTCAACAAGGCCAAGTGTAAGGTCTTGTACTTGGGTCGGGGCAATCCCCATTTTCAGTACACGATGGGGGATGACGTGATTGAGAGTTGCCCTGCAGAGAAGGACTTGGGGGTGCTGGTCGATGAGAAGCTCGACGTGAGCCGGGAATTGTGGGGTCCACAGCGGGCTGAGGACCCCTGCTTAATGCACCCGGAAGGAGATCATGGGACGGGAACTGGGCAAACAATATAGGACCATGCATGAAAGTAGTACTATCCATTCACAGATTGTTTATGTATAAGCTAATCCAATCATGCGGAGACGCGTGTGTTAATCAAGGGTATAAGAGGCGCGTGTAAGATCAAGCGGGGACCGGCCAGCCATGTAACTTCAATAAAGAAACTTGCTTCCACATCACCGTGTCGTGTCTCAACAGCAACAGGAATGTGCACTCGCAGCCCAGAAGCCCAACCATATCCTGGGCTGCATCAAAAGAAGTGTGGCCAGCAGGGCAAGGGAGGGGATTCTGCCCCTCTATTCCTCTCTTGTGAGACCTCATCTGGAACACTGTGTCCAGCTCTGGAATCCTCAACGTAAGAAGGATATGGAACTGTTGGAACAGTCCAGAGGAGGGCTACAAAGATGATCAGAGGGCTGGAGCACCTTCCATACGAGGACAGGCTGAGACAGTTGGGCTTGTTCAGCCTGGAGAAGAGAATTTCTTCACCATGAGAGTGGTGAGGTGCTGGAACAGGTTGCTCAGGGAAGTTGTGGCTGCCCCATCCCTGGAGGTGTTCAAGGCCAGGTTGGATGGGGCCCCAGGCAGCCTGATTTAGTGGGATATCCCTGCCCATGGCGGGGGGGTGGAACTAGATTATTTTTAAGGTCCCTTCCAACCCAAACTATACAATGATACTACTATCATACTATGATAAAATAGTGCACCAGATCTAGCCCACTGTATCATATCCTGTGGCATGGTTAAACTGCCTGGAACAAGGGGAGCAAAACTGCAAAATGACAATGCCTTTGCAAAGTGTTTGGCTGATACATTGACTTTGATCACCACAAAACTTCCTACAAGCATGAAAGGCTTTAGGGAATTAGGGTGTGCAAGTCAGCCTTACTAGCACATTCACCTGTAGTATAAATAATCTCATTTTTCAGACAAATTAGGCATATGTGAGCAACAGATTGTACTCGTATATTATTAAAACCAGAAAAGTCAGGGATGTGCAAGTAACAAATTGTAACTCCTAGACTAAAGCAGCACAGAAGTCATAAAGGGATGTAAGAGGACTTGAGCAACCTGCCTTCTAGTTTTTGCTCTACCACAGGCAACATTTGAACAAGTAATTTCACCACTCTGTGCCTCAGTTTCCCCTATCTGTAACAGGAAGACCCTAATAGTTAAAATATAACAACGCAGATTTCCATATATGAATCAAATATGGTTAAGCCCATTAAAGATGAAAGTACATATCTAATCTAAGCACCTAAAAGAAAGCTTCCTGAGAATCCAATCCCCCCATCTCATACTACTCATGCCCTGCTTTTTACTTGAGGAAAGCTTCCTGCTATACAGCAGATTAGGAGATAGGTAGTTACGACACCTGACTCTGGATCAAGGAAAACTCAATTTACAGTATAGTGAAAGACTGTCAAAAAATGAAGATCCCAACTACATCAGATCAGTCCCTTAAACACCTCCAGGGAAGGTGACTCAAC
Organism: Cuculus canorus; assembly: GCF_017976375.1. Classification (NCBI taxonomy): domain Eukaryota; kingdom Metazoa; phylum Chordata; class Aves; order Cuculiformes; family Cuculidae; genus Cuculus; species Cuculus canorus. Next base: position 784,930 of record NC_071440.1, read on the forward strand.
CACCTCCCTGGGCAGCTGTTCCAGTGCCCAATGACCCTTTCTGTGAAAAAGTTTTTCCTGATGTCCATCCTGAACCTCCCCTGGCGGAGCTTCAGGCCATTCCCCCTTGTCCTGTCCTCAGTCACTTGGGAGAAGAGGCCAGCTCCCTCCTCTCCACAACCTCCTTTCAGGTAGTTGTAGAGAGGAATAAGGTCTCCCCTCAGCCTCCTCTTCTCAAGGCTAAACAACCCCAGCTCTCTCAGCCGCTCCTCATAAGACTTGTTTTCCAGCCCCTTCACCAGCTTCGTTGCTCTTCTCTGGACACGCTCCAGAGCCTCAACATCCTTCTTGTGGTGAGGGGCCCAGAACTGAACACAGTACTCAAGGTGCGGTCTCACCAGTGCTGAGTACAGAGGGAGAATAACCTCCCTGGTCCTGCTGGCCATGCCGTTTCTGATCCAAGCCAAGATGCCGTTGGCCTTCTTGTCCACCTGGGCACACTGCTGGCTCATGTTCAGTCAGCTGTCAACCATTACCCCCAGGTCCTTCTCCTCCGTGCAGCTCTCCAGCCCCTCTTCCCCCAGTCTGTAGCACTGCACAGGGTTGTTGTGCCCCAAGTGCAGGACCCAGCATTTGGCCTTGTTGAACTCATGCCATTGGCCTCGGCCCAGCGGTCCAGCCTGTTCAGATCCCTTTGCAGAGCCTCCCTACCCTCCAGCAGATCCATGCTGCCACCCAGCTTAGTGTCATCTGCAAACTTGCTGAGAGTGCACTCAATGCCTTCATCCAGGTCATTGATAAAGACATTGAACAGGGCTGGACCCAGTGCTGAGCCCTGAACTTGCTGCCATTCCCCATCTCTTGTTCCCTGAACCTTACAGTTTGCAGGTGGGAGTTGCTCAGCCGCACTAACTCCAGCAGCCTGCTGAGTTTGGGAGAGGGCGCTGCTCCAGTGATCCATCTCCCTCTCACATTCCCTGATGGTCCTTATTCTATTCACCTCCTCCCTCAGCTCTGCCACTATGCGAAGTAGTTCCCCTAGGCGAGCACAGCTTCCACAAGTGGAGCCAGTGCCAGAGGTGTGTGCTAGTGTAGGAGGGGGGCACTGCCTACAGCCCAGGCTCTGGGGAGCTGCATGGACCCACTGAGGCTCTGTCTGGGTGGCAACATCTATCCTGCTCGCTGCAGCATTCGGTGCGGTTTTAATCTTCTGCCAGGTAGCCACCATGGTCCACGGTCCCTTCTGGCCGGCCTCCAGCCACTCTCTGCGCCCTCCCTGCTCGAACTGTCCCGTTATACTAACATACCACACTCCTCATCACCGTGCTCCCAAGGGACCGATAAATCTCCCGCGGCAGCCGCCGGGACCGCCCCCTCCCGTCAGGCACTGCGCGGGATCGTCCGCTGCCGCGTGTCAGGAGCCAGGAGCCAGGAGCCGAGCGCCGCCCGCCCCGCTCCCGCCTGGGTTTTCCTGGGCTTTTCCCGTCTCAGGGAAGTGCCCCACCGCCTCAGATGGCCACCCCACCGCAGTACTCCATGTCCTGCCGCTGGATACGGCCGAAAATGCTGATTTCCTTGCAAATTTTTGACACAAAATACCATATGATGCCTTTGTGGAATTCTGTTTCCAGCTGGTTCCCTCGATGTGGCATGTGAGACAGCAGATATGTTCTGGCTTACTTGCTCTCTGCATCATCCTGGCATTATCGATTTTAAGCACTGGATTGTTTTGTGGAATCAAACCCTTAACCCAAAATGAGTTATAAAGCAGGTATGTTTATTTCCAGCGCTGGGGTGCAAGGGGGTTCTCCTCCTAGCTTGCACACCGTATAGCTTAATAAGCAGCTACTTACAGTGTAAAGACATACATAGGTATAAGCGCCTACTACATATTCATAACCTTTCCCCGCTTCGTATTATAATTAGATCTGGAAAGTTCGCTCCAGTCTTGTGCCTGCGTAGTGCCTCCTGATGGTCGTGGGCCGGGGTCTTTAGGGATGAAGTAGGAAGTCTTCCTCAGGATGAATATATTTCTTTTTGAACTTTGCGCAGACTCAGTCTCCTCTGGCTGTTTTCAAACTCCTGAACCAAATACAGCCAGCTCTCTGCATTCCAGTACCCACTTATCAGTAAACTGCTGCTAGCTGGCTCCTTTGTTATCAACTTCCAAGCTCTTCAAGGCGATTAATGCCAAACTCTAACAAACACTCCCAAACTCCCTTGTCTGCTTTTGCTCATCAGGATGAAAGTGATACTCGTTATTTGTGGCCTCATTGTAATATACCTCACGATACATGTAGCTGGGACCTTATCTGAGACTCTTGGGCATCACTGTGTGAGCTTTTTTTAAATTATACTTTTGGCCTTGCCTGGGATAAGGAGGACTGTACCGCTCAGTTTGGCTGCCAGCCAGAGGAGCTAAACTGGGGGAACTACACTTCCTCCTGTTATACCGAGCTAATTCCACCAGATTCCAAGCAAAATAGCATTATGCCATTAATAATGCTTCTGAATTTATTACTGAATTTATTTAATGTGTTTCAGACGGGGTATGTGATCAGATCAGTAGGGTACTACCATAGGAGTTGTGCAATTGTCTCAGCTTCCACTGAGCATATTGCTTCAATAACAGGCTCTGCAGACTGAAAATTTAAGACAGTTGACACTGTATCTTGGAAAACAAGAACTGTAGCCACACAGACAGCATGAGCTATCGCAAGCACAGCAGCTACGCAGACAACATCAGTCCTCATGAGCACTGCAATTACTCAGTTGCTCTCCCAGCACCAGCCCTCATGAGCACAGCATTGACACAGACAGCTACTCTACCCAAACCCATGCCAGTGGCCACAGGCACCATAGCTACACTAAGAGTTATCAGGGAATAAGACACTCAATATGAACTAGATCCAGTTGTGGCCAGCACTTCCACAGCTACTACAGATACACTGGCTGAATCCATACTGGTTGCAGTGGTTGCAAATGCTGCAGCTATGCAGACTACAGACACTCCTACTGAATCAGTACCAGTGCCAGGAGCCGCAAGTTCTACGACTAAACAGACAGCTACTACAGACACTCTTGCTCAATCTGTACTGGTGCCAGTTGCTCCTGTGAGGACGAGGAAATGCAAACAAACCTCAGGAGAGGAGGAGAAACAGCCCGAAAAGGCAGCTAGCAAGGATGAGGATGAGAGTGAAGAAGAAACAGCTCCTGTTCCAGTGCAGGGGGAAGACCCAGGATGGAGTCCTTCACAGCAGCCAAAGAGTTCTTCACGATTGCCAAGTCCTTCATGACAAGAAAGTCCTTCAAAATCAGTGCCATCACAGGATCAGCAGGAGGATGATTCAGGACAATCGGAACCAGAGGTAATCATCAGATCCTTATCCATGAAGGAGTTGCGACATCTCAGAGAAGCCATTAGCTGTCATGAGGATGAGTCACTTAGTTCCTGGTTACTCCAGTGCTGGGACAAGGGAGCCGATACCATAGACTTAGATGGCAAAGAAGCCAAGCAGATGGGACTCCTAGCCAGAGACAGAGGTGTTGACAAGGCATTTTGGAAGCAGACAAAGATTCTGTAGCCTCTGGAGGAGACTCTTGGCAGCTGTAAGGGGCAGGGATCCCTGTAGGGATGACATCAAATGCCGCCTGATCAGATGGAACATCATGGAGAAAGGTATTACGTACCTGAGTGAACTGGCTGTGCGAGAGTTGATCTGTAGCACGTGGTATTCAATTACAGACCCTGATGAATTACCACATCACCGAACCATGTTGCAGAAGCTTGTGCCAAGTGCCCCACCAACATATTCCCACACATTGTCAACAATGGTTTGGGGAGGAACTGCTGGCGCTCCAGTGGTGGATGAAGTGATTGGCAAACTCCGACAGCAGGAAGACAGTCTCTCTCGGCCTTCACAGGCCTGTGTCTCGGCTCTGGAGAAATTATCTGAAAAAATGTCCAAAGGATTCAATAAACTGCTCGATAAATTGTCTCATAGAAACAATGGATCCTACTTCTCACAGGCCCGCGTCTCAGCTATTAAGAAAAGACATCCTCCTAAGAAACCAGCACAAAATGCTTGGCAAACACCACGACACATCCTGTGGATTTTCCCATGTAACCACTGAGAGGACATGAGGAGATGGGATGGACAACCTACCACTGCCCTAGAGTCACAAGTTGGTGAGTCAAAAGGAAAAATCACATAGAGTTCCTTTCAGGAGAAATGTTGCTCCAGTCTCCAGTGGATGGGAACCTGATTCCTGTCTACAAGGTGTGGGTAAGCAGGATTGGTCTCGACCCCCTGTAATCCAAACAAACCCATTCCTCAATAGGTACTATGTTCCAAATTAGAGGGGCCCTGCCTCCAGCCAGGGGGAGGAGGGACAACTGAGTTTATTGGAGTGTGTGGATTCGATGGCCTGGCATGAGAGAACCACAAAAGTATAAAGCCCTGGTAGGTACTGGGCTGCAGTGCACCCTATTGCAAGAGTCGGTAAGTTGTGCATGGGACGCCTCATACAATGACGAAGGGTGAGGATCACTTTGCCAAGATCCCATAAGACTGTAAGAGGGGATATAAATCCACTTTTTGTGCTGGGTGACGAGGTGATACTGCCCGCCCCTGGGTAAAACAGCAAATTCACTGTTGTGGTATGGTATGGGTGCCCCCTACTGTGATAGCAAAGCACCGGGAAAAATATAATTCCAAGATTCTCGTAAGACGCTTGATGCGGAGTGAGGGATTATGGTGTTATAGATAGTATTATAGTATTATAATACTATTGTGGATTGGGTGTGGATTCCTTGCTGAGGAAGCAGGAGTGTCGTATATGGGATAGCTATCATCTTCTACATCTGTTGCAAATCTTCAGTATCGGTACCGTGTATATGTAACATCGCTAAGTGCTCATTTTAAATTTCTCATACGTTGTGGAGTGTTTGTATGTGAGTGCATGGTAGCATCAGACGCGAAGCAAGTGCAGAGTTCTGATCTGCGGTTCTGCTCTCCTGCAAAGGAAGCAGCCGGAGACGAATGAAGCGAGTGATCACTGTTATACATTGTGTGTTTTGTGTCATAAGTGTACTCTGTGAATTGTTTGACATATAACACAGTACCAGCGGAATTGAGAGGGATAGCTTACTGGGGAACGTTCTTCCTCCATAGACAGGAGCCAGAGGTGGACTGAGCTCAAAATGTTGAAAGACTTGCAAATTGTTTAGAAGCCCTGTTTGTCTTGATCCTAGGAATGCATCTACAAAGCCTTTTAATTCCAAATGTCCATTGAGCCGGCAAATGGGTATATTTACCTCAGACCTTTGGAATGGAAGGCTGCAAGGGATGAAATTTTAAAATACCTAGCATAGAAGAAGGAAAAAAGAAGAGAAAACCAGGAGAAGCCGCTGAGAGTGCCCCTCTCTTTTCCCCCTTCCTGGTATGCGAGTTAGGTGCTTAAGGGGCTCAATGAGTAAGAAGAGGATTGCAGTACCATTTTGCAACTAATGTTGTTTTTTAAGGAGAGAGGGAAAGTGGAATGAACAGTTTTTCACCCTTCAAAACCATCCAGAGTGACAAAGGGACAGTGGGATTTTGCCGATGCAGGATCCTATGGTACTTGACCTTGAGCGGGAAAATAAAAAAGAATTTAAAGGTAAACTGAGGCAGTGTTGCACAAAGTGCAGTATTGAGCAAGGGTGCACTAGAATAAATAAAATTCACCGGACACCAGAACAAGATTTACCTGATTTGCTTAAGCCTCCCCTTCGATCACAGGAATGGGGTACGGACTCGGATGGGACACCCCCCCCCCCCCCCCCCCCCCGAATAGCCCAGTATCTTCCTGCGTCAGGGAAAGGTCTGCTTTGACAGTTTTACAGGCACCTCTCCAGGAAGACCGAGATGAAAAAAAAACAACCAACAAAAAAAACAACAACACCAAAACTGATTGTAAAACTGTAGGGGATTTGGAAAGAGTATTTTTCCCTCCAAGACCCAATGTGGGATCCAGACAGATCTAAACATGTAGAAAAATTACAGGTATATCAGGAGTGAATCTCAAAGGGAATGAAAAGAGCCATTCCCAAACAAATAAACAAGGTCCCTCTAAATCACCATCTGTATTCCTAAATCGACTGAGGGATATAATGTGCTGCAACACTGCTGGATCCTGGGTCAAGGGTAGGAATATAACAATTAGCTTTTCTGGGTTTGGGCCAGTCTAAAAGAGGAATAGTGGCTCATGTGAAGGAAGATTGATGGGGACCTGGGGAATCCACCCTAGCAGATCCACTAGTTATAATGAAGCCAGGGAAAGAGGAGAAGAAAGTAGAATTTCAGTTGACACAGAGGCAACGTATTCAGTTTTGAACTAAGCTTTGATGTCCCTAGGAAATGACTACATCGTGGTAAAAGGGGCAACTGGCCAAAGTGAAAAGGTGTATTTTTGTGAACTTCTAAGATATAAACTGGGAATACAATGGGGCATCCACAGATATTTGTATATGCCCAACTCCCCGAAGGCACTTTCAGGGAGAGATTTATTAGAACAATTGGGTGCAATAATTAAATTTGAAAAGGGAGAGATTACTCTGGAGGTAAATGGCCAGCTGTATATACAAAGAATGGGTTTATCCTTAGTCAGTGTTCCCACAGAAGGAAAAATCAGTGAAGAACTGACAAACCAGGTATACCCCAAGGTATGGGCCACCGACGTGCCTGGGAGAAACGGGCTGTAAATAAAATAACAAAACCCCTTTACCCAGTGGAGGCAAATCCATATACCCTGTTAAGTGTATTAATACCTGAACTAACCTGGCTTACTGTTTTAGACCTGAAGGATGCCTACTTTTGTCTCCCTCTCCATGAAGCCACCAAGAAAATATTTGCATTTGAATGGGAACACCCTGAAAGTGGGTGCAGAACTCAACTCACCTGGATATTTGGTAATCGACTTGCAAAGGATCTTGAGGCCTGGAAGCCCCACCTGAGGAAGGGAGACTGTTGCAGTATGTAGATGATACCCTGATTGCCACCAAGGCAACGCTTGCATGACCTGGATGGTGAGTCTGTTAAACTTTTGGGGGCTCCAGGGATACCGGGTATCTAAAAGAAGGTCCAAATAATGCAATGTGAGGTGATCTATTTGGGCTATGAAATCAGCGCTGGACAAAGAACTTTGGGACAGGCCTGAGGAGAGGCAATATACCAAACTCCGAGACTGTAAACAGTGAAAGAGTTACAAACTTTCTTGGGGATGACTGTGTGGTGTCAGCTATGGATCTATAACTATGGACTGCTTGTTAAACCCCTGTATGCACTAATCACCGCCAAAGAGAAATACCTCCAATGGAGCAAAGAGGCTGTGCAAGCCTTTGAACAGCTGAAGAAAGCCCTGATGTCGGCCCCGGCCTTAGGACTTCAAGATGTGAGTAAGCCATTTTTCCTTTTCTCTCATGAGAAGCAAGGGATTGCCCGAGGGCATGGCTGTTTATGAGCGGTTGTGGCTGTTGTGCTAAAACTCCAAGAGGTGCAAAGATTTACCCTGGGCTGGAAAATGACTGTTAGTGTATGGAAGCGAAAGGTGGGCACTAGCTTTCTCCACAAAGGTTCCTAAAATACCAAGCTATAATGGTGGAACATGATGATATGGGAATTGTGGTTACTAACATCATCAACCCAGCTTCTTTTCTCAGTGGAAATAAAGGAGAAACAGTGCACCAGGACTGCTTAGAGACCATCGAGGCCACATACTTGAGCAATTCGGACCTGAAAGACAGTCCCATAGAAGACGCTGAGGGCTGGTTCATGGATGGAAACAGCTATGTCTTAAGCAATAAAAGACATGCCAGGCCAAAAACATCAAGCATGCAGAGGGATCCTGAGACTGCTGGAAGCAGTTCAGCTACCTGAGAAAGTGACAATCATGCACATCAAGGCGCACCAGAAGGTGAATTTTGAACTGGGGTGAGGAAATGAGCTGGCGGACAGAGAGGCAAAACTGGCAGCCAAAGGCGATATAAAAACAAAAGAGGCTTTGATCCCTGACAGGCGAATCTCTGTAGAAGGTGAGCCAGAATATACCAAGGAAGATCAGAGAATCAGAATCTTATTATAGTCCTGGAAGTATCATTAGAGACTTGCTTGCCAAGCTAGACGTCCACAAGTCTATGGGGCCGGATGGGATCCACCCAAGAGTATTGAAGGAGCTGGCGGATGTCCTTTCCAAACCCCTATCCATCATCTTCCAGAGGTCCTGGCTGACTGGGGAAGTTCCACTAGACTGGAGGCTGGCTGATGTTGTGCCCATATTCAAGAAGGGTTGCAGAGAGGATCCGGGGAACTACAGGCCTGTCAGTCTCACCTCAGTGCCAGGGAAAGTCATGGAACAGGTAATCTTGAGTGCTATCATGAAGCACATGCAAGAGAACTGGGTGATCAGGCCCAGTCAACATGGGTTTACAAAAGGCAGATCTTGCCAAACTAACCTGATCACCTTCTATGACAAAATCACTCAACTACTGGATGGGGGAAAGGCTGTGGATGGAGTCTTCTTGGACTTCAGTAAAGCCTTTGACACAGTTTCTCACAGCATTCTGCTTCAGAAACTGTCAGCCTCTGGCCTGGACAGGCGCACACTCTCCTGGGTTGAAAACTGGTTGGATGGCCCAGAGAGTGGTGGTCAATGGAGTTCACTCCAGCTGGAGGCCAGTCACAAGTGGAGTTCCTCAGGGCTCAGTACTGGGTCCAGCTCTGTTCAATGTCTTTATCAATGACCTGGATGAAGGCATTGAGTGCACCCTCAGCAAGTTTGCAGATGACACTAAGCTGGGAGGAAGTGTCGACCTGCTGGAGGGTAGGGAGGCTCTGCAAAGGGATCTGAACAGGCTGGACTGCTGGGCCGAGACCAATGGCATGAGGTTTAACAAGACCAAATGCCGGGTCCTGCACTTGGGGCACAACAACCCTATGCAGTGCTACAGACTGGGGGAAGAATGGCTGGAGAGCTGCACAGAAGAGAAGGACCTGGGGGTGCTGGTTGACAGCCGACTGAACATGAGCCAGCAGTGTGCCCAGGTGGCCAAGAAGGCCAATGGCATCTTGGCTTGTATCAGAAATGGGGTCACCAGCAGGTCCAGGGAGGTTATTCTCCCTCTGTACTCGGCACTGGTGAGACCGCACCTCGAATACTGTGTTCAGTTCTGGGCCCCTCACCACAAGAAGGATGTTGAGGCTCTGGAGCGTGTCCAGAGAAGAGCAACAAAGCTAGTGAGGGGGCTGGAGAACAAGTCTTATGAGGAGCGGCTGAGAGAGCTGGGGTTGTTTAGCCTTGAGAAGAGGAGGCTGAGGGGAGACCTTATTACTCTCTACAACTACCTGAAAGGAGGTTGTGGAGAGGAGGGAGCTGGCCTCTTCTCCCAGGTGACAGGGGACAGGACAAGAGGGAATGGCCTGAAGCTCCGTCAGGGGAGGTTCAGGTTGGATATCAGAAAAAAATTCTTCACAGTAAGAGTCATTGGGTACTGGAACAGCTGCCCAGGGAGGGGGTCGAGTCGCCTTCCCTGGAGGTGTTTAAGGAACGGGTGGATGAAGTGCTTAGGGACATGGTTTAGGGAGTGTTAGGAACGGTTGGACTCGATGACCCAATGGGTCCTTTCCAACCTTGTGATTCTGTGATTCTGTGATCATATAATAAAGAGGGGTGGGTCCTCACTCCACAAGGGAAACTAATCATTCCCCCTTACTTAACATGGCCTTTGATGAGGGAAGAACACAGGAAGAGACATGAGGGGAGCAGAAGCTTTATATAAACACCTAATTAAAGGGATTGCAGCTAGAAATTTATACACCAGTGTGAGACAAGTGGCTCAGCAGTGTGACCTTTGCCTCCAGACTAATCCCAAAATTACCCCAAAACAGAAATGGGCCAAATCGGAAGATGCAATGGGCCTGGGCAACAACTGATTTTTCGGAGCTCCCAAGACAGAGGGGATGTCGATACTTGTTGGTATTAACTGGTACCTTTTCAGGTTCGCCAGAGGCATTCCCTACTAGAACAAGGAGATAACCAGAACATTAATACAGGAGATAATAACACACTTTAGGGGCCCAAAAACTATGTCTCCTGATAGGGGACCACATTTTATCTCAGAAGTAGTACAACAGATCAGTCACTATTTGCATATGAAATCATGACCTCCTACACAGTAGCATTGGACAAAAAACTCCAAAAGACTGAAAAACATGAGGTTGAGATGCAAAGTAGGGGTTTGGATGGACCTGTGCATGACATATGACCTGGAGATTATGTATATGTAAAGTCTCTTGCAGAGAGGAATCTGGAACCGCAGTGAGAAGGACCAGATGCTCCTTACTTCCTTCACAGCAATAGAAATCAAGGAACAGAGTGCATAGATCCATCACACCCAAGTGAAAAAGGCACTTAAATCTCCATGGAAGGTCATGCAAGTCCAACCAGGAAAATTATTTTTCTCATGATTAAAATTATAATCCAGGGAGGTAAAGGCACCTCTAGCCAAAAGAATACTGAGTGTCCTTGGTCTCAAGCTTTTATTGGATATACTGGAGCCCTGGGAAATATTCTGATTGAAAGGGTTTAAATCTATCAACTGTGGTTATACATGAAAATCAAGTATATGTGAGGCAAGAATGGAATGTGGATAGAGAACAGGGGATTCAGCAACTTCAGGGGACTGTAGGAGGAGAAATCAAAGTAGGATGCCGAATGGTTAATAGGACTATCCATAAAAAGGCATCCCAAATTACTATCTCAACTACGCCTACAGATAAGAATAGAAAGACCTGTATTTCCAGTCAATTAGACTGTTGGCATAATTTTACACTACTACAGGCCATTAAGGTGGTTTATCTCTGGGCCTATGATACCATTGGGCTCTCATTCAAATTTAAAATAAATACTATAGCTAAGCCTGTTACAACCCAGAATTTATGAGATTGGTCCGTATATAATCAGGAATACAGGCCAACAGCAAATGCTGTTCAACCCAGAATGATCTCTTCAACGTGTTGAACTGCTAATGCAAACTGATATTTCTGGAATTCAACCAGCATGCTCTCATTTCCTAGAAACATCCTTTGAGGGCTGGACAACCTGGCTGTGAAAGCAAGTGCCCTTCAGGGGCAGAACACAAAGGGGCCCAACCAGAGTGTTACTGACAGGATTGGGAGTCCTAAATGGAATTGATTCAGAAATACTAATGAACAAATTGGCCACCACAACTAGTGATTTAACAAAATTAAGACAACCTTTACAGTCTTCTCTACTAGCTTTAAGAACTAATCAGTTATCAGATGTGTTACCAAAGTGGGAAAAAGTGGAGGAACAGGATCATGAATTAATAGTAAACGCACTCGGTGTGATCCAAGATAACATTTCTTTGGCCCTCAGTTGTATACAGGCACAATTATGGATGCAATCAGTGGCCACCTTAATTATAAGAGAAAGTGGTGAGGGTACTTTCCCCACCGAAATCCGGAAAGTGGTTTGGGACAGTGCCACTGGCTTAGAGAGGGACCTTTAATCCTAGTGGACTCTGGTAAACTTTACCTATGACCCCATCACTAATGCGGCCACAGCCTTTGTGTTGACAATACATAACATTTCAATATGTGTAATCCACCCCATCATTGCATTAGGGTTAAACCATGGTAAAACTGTGCTCTGTCCTTCCGAACATAGAACATGGGCACGAATGGTAAACGGGAGATGGCAAACTGTAAATTTAGAGTCTTGCATTAGACGAGAACAACAAGGATTAATTTGTGAAAGTAATACAATCGGTGCTCAAGACATCTGCCTCGACACTGAGCAAAGCATCTGTCACTTTGAGATCCATCCAGACGCTAATCAGAGGACCGTACTTGTATATATGGGCCAGGGTTGTTTGTGTTTGAGAACTGCTTGTACCTCTGTAGTAATAGATGAGATAATTATGGATAGTGAGAATCACTCTAATTTCTGTATTTGTAATCTTGTTAAGATTGTTGGGTGTGACTTTTCTTATTTAGCACCAGTCATATCCCATCAGCTGATAAAATGCAGTTATACAAATTATCACAAATTATCACGTATATCTATTGGAATGAATCTTACATTGTTAAAATAATTAATGAAACAATTAATGTCTGTTTCAAAGAATAAACTGTAAATGACGCCCAAAGAATAAACTATCTCGGTTGGCACGAAAGTTTTCTTGTTGATGAGTCAGATGATGAAACAGACTTGGCTTGTCCGATATATAAACAAAGCTGACGGCGGGTTAACCCCATAACACCTTCCGCCCCTCCACTGCCCCCTGAAGAGCGAGGGGCGCCTGAAGAGTGCAATCCCTTTGTATGCCCGCCTTTGCCAGATAAGCTGGACAATTGGGATGATCCCGTAGTGGGGGTGGCAGTGAGGCAGCTGCTTCAAAAAACAGAAAGATCAGGGCTAACGCTGAGCAAACCTCTGGGAGTTCTTCTGGTAAACCTCAAACCCCTCAGGCATGGGATTTACCCCCGGCACAGGTTACTGTGAGATCGTATGATCCTTGTTTATCTTGGCAAAAAGTAAGGCAATGGGCTATGCAGGAAGGACTTTGAGCGTTATCTGAGGCAATAACTGCAACCTTAAAGGAATGTGACCCGGGTCCTGCAACAGCTATGGCATTCCCAGTGGTCCAGGGGGACCCAGGACAGGGAATCATGGATGAGCACAGACCATACACCTGGAAAGTAATACAGGAACTTCAAAAAACTGTTACACAGTACAGTCCCAATTCCCCTGCAACGATGCGAATAATTCGATTATTAACTATGGAAGAAATGACACCATATGACTTTGCCCAAATTGCACAAATTATGTTTCAGCCTGTCCAGTTTTTGGAAATATTTGGACCCAAAGGGCAGAAGCACAGGCGATACGGAACCTGCAGCTCCCCCAGTTCCCCGACATGGGAACGGTGTAGATGTTTTAACAGGAACTGGGCAGTTTAGTAATCCACAGAATCAAGCTCAGTGGCACCCTTCAGTGCTTGAACAGGTAAAAGCAGTAGGGCTTGAAGCACTGATGAGAACAGCTGAGATCGCTGAACCAAAGGATAAATATACAACAATTAGGGAGTTCGAGAGCCATTTTTACAATTTGTAGAGAGGCTGCGGGCTGCTGTAGAATGCCAAGGTTTTGATGACTATGTCAAAACACTGTTGATCACACAGCTGGCACGAGATAATGCTAATGCAGACTGTCAAAAAATAATAGATGCTTTGCCAGGTGAACCAACTCTTGAAACTATGATCATGGCTTGTGCCAAGGTGGGGTCGACCGTAAAATGGCTGCTCTCGCTGCTGCTATGGCAGCCATGAAAACACCTGACAAAGGATGTTATAAGTGTAGCCAGACTGGGCATCTGAAACCTGCCTGTCCAAATAGACAAAAAGAGAATAATGGCACTGCTAGATCAGCGATCACATCAGCTGTTAGCAGATGTCTCAGGTGTGGGAAAGTTGGACACTTTGCCAAACAATGCCAGTCCAAATATCATATAAGTGGACAATTGTTACAGCTGGGAAATGGGAGACAAAGCGTGGGGTGGGGGGCGCGCTCAGACACAAATACTTGTTTTCATGGAGAACATTTGATCTCCTGCAAAGGAGCCAGGCCTTTGAGATCTCTTATGAGGAAAAACCAGTGGAGCAGCAGGGATGGATGTATCCACTGCCCACAGAGTAACTATTAATACACAGGGAGTACACAAGGTCCCTCTGAAAGCATGGGGGCCCATCGGTTATGGACTCAGTGCCTTACTTATCGGACGTTCCAGTGCTATCTTACAAAACATTCTAGTTCATGTGGGGGTAATTGATGAGGATTTTACAGGATAAATTTGTGCAATGGTTTCTACTATCACCCTCCCATTACAATAGAAGAGGGAACTCGCATTGCGCAATTGGTGCCTTTTAAAAGCAGTGTTCTTAAAATAGAACAAGTCATCCGTGCAGATGGGGGATTTGGATCCACCGGACCACCTCAAATTTATTGGTCACAATCTCTCTCAGACACAAGGCCACAAATGAAATGCATTCTTGCTATGAACACCGCTTTTCCACATTCCATTCAAATATCTGGACTGCTTGACACAGGGGCTGACGTTACCATCATTGCTCAGAGGGATTGGCCTGATTCCTGGCCCGTGGTACCTGCAACTTCAGGAGTAGTGGGACTAGGAGGTATGGCTACTAGTCTTATTGCAGCAAAACCTGTAATTATCACGAATCCCAAAGGGCAAAATGCCACTGTATGACCTTATATTACTCCAGCCCCCTTAAACCTCTGGGGAAGAGACTGTTTGGGACAATGGGGAGTCCGTTGTGATACGGATTTTCCATAGGGGTCACTATCCTGCAGGGCAGTAAAAAACGAACTTTAAGGTTGTGATGGCTCACAGATAAGCCCGTGTGGGTGGATCAGTGGCCCCTTAACAAAGGGAAACTCACAGCCCTGCACACATTAGGGGTAGAACAGTTAGCTGCAGGCCATATTGAAGAGTCACACAGTCCATGGAACACACCAGTTTTTGTGATCAAAAAGAAATCAGGAAAATGGCGATTATTACATGACCTGTGAAAAATCGATGAAGTGCTCGCAGCCATGGGAGCATTACAACCGGGACTACCTTCCCCAACAATGATTCCAATGTGATGGGACATATTGGTCGTGGACTTAAAGGACTGTTTCTTTACAGTTCCTTTAGATGAAAATGATGTTGAAAAATTTGCTTTTACAGTTCCTTCAACTAATCATGCAGAACCCACAAAAAGATATCATTGGAAGGTTTTACACCAAGGGATGAAAAACTCACCTGCCATCTGTCAATGGTTTGTAACCCAGGCACTGAGTGTTGTACGGCAGAAATAACCTGAATGCTATTGCTATCATTATATGGATGACATCTTATCGGCTGCTGTAATGTCAGAACAATTAGGAGAATTGGAAAGGGACACTAGACAAACGTTGGAATGTTATGGCCTGGTCATTGCCCCTGAAAAAGTACAACGTGTTCAACCATGGTTGTACTTGTGCATGAAAGTGCTGGCCAAAACAGTCCAACCTCAGGCAATTAAAATAGTAACTGAAATCAGGACTTTAAATGATGTTCAAAAAATAGTTGGAATTATAAATTGGCTGAGACCCTATTTGGGCCTTACATCATCACAAATACAACCCCTAGTTGATCTGTTAAAAGGGGACACAGATATTGCAGCACCCAGGATTCTAAATAAGGAAGCCAGAAATGTTCTGACACTTGTAGAGCAAAGCCATTCAGGAAAAGCATGTCTGGCGCATTGACCTGACTGCAATTGTGCAGGCATTGGTCTTTGTGGAAGGCTCAATGCCCTATGCTGAGCTCGTGCAGTGGGATCAGGGGTGGGAAGACCCCCTCCATATATTGGAGTGGATCTTCTTACCATTTCGTAAAAAAAAAAAAAAAAAAAGGGCTGCTCCAGGATTATATGAGCTGTTAGCTCAACTCATTAAAATTCGAACACGATGTGTGGAACTATTGGCACGAGATCCAGAATGTATTGTTATTCCTTTGCAAGTTCAATATTTTGAATGGTGTCTTGCCAATAGTTCTGCACTTCAAGCTGCTCTCCTGGATTTTACAGGCCAGATATCGTATCATTTTCCTTCTCAGCCACTTTGTAAATTGGGAACTCAAATCTCTATAGCACAGAAATTATTAAGCCGAACAGCACCCATTGACGGACCCACAGTTTTCACAGATGGGTCTGGGAAAACGGGAAAAGCTGCTGTTACATGGTTCGATGGTCAAAACTGGCAATGTTTAATTGAGCACCAGCAAGGCTCCCCACAAGTGGTGGAATTACGAGCAGTCACATTGGCATTTCAACGGTTCCCACAAGCCATAAATGTGGTAACTGACTCTGCTTATGCTGCAGGCCTAGTGCAGAGATTGGATAAAACAGTTCTTGGACAAGTGACAAACCACCTGTTGTATGGAGTTATGAAGCTGTTGTGGGAAACCATAAAAAAACGCAGCTTACCCTATTATATCTTACATATAAAAAGCCATACTGACTTACCTGGTTTTATAGCAGAAGGACCAATTAGTATCTGCGGTAGCATTAGGACCAGTACCAAACATTATCCAACAAGCAATTGCTTCTCATCAATTTTTTCACCAGGGTCACAGCACTCAAAAGACAGTTTCAACTTTCTACTACTGAAGCTCAATCTATCGTTGCCTCATGTCCTGATTGTCAAGGGCAACATTTTCCAACAGTCTATGGAGTAAATCCTAGAGGCTTACAGGCCCTACAAATTTGGCAAACTGATATAACTCGTATTATGGAATTTGGCCGACAAAAGTACGTACATGTATCAATTGATACCTTTTCTTCTGTCATCATTGCTACTGCACATACTGGAGAAACAGCAAAAGATGCTATTAGGCATTGGCAAAAAGCCTTCGCCACCTGTGGTGTTCCTCAACAAATTAAGACCGACAATGGTCTCGCTTATGTTTCTGGGTGGGTGAAAGCATTTTTACAGTCATGGGGTGTCAGCCATACTACAGGTATTCCTCACTCCCCCACCAGTCAGGCACTCGTGGAATGTGCCCGTGGTACACTTAAGTGCCTTTTACAAAAGCAATGTCTGGCAGAAATGTCTGGGGAATCACCTGAAGCAAGGCTGAACAAGGTGATGTATGTATTAAATTTCTTAACCATCAATGAGGAACATCAGAATCCCCCAATGATTCGACATTTTGAATCCTTGAAGTCTACCACAGCTATCTCTGATGGAGTGAAGGTTCAAGTGAAGGACCTTCAAAGTGGTCAGTGATCAGGCCCGTGCAAGCTATTAACTTGGGGTCGAGAGTATGCTTGTGTTTCCACAGATGAAGGACCTCGGTGGTACCCTGCTCATTGTATTCGCCCTGTTGTGAATAAACCACAGAGGGGATGTGTGAAAAGTCAAACAGACGGAGACGAGTGTATGGGTAACCCTTGCTAACATCACCAAACAGAACACTATTTCCCATGATTAATAACTGTAATGGACCACAAGAATTAGAGCTGTTAAGATCAGTAAAAACGGAGCATAAGTCAATGCTTGTGTACATTTCAACTGTACCTATGATATTACTCGGCACTGTCAAATGTTAATGCTGCTTCACTTACCTGTTTTGAGAGTGGGTATGTTATTGTAGTTGTGGTATTGATGTTGCCCTGCATCACGTCTCTACTGCGAAGGGCACCGTAGCTGATGACACAGGCAATTTTCTTTAACACAAATACAAAAAGGGGGAATTGTGGGGGTCCACAGCAGGCTGAGGACCCCTGCTGACCATACCTGGAAGGCTGAGACGTAAACAAGGAGGCAATACCTGCGGAACTTGGAGATCATGGGACAGGAAGTGAGCAGACGATAAAGGATCGCGCGAGAAAGAAGTACCATCCAGCCACAGACTGTTTATATATAAGCTAATCCAATCATGCGGAGACGCATGTGTTGATAAAGGGTATAAGAGTTGCATGTAAGATGAAGAGCCGGCCAGCCAGCCATGTAACATCAATAAAGAAACTTGCTTCCACATCACTGTGTCGTGTCTCAACAGAGACAGATAATTACTATTCAGCTTGCCACATACCATTTCACTTTAGATTCAACAATGTCACAAAGACGATAAATCTAGTCTAGCTTGTTGAATTTTGAATTAGAAAAATCCTTTAAATCTCTCTTAGTATAAAACCAAGTTGATTTTATTAAGAATAACAGTGGCTGCAGAGAAGATACTGTTTGCAAAAATACATTGAACAACCCCATATATGACCCAACACCCGAACGCCTACAAGAATGCAACAAGCAATGATATATGCATAGCAATAACACCCAGATGTAAGTAAAGATAACATGTAGATAGAAGAGATACAGTTAAGATTAAAGTACAGAGAGATACTAATAATCAGCTTGATGCTAAGTTGTATATTTAGTGCCCATAACACAATGTCTTACCCTGATGGAATCCGGGATGGACAGACAGGGAGGGGGTTCAGCCCATCGGCTGATCCCTAGAGTTTTGGTGACATTTTTCCCTTCTCACACCACAACTCTCCCTTTGTTCTAAACTATTTATAGTCATTTGCCCCTTAGGGGCAGAGTTTAGGTGGAGCTTGAGTGACTGTGGTCACTACATCAAGCCCTGCTGATTGGTTGAGAAAGAATTCTCGCTTCCCATGCCAAAACTTAACTGTGCATGCCCAGGAGGCATGGTTTTGGGAGTGGTTTGCCTCAGAGGTGGGTAGCCTTAGATGTGTTTTAGTATTATAATGATATTACAATGATGAGCATGGGTCAGCCGTAGGCTGAGTTGTCAGAGCAGCAGCTGCGATCCATCTTAGAAAATAATTAGGCTCCTGTCCTTGCAAGGGCCTTGTTGATAAGCAGGAGGCAACTATGCCTACTTCTAGGCATCTCATCCCCCACTTCAGATACTAGTGTGCCCTTGATGCATTCCTTTCTGTTGAAGGCCCTGTACTCAGGCTATGGCAAGGAGCGGGGGAGGGAAGAGTGGGGAGGAGCACCCAGTCCCATTTCTCTCTACATTCAGACCCATTTCCGTGGATTGCATCAATCACTCAGCGAGCCTGAGTAGGAAGCACCAATCGTCCAGGAGTCTTAGAAGTGATCATGGACTGGCTGGAAAGCAAAGACTTTAGAATGCCACCAGAGGAGGTGGTGACACGTGCTGAAGAAGCCCCACCATACAATCAGCTACCAGAAACTGAGAAACGGTATGCTCTGTTCACTGATGGGTCCTCCTGTCTTGTAGGAAATCACCGAAGGTGGAAAGCTGCTGTATGGTGTCCTACACAACGAGTCGCAGAAATGGCTGAGGGAAAAGGTGAATTGAGCCAGTCTGCAGAAGTGAAAGCCACCCAGCTGGCTTCAGACATCACAGAACGAGAAAAGTGGCCAGTACTTTATCTCTATACTGACTCGTGGATGGTAGCAAATGCTTTGTGGAGGTGGTTAAAGCAATGGAAGAAGAACAGCGGGCAGCACAGGTAAACCCATTTGGGTTGCCACATTGTGGCAAGATATTGCTGCCTGGCTAGAGAAACTAGTCGCAAAGGTACGTCATGTAGATGCTCATGTACCCAAGAGTCAAGCCACCGAGAAACATCAAAACAACCAGCAAGTGGACAAGGCTGCTCAAGTGTTCCAAACAGATCTGGACTGGCAACATGAAGGTGAACTATTTCTGGCTTGGTGGGCCCGTGACACTTCAGGTCACCAAGGAAGGGATGCAACATACAAATGGGTGCGTGACCAAGGGATGATTTAACCATGGATGCTATTGCACAGGTTATCCACGACTGTGAAATGTGCACTGCAATAAAACAAGCCAAACAGTTAAAACCTTTGTGGCACAGGGGACGATGGCTGAAATATAAATATGGGGAGGCCTGGCAAATCGACTCCATCACACTCCCTCAAATCCGCCAGGGTAAGCGCTGTGTGCTTACAATGGTGGAAGCAACCACCCTATGGCTGGAAACATCTCCCATGCCACTGCCCGTAACACCATCCTGGGCCTTGAAAAGCAAGCTTTGTGGAGGCATGGCACTCCAGAAAGAATTGAGCCAGACCATGGGACTCATTTCAAAACCAGTCTCATAGACACCTGGGCCAAAGAGCATGGTATCAAACAGACATCATATTCCCTATCATGCATCAGCCTCCGGAAAAACTGAGCGACACAATGGACTATTACAAACTACCCTGAAAGCCTTGGGCGGGGTGTGTGTGGCACATTTAGAAACTGGGATAAGCAGTTGGCAGAAGCCACCTGGTTGGTAAACACCAGGGGATCCACTGCTGGTCCTGCTCAATCAGACCTTCTACATACGGTGGAAGGGGATAAAGTCCCTGTGGTGCACAAAAGGGATTTGCTGGCAAAAACCGGTTGGGTTTCCTCCTCCTTTGGGCAGAGGCAAACCCATTTGTGGGGTTGCTTTCACTCAAGGGCCTGGACGCACTTGGTGGGTAATGCTAAAGGATGGTGAAGTTCAATGTGTACCTCAAGGAAATCTGACTCTGGGTGAGAATGCTCAGTCTTAAGCTGTATGATGTTAATTGCTACATAACACTAACACTGTTCACTAAGTGTTTTTCAGGATAACGAGCCAGCTTCGTCATGTGGCATCCAGTGACCTTCTTGAGGTTGACATCTCTGACATGCAGCCTGTGGGCATGAACCACGATGAAGCCTTCCATCATCCTCTGGCCCTGAGGGACTGCTGTAATGGAGGGACACCCACAACGAAGAACTTAACAAACTTTTGTGCGGATAAATCATGAACTGGCAATATATATGTATATTTGAAGATATAAGTAATAATTACCTGAGCATGATGTAAATGGTATGGAATAAGGGGTGGAATGCTGTGGTTTGAGCTAAAGTAGAGTCAGTTTTGTGACTAACTCAGTTTCTGTAAGTAACTTCATTCTCTGGAAGCTAACTGCATGTTCTTGAGACCGTGTTCTTCTCTAAAGTGATAGCACACAGCACTGGTATGCAAAAAGGCCAAAGCGTATACTTAACCAAGGCCATTCTCAAGCTGGTGGAAGGGGCCGCATCTGCGAGGAGGGGCAAATAGGGCAGGTGACCCTGAACTGACCAACAGAGGACTCCATCCCATACACGTCATACTCTATAAAATGAGAGACCATGAGTGTCTTGCCCTCTTCTGCGATGGCCAATGTCCAGTGAGGACCTCATCTGTCTGTTTGCCCCCACTCCTGGATCCATGCATTCCTGAACCCAGTTCCTGACCCCAGCTCCCTCCTAGCCCAGGACCCATTCCCTCATGTCTGCTCTGCAGCATCTGTGGTGATGCACAGTCATCGAGGGGTGGGGCCATGATCTTATATATTTGTATATATCTTATTAAATTATTATTATTATTATTATTATTTAATTAAAGCTGTAGTTTTAGTCTCTAACCTGCAAGTCTTTTTCCTCTAATTTCCCTCTCTCCATTCCTTGCAGGGCTGGGGGGGAAATGGATTTTGGAAGCACAACTGCATGGTTTTAGCTGCCAAGATTTAGCCTGGTGGGGCTAAACTGTGACACTGCTATTGTGGTTTCTGCTTTAATTAATGAGGATTTTTATAATGGCAACTTCTTTTCAGTTTGGGCATGTATTCAGGAAATTTAAGCTACACTGAAAGTTACCTAAATAAAATTAACTACGAAGGTATAGAACAAAAAATAATGGTTAATGTGTTCAGATTTTGAAAAAATAGTTGTAAGGTAGTCAATTCCCATAAGATCTTAATACTTCTACAAGAAATTACCTGAATGGTTTTCTTAGACTGCTAGTGCATAGTGCTATATTCAGTCTATTCCAGTAGCAGAGAATTCAGGCATCCTGGAACTGATGAATTCTTTGAAGGCATTTTTAGCTGCTGCTTGGCTGTGGAAAAACATCTCTTGCAGGAAGTCATGGGGATGCTTGAAACTGGTAATCAGTGTGAGTGAGGTCTGGCAAGTAAGCAAGGAGAGGGAGGCTTTCGTAGCCCAGTTCAGGCAGCTTCTGCAGAGCCATTTGTGAGACACAGTCCAGTGTTGTCATCGAGAATAGGTCCTTTTTGATTGACCAATGTTGGATGTAAATGTTGCAGTTCTTGGTGAATTGTATCATTTTCTTGACAACACTTCTCTGCTGTGATGGTTTTGCCAGGATTCAGGAAGTTGTAGTGGATGATTCCATTGATAAGTAGAGCAAATGTCATGCTTTAAAATGGTATTCTACATGAACACTGTTCAATAAAAGTTTAATCCAAAATAAGCATCCTGGGGTGCATCAAACAGCACAAGCAGCCAGTCAAAAGAGGTGATTACCCTGCTGTATTCAGCATTGGTGTGGCCTCACCTTGAGTGCTGTGGGCAGTTCTGGGCCCCACAATTTAAGGGGGGTGTTAAGGTCCTTGAATGTGTCCAGAGGAGGGCAACAAAGCTGGTGAAAGGGCTGGAAGGCATGTCCTGTGAGGAGTGGCTGAGGACTCTGGGATTTTCTCGCCTGGAGAAAGGAGGCTGAGGGGCGACCTCATTGCTCTCTGCAGCTTCCTGAGGAGGGTGAGTGGAGAGGGAGGTGCTGAGCTCTTCTCCCTGGGATCCAGTGACAGGACACATAGGAAGGGTTCAAAGCTATGCCAGAGGAAGTTCAGACTGGACATTAGGAAGCATCTCTTTACCGAGAGGGCGGTCAATGCTGGAAGCTGCTTCCTAGAGAGGTGGTCGGTGTTTAAGAGGCATTTGGACAATGCCCTTACTACCATGCTTTAACTTTGGTCAGCCCTGAAGTGGTCAGGCAGTTGGATTGGATGATCATTGTAGTTCCCTTCCAACTGAAATAATCTATTCTGTTCTATAGTCTTACTTACCTGGAAACAATTTTCATATGGGAAAGCCACAATTATTCCTCAAAATTACAATTGTTTAGACAGCAACTCTGCTAGCAGTGATGTCTCTCAGTGTGCCTGATAGGTCTGCCCATTTTTTTTTTCACTAATGGAGCACTCTTTTAGAGCCGATATTCCTAGAAGCTGAACTATTTTACTATTGCTAAATCGAGTCGGATCACACAGACCAAGGTGGCTCTCATATAAAAGAAGGAGAACAAGCTGGAGTGCTATAAGTATTTTTACACTAGTACTAAGCTTGTTCTGAGCACCTTTTTAAAAAAAGTTTTATCCTTGGCAGTATATACCAGTACACAGTGTATAAAGCAAATGGAAAAGGGTGGCACCTGCAGGGAGGGGCGGACAGAAGAGGTGACCCCAACCCGACCAACAGAGGATTCCATCCCATAGACATCGTACTCAGGATAAAACTGAGGGATCACGAGGGTGTCACTCTCTTCTGTGATGGCCAATGTTCAGTGAGGACCTCGTCTGTCTGTTTGCCCCTGATCCATGTGTTCCTGAATCCAGTTCCCAAGTCCAGCCCCCTCCTGTCACCGAGTCCAGCCCGAGACCTTTCCCAGTGCCTGCTCTGCAGAGTCAGTGGTGACAAAGTCATTGGAGGGGGGTGTCATTTCATATATTTGTATATATTTCATTATTTTCTTATTAATAGTACTATGCTTATTTTTACTATTGTTTCATTAAAGCCGTTTTAGTGTTAGTTTCCAACCCGCAAGCCTCTATCATTTCCCTTTCCCGGGGGATATGAGGGAATCGGACACAACTGCTCCTGTTTAGCTGCTGATCAAGCCAGGCGGGGCTAAACCGTGACAAATGTCAAGACTGTTGAGAGCTCTATGTGCTTACCTGAGTTTAGTCCATGAGTGTGTATGTAAAAGATATATTCCTGGAGGGCTGCGATAGCAATCAGACATGGTCTTGTAGCTAAATATGAAATAAAGCAGACTTAAGGTTCTAAATAAGACAGTTTTAAAGAAAAAAAAAACACCTTAATTTAAGAGAGTGTACCTCGCGGCCCCTGGGTTATGCCACAGCGGGCGCCGGCCCGCCAGACCTCTTCCCCTCCATCCGGAATGATGGATTAACTGTCCTCCATAGTCCAGGTAACAGTAACAGTCGACAACGGCAGGCACCACCCGCACTCTCTGATACTGAGGGCACCGTGTTCTCCCGACCCACGGCCCTTTCCGGTCCCCTCCCCCCCGCCTGGCTCTGCCACATCCTCCGCTAACATCAGCCCGCACCGCCATATTGGAGGAGAAGCCACCTCCGCAACTCGGCTGCCGCAGGGAGAGGACGCCGGCCCACACTACTTCCGCTTCCCCCGCTACGGCCGAGCCCCTCTCCCTATGACTCCCCCCAGCCGGCCGCTGCTCTGGTGCGGATAGGGTGGAGGTAGGAGCGGCTTCCGTTCCTTCTCCCCTCTCGAGCTGTCGCCGAGCTCTTCTCCCCGCGGCGGGCCTCTGCCCTCCCGCCGCCTCCAGCCATGACTTCCCTGACACAGCGCAGCTCCGGCCTGGTGCAGCGCCGGACGGAGGCCTCCCGTAACGCCGCTGTTGACAAAGAGCGGGTGGCGTGTGGCGGCCCGGAGGATGAAGGCCGCCAGAATGAGCCCGGCGACAACGAGAAGGGCGACTCCAAGGAAACGCGGCTCACTCTCATGGAAGAGGTACTGCTTCTGGGCCTTAAGGACCGTGAGGTGAGGCCGTGGCTGTGGGGCTGGGGCGGGCCGAGCCGAGGTGAGGGGCGCTGGGCAGGAGGTGCCTGAGGGGGCATAGGTTATTCGGGAGCTTATGGACGTCGTTGATAGGGAAGAAGAGCCTAAGTGGCGCTAGGGTGCGGGTGAGATGAGGGTAAGGACGTTGCTGTAGTGTTGGTTGCTGTGGGTTTAGGGCAAAGGCTTTGGTGGGCATAGGGGCTATTATGTTGTTAGGGGTAGGAGCGCATGCTGGAAGAGGCTCGGGTTTTTGGAGGAGGTGGGGAAGATGCTTGGACGTTGGATGAGAGGGAACCTGTCAGAGATTTCGGATCACCTTTTGGATGCAGGGTTTGCAGAGAGGCTCTAATGTTTATAGCATCTTAAGGAAGTCGGCATAGGGCTTGGGGGAAGACAGGGACTTGGAGCTTCTGACAGCACTGGTGGTTGATTTTGAGACCCTGGTTAGACCTGTGATATTTATACTCCTACACTTACCATATCTCTAACCTGGGAGCCTTGTCTACTCCTATGTATTTTGTCAGACACAACTATATGGTACTTATGGGGTTTTTGGGTGTTTCAGGATGCTTAGCAGTCCTTTTTAATAAGACTTTCCAGACTAATGCATGTTAAAAACGTCTTAAACTTTGGGGAGCTGTTTGACAAAAATGGACCTTGAATAGTAAGGAAATTACATTATTATGTGATTCTGTGTTTTATTGAATTTATAGCTTAATTGGATGTCATAATACTGTGAATAACATTCAGTCATTCATGAAACATACTTACCAAAATAAAACACTTTGGTTTATTAAATTGAAAATAGTATTGTAGTAGTATAGGTCAAAGCCACAGCAAAAGGGAGATTCTTCTGTAAAACTACTGAAACATCCAAGTTCATTGCTCCCAAAGTAAAGGAGTGATAAATATTGAGATATCTTTATTTAAAAATGACAGCTAAGAGATGAGTACAGGCCAGTTTGTTCATTACAGCTCTTCCAGGAATTTTGTAACTTGATTCCGTAGGAAACTGAGAGGTCACTAGGAGGTGGCTGTGCTCTATAACTCGCTCCATTGAAGTTTTTTGTACATGTAGGGAGTTTTATGGTTATATGAGACTTTTTTAGACTTTTTTTTTTTGTTGAAGAATGACGTATGCATGTGTTGAAACCTAGACAAAGGCGTGCTTTTTCTCAAATCACTGAATCTTTTCAGTTGAAAAAGACCTTTAGGATCATTGAGTCAAACCATTAACCTCACACTGCCAAGCCCACCATTAAACCACATCTACACATCTTTTAAATACCTACAGGGATGGACCACTTCTCTGGGCATAATGTTCAGGGCCCAATAACAAGAAAGTATGTAATGTCTATGATGAAAAATCCTTTTATACTTGCCTACCTTTTTGATCCTATTTTAATTTCATGTCCATACGCAAATTACAGGCTAGTAGAAAATAGGAGGTGTGGGAGGAGGAGTACCCAAATTCCTTTACTGCATCTTGTAGCACACAGGCCTCTTTATGGTGCTGCTTTTGGGCTCTTTGGAGGACAACATGCTGATTTGGAACCAGCATTTTGGATACAAGTTGACTTTGTGTTGAAATGGTGTTTATATTTCATGGTTCTGCATGCAGCAAGTGTGGTTATCCCTGCTCTTACAGCATGGCTAGGCTGTTATCTATATTATTTATTTACTGTTAACTTCAAGTGTAGTGTAATCCCTTCTTTCATGTCAAGCTATCTAGCGTAGGACAAAGGTGATACCGAAAACATTGGCAAATAAAACTCTCTAAGACTCGTTTTGGAGTTTTAGAAAGCAAGCATCCTTTATCAGGCCTGGGCAACATGCGGGAATGATCTCCATCAGTCACGTGCAACGAGACAAAGGCTGGTTACAGAATATATTTCCCACTTAGATGCATGTGTATAAATTTTCCCAGAAATCTTATGCATATTCTATTACTTTCCAAGATCTAATTTTAACGTTATGAAACTTTGCAACAGTCAAAACTCTTGCTAATTTGGAGCTGACTCCAGCTCTCTGCTTGGCCTTGGCTCCAAACAGGGGTGATTACAGAAGAGACATCTGTTTAGCACAAATCATTCCTCACCCAATACGTTATCATTTTCAAAGAAAGGAGAGTGTCTGAAAAACGCTGTTTTAAGGAAAACGTGCTATCAGAGAAAAAAAAAAACAAACCAAAAAAACATGCTCTCAGAGGGACATTCTGTCTAACTTTCAAACCACAACTGCGTAGACAAAAGTTAACTGTACTTTAGCAGGGACACCTCCCATGGGATCAGGTTGCTCCAAGCCCCATCCAACCTGGCCTCGAACGCCTTCAGGGATGGGGCAGCCACCACTTTTCTGGGCAGCCTGGGCTAGGGCCTTCCCACCCTCACAGGAAAACATTTTTTCCTTATATCTAACCTAAATCTCCCCTCTTTCAGCTTAAAACCGTTCCCCCTGTTCCTGTCCCTGCACTCCCTGATCAAGAGCCCCTCCCCAGCTTTCCTGTAGGCCCCCTTTCTGTACTGGAAGCTGCTCTAAGGTCTCCCTGGAGCCTTCTCCAGGCTGAACAATTCCAGCTCTCTCAGCCTGGCCTCAGATGGGAGGTGCTCCAGCCCTCTGATCATCTCTGTGGCCTCTTCTGGACATGCTCTAACAGCTCCATGTCCTTCCCGTGCTGAGGATTCCAGAACTAGACGCAGTATTCCAGATGAAGCCTCACAAGAGTGGAATAGAGGGGCAGAATCCCCTCCCTTGTCCTGCTGGTCACACCACATCTGATGCAGCCCAGGACATGGTTGGCTTTCTGGGCTGCAAGCACACATTGCTGGCTCATGATAAGCTTCTCATCCACTGAAAGGATGGGAAGGAGAAGGTAGTCTATAGTAAACGTGTGACTCAGTTTTCTATGCGTAGACAACATTCTCAATCTGTTTTCTCATAACTTCTATTAAAGAAAGAGTAAAATAAATGTCAACTTATCATGTGCCCCTTTTAATTGGGTTTTTCCCAGGTTACAATGAGGCCTTGGATCAATTTCAGTAATTTATTTTCTTTCCTTTCAGAAATATTTATAAAATGTTACTTCAGAATGATTTCACATAGGCATTTTAGGTATAAAAGCTACGGGATTATATATAAATTAGTGCACAACTGTTCTCTTCCTCTAAGTGTATGAAATGTGAGTCTGGATGAGTAGGAGCACATAATAGGTGTGTTAGTCTGAGTGCAGACCACTATTATGCATGTCAAGTCTTCCCCACCACTGTTAGTATATCTTATAGTAAAATTCTGCATTACAACCCTTCTTTTTTCTTTTTTTTTTTTTCTGTTTGTAATGGACCATTAAGATAATAAAATAGTATGCCTTGATAGCTAGATCTTTGTAATTGGGAGAGCTGTTAAATGCTCATAGGTCTTTTACTATTTGTGTTACAGGATTTGTTCATCACACAAGGAAATTAGGCTATTGGGCTTTTCCCATATCTTTCTGTTGCTGATATTCTTTTAAGTACTTGTAAGCTACTTATTGCTATACACTTTTAGTCATCTGCCTTTACTGTCTTACTGGATAGCATTGTGGCTGTATTGGTTATGGAGTCCTTAACCGCCAGGCTAGGTGTCTTTTGTACATGGGCTGTGCTGTGAGTTTCCTGTATAGCAAATAATTTTTGCACAGCACACTGTGCTTCCATCTTTTACTTCAGTAGACACTTGATTTTACTCTGGCACTTCCACATCTGATAGTCTGTACCACAAGAGAAGCATTCCATACGTATTATGTTACCATTTCAGTACGTATTCTGCATTGCACAAGGAGAGGGCAGGTTTGGTTAGGTTGAGATAAATACCAGATGGATGTTTGATCTATACTAATCACTTAGGAAGTGCTAATGACAGCTGCTTTGCCTATGCTGGATATTTAAATGAGACTTCTACTTTACCAGCTTCTGACATGGCATTATTATGAGATAGTCTGTTTCTTGAAAATTATTTGCACCTGGATAAGTGAAACCAGTAAGAGAGGTGCTCACAGAAGAAGAAACTGAAAGGAAACTAGGGGAAGTTTAGATGAAGTGAGGAATTCCTATCAGTTATGCACACTGTGTTTAACAAACAGCCAAAACATTTTTCTGGAAATCTTATCAGCGTTAATTATGTGATGCAAATCCCTTAAGAAGAAACATTGTACAGTTCCCCAGTTTGAAATAACACAGTCCTTTATGTGGTGTTTTAAATCTTGACAACTGTGGAAGAAAAGTTAGAAGAAAAGGATAGTTGTTCTATTTGGGGCAGATACAGTATATTTATAAGCCCAGAGGAGGTAATTGTTTTAATGTGGCCTAGTTAGTCAAAGTCAGTGAAACTTCCACCTATTATTTAGTCTGCCAATATTAGACTTGCTTTGCCTGTATTAGAAGGACATTTGAGTTTTCTTACTGTTTTTAAGAGTGTACTGGGTCTGACTGGAGTAGAGTTAATTTTCTTCATAGCAGCCAGTATGGTGCTAGGTTTTAGATGTTTTGGTTAAAGGAAAAGAAATAATGTTGATAACACACCCATGTTTTAACTGCTGCTGAACAATGTTTGAACATTGTCAAGCCCACCTCTGTTTCTCACTCTGCCTGCCCCCAGTGAGTAGGCTCAAGGTATGCAAGAAGCTGGGAGAAGGGGCAGCCAGGACAGCTGACCCCAACTGACCAAGGGGATATATGCTGAATAGTGTCATAATGTTTTACCACAGAGTGTAAACCACAGAGTGCGATGAGCATAAAAGCCTAAACTCTTGAATACTCTGTGAAATCAACTTTTACTCAACTTATTACAGCAAAAAGGTAACAAATAGTTAGTAGGGATCAACAACGAGTTAACAGTAACAGCTTTCAAGGCAAGGCATCTAATCGTTGTTACAAAGTATAGTAATTAAGAAAGATGCATCACCAACTGCCCTATCATCATCATCCAGAGCTGAACTTGCCAGGGAGACTCTATTGCAGTGAGGATTTGGAGAGCCTGTCCTGGCAATTGGGAGTCCTGTGCAGTGTGTCCACTCATAGGTGGGGTCTCCAAAGTCGCCATAAGAGGGTCCAGCTTTTATACTGTTAAATAAACAACTTGCATCATGTGGGATCTCTGGTTTCAGCTACCCGGTTGGTCCCCCTCCTGAAGCCTGGCCAGAGCTCAGGAAGGGAGATCAAGGGAATGGCCCGATATCTCTTATCTCTGAACTAAGGGGCTGTTGGGTCGCAACATTCCTGCATAGCTCTTTCTCCTTTCACACAGTGTTCATGCTTGTGCTGATTGGTCAGCCAGGGCGTCGATGGCCAATCACAATGGTGGTCACACACTGACCCTGAGCTCAGGGACTGCTGCACCTTCTCACCTCTTGTGTATGCTGGGCAAACTACCACTAAGGTGGCACAGCCCAATTCTACTGATAATGCGACTGTGATGCATTTTCTCATGCTCTCTGTGCCAAGAATAGCACAGCACAATTCCACTGATCATAGCAATGTGAGAAGTTACAGACTGAACAGTACACAGAGCAATGCAATACGAACCATCCATGGGTCACCCACATTACTCTGGGCCAGTCCGTCAGGCCCTGTCACTTCATGTGGTCCCCAATAAAAAGGGAGAGAGGGGATTGGTAGGTGGTCATTGCTTGGGGACTGACTGGGCATTGATCTGTGTGTGTGAGGTAGTGAGTGAATGCCTTTGCATCACGTTTGTTTGTTTTGTTTTGTTTTTTTTATTCCACTTTTGTTCTTCCTATTCTCTCTCTCCCCATCTCAGGAGGAGGAGGGGGGAATTGGGGGAGCAATTGTAGTGGGACTTAGCTGTCAGCCAGGCTGAACCTACCACTAGGAGACATGTACAAGGCTTGTGATGTAAACTTCTGATTGTTGTAGGAAGGATGTGAACTATTTTTCTGGTTCTACTTTATTTGCTTACTGCTCTGGGAAGCCTTGTTTTGAGTGAAATATCTAACGTGGAGGATTAAAGCACCAGTTCTAATTAAACATTTTTTTTTTTCAAATCAATGTCAAATTTTATGCTCAGTGACAATAGCTGATAGTGTAGAAATCAATTTGCAGGCTATGGAAGAAATTAGCTACATCTTTTGTTTTGCACAGTGTGGAGAATAGAGAAAGAACCATGCAAACTTCCCAGCCTGGTAAGGCCCTCAGACTACTACACATTACTGCTGCACTATGTGGGAGGGGATGAAGCTGCAGTATGAAGCCCAAGGGGGATTGAAAGAGATTTTGGGGCCTTGGGACGGCTACTGAGGTAATCTGGGACCCAAGTGATTTCTTCCTCCCTCCTTCCAGTTATGGGTGGTGACATTGTAGGGATCAGATGGGCCCAGTCTATTAATACATGGTTCTGTAGCTGTGTCACCACAACAAGTTTGGGTTTTTTGACAACGGGATGGCCTACGTGGCACCAGAATTACAGGTATCAGATGGGAGCCACCTTTCTCAAAGCAGGAGGAGGGGCTTTGCCCAGGAGCTTGCAGGGCTCGTAGATAGGGCTTTAAACTAGATGTGAAGGGGGAGCGGGATGATATCAGGCTAGCCTAGGACAAGCAGAGGGAGAACACACAATGGTTGGAGGGATAGGGTGCTGGTATGGGCCCTCCACCTGCTGTCCAGGGGCATGATGGGGATGCCATGGCATGGCTGAAGTCCTGTGGAGAGGAGTGAGAGGCTCCTGAGGTAGACCAACGAAAAGGGCTTCTACAGGTACATCAGTCAAAAGAGGAAGGTTAAAGAGATCAGGTTCATGACCACTTGAGGATTCTGAACGAACTTAAGTCTGTGGGACCTGATGAGATGCACCCGAGAGACCTGAGGGAATTGGCCGATGTAGTTGCCAAGCCACTCTCCATGATATTTGAAAAGTCGCGACACTCGGGAGAAGTCCCTGGTGACTGTAAGAAAGGTAACATTGTCCCCATTTCTAAAAGGTGTAGAAAAGATGACCCTGGGAATTGCCGACCTGTCAGCCTCACCTCTCTGCCTTGGAAGATAATGGAACAGGCCCTCCTAGAAGCTCTGCTAAAGCACATGGAAGACAGGGAGGTGATTAATGGCAGCCAGCATGGCTTCACCAGGGGCAAGTCCTACCTGACCAACCTAGTGGCTTTTTATGATGGGGTGACCACAGCAGTGGACACGGCTAAACTGACGGATGTGATCTCTCTGGACTTTTTACAAGAGAATGTAGTGATAGGACAAGGGGGAATGGCTTTAAATCGGGAGGTGGAAGATTTAGATTAGACATTAGGAAGAAATTCTTCATGATGAGGGTGAGGAGGCCCTGGCCCAGGTTGCCCAGGGAAGTTGTGGCTGCCCCATCCCTGGAGGTGTTCAAGGCCAGGTTGGATGGGGCTTTGAGCAACCTGATCCAGTGGGAGGTGTCCCTTCCCATGGCAGGGGGGTTGGAACTGGATGATCTTTAAGGTCCTTTCCGACCTAAACCTTTCCATGATTCTGCCAAGGATCCCTAAAAGAACCTGTCTGCCCCTTAATGTTGGGTGGCGCATGCATGTTATTTACTTATGTAATGTGGGGGGAAAAAAGTAATTAACAGATGTTAACTGCCTACTGATGGGAAGCAGTGAATGAATTCCTTATATTACTTTTCTTGTGCACTCAGCTTTAGCTTTACCTATATAAACTCTGTTTATTTTAAACCATGAGTTTTAACACTTTTAATCTTCTGTTTTTTCTCCTCCATCCCACTGGGGGGAGTGAGCGAGCAGCTATGTGGGGCTTAGCTGCCTACTAGGGTTAATCCACAACAAAAGGTCAAACTATAATACACAGGTTTTGTTTTCTGACTCAATTAGTACTACAACCCATTAGTTATATTAGCTTGGATTTAGGTTTGTGTGCTCTTGTTGTGTGCTTTGCTTTTTTTATGGAGCATCAGCATAGTTCACAGAAGATGAGAATCTGTCTTCAGAGAAGTCATCCTGGATTTTATAATGTAGCCACTTTGAGCTTATTCTGAAGGCAATGAATGGGTATGACTGTCAAGTCTGTTACAAATTTAGTATAGGAAAGCTTCTTCATCCTGCTTTAGTTTCCTGAATGTTGCTACTACTGGATTTTATGAAGGGTGAACTGGTGAAAAATAATACAGCTCTGACTGTATTCCTTTACTGCATTTTGTGGAGAAAGGATTGTTCATTTCTGCTATACAGGATTGCCTCCCACTATTCCGCTACACCAAAACATTGGGCATGCACTGTTGCAATCCTCCTGAAACTATGACAGAGCAAGAGGGCAACTTCTTGTCAGACAACTCTTAGGCAACACTAGGAGCCTTGTGCTACTGCTGCTTCTGTTCTTTTTCCATGAATTACTAGGACTTGTCTGTAACTTTTTGTTTAATATAGTTATTTTATAATGAAGGTCACGTGAGTCCAAAGAACAACAATAAAGTATGTAGTTTCCCAGTAGTTATAACTTCTGGCAGTATTGCATCTGCCCTAATTTGAAGCAAAGGCAGTACAGGAAGAGAGAGTTACTCAGTCTGATGCAGCTGTTGTCCAAAATGCGGATCTGTTGCCTGGTGTGCAGTAGCCAATCTCTATGTCACCAAGAGAGACATTGTTTATTCGGAGTTTGTGCAACTAGACTCTCAGGGAGACAGACCCTCCAAACTCGAGTGTTAAGCCCCCGACATAGACCTCACAATTTTATACACTGCAGATAGAGAAATATTCATAGAATTCCCTGAAAAGTCATGCGTATTCATAACTAATCCTACTATCTTGGTCTTTTACTGTGTGTGCCCTGAAATTCTAAATGTATTATTCTACAGTCTTTATACGATCTCTAGTGGCTATTTCACAGTTCTTTACTGGTGACCTTTTGCTGGTTTCTTGCTGGTATTAAAGTTAGCTCATTAGTTTTTGCATTTCTCAGTTATCACATCCTTGCTTAGCTCAGCCTGTTTAACAGACTATTTTTGATCTTCGATTTGCCCCATGGTGCCCATTCAAGGTTAGTTTTGCTAAAAAGACAGTGCGTTTAATCAAGCGTCTCCTTTTTTTTTTTCTTAACAAATTGGGGAAAGTGTCACCTTTTTCATAACAAGTTTAGTGATAACAAAACCATCTGCGATCTGACTTTTAGTTCCTTGTAAAAATATTTCAAATGTAGGGCCTTCTCACAGTTTTATAGTTTAATGAGTTCATGATTTCTTTCAACACAGCATCCTAGGAAATAAATACTAGCTAACTAGTCTTATCTGGGTTTTAGGAGGTTGAACTAGGTATTTCATCAGGTCTGGATTTCTTTTGCATGTTGGTATGTTAGGAACTGAAGCAGTTAGTGAACCCAGAAAATATGTTGCTAAATACTTTATAGTTGAAAGATTTAAGGTATTTAACATATATCTTACCCTTTAAGGAAATAGCCATATAGTAGTGAACTTTGATGTTTTGTTCTTCTGAATGGATCCCCACCATTTCTAGGGGTGGATTGGAAATGGAGTGAACAGGATTTTTGTCAGGGAGGAAATTTAGGGTACTGATCATACACTGTCCAAGTCAGTGCAAATCTTCTGCCTGGGAAAGCTACGTTACCTCTGTAGCAGTGTTGTTTCTCCTGAGTCTAGAAACTTCCCAATTTATCCAATAGTTCTCCCACATCATGCAGCAGGAAAAGGTTCTGTCATTTCTAGCATGGTGTTGTGGCCTCTTCCTCACTGAGGGACCTCATAACTCAGGTGTAGCTAAATAGCTGTGCTTCAACAATTGCCCTAAAGTAGGGGAGTGGATGTTTCACAGTTTTGGCCTTGTTGAGCATACTCTCTCTCTTTGCTCTCTGTGGTATAACAGACTTGCTAGGCCTTGTGGATGGCAAATACCGAACTTTGCAAGAGAGCGGTTTGCAAAAGGAAGATGTTTGACTTGAACAATGAACAACTGTATCTGGTGAGACAGATAGATCTAACATTCATATCAGCTGAGTGACACCTGGGGTGAGACAGAGGCCTCACAGCCTGGTGTTGCTTCAGTTAAGAGCAGAAACACCCCCGAAAGCACAGACTGAGCACGCCTTGAAGGCGTGGGGAAACCGCCAAGTCCCCGCTTCGGACTACACAAGCGGCCTTGCCAAGGGCCAATCAACACTTACGAATTGACTTAGTCCCACCTCACCAGGAAGTGCCAAAGAGTTTGCAAAAGGTATAAAACTGGCACCTGAAACCCTTTCCTTGGGGGAGAAAAAATGACCACCTTACCTGATGGACAGGTCGATGTGCCTGGACCTCTCCTCCCCCACCAAGGAGGGACATATGGTAAGAATTGTGCCTCAGGCTCTGTTGGATGCTTCCTCAGAAAAATAACTACTAACTCAAGCTTCTTTTATATATATATATATATATATATATATGTATGTATGTACGTATCTATGATCATCGTTAACAGGTTATAATCTAGTGCTAACGCAGAAAGTGAATTTATCAACAACAATCCCAAACTTGTTTTCATCTGTCACTTGAATTAAATCACTTATTGCCTCCAGCACTGGGAAATTGTCTCTCTGACAGGCATTGTGAAACTTTCTAAACTGTGACAGCCACTGGGCTTGCTGGCATCAAGCATTAACCCTGTGGATGCCAGTCTCTGAGGAGACTCTTGCAGATGACACTAATTCTGACTGGTGGCAAAGCACATATACATGCATATACATAATCCTTTAGTCATAAACTGTCTACCAGGCTTAGGACTAGAGACAAATCCAGCCACACCTAAGGTTCTCTCTGAGGGGAAGCTTAGAAAGCAAAGGAGGTCCATCTTGAACCTTGTGACTTGACAGGAGGGTATCCTTCAGCCACCTATCAGAGTCATATCTATTTAACGTGATACCCTAGTGTTAAAGAAAAGTTCAAATCCTAGGTTCTGACACAGAGTCTGTTTTTTACAGCCCAGGTTGTATGTGTCCTTGTGGAGAGACCCAGAAAAAAGGAACTCCTGGGCAATTATAGAATCATAGAATAGTTTGTGTTGGAAGGGCCCTTAAAGATCATGTAGTTCCAACACCCCTGCCATGGACAGGGACATCCCACTAGATCAGGCTGCCCAAGGCCCTATCCAACCTGGCTTTGAACACCTCCAGGGATGAGGCATCCACAACTTCCCTGGGCAACCTGTTCCAGTGTCTCTTATACCTTTTACAATTTAAGTTTTCACCCCCCATGCGTTCTTCATGTGCTGTCCACACAAAAGTTGATCCAATGGTATTTCAGGGCTGGGGTCTTTTATTCCTTATTTGATTTTGTTCCTGTTACCAGGCAAGCCACCCCTTTTCCTATCTTCAAGGTGTGCAGCTGGTCATAATCCCTTATCTTCTGACCCGAATCAGTCCCTGGGGCCCCCTTCTGTGACTCAGCAAAAGTTAAATACGAGTCCATCCTCTCATATATCTGTCAGTCCTGTATCTTCTCCTCTGCTTAGTAACCATGCTAACAGAGTTCATTTAAAGTTCACTTATGCTAAGTTTTGAACAAGCCTACTCATCCTAAGATTTAAGTGAACACACACTTGATTCAAATTTAACCTGTCTACCTTGAGAGTCATTTAATCATAACTTAAAAGCATACACATAAGAGATTAATATCAGAGTAGTGTGCAGTAAACTTATATCTTTGCTTTACCTGTGAGATGTTTTACCAGTGTCTTGCAATTACACCTTCTGCCTGCAAAATTACTACTTAAAGCTTTAAATGGCTTATCAACATCATTTATAAGTAGCTGACATATGGAAACCCTTTTCTACTGATGGTTATATCATCCTATATATTCTGAATACTTTTTGCGATATCCAATTATAAAGTAATTTTAAAATTCCTATGTCTGTCCTGTGCTGAGGGCTGCAGAGCTGGACACAGTAATATTAAAAGGGTTTTTTTTCTAGCAAAATGAACTAAACATAATGATGCCATACTGGAGATTTTTGCTTTAAGCCACGGTTTCACAAAATTGGTAGCCAGCCTGTGCTGAATTTTTTGACATCCACAGTATATCCTAATATACTCTGCTCTAAATTCCATATCTTTCTAAAGTGACTGGTTCTCTTGCCAATAAGTTATTTGTCCTGTCACTGTGGAAGCACAGCATTAGTGGCTACCACTCCTGGCAAAGCTCATTGATAAAGAAAAACAGATTGTGAATGCAAATAAGTCATAGGCAGCACTGCAGATGGCCTGTCCAGAGGTTTCAGTAAACAGTGAGGCTCACCACATTAAAGACATATTTCTGGATTATATTTACTAATGTCCCTCTGATGGTGGTGTGCACAGAAACACACTCTCTACATTTGTCTAATAAGAGGCTCTCCAAAGGATACCTGTATGCAGGGCATATGGAAGGAAGAAAACCAGTGTATTGTATGCACTGTGTTCATGTTCTGCAATAAAACTCTCAAAGTACTGCAGTTATCTGGTAAGTTATTGTAAAAGTGGCACTAGACTAAATTATGGCAACCAAATCATGGTGCTTATTAACCATGAATGTGCAATACATACTTCAAGCAAAAGGTGACTATCCTAACACTACTTAATGACTGAAAGTACCAGAAGGGAAAAGGGGGGACACCTAGAAGAAGAATGTATCTTCTAGGAGAAGACACATAAGGAACAAGTTATTAGCTCAGAGGAAAAGCAAAGAGCCATACATGCTCAGACGCCTCAATAGTGTCAGCTGTGTTCTGTGAAATAGAGCCATATTCTATGAAAGAAGCATGGTTGTGCTATGGATTTTTGCACAATAATATGCTCCAGTGCAGCAAGTTATGGCAAAAGGGCAACACTCGGCACCACATATCAAATAATTACTTAGGGAGCATTTATCCGGTGCCAAGAGTCAGAACACCATGGAAAGTGAGTTGGTAGGAGCTCTGGGAAAAGAAACAGCATCCTTGGGATCTTCATGGACCTGACTTCTCTAAGTCTCTATCTGAACTCAAGGTTCACTAAATCACGGTGGGAGCGTGGTTCTCTAGGAAAAGTTGTACCAGTGTCACAGTCACAACCTATAAAGGGTATTCAACTCATGGGTGTGTAAAGATTGTCAACATGGGTTCGTAGGCTTCTGTAATACACAAGGACACAGAGGCTTTGTTTCTGTGAATTCCTTTATTATAAATTGCTATTAGTAAAACAAGCGTATATTGCAAATTGCTACAAAGCTACCAGGAGTGAATCTAATTAATGATGAAAAAAGTCTCTCTTCATAGATGGCTGATTACAGACTCTGTGATGCAGATCAAGTTATGCCTAAAAATCAAACTATTTGGCTAGGTCCCTGTTGTTTAGCCTCAGGGATAGTTATCCCCCTACCTTCCAGATGGGCTATGATGTGGTCACACATTCTCTGGACCTTATTGGAAGAATCCTCTCCAATTAAAACGTCATCTGTATATTGATATATTGTCACCCCTCATTCCTGTGGGACTTATTCTGATTCCCAAGTTAAAGCCTGATGTGACAATGCAGGGCTATGTTTGAATCCTTGGGGTAACTGGGTAAAAGCAAATCTCTCTTGATCCTCAGGTTGCAATGGAACCACAAAAAACATATATCTTTCACATCCAGGGCCACCATCTAAGGATGGGCTGTTTGCTCTATAGTGCAAACAAGATCTGTGATAGATGGGATGGCAGCCTGTAAGGGTACGGTATTTTCATTCAGTGTGTGATAGTCTATCATCAAATGCGAGGTGCCATTAGGTTTACAGATAGGCCACATGGGGAAGTTATGTGGGAAATGAGTATTCTGAATAATACCCTGTCAATAATGCCCTATCATTCCAAATCCTGAATAAGTGTAGTTATGCCTAGTGAGGCTTCAGGGCTGTAAGGCTGATTATTTTTGCTGTCTTAAATCACTTGGTTTTGAATGTCGAGACTGCAGCAGAGGCAGCATCCTTCAGCCTTATCTCACTCTTACAAGCAGCCCAGCTGCACTTGCTGCCCAGAGAGGTCATGCTGTGAGCTTGCCGGGGGGGGGGGGGGGGAAAGAAGCAAGAGCAGAACGGTACCCGAGACTCATCAGAGTCCTCTGAAGGAGCAGCTCCCAAAACTCGGTTCCAGAACTTTCCTAGAAGCAGCACTGTGCAGGCCCACCGAAAATGATAGATAGTACTCTGGAAGAAAGGCCATTTGTGAGCCCAACGTCCTGGAAGGATTCTCTTGTCACTGGAGCCTTGGAGTGGTGAATCTTTGCTGTTTTTCTTTTATTTCCTCTTTGTTTCCCTCCTTCCCTTCTTTTTATTTCCTCCTCATTGTTCCTACCAAAGGTTTCATAAGCCAATACTTTTCCTATTCCCAAGATTTATGCCTGTGAGAATAAATATCTTTTAGATTAATTGTTGGTGACATTTTCACCTTAATTAGCTGGGGGGAGTCCATACATTTTTGGGAGGACCCAGGGCTCATCCTGGGCATCCCAGACTGGGCTGCAACAAGGACTAATATGATATTGTCATACACGAGTCAAGGCACTTTGGGTACTTTAAGTGCATCTTGTAGTAAAAAGGCAGTTGACCCCTTTGGTTGATATTTTATCTATAGAGATTGCAGAGGTTTGAATCCGAGGGTTTGACATGCACGTGCCTAATGGAGTACTAATGGTTTGGAATTTTAATATATCCATGCTAATATATTTAAGAGCCCTATTGCTAATATGGGTCTTAACTTTCCTCCATTTGGTAGAGTTAGCTTTATCCTAGCTACTGGGAGCCATTGCCTTTTTTCCAATCATCCCTGTTATATAAAGCCTTTCTTGAGTTTTCTGGATTAAGCCAGGGGTGTCCCTGGCTTTAATCATTGATATTGAGGCTCCTGTGTCCATGAGAAAAGGGGCAGAATATTTATCATTCACAACCAATGGTATATGAGGGCTTTTACTAATATTAATTCAAAAAAATTTATTCACTTGGGATGGGTCATCAGAACTTTGGAATTCCCTGGGCCAGAGGTTGGGAGTTCCGCCATTAATTTCCCAGTGCCAGAGGAGCAGATGGAATAGTTTCTCCTAGCACCTTCCCAACATCTCTGTGAGACCTTATCTGTGCGAGAGCTCTGCACAAGGGCTCCTGAACAGACCACACCCTTGCTGTGGATGCCTGGCTGATTCCAGACTCTGTGATGCAGATCATCTATGAAGAGAGACTTTTCTGTTGCAAATTAGTCTCACTCCTGGGAGTGGTTTGGTGAGTGCCATACTGGTAACATCTCAAATAATATATATAGGTGCACATATAAGTATGTGATCATAAGTATGTAAATGCTTTACCAGTAGCAATTCTGTAGCAACTTGTAATATATGCTTGTTTTACTGGTAGTAATTTGTAACAAAGAAATTAATGGAAAGAAGACTCTGTGTCCTTGTGTATTGTGGAATACTATGAACCCATGGTTGCAATCTTTACACATCCACAGCTTCAACCACCCTGACATCTGCTGGAAAAGTAGCACGGCAGCTGTAGGCAGTCCAGGAGACTCCTGGAGTGCATTGAAGATAATTTCTTAGTCCAGCTGACAGAGACCCCCACCGGAGGGGATGCAATACTGGACCTGATGGTCACTAATGTAAGTGAGCTCATCAGTGACATCAGGATCAGAGGCAGCCTGGGCTGCAGTGATCACACACTGGTGGAGTTCAAGGTCCTGAGGGATATGGGACAGGTGAGGAGTATAGTCAGGACACTAAAACTCAGGAAAGCAGACTTCCAGCTCTTCAAGGAATTACTCAGTAGGACCCCCTGGGACATGGTCCTCAGGGATGAGGGAGTGGAACAGAGCTGGAAAATATTTAAGAAAGCTTTCCATAAAGCGCAAGAGCACTCAGTTCCCGTCTGTGGAAAATCAGGCAGGGAAGGGAAGAGACTGGTGTGGCTGAGTGGAGACCTGCTGGTCAAACTGAAGAAGAAGAGGGAACTGCACAGGCAGTGCAAGCAGGGACAGGGAACCTGGGACGTGTATAAGGACGCTGCCTGGTTGTGTAGGGGTGGGGTCAGGAAAACCAAGGTGCAGCTGGAGCTGAACTTGGCAAGGGAAGTAAAGACCAACAAGAAGGGCTTCTACAGGTACATCAATCAGAAAAGGAAGGTTAAAGAGAACGTACCCCCAATGATGGTTGGGAATGGTGACCTCATATCAGCAGATGAGGAGAAGGCTAAGGGACTCAACAACTTTTTTGCCTCGGTCTTCACTGATAACTGCTCTCCTCACCCTTCTTGGGTCATGGGACAGCAAGATGGTGACCAGGAGGGTAAACCCCCTCTCACTGTAGAGGAGGATCAGGTTCATGACCACTTGAGGATTCTGAACATACTTAAGTCTATGGGGCCTGATGAGATGCATCCAAGAGACCAGAGGGAATTGGCCGATGTGGTGGCCAAGCCACTCTGCATGATATTTGAAGTCACGACACTCAGGAGAAGTCCCTGGTGACTGGAAGAAGGGCGACATTGTGCCCATTTATAAAAGGGTAGAAAAGATGACCCTGGGAGCTGCCGACCTGTCAGCCTCACCTCTGTGCCTGGGAAGATCATGGAACAGGTCCTCCTAGAAGCTCTGCTAAAGCACATGGAGGATGGGGAGGTGATTAGAGAAAGGCAGCACGACTTCACCAGGGGCAAGTCCTGTCTGACCAACCTAGTAGCTTTCTGTGATGGGGTGACCACAGCAGTGGACATGGCTAAACTGACGGATGTGATCTATCTAGATTTCTGTAAAGCCTTTGACATGGTCCCCCACAACATCCTTCTCTCTAAATTGGAGAGAAATGGATTTGATGGGTGGACAGTATGGTGGATAATAAACTGGTTGGGTTCATGTATTCAGAGAGTAGTGGTCAATGGCTCAAAGTCCAGATGGAGATCTGTGACGAGTGGTGTCCCTCAGGGGTCTGTACTGGGACCGGTGTTGCTTAATATCTTCATCCATAACATAGACAGTAAGATCGAGTGCACCCTCAGCAAGTTTGCAGATGACACCAATCTGAGTGGTGTAGTTGCCACACCAGAAGGACGGGATGTCATCCAGAGGGACCTGGACAGGCTGGAGAAGTTGGCCTCTGGAAACCTCATGAGGTCCTGCACCTGGGTTGGGGCAATCCCCGTTTTCAGTACACGATGGGGGATGATGTGATTGAGAGCAGCCCTGCAGAGAAGGACTTGGGGGTGCTGGTTGATGAGAAGCTCGACATGAGCTGGCAATGTGCACTCGCAGCCCAGAAGGCCAACCGTATCCTGGGCTGAATCAAAAGAAGTGTGGCCAGCAGGGCGAGGGAGGGGATTCTGCCCCTCTGCTCAGCTCTCCTGGAACCCTGCCTGGATTATTGTGTCCAGCTCTGGAATCCTCAACATAAGAAGCAGATGGAGCTGGTGGAACGGGTCCAGAAGAGGCTACAAAGATGATCAGAAGGCTGGAGCACCTCCCATTCGAGGACAGGCTGAGAGAGTTGGAGTTGTTCAGCCTGGAGAAGACTCAGAGGAGATCTTATAGCGACCTTGCAGTACCTGAAGGGGCTACAAGAAAGCTGGGGAGGGACTGTTCATAAAGGCTTGTAGTGATATGATGAGGGGCAGTGGCTATAAACTAGAGAGGGGCAGATTTAGACTAGAGAGAAGGAAGAATTTCTTCACCGTGAGAGTGGTGAGACACTGGAACAGGTTTCCCAGGGAAGTTCTGGCTCCCCCATCCCTGGAGGTGTTCAAGGCCAGGTTGGATGG
Organism: Cuculus canorus; assembly: GCF_017976375.1. Classification (NCBI taxonomy): domain Eukaryota; kingdom Metazoa; phylum Chordata; class Aves; order Cuculiformes; family Cuculidae; genus Cuculus; species Cuculus canorus. Next base: position 826,929 of record NC_071440.1, read on the forward strand.
GGCCTTGGGCAGCCTGATCTAGTGGGACGTGTTCCTGCCCATGGCAGGGGGGTTGGAACTGGATGATCTTTAAGGTCCCTTCCAAGTCAAACTGTTCTATGATTCTATGATTTAGTGGTGTATATGTGAGAATACTAGTGCTATTTAAGAACATTAAATAATGGAATGTGCATAGAATCACCTGGTTGGAAAAGACCTCTTGGATCATCGAGTCCAACCATTCCTATCTGCCACTAAACCATGTCCCTGAGCACCTTGTCTACCCATCTTTTAAATACCTCCAGGGATGGTGACTCAACCATCTCCCTGGGCAGCCTGTGCCAGTCCCCAACGACCCTTTCTGTGAAAATTTTTTTCCTGATGTCCAGCCTGAACCTCCCCTGGCATAGCTTGAGGACACTCCCCCTTGTCCTATCACCTGTCACTTGGGAGCAGAGGCCAGATCCCTCCTCTCCACAACCTCCTTTCAGGTAGTTGTAGAGAGCAATGAGGTCTCCCCTCAGCCTCCTCTTCTCCAGGCTAAACAACCCCAGCTCTCTCAGCCGCTCCTCATAAGACTTGTTCTCCAGCCCCCTCACCAGCTTCATTGCTCTTCTCTGGACACGCTCCAGAGCCTCAACATCCTTCTTGTGGTGAGGGGTCCAGAACTGAACACAGTATTCGAGGTGCGGTCTCACCAGTGCCGAGTACAGAGGGAGAATAACCTCCCTGGACCTGCTGGTGACACCATTTCTGATACAAGCCAAGATGCCGTTGGCCTTCTTGGCCACCTGGGCACACTGCTGGCTCATGTTCAGTCAGCTGTCAACCAGCACCCCCAGGTCCTTCTCTTCCGTGCAGTTCTCAAGCCACTCTTCCCCCAGTCTGCAGCACTGCACAGGGTTATTGTGCCCCAAGTGCAGGACCCAGCATTTGGCCTTGTTAAACCTCATGCCGTTGGTCTCAGCCCATCGGTCCAGCCTGTTCAGATCCCTTTGCAGAGCCTCCCTACCCTCCAGCAGATCCACACTTCCTCCCAGCTTAGTGTCATCTGCAAACTTGCTGAGGGTGCACTCAGTGCCTTCATCCAGGTTATTGATAAAGATATTGAACAGGACTGGACCCAGCACTGAGCCCTGGGGGACACCACTTGTGACCGGCCTCCAGCTGGAGTTAACTCCATTTACTACAACTCCTTGGGCCCGACCATGCAACCAGTTTTCCACCCAGGAGAGTGTGCGCCTTTCCAGGCCAGAGGCTGACAGTTTCTGAAGCAGAATGCTGTGAGAAACTGTGTCAAAGGCTTTACTGAAGTCCAAAAAGACTACATCCACAGCCTTTCCTTCATACAGTAAGTGGGTCACCTTGTCATAGAAGATGATCAGGTTAGTTTGGCAGGACCTGCATTTCATGACCCCTGTTGACTGGGCCTGATCACCCAGCTATCTTGCACGTGCTGTATGATAGCACTCAAGATCACCTGTTCCATGACTTTCCCCAGCACCGAGGTCAGGCTGACAGGCGTGGAGTTTCCTGGGTCCTCCCTCCAACCCTTCTTGAAGATGGATATAACATCGGCCAGCCTCCAGTCATGTGGAACTTCCCCAATCAGCCAAGATAGCACTCATGATTTTTCCTCTGCACGATCTCACTTCATCCCTGTAGTCCACCCAAGACGCCTGCCCCTTCTTCCAAAGTTCATAGACATTCCTCTTCTTTTTGATGTCCACCCAGATCTCTGCTCAACCAAGCTGGTTTTCTTCCCCGACAGCTCATTTTCCGGTGTATGGGGACAGCTCGCTCCTGCACTGCCAGGATTTATTTCTTGAAGTGCACCCAGCTCTCTTGTGCTCCCTTGCCCTTAAGGACTGTCTCCCATGGGACTTTATCAACCAGCCTTCTGAACAGTCCAAAGTCTGCCCTCTGGAAGTTCAGTGTGGCCGTTCTGCTAACCCCCCTCCTCACCTCACCTAGAACTGAGAATTCTACCATCTCATGACTACTTTGCCCCAGGCATCCTCCAACCGTCACATCTCCCACAAGGCCTTCTCTGTTCACAAACAGCAGATCCAGGAGGGCGCCTTCCCTTGTCGGCTCATTCACCAGCTGTGTGAGGAAGTTGTCTTCCACACACTCCAGGAACCTCCTAGACTGCTTCCTCTCTGCTGTACTGTACCTCCAGCAGACATCTGTTAGATTAAAGTGTCCCACAAGGACAAGAGCTAGCGATCTTGAGAAATCTCCCAGTTGTTTGTAAAAAAGCTCATCAGCCTCTTCTTCTTGTCTGGGTGATCTATAACAGATTACCATCACAATATCTGCCTTCTTGTGGGCTCCTCTGATTTTTACCTACAGGCACTCGATCCTTTCCTCACCATAATCAAGCTCGAGGGTATTGAAGCACTCTCTAACATAGAGGGCTACCCCACCACCTCTCCTGCCTTTCCTGTCCCACCTGAAGAGTTTATGTCCCACCATAGCAGCACTTGTTATACAAGTCGTCCCACCACGTTTCCATGATGACAACTATGTCATAGTCTCCTTGCCCTATAATAGCTTCCAGTTCCTCCTGTTTATTGCCCATGCTGCGTGCATTGGTGTAGATACACTTCAGTTGGGCTGTTAATCCCGCAGCACTCATAAAGGGAATAGTCTTCATTCCCAAATGACTGGTCCTTAGATTATCTAACCCATCAGTGCTGTTTGCATCTTTTCTGTCACGAGATGTACTCGCTCTGAGTTGACACACTGGAGGTCCTCGCCAGTACACCATCTCTCAGTCACTGGAGTGCCATTTCCAGGCTCTTTTCTGTCAAGCCTGGCTTCATCCCCCTCTCCCTTCACGTCTAATTTAAAGCTCTATTAATGAGCCCTGCTAGATTGTTGGACAGAATTTTTGCACCCCTAGGGGACAAGTGTGCCCCATCCCTGGAAAGGAAGCCTGGAGGTGTGTAGGCCAGTCCATGATCAAAGAACCCAAAATTTTGCTCCTCACACCAGGTTTGGAGCCAGGTATTGACTGTCTGGTTTTTCTTGTTCTCTCCCTCTTTATTCCTTGTTATTGGAATGGTGGAGGTAAACACTACTTGTGCCCCGGAGCCCTTCACCATTCTTCCCAGGGCCCTGAAGTTCCTTTTAACTGCCCTCAGCTTCCTCCTCTGGATATCATTATTGCCTGCTCGGAACACTAACAGAGGGTAATAATCTGTAGGTTTTACCAGGGAAGGAAGCTTTCTTATGATGTCTTTCACAGAGGCCCCAGGCAGGCAGCAGTCCTCCCTATGTAGTGGGTCTGGTCTGCAGATCAGGCCCACTGTTCCCTTCAGAAGGGAATCCCCCAAGACAATGACTCTTCTCTTCTTTTTCTCAGAGGTTATTTTGATGGTCAATTGAGGATGGCTCAACCTGGGGAATGTTTCTAGGCTGTGGGAGCCATCCTCCTCTGTGGAGCTTGATTCCACTTGAAGCGCTTTATATCTATTCTGCAAGGGAACCTGGGAGTTTGTTGTCTGAATGGGGACAATGCGCCTGCTGCGCCGGGCAGGAACTTGCTGCCATTTCCCATCTTTTTTCTCCTCACTATAAATAGTGATATTTGATCTTCAATCTAAGTGCTTTGAGCTGTTAAGTATCTGGACTATAATATGAGAACGGTGTTAAAAGTTCAAACCATTTCCTTGTTCCATAACCTGTAACCAGCAATGGTCAGGCCATGTTCAGGGAACATAGAATGACTATTCCTCCAGTGTATGCTGAATTCAACTGGGTGAGGGCTTCCCAGGCCATGCGTGGTGTACAGATCCATTGCTGTCTGTCAAACTTCATTATCAATCTTTTTTAAAGGTGTTTGGTTTTTTTAAAAAAAATACTTTTGCCTTCTTATAGAAACAATTGAATAGAAACATAGAAGTTAGCCTTTGACTTTTCCAGCCTGTGAGCTAGCTTCATTTACCACCTTCTAGTTCTTGTCTGTGGAAAAAGAAAAAAAATAGATTGTTTCCTGTGCAAATAGTATGTTACTCTACATTATTGATCTCTACTCCTATATATTTTGTCAAATATTCTGTTTTGCCATTTAAGCAGACAGCTGTCAATGTAGAAATATAGATGATAAAGCAATGTAGATGTGGTGTGGTTCATAGAATAAATGCGGATTGCAGTTTGCAGTCTGTATAATAACAACATGCATCAAGTTTTAGAAATATATTTTTTCAATGGATTTAAATGACAAAATAGTAGCTGTTCCATATATTTGCTTGAAAATTTTTGTCTTTTGGCTTACTATAATCAAGCTGAAGAATCTATTCTGTGGTTTGTGCTGACTGACACATTTGTGTTTGGGCTCTTAATTTCCAATATACTCCATATTTTATGTAATATTGTTTATTCAGGTTATTATTACTTCATTGGTGCCGTATTGTTTATGGATGTATAATCATGTTAATATTTCTCAGGAAACTTGAATAAGCCTGTGAGATGTTGGTAATGCCAAATGCTTGATGTCTTAAAAATGTAATAAGTTTATTTTGACTACATATAAACTGCACTTTATGTCTCACAGGTCTTGATATCTTGCTGTTTTGTTTTGTATCACTTTCCTGAAGTTTGTGTGCTCTTCAAAGAGTAGAGACTAAGTGTCAAAACTAATAGGGGAATGAGTCTGTTTTTCATGTTTTCAATACAGGAATGGTAGTTGACTAGTAATGTTACTTCAGAAGTATATGAGGGCTGGAGAACTGCTTCGAGAACGCAGTGAACCTCTTTCTATTTCCTTTCAGGTGGAGATGGGAATATCTTACTGTCTTTCATTCTTCATAGGGCTATACATCATTCTGGAATGATTGCATCTCCTCAGGATTGCGTGGCTGTATGTTAATTGAATTGGCATTGCGAGGGCGTCTTCAGTTAGAGATTTGTGGAATGAGGCGCAAAAGTCTATTAACAAGAAAGGTAAGTGGAGGAAAATGTTCACATTTACTTTTGTACCATTGTCTAGGCAAGACAGTAGCTATAAATTACAACTGGTTGTAAGAAAAAGATATTTTTTTTCTTCATATGGGGATAGGGATTCCAAGTAGTGCTGCAGACAGCCAGACCTCTTCCCAGTCTCTGTTCTCTGTCGCCTCCCGGGTTGTCGGCCTCTGTTTGAGTGCTGCTCTAACTCCAAGCTCCTCCTTGGAATGCCCTAACTTTCTCACCATCTCTCAGCTGCTCTCTCTTGGAGTGCTCTCTCTTACTCCGAGATCCTCCTTTGAGCGGTCTCCCTAACTCCTCTGCCGCCAGGCTTTATGCACCCTTATCACCTCGTTAGCAGCTATCTCAGTGATTGGCCACTTCTCAGGATCTCACAGCTGCAGCAATTAAGTTCAACTCAGCTGGCCTACGATTATCTCTTGTTTACAATTTACATCATTTTATAACATTTACATTTCCCTACAAAGTAGTGACCTAAGTTAGATGCAGAGAGCTATTACCTAAAGAGTTTAAATGGTGAGCCGAAGTGCCCCATAAAATCTTTTGTACTTGTTCTCTACTGTTTGTTCTCTTGCTGTGCTCCTGCTGCTGTTGGGAACCTTGCACAAACAATTGGCAGAGGCTCTGTCATGGGTGCTGTGGCAGCAGTTGATGCTGAGAGCCAGTGGCACCAGTTGTAATCTGCTGAAGGAACTGGATTTTTCAATGTTGGTGAGATGTGAGGAATGGCTAATTGACAGCCTGCCAGATGTATCCTGCAAGTCACCAGTTTAATTCTAGTGTACACAGTGTTGCAGTTAGTGCTTGCAATGCATGGGAAGGAAACGATCCTTGTACCTTAGGCCCCTGAGAACACAAAACTGTATCTAGTTTAAGCATGTGACCAGTGTTAAAATTGTACTCACTAACCTTTTAAGGTTCTTTATTGAATTAGGCTGAAGATTTGAGGTGAAGATACTTTTGCCACTGGATTTTTTTCTTTATTACAAAATGTTCTAAGTCACACTGGAGAATTTTTACTTCATCAGCATTAGAGGATACTTGTAAAATAAGTTTATTGAAAACATGGTCAAATGTTGTCTATCCATCACAAATAAATTCTCTTTCCCTGTCAATGTTATCCCTTGTTAAATTTTTGAAGGAAAGCTTACAAATTCCCCAACCTTCTTCCAGCTTCCTCTTCTGAAGAATTGAACCTCTGTTCAGACAAACAGCTTCTACTTCTTTTAGCTTTATTTAAGCATATTCAGCATTGATTAGTTTGCACATTTTTTTTTCCAAAGCCTTTGGCTCCTTAGGCATTCAGGAATGTTCTTTAGCTGTTATTTTCATTCAACTCAAACCTTGTCAGCTCTAACTGAAATTTTAACTATGTCCTTTTAGGAAAATGGAAAAACAACCCATGCGTATCTTCAATAAAGAATACAAGCAAAAATATTGGGTTTTTTTTTTATTTTTATCATGTGATTCTTTTGGGAGTGGATTGGGGTGTGTATTTCAATTTTTATTTCCCCCCCCCCATTGTTCAAGGAGAGCGAAAAGCTACCCAATATTAAATACTTTGCTCTTCCTCTGTTGGAAGGCAATAGAGATATTTCTTTTTGCAGGCAGGAGGATTCTATGAAAAAGGCTTAATATAAAATTCAAATGAAGATTGATCTCTGCTTAAGAAATTTCTTGCAAATAAAATCCCTAACTACTGATATATATGATGTTTCTTCTGCACTTGCCCCACACTTTTCAATTTAGAAATCCTTCTCACGAATGACTTGTGTTGTTTTATATCTTATTTGAAGTCTTGCATTAACGCTAAATTTTAGTCTCATTTCTGTGTTTGCTAGATTTAATTGTCTCAACTCTACCAAGTGTCTCCCTTGTCCCCCTTTTCCAGACTTTGCTTCTCTTGCCCTCAGCTTTCTCTGTGAATTAAATACGGTGTTTAGTGAGTGGAATGAGCTGTCTGGTTGCATCCAAGGTACTTTAGCCTGTGCTGCAACTGAGAAGGGTAGTCCTTCATGCCTTTGCAAAGAGGCTTATTATTGGAGTCACTTTCGGGTTGATACTAGTGTTTGTGCAGCCTTGTCAGGTAACTACTCTGGCTGAAAACCAATTCACTTCTTTGATCAGTTTAGTTTTTATATGAAATACTCTCTTGATCTTGTCATCAGGTGGGGCACAAGTGAGACTGCTGGCACAAGCAGTAATGTGAGAACAAGAAGAGGGTAGAGAGTTCTTTGGGCAGTAGTACGGATTTATAACCAGCTAAAGGTGGCCTTGGTCACAAAGCTGACTTCAAAGATTGCTAGCTACAGTGATTTCCACTTCAAGCATTAAATCAGGTGGATCTCTGCTGATTATTTTGTGGTTTCTAAGACACAACTTCAGAAGCGATCAAGATGCATTAAATCCATGCTTGAATGCCAAAGAGAGACAAACGACACTGAGATACTGGCAGACAAAGACTTGCTGAACGTTAGTGAAAGTTCTGCAAGTAAACATGATGTATTTTATGTTGCAACATCCTTGTAAATTTGCCTTCAGAGTATGTAATCACTACATCATTTTGGAGTTCTGTCTGCTTCTATCACTTCTAGAAACAAAGAAATAAATGTTGAGGTTTATGTATAAATAATTTCTAGGACTAATGGTTATTGAAGTTAGAAAATGCTACCCTATGCTGTCTTAAGGTCTCAGAGAGCAAACGCAGTAATTTTACAGTTCTTAAAAGAAATCCCAACAAATCTTTGGTGGATTAACTTCAGTATTTTATAGCTCACAGTTCTGAGTGATTAATGCATGAGCGAATTTTTGTATTTGTCCCAGTTTAGCCCCCCCCCCCAGCCTGGTTTACAGCTAAACACGAGGCACTTGTATCCCAATTCCACTCTCTCCCCGCAGGGAGAGGGGAAAGGGAAATGATAGAGTCTTGTGGATTGGAAACTAAAACAGTTTTAATGAAATGATATTAATAAAAAGGAAAATATTAATAAGAAAATAATGAAATATATACAAATATATGAAATGAGACACCCCCCCCCCCAATGACTTTGTCACCACTGACTCTGCAGAGCAGGCACTGGGAAAGGACTCAGGCTGGACTCAGTGGCAGGAGGGGGCTGGACTCGGGAACTGGATTCAGGAACACATGGATCAGGGGCAAACAGACAGACGAGGTCCTCACTGAACATTGGCCATTGCAGAAGAGAGCGACACCCTCGTGATCCCTCAGTTTTATCCCAATTATGATGTCTATGGGATGGAATCCTCTGTTGGTCAGGTTGGGGTCACCTCTCCTGTCCGCCCCTCCCTGCAGGTGCCACCTTTTTCCGCCCCTTTCCCTTACGGCTCCACCAGCTCGAGGATGGCCTTGGTTTCCGTAGGGATAAGTGTAAGCAGTGGCCTTTCTGCACACCAGTGCCCTGTGTTATCAGTTCTAAAGAGAAACGCTGTCTGAAAACATGCAGTTCACTCTCAGAAACTGAAGTTACTCAGACGAGGCTTAGCCGAAAAGTTAGAAACTGATTCTGCTTCAGCTCAGACTACACCAGTATTAAAACTAAATAATGACATTTACTTAAGAATCAGTGGAAGAGATGCTTCATCTTTAGCATTGCTTAATTGCAAAGCTGCATTGTGGAAAATTCACATCTGGTGAATGAGCCAACAAGGGAAGGTGCCCTCCTGGACCTGGTGTTTGTGAACAGAGAAGGCCCTGTGGGGGATGTGACTGTTAGAGGACTGTCACACCCCGAGGGAGACAGAGTAGGACCCAGAACTAAATTTAAACATTTAGTTTATTACCTATAATGTCACAATTCTAAGTGAAGAATATAAGCTTAAGTCTAGACCAATATTAGCATCCTATAAGGATTTGTGAGGGACTATACGACCTGTACGGAGTTTGGTGATAAAGTCTTTAGATGTTTCCTCAAAGTTGCTGTGACTGAAGTTTCTGCAAACACTCCGGTGTTCGTAGATTGTTGACATCGTTGGGGGATCTCAGACCAGCTGAGAGGGAGCTCCGATTAAGGCTTGCTCCTCTCATTCTCTTATAGTCCATTCTGGAGTGATAACATCTGGGGTACCAGTCGGCCCATCTCCTTTACCTTTCACCAGTGGCACCAATGGTAAGGGACACAGTGGATTGCTTCCTGTCAGTGCCACCCCCACCAATGTTTAGGAATCCAGAAAACTCCAGGGTCATAGATCGGGATGTTTCCATCACAAAAAACTCAGTCTAAATCATGCAAGTACAATATATGTAGATTTCTATTCACAAATCTTATTAATACTTTTGTTTTGAGGATCACCTCTGAGTCTTTGTTCTGTAGCTATGGTGTAAATCTGATAAGGGAGGGGAAGACCAGGCGCCAGTTTAGTCATCCTGATAGGCAAACGAGTGGCAGAGACATAATGGCTCATTCTCCCAGACTCATCCTTGCTGCACAGGTGGGCTTTGATATGGACGCTGATGTGGAATGGCGCCAGACCTCCATCTGGCCCCTCTCCATGCTGTGACTCAGCAAGGCAGCAGCCCTCTTCAGCAGCTTCAAGAGGGGGAGGGATACGTCATTTCCACCCTGTGGCTTTGTCACTTGTATGCCTATTAAATTTAAGCAAAGCATGTCAGAATATTGAGGAGTATCACAACAAACGCCATGGTTATCCTCGATAATAGGAATCATGTCATATTCACAAGTGATCATCAAAGCATTCACGTTTGACCACTAGATTCACAAACAATTGCTTAACACAAGCTAACACAATTATTATAACCACAATGATAATAACCAATCCTATCATATATTCTACCAGTGAAGCTAACCATCCTTGAATACTAATCCCAAATTTTTGTAACAACCCCGCAACCCATCCAATAGGGCCATCGGTTCCAGGTTGTGCTCTCACAAACAATTCACTCGTATGGGCTCCAATAGTTGCTAAAGCTCTTTGAGCTTCTTCCACTGTGGATGATACATTTGGTATAGCAATACAACACTCATCAATAGAATAATTCAATAACCCACATACACCCTTTTCCTTTACCAAATCATGTCTAATGCTAACCGGTTTTGTAAAGCCATTTTAGAAAGAGCCTGTATTTGACGGTTCATGGCCCCAAAGGTTACCTGTGACCAGTTACTTAATAGTGACACTTGCCAAGTGATATTCTCAATGGCAAACTGATGTATCCGGATCAAACTTCCTGGCATAAAGATTGATCTAAAGGCCAAAGAAATTTTTTGTCCAAATGAATATTAATTGGGCATTGTCATCAAACAGATAAACCCCTTAACTATTTCAAAAGCTAAATTATCAGTTATTATCTCATCAGTTTGCTTTTTCCAATTCACCTTAAATGGTATGTCATGCAAATACAACACACAAAAAAATACACTTGCTAGCACTAATACAAAATTTTCATACATAATTATAGCAAGAATTGCTTAATTCTTAATCCACTTAGGTCTATCAACACCTATCCTTAACCATAAAACTATTCACACAATTATCATAAAGCATATATAAACAATGCCTATTGTTCTTAACAGGTTAAAGCCTGAGTTTCCACACTACAATTACAATTAAGGTGATAACTATAAGTAATGCAGCCAGAAGTTGTCCTGCGGGACAGTCAGTCTCGATCCAGTCAAGTCCTTTGTGCCAGGTACAATTCATTGCCTGTAAGACAAAAGAAACATTTCTCCATCCTATTAAAAGGACGGGAAGATCCATCTGGTTAAGATTCAATGTGTTTTCCCAGAGTAATCCTGAGCCTCCCACGTATAAACGTTTTTGGGTTTGGTCAGTATCATTGGGACATTGCCGATATGAGGCAGCTTTACCAAAACTGGTTATCCTGAATATTTATCAGGATATTGGCCTGATTTCCTGTTATCTACGGGAACTAAGGTTGGTGTTGAGGACAAAAAGGCTTTCATTTTTGGACTCCCACCACCAGTCCATCGGTTATTGATCAGAAATACTGCTTTGGATACACGGAGGTCCCAATTCACCTCAGTTGTTTTGGCATACTTCTTGACCAAACCATTAATGCGTTCTACTATTCCGTTGGCTTGTGGGTAGTACGGAGTATGAAAGGTCCAATGCACTCCCTCCTCTTTTGCCCAGTCCTGTACCACTTGGGCAGTGAAATGTGAGCCATTGTCACTCTGTATCTCTTCCGCGAGGGGAAGTACTCCAAACCATTCCTGGAGAGTCCACACTGTGTAATTACTTGATGCTTTTGGGACAAGGGTAGCCATGGTAATTCCTGAAATTACTTCCACACCTACCAATATATATCTCTTGCCACTGGAGGGTCTAAATGGTCCAACATAATCTATCTGCCAAGTTTGCCACAGTGTCTTTTGATCTCGAATATGCAAAGGCGGAGCTTTTGCTGGGTGATCCTGAGTTAATCTCAAACGACATGAGGCACATCCCGTAACTATTTGAGTACACTTTTCCTGAGTTGTCGGCCATCCTCTAGCCAATGCCTCCTGATACAGATCTTGTGTGCCTGAGTGTCCCCATTTTATATGCAACCAGTCTAACAATCTCTGCCAATCATCTCCATCCTCTTTTATCCTAATCCATGGAGAAATGCTGATAGCATGAATATGGGTTAAATCATCTACTTGGTTATTAAACCTGGCCTGGACAGTTTTAGAAGAGTCATGTCCTTTCACCCAACCTACACATATCAATTGCTCATTCCCAATTTTTCACAGTTGCTTCTATAACTCTGCTTGCCATACTGGATTTTTATTTACCACCCAGTCATTTGTTTCCCAGTGGCTTATCCATTCTGTGGCTCCCTTATATACTGCATATGAATCAGAAAAATATAAGTGTGACCACTTGTAACTGGCCTCCAGCTGGAGTTAACTCTATTTACCACAACTCTTTGGGCCCGGCCATCCAACCAGTTTTCCACCCAGGAGAGTGTGCGCCTGTCCAGGCCAGAGGCAGCCAGATTCCTAAGCAGAATGCTGTGAGAAACTGTGTCAAAGGCTTTACCGAAGTCCAAGAAGACTACATCCACAGCCTTTCCCTCATCCAGTAAGTGGATCACCTTGTCATAGAAGGTGATCAGGTTAGTTTGGCAAGACCTGCCTTTCATGAACCCATGTTGACTGGGCCTGATCACCCAGTTCTCTTGCATGTGCTTCATGATAGCACTCAAGATCATCTGTTCCATGACCTTCCCTGGCACTGAGGTCAGACTGACAGGCCTGGAGTTTCCTGGGTCCTCCCTCTGACCCTTCTTGAAGATGAATATAACATCAGCCAGCCTCCAGTCCAGTGGAACTTCCCCAATCAGCCAGGACTGCTGGAAGATGATGGAAAGGGGTTTGGAAAGGACATCCGCCAGCTCCCTCAATATCCTCAGGTGAATCCCATCTGGCCCCATAGACTTGTGAGTGTCTAATTGGCCAATCATTCTACTTTTTATCTTAAATTTAATTAATCCTCAAATATCCTATGGGATGTTTCAAAAGTCCATGTGTTTTAAACCTTACCTTTCCTTTCTTTCTGCTGGAGAAAGGAGGGGTATAGCCTGCTAACTTAGGTGTCAAAAACTGGATGGCAAGAATAGTTTAAGTGTATAGTGCATCTTTTAGACAACATTGCACCAGTTAACTTCACATAGCCATTTTTGTTTTAAAAAAAAAGTAGTGCTTTTTTTTCCTAAGTCTTTAAGTACCTAAAATGAAAAGGACTCTTCTATAGCAGAGTTCTCAGGAAAGTGTCTAGCACACAAAAACCACCTCTCTGCCCGCTCATTAGCACAGTAGTGTTTCAGTGCTGGGGGGTTGGAAATCATGCTACACAATGCTACTTTCCTAAACTGAGTGAATTCAGGCAAAATTTGGCCAGAGGACACTTTTTTTTCTTTTGTTCCGTATTACTGCTTTCTCTTGAAACATGAAAAGCTTTGAAATTTGCATCTCATTCATGGTTATTCAGCGGTGGCATTTTTAGTTCTGTGAAGGCCAAAAGTGTTTAAGAACTGTGTATTTCAGAAAACGTAACTTGGAAATTAATACCAGTATGTTGCTTTTCTACATGAAGCTTCTGGAAGCCCTACATCCACAGAACTTAAACACATATGCAGGCAAAACAGTTTAGTGGTTGCTAGAAAGTTTCAGGAAGAAGTAGAGGTAAAAGAGTTGAAACCTTGTTTTTTTACTTTTAATACACAGGTTTAAAAAAATTACGTTGCTGTAGGAGAAAGCATGTTTGGTTTTGAATTTGATGAGAGAAGGCTTTGTCCCTAAAATGTACAGACTTAAAGACTCCACTGTTGTGCATATGCTGGTGAGGTGGCCGCTGTGCTGGTATGCCTATAAAGTCAACAGTGAGCACAGACAAAACGGCCATTGGTCTGAAGCTTGCTAGCTAGCCTAAAGTCCTTGAATCATTGAGCTGTACTCGTGGGATGCTGATGAAGTACCTTAGAAGTGAAGAAGCAGAAAACATAACAAGGAGATAAGGTGTACATTTCTATCTGTAGTTATTGTCTTTATCTCTATGAAGTCATATAGTGGAATTTTACTGGGGTAGCTGCTGACGAGCTAGATGAGAGTATAAAAGCTCTGTACTTTCACTTAATCACCGTACTGCTCTGTTTTTCAGACAATGGGGTTGGTCTGGCTGCATGGCGAAGCAGGAAAACCCTCTGGGTAACAGAACCCACTGATCATCAGGGAGGAAACGTTTAAACCACCTCAAATCTTCCTGTTCAAGCAATACAACAAACACCAAAACATGAAATTAGAACAAGAAGAAAAAGATTAGGAAAAAGAAACCTAGAAATGGGTTAAAACAAGATCAAATGCTTCCTTTGAGTAGCAACAGAGTCTGAAACAGTCTGTGAGGCCATTTGAATCTACCTCTCCTAATCTAGGATAGATGACTGAAACACACCTCTTGGTCCCCACGAATCAGAAAATAAGAGAGCTGGATAGGAAAGATCACGCACAGAACCTCTGCAGGCAAAACCTATACCCCAATGCACTTTATCACTCTGGATCTTAGAATCATAGAATCATACAATAGTTAGGGTTGGAAGGGACCTTAAAGATCATCTAGTTCCAACCCCCCTGCCATGGGCAGGGACATCCCACTAAATCAGGCTGCCCAAGGTCCCATCCAACCTGGCCTTGAACACCTCCAGGGATGGGGCAGCCACAAACTCCCTGGGCAACCTGTTCCAGTGCCTCACCACTCATGGTGAAGAAATTCTTCCTAATGCCTAGTCTAAATCTGCCCCTCTCCAGTTTATACCTGTTTCTCCTCATCCTGTCCCCAGGATATGGTTGGCCTTCTGGGCTGTGAGCACACATTGCCAGCTCACGTCGAGCTTCTCATCAACCAAGCACCCCAAGTCCTTCTCGACAGAGCTGCTCTCAATCACATCATCTCCCATCATGTACTGAAAATGGGGATTGCCCAGACCCAGGTGCAGGAAAACTCTTTGAAGAGCTGGAAGTCTGCAGCCCAGGCCGCTTCCAATCCTAATGCCACTGATGAGTTCACTTGCATTGGTTGAAGTCCCCGAGTAGCATGAGAGCTTGCGAGCATGAAGCCTCCTGTAGCTGGAGGAAGAAGACTTCATCAGTTGTCTTTCCTTGATCGTGTGGCCTGTAGTATACACCAACCACAAGGTTCTCATCGGTCCTTCCATCTTTAATTTTGACCCACAAGCTTTCAACCTTTATATCTTTATAAAGAACCTTTTGATCTGAACATTAGTACATGAAAAGGAAGTGAAAAGTAATGATCTGTTTCTGTACTTAAACATGTGCCAGTCTTTATGAAAAAAATCTGCTGCAACATTTATAGCAATAAGAATTTAGCATCCAGCTGCTTAAGTTCCTCACATCTTGCTGTTTAGAAACTCAATTTATTTTTTACAGAACTTATGTTCTTATACAGATAAATTTGACACTATCATGAAATGAGACACTAATCAATTTAAACTCAGTAGTTGCCTGCTATTAATTGCCATTTACACACATTTAAATGCAAAGCTCATGATAGCTCTGATTCACAAAATGCTAAAGATATTTTTAATAGGGGAAAAAGTCTTGAACTCTGTATGCGGCAATAAGAATTTGCATTCCTTCTCAGGTAGGCATCTCATATCTCACTCTCATAGTGAAGAAATTCTTCCTAATGTCTAGTCTAAATCTGCCCCTCTCCAGTTTATACCCATTCCCCCTGGTCCTATCCCCACAAGCCTTTATGAATAGTCCCTCTCCAGCTTTCCCGTGGGCCCCCTTCAGGTTCTGGAAGGTCTCTATAAGATCTCCTCTGAGCCTTCTCTTCTCCAGGCTGAACAAGCCCAACTCTCTCAGCCTGTCCTCGTAGGGAAGGTGCTCCAACCCTCCAATCGTCTTTGTAGCCCTCCTCTGGGCCTGTTCCAACACCTCCATATCCTTCTTATGCTGAGGATTCCAGAGTTGGACACAGGATTCCAGATGAGGTCTCAAAAGAGAGGAATAGAGGGGCAGAATCACTTCTCTCGCCCTGCTTGCCACGCTTCTTTTGATGCAGCCCAGGATACTGTTGGCCTTCTGGGCTGTGAGTGCATGTTGCCAGCTCATGTCGAGCTTCTCATCGACCAGCACCCCCAAGCCCTTCTCTGCAGGGCTGCTCTCAAGCACATCATCCCAAATCGTGTACTGAAAACAGGGATTGCCCCGACCCAGGTGCAGGACCTTACACTTGGCCCTGTTGAACCTCATGAGGTTCTCAGAGGCCCACTTCTCCAGCCTGTCCAGGTCCCTCTGGATGACATCTCGTCCTTCTGGCATGGCAGCTACACCACTCAGATTGGTGTCATCTGCAGACTTGCTGAGAGTGCACTCAATCTCGCTGTCAATATCATTGATAAAGATATTGAACAGCGCCGGTCCCAGTACCAACCCCTGAGGGACACCACTCATCATGGATCTCCATCTGGACTTGGAGCCATTGACCACTACTCTTTGAATACGACCATCCAACCAGTTTCTTATCTACCATACCATCTGCCCATCAAATCCATATCTCTCCAATTTAGAGAGAAGGATGTTGTGAGGGACCGTATCAAAGGCTTTACAGAACTCCAGATAGATCACATCCATTGGTTTACCCGTGTCCACTGTTGCAGTTACCCCATCATAGAAAGCCACCAAGTTGGTCAGACAGGACTTGCCCCTGGTGAAGCTATGCTGGCTGCCATTAATCACCTCCCTGTCCTCCACGTGCTTTAGCAGAGTTTCTAGGAGGACCTGTTCCATGATCTTCCCAGGCACAGAGGTGAGGCTGACAGGTCGGTAGCTCTCAGGGTCGTCTTTTCTACCCTTTTTAAAAATGAGCACAATGTTGCCCTTCTTCCAGTCACCAGGGACTTCTCCTGACTGCCATGACTTTTCAAATATCACGGAGAGTGGCTTGGCAACCACATCTGCCAGTTGCCTCAGGACTCTGGCATGCATCTCATCAGGTCCCATGGACTTATATATGTTCATGTTCCTCAGGTGTTCATGAACCTGATCCTCCTCCACTGTGGGAGGGGGTTTACCCCCCTGGTCACCATCTTGCTGTCCCATGACCCAGGAAGGGTGAGGTGAGCGGTTATTGGTGAAGACTGAGGCAAAAAAGTTGTTAAGTACCGTAGCCTTCTGAGATCTTGGGCAAATGGAATCCAGAAACCCCATTAGCAGATGATGTAGCGGACAAATCCAGAACGACAAATTCCTCTCAGGCTCTGGGAGTGGCGCAGGATAGTAAGGACGTAGAAGCGCTTATCCATCTTCAGCTGGGTGAACTCTTTAATATCAGCCTCCATGATGAAAAATTCACCTCTTGTTTCTTTTATTTCTTCTTTCAGGAGCCTGCTGTAGAGATTCCTGACTGATGTTTTCCCAGATTTCGGCGAGTGATGCATGATCTTGTACTTCAAGCTTTCATTCAGCTTTTGTTGGCTCCGCCCTTTTCACAGCTGGCTTGGTCTTGGCAGGAACTCTATCAAGCTCTTCCACATTTATCACAGAATCACCAGGTTGATCCTCCAGGATCATCGAGTCCAACCATTCCTATCAACCACTAAACCATGCACCTGAACATCTCATCCACCCGTCTTTAAAATACCTCCAGGGATGGGGACTCAACCACCTCCCTGGGCAGCCTCTGCCAGTCCCCATTGACCCTTTCTGTGAAAAATTTTTTTCTGATGTCCAGCCTGAACCTCCCCTGGTGCAGCTTGAGGCCATTCCCCCTTGTCCTGTCCCCTGTCACTTGGGAGAAGAGGCCAGCTCCCTCCTCTCCACAACCTCCTTTCAGGTGGTTGTAGAGAGCAATAAGGTATCCCTCAGCCTCCTCTTCTCAAGGCTAAACAACCCCAGTTCCCTCAGCTGCTCCTCATAAGACTTGTTCTCCAGTCCCCTCACCAGCTTCGTTGTTCTTCTCTGGACGCACTCCAGAGCCTCAACATCCTTCTTGTGGTGAGAGGCCCAGAACTGAACACAGGATTTGAGGTACGGTCTCACCAGTGCCAAGTCCAGGGGCAGAATCACCTCCCTGGAACTGGCCATGCCGTTTCTGATACAAGCCAAGATGCCATTGGTCTTCTTGTCTACTACCTGTGCACACTGCTGGCTCATGTTCAGTCGGCTGTCAACCAAGACCCCCCAGGTCCTTCTCCTCCAGGCAGCTTTCCAGCCACTCTTCCCCCAGTCTGCAGCACTGCACAGGGTTGTTGTGCCCCAAGTTCAGGACCCGGCATTTGTCCTTGTTAAATCTTGTGCCATTGGTCTCAGCCAATGCTGTGAGAAACTGTGTCAAAGGCTTTACTGAAGTCTAAGAAGACTACGTCCACAGCGTTTCCCCCATCCAGTAAGCGGATCACCTTGTCATAGAAGGCGATCAGGTTAGTTTGGCAAGACCTGCCTTTCGTGAACCCCTGTTGACTGGGCCTGATCACCCTGTTCTCTTGCATGTGCTGTATGACAGCACTCAAGATCACCTGTTCTATGACCTTCCCTGGCACTGAGGTCAGACTGACAGGCCTGGAGTTTCCTGGATCCTCCCTCCAACCCTTCTTGAAGATGGGCACAACATCAGCCAGCCTCCAGTCCAGTGGAACTTCCCCAATCAGCCAGGACTGCTGGGAGATGATGGAAAGGGGTTTGGCAAGCACATCCGCCAGCTCCCTCAGTACTCTTGGATGGATCCCATCTAGCCCCATAGACTTGTGAGTATCTAATTGGGCAAGTCTCTAACGACCTCCTCTTGGAGCGTTTTCCACTAGACTGGAGGCTGGCTAATGTTGTGCCCATCTACAAGAAGGGTTGCAGAGAGGATCCGGGGAACTACAGGCCTGTCAGTCTGACCTCAGTGCCAGGGAAAGTCATGGAACAGGTGATCTTGAGTGCTATCATGAAGCACATGCAAGAGAACTGGGTGATCAGGCCCAGTCAACATGGGTTTACAAAGGGCAGATCTTGCCAAACTAACCTGATCACCTTCTATGACAAAATCACTCAACTACTGGATGGGGGAAAGGCTGTGGATGGAGTCTTCTTGGACTTCAGTAAAGCCTTTGACACAGTTTCTCACAGCATTCTGCTTCAGAAACTGTCAGCCTCTGGCCTGGACAGGCGCACACTCTCCTGGGTTGAAAACTGGTTGGATGGCCGGGCCCAGAGAGTGGTGGTCAATGGAGTTAACTCCAGCTGGAGGCCAGTCACAAGTGGTGTCCCCCAGGGCTCAGTACTGGGTCCAGCCCTGTTCAATGTCTTTATCAATGACCTGGATGAAGGCACTGAGTGCACCCTCAGCAAGTTTGCAGATGACACTAAGCTGGGAGGAAGTGTCGATCTGCTGGAGGGTAGGGAGGCTCTGCAAAGGGATCTGAACAGGCTGGACCGCTGGGCTGAGGCCAATGGCATGAGGTTTAACAAGGCCAAATGCCGGGTCCTGCACTTGGGGCACAATAACCCTATGCAGTGCTACAGACTGGGGGAAGAGTGGCTTGAGAACTGCACGGAAGAGAAGGACCTGGGGGTGCTGGTTGACAGCTGACTGAACATGAGCCAGCAGTGTGCCCAGGTGGCCAAGAAGGCCAACGGCATCTTGGCTTGTATCAGAAATGGTGTCACCAGCAGGTCCAGGGAGGTTATTCTCCCTCTGTACTCGGCACTGGTGAGACCGCACCTCGAATACTGTGTTCAGTTCTGGACCCCTCACCACAAGAAGGATGTTGAGGCTCTGGAGCGTGTCCAGAGAAGAGCAACGAAGCTGGTGAGGGGACTGGAGAACAAGTCTTACGAGGAGCGGCTGAGAGAGCTGGAGTTGTTTAGCCTTGAGAAGAGGAGGCTGAGGGGTGACCTTATTACTCTCTACAACTACCTGAAAGGAGGTTGTGGAGAGGAGGGAGCTGGCCTCTTCTCCCAAGTGACAGGGGACAGGACAAGAGGGAATGGCCTGAAGCTCCGCCAGGGGAGGTTCAGGTTGGATATCAGAAAAAAATTCTTCACAGAAAGGGTCATTGGGCACTGGAACAGCTGCCCAGGGAGGTGGTCGAGTCACCTTCCCTGGAGGTGTTTAAGGAAAGGGTGGATGAAGTGCTTAGGGACATGGTTTAGGGAGTGTTAGGAATGGTTGGACTCGATGATCCAGTGGGTCCTTTCCAACCTGGTGATTCTGTGGGAGCTTTGTTCTGCTCCTCTAGCGCATGAGGATGTACACACAGGGAACAACTTTCCTTACTATTAAAGACTGAGGCAAAGAGGGCATTAAGTACCTCAGCCTTGTCCTCATCCTTTGTCACAGTTGTTCCCTTTGCATCCAGTAAGGAGTGAATATTCTCCCTGGTCCTCCTTTTATTGTTAATGTATTTATAGAAAGAATTTTTGTTATCTTTCACCGACTTGGCCAATCTGAGCTCTAGTTGGGCTTTAGCCCTCCTGATTTTTCCTCTGCATGATCTCACTTCCTCCCTGTAGTCTACCCAAGACACCTTTCCCTTCCTCCAAAGTTCATAGACATTCCTCTTCTTTTTGATGTCCACCCACATCTCCTGCCTAACCAGGCTGGTTTTCTTCCCTGCCGGCTCCTTTTCCGGCACATGGGGACAGCTTGCTCCTGAGCTGCTAGGATTTCCTTCTTGAAGAGCACCCAGCCCTCGTGGGCTCCCTTGCCCTTAAGGACTGTCTCCCATGGGACTTTATCAACCAGCCTTCTGAACAGTCCAAATTCAGCCTTCTGAACTGTCCAAAGTCTGCCCTCTGGAAGTTTGGAGTGTTGGGATGGAGGGATACAGGCTTTTCAGGAAGGACAGGCAGAGGAGATGAGGAGGGGTTGTTGTCCTCTATGTCAATGACCAGCTGGAGTGCATGGAGCTCCACCTGGGGATGGATGAGGAGCCGACCGGTGACCAAGAGCCTATGAGTCTGGATTAAAGGGAAGGTAGGGACAGGAGACATTACAGTGGTGGTGTGCTACAGGTCACCTGACCGGGAAGATCAAGCAGATGAGGCCCTCTATATAAAGACAGGAACAGCCTTGCATTCGCAAGCCCCGGTCCTCATGGGGGACTTTAACCACTCTGATATCTTTTGGACAGACAACAGCAGAGCACAAGCAATCTAGGGTGTTCCTGAAACGTGTTGATGGCAAATTCCTTCTCCAAGTGATAGAAGAGCCAAAGAGGAGAGATGTTATGCTGGACCTTGTTCTCACCATCAAGGAGGGGCTGGTGGGGAACGTAAAGCTCAAGGGCAGCCTTGGCTGCAGTGACCATGAAATGGTGGAGTTCAAGATCCTTAGGGCAGCAAGGAGGGCACGCAGTAAGTTTACTGCCCTGGACTTCAGGAGAGCAGACTTATGTCTCTTCAGGGATCTGCTTGGTAGGGTGCCATGGGATAAAGCCCTGGAGGGGAGAGGGGCCCAAGGAAGCTGGTCAATATTCCAGGATCTCCTCCTCCAAGATCAGGAGCTTTGCATCCCAACAAAGAGGAAAGCAGGCAAACCCACCAGGAACTCTGTATGGATGAACAGGGAACTCCTGGAGAAACTTGACCTCAAAGAGGAAGCCTGCAGAGGGTGGAAGCAAGGGCAGGTAGCCTGGGAGGAATACAGGGAGATTGTCTGAGCAGCCAGGGATCAGGTTAGGAACGCTAAAGCCCTGATAGATTGAAATGTGCCCAAGGACATCAAGAAAAGCTTCTATAGGTGTGTCATTGATAAAAGGAAGACTAGGGGGAACGTGGGCCCTCTTCGGAAGGAAACGGGAGACCTGGTTGCCCAGGATATGGAGAGGGCTGAGGTACTCAACAACTTTTTTGTCTCACTCTTCACCAGCAAGGACTCAAGCCACACCGCCCAAGTCACAGAAGGCAAAGTCAGGGACTGGGAGAGCAACAACCCGCTGTAGGAGAGGGTCTGGTGTGAGACAATCTAAGGAACCTGAAGGTGCACAGGTCCATAGAACCTGATGAGATGCATCCACGGGTCCTGAGTGTCCACCCATATCTCCCTGCCTAACCAGGCTGGTTTTCTTCCTTGCCGGCTCCTTTTCCGGCACATGGGGACAGCTCGCTCCTGAGCTGCTAGGATTTCCTTTTTGAAGAGCACCCAGCCCTCGTGGGCTCCCTTACCCTTAAGGACTGTCTCCCATGGGACTTTATCAACCAGCCTTCTGAACAGTCCAAAGTCTGCCCTCTGGAAGGCTAAGGTGACCATTGTGATAACCCCCCCTCCTCACCTCACCTAGAACTGAGAATTCTACCATCTCATGACTGCTTTGCCCCAGGCATCCTCCAACCGTCACATCTCCCACAAGGCCTTCTCTGTTCACAAACAGCAGGTCCAGGAGGGCGCCTTCCCTTGTCGGCTCATTCACCAGTTGTGTGAGGAAGTGGTCATCCACACGATCCAGGAACCTCCTAGACTGCTTCCTCTCTGCTGTATTGTACTTGCAGCAGACATCCAGATGATTGAAGTCTCCCACAAGGACAAGAGCTAGCGATCTTGATACTTCTCCCAGTTGTTTATAGAAGAGCTCATCAGCTTCTTCTTCTTGGCTGGGTGGTCTATAACAGACTCCCATCACATCATCTGCCTTCTTGTGAGCTCCTCTGATTTTTACCCACAGGCACTCGATCCTGTCATCACCATAATCGTGCTGCGTGCATCAAGAAAAGCTTCTATTAGTGCGTCATTGGTAAAAGGAAGACTAGGGAGAATGTGGGCCCTCTTCGGAAGGAAACGGGAGACCTGGTTGCCCAGGATATGTAGAGGGCTGAGGTACTCAACAACTTTTTTGTCTCATTCTTCACCAGCGAGGACTCACCGCCCAAGTCACAGAAGGCAAAGTCAGGGACTGGGAGAGCAACAACCCACTGTAGGAGAGGGTCTGGTGTGAGACAATCTAAGGAACCTGAAGGTGCACAGGTCCATAGGACCTGATGAGATGCATCCGCAGGTCCTGAGTGAACTGGCAGATGAAGTTGCTAAGCCCCTATCCATTGTATTTGAGAAGACGTGGCAGTTTGGTGAAGTCCTGCTGACTGGAAAAGGGGAAACATAGCCCCCATTTTTAAAAAAGGCAAAAAGAAGACCTGGGGAACTCCAGGCCAATCAGTCTCACCTCTGTGCCCAGCAACATCATGGAGCAGATCCTCCTGGAAACTCTGCTGAGGTGCATGGAAAATAAGGAGGTGATTTGTGACAGAAGTTACAGGAAACAGCATGATAGAGAAGTCAAGGCACCTCACAGAGGACCTTTTAAATTAAAATCTTGTCATCACCATAATCAAGCTCGAGGGTATCGAAGCACTCTCTAACACATAGGGCTACCCCACCACCTCTTCTACCTTTCCTGTCCTGCCTGAAGAGTTTATATCCCACCATAGCAGCACTCCAGTTATACAAGTCGTCCCACCACGTTTCTGTGATGGCAACGTCATAGTCTCCTTGCCCTACAATAGCTTCCAGTTCCTCCTGCTTATTGCCCATGCTGCCTGCATTGGTGTAAATGCACTTCAGCTGGGCTCATAATCCCTCCGCTCTCATAAAGGGAACAGTGTTCATTCCCAAATGACTGGTACTTGGATTGTCTAACCCATCAGTGCCAGTTACATCCTTTCCTTCACCAGATATACTTGCCCCCACTTGCTCTGTATTGATACACTGGAGGTCCTCGCCAGTACACCATCTCTCAGGCACTGGAGTTCCACTTCCAGGCTCACTCCTGACTAGCCTGGTTTCATCCACCTCCCCCTTCACATCTAGTTTAAAGCTCTATTTATGAGCCCTGCTAGATTTTTGATGAGGATTTTTGTACCCCTAGGAGACTAAGCGTGCCCCATCCCTGGTAAGGAAGCCTGGAGGTGCATGGGCCAGTCCATGATCAAAAAACCCAAAGTTTTGCTCCTCACGCCAGGTTTGGAGCCAGGTATTAATCGACTGATTCTTTTTTATCTCTCCCTTATGGGGACTTCTTCAATAGCTGTTTCCTCTTCCTTAGGTTCCCTTGCACATTCAAGTTCAATAGCTTTTGTTGGCTCCTCCTTTTTCATGGCTGGCCTGGTGTTGGCGGGAACGCTATCAAGCTGTTCCATGTTTAAGGGCACTTCTTTATAAGCTCTTGCCTCTTCTTTGGATTTCTTTGTAGAGAGCAATAAGGTCTCCTCTCAGCTTCCTCTTCTCAAGGCTAAACAACCCCAGTTCTCTCAGCCGCGCCTCGTAAGACTTGTACTCCAGCCCCTTCACCAGCTTCGTTGCTCTTCTCTGGACACACTCCGAGCCTCAACATCCTTCTTGTGGCGAGGGGCCCAGAACTGAACACAGGATTTGAGGTGCGGTCTCACCAGTGCCGAGTACAGAGGGAGAATAACCTCCCTGGACCTGCTGGTCACACCGTTTCTGATCCAAGCCAAGATGCCATTGGCCTTCTTGGCCACCTGGGCACACTGCTGGCTCATGTTCAGTCGGCTGTCAACCAAGACCCCCCAGGTCCTTCTCCTCCAGGCAGCTTTCAAGCCACTCTTCCCCCAGTCTGCAGCACTGCACAGGGTTGTTGTGCCCCAAGTGCAGGACCCGGCATTTGTTCTTGTTAAATCTCGTGCCATTGGTCTCAGCCCATCAGTCCAGCCTGTTCAGATCCCTTTGAAGAGTCTCCCTACCCTCCAGCAGATCCACACTTCCTCCCAGCTTAGCGTCGTTTGCAAACTTGCTAAGGGTGCACTCAATGCCTTCACCCAGCTCCTTGATAAAGATATTGAACAGGACTGGACCCAGCACTGAGCCCTGGGGGACACCACTTGTGACTGGCCTCCAGCTGGAGTTAACTCCATTGACCACCACCCAGGAGAGGGTGCGCCTGTCCAGGCCAGAGGCAGCCAGTTTCCTAAGCAGAATGCTGTGAGAAACTGTGTCAAAGGCTTTACTGAAGTCCAAGAAGACTACATACACAGCTTTTCCCTCATCCAGTAAGTTTTCTTGCCATACAGTGGCTCCCAGCTCCTCCTGTTTGTTGCCCATGCTGCGTGCATTGGTGTAGGTGCACTTCAGTTGGGCTGTTGATCCCGCCACGCTCCTGAGGGGAATAGTCTCAGTTCCTAAGTGACTCCTCACTGTCGTTTCTAACCCATCAATAACTTTTGCATCTTTGCTGCTACTTGGAGTGCTGTCCCCCACTTCCTCTGAGGTGTCAGAGCAAAGGGCCTCGCTGGCACACCATTCCCCAGACACTGGAGTGCCATCCCCAGGTTTTTTTTGATCAAGCCTGGTTTTGCCCCCCTCCCCCTTCAGACCTAGTTTAAAGCTCTGTGGATGAGCCCTGCCAGCGTCTCGGTGAGTATCCTTTTGCCCCTTGGGGACAGGTGTACCCCATCATTCACCAGCAGGTCTGCTTTTGTGCAGGCCAACGCACGGTCAAAGAACCCAAAGTTCTGCTCCTCACAGCAGGTTCAGAGCCAGGTATTTATTTCCTGGCTCTTCTTACTCCTTCCCTCATCGTTCCCTGGAATAGGAACGGCAGGGGAGAACACTACCTGTGTCCCCGATACCTTCAGGATTCGTCCCAAGGCCCTGCAGTCCCTCTTAATTGCCCTCAGGTTTCCTGTTGGGGTTTCATTGCTGCCTACTTGGAAACTCAACAGTGGATGATAATCCGTGGGCCTGACCAGAGTTGGAAGCTTTCTTTGCACATCTCTAACTGAGGCCCCAGGTAGGCAGCAGACTTCCCTATGAAATGGGTCCCGTCTGCAGATCGGGCCTTCCGTTCCCTTCAGAAGGGAAGTAAAATAAATTGGGTGTTTTTAGGCTAATTATTAAAGAAATATCTGAAGGCTGGCTATTAAGAGCCACAATATAGTGGCTTAAAAAACCCCAACTTAAAGTATGCTTCTGTATAATTAAAAAGAGAAACTTCCAAAATTCAGTCTTGATATAAAACTGGAAGATATGCAATATCGTTATATGTGGTTAATAAAGATTTTAAGTGATGCTAGTAAATCAGAAAGATAAATAGGCACTGTTGTGTGTTTCATTTCAAACAGGGATTGGCTGGGTCTTGACTAAATGTAGCTTTGTTTTTAAAACCAAATCTCTGATATTTATGGTTGGAGTGAGCTCCAGCTTCCAGAAGTGGAGATCTGGACAGTATCTCAAGAGACCATTTAATCTTGATGGAGAAACAGAAAATCAGGTTTCTCTGGTCCCTCCTTGGCAGATGTTTAGTCTTATGATTCCCCACTGAATGCAATTCAGCAACCTCCTTGGATGTTTATTTTGCCCGTTGAAGGTTTTGACAATCCTTCGTCTTCTGTATATCCAGAATAAACTGATATCTTTTATTTTTCCCAAAGTAGCCACCTGAAACTACTGTTTGATACCCTCTTTGTAAAAATATCTTGCATGCTTCTTTTTAGATCTTAACATTCTTTTTAGCCTGGCATTGCGGACTGGGTCATTCTTACTGATTTCCATTAAAGTCTTAGTTTCTGTGCTTTATAGACACCAACTAAACTGGACATATTATTCCAACTATGACCTGTCAGGTATTCACAAAGATCTCTCCAGAAGTTTCTGGTTAATGCAGCTTAGAATGAAATTCTTACTTTATCAAAAGACTTGGCTTTTGTCGATTCATTTGGTTCGCAGTCTACTTGCTGCTAGAATTACTAGATGGTTTTTCTGCTGTTCTGAACTATATAGTCATTTATTATATCTTTTATATTTGTCGTCTGTTTTCTCATCCTGACTATACTACTTTGCATTTCTTTTTAATTTCATCTCATTTACTTTGTAGACATTTCCAGTTTGGAATCATCTTGCCAGTATTGAAGCTGTTTTACCATTGCAACTCATTTCAGTGTCATCTACAGATGCTATGAAACTTTATTTTACTCCTCTATTGTTTGTATTAAGGATTATTGGAACAATGGAACAGAACTGAGCTTGGTATATATTTCAATAGGACACTTAAAGCTTTTCCAGGACACCTTTCTGACTACTGTGAAGCTTTAGTAAAAATAAGATTGTTTACCTGGTGCTTCTCTTGTATATGTGGAATTGTTTTAATACGTTATTCTTTCTGTCAATTGCCTGTTGTGTTTTTTTGCTGATGCTTATGAAGTGCTAACTTGTAAAACTACTTAACTTGCCAGATTTAATCATTATTTTCATAAATAGCTTTGAAACAGTAGTAGTTCTTCCTTTCCTAGAGAAAGATAGAATTTTGTTGTTTTTGTTCAAACTTATTGACTTGGGCTAGTTAAATCTGTATGTTTTAGTTTGGTATTCTTGTTTTTCTAACCAGAAAAAATGATATTTGTACATGGTTTATATAACTACTTATTCTGGTAAACAAGCAGTTGCTCAAATTCTTAAATTTTATTATGTTTATTATGTAAAAATTTCTTCACCATGAGTGGTGAGACACTGGCCCAGGTTGCCCAGGGAGGTTGTGGCTGCCCCATCCCTGGAGGTGTTCAAGGCCAGGCTGGATGGGGCCTTGGGCAGCCTGATCCAGTGGGATGTCCCTGCCCATGGCAGGGGGGTTGGAACTGGATGATCTTTAAGCTCCCTTCCAACCCTTACTATACTATGATACTATGTTATTGTGAATGATTTCTTTTTTTCTCTCTCCTGTGCTCTTTTGGGGGAAGAACTCAAATAATTTTAGAATTTATTAAATAACAAAATTACTTAAAGTTACTTAAGTGATATTGCATTTATTATTGCATACTAAGGGGTTTATTGGTACGTGCATATTTTGCCTTATACACGTATTTTAACTGTTGATGAATGAAACATAGTGTTGCTGGTCAACATGTTCTTCA
Source organism: Cuculus canorus (assembly GCF_017976375.1). Lineage (NCBI taxonomy): Eukaryota > Metazoa > Chordata > Aves > Cuculiformes > Cuculidae > Cuculus > Cuculus canorus. The sequence goes on from NC_071440.1 coordinate 854,228, forward strand.
GAGCTGCAAAACCTATAGATGTTGTCTTGAACCTAATTTTATCCATCAATATATGGAAGGAAAAAAACAGTTTTCCTGCATTTTTCGCTTTTTAAATGATTTCTCAATTTCACATCGCCTAATTGTTTAACTGCAGTATTCTGAATAAATTGACTTGAGGCAGTAAAACTGACTGCCATCAGAGAGCAGTTTAATACTGTAGTATACTTTGTTCTGGGGAGGAAGTGAAGGACTCGGACAGGTTAGTGGATTATCTCCCTTAAAAAATTATCTATTAAGCATGTTATTAATACCATCATTTTAGTCAGTTGACGTTAATTTAGATTATAGATAACATAAGACTTAATGTAGCTTTGTAATTAAAATCCTAAAATATTTTTTTTAACAACTAGGTATTTTTTAAACTTGCATATTCTTAGAGAAGATTCCTCACTCCTTAAAAATTTCCTTGGTTCTGATAACAGGTAGATTTTTTTCAGGTTTTATTGTTGGATGTTTATGTTATACAAATTAACTCAAAATACTGACTGCATTTTATTCTGTCCTAGGTGATTTGCAAGTCAGATGCTCCTACAGGGGATGTTCTGCTTGATGAAGCTCTGAAACACATAAAAGAGACCCAACCTCCTGAAACAGTACAAAATTGGATTGAACTGCTTAGTGGTAAGCCTTGAACATAATGTATTTGCTTCCCCCCCCCCCCCCCCCCCGTAAAGCTAATTATTTGGCATCACTAGAGATTATACTGTAAGATTTGGGGGAAGAAAGTATACAAAAAAGTTAATTAATCTGTCCTCTAGAGTAGTCTCTTGTTGATTGTAGCCTTTAATCAAATATAAGTAACTGTTGGTTTTGACTTGGTACAGAAAGGATCTAGATGGAAGTATCAGAGGACATCTCTACTCCGTGGAAGAGGTGTCTTCTGCTGACTCTGAAGTAAATCAGGACTGCACTCTGGAGATATAACTGCCTTTCTCTGTAATTGGAAATGAGGATTAGTGGAAGTTTGGAGTATAGCTGTATGGATTCAGTATTCATATCTTTTGATAAAGAAAGGAGATAAGGAGTTCACTATTCAGATTTAAAAATTGAGGGTGATTTGACCATTAATCATAAAGAGTTAGGAGTTCTTTCCATTTTTCCATTAACTGTCAAAATGTAAAAAATATTTTCAAATATTAGATACTTTTAGTTGTTCAAAACTAAGTCTTCAAGATGAGTACTTTGCACACAGCTCTTTCTGTAAACCTAATAAATTGTTGCCAAAAATATTAAATGCCAATTAGATTTCATCTTTACAATTGCAGTTAACACTTTTCATATACCTTGCCAATGTTTGTATTCTCAGGCTGCATAAATTAAATTTAAATTAAACCATCTTAACATGTAGTGCTTTTATTTGAGTTTTTTGTTTGTTTGGTGGGGTTTTTTCTGCAGCCAAAATTCATCACTAAGGTTTGTCTGTTTTTACAAAGCACAAAATGCAGCTTCCCGGGAGTAGATCAGAGCTGTACTTAGTTGTGCAAACAGCACAGGATAAAAACCCACTGTTTTGTCAACAATATGACTTTGGAAGGTAGGGGATAATGAGACTTGAAGTTGTCTATCTAAATCTATTTGTTACTCATAACAACAGATAAGTAAAAGTTTCAAAAATTAGCAAAATCCCTCCTACTTTCTCTGCCTTCTTAGAATCAACGAATCATAGAAGGTGATTAATGGCAGCCAGCATGGCTTCACCAGGGGCAAGTCCTGTCTGACCAACTTAGTGGCTTTCTATGATGGGGTAACCGCAGCAGTGGAAAAGGGTAAAGCGACGGATGTGATCTATCCAGACTTCTAGAAAGCCTTTGACACGGTCCCCCACAACATCCTTCTCTCTAAATTGGAGAGAGATGGATTTGATGGGTGGACGGTTCGGTGGATGAGGAATTGGTTGGATGGTCGTATTCAGAGAGTAGTGGCCAATGGCTCCAAGTCCAGATGGAGATCCATGATGAGTGGTGTCCCTCGGGGGTCTGTACTGGGACCGGGCGCTGTTCAATATCTTTATCAATGATATTGACAGCGAGATTGAGTGCACCCTCAGCAAGTCTGCAGATGACACCAATCTGAGTGGTGTAGCTGCCACACCGGAAGGACGAGATGTCATCCAGAGGGACCTGGACAGCCTGGAGAAGTGGGGCTGTGAGAACCTCATGAGGTTCAACAAGGCCAAGTGCAAGGTCCCACACCTGGGTCAGGGCAGTCCCTGGTTTCATACAGGCTGGGGGATGATGTGATTGAGAGGAGCCCCGCAGAGAAGGACTTGGGGTTGCTGGTGGATGAGAAGCTCGATATGAGCCGGCGATGTGTGCTTGCAGCCCAGAAGGCCAATCGTATCCTGGGCTGCATCAAAAGGAGCGTGGCCAGCAAGGCGAGGGAGGGGATTCTGCCTCTCTGCTCAGCTTTCCTGAGACCCCACCTGGAGTATTGTGTCCAGCTCTGGAATCCTCAACATAAGAAGGATACGGAGTTGTTGAAACAGGTCCAGAGGAGGGCTACAGAGATGATCAGAGGGCTGGCGCACCTCCCATACGAGAACAGGCTGAGAGAGTTGGGCTTGTTCAGCCTGGAGAAGAGAATGCTCCAAGGAGATCTTATAGCGACCTTCCAGTACCTGAAAGGGGGCCTACAAGAAAGCTGGGGAGGGACTATTCATAAAGGCTTGTGGCGATAGGACGGGGGGAACGGGTATAAAACTGGAGAGGGGCAGATTTAGACTAGACATTAGGAAGAATTTCTTCACCATGAGAGTGGTGAGGCACTGGAACAGGTTGCCAAGGGAAGTTGTGGCTGCCCCATCCCTGGAGGTGTTCAAGGCCAGGTTGGATGGGGCTTTGGGCAGCCTGATCTAGTGGGACGTGTCCCTGCCCATGGCAGGGGGGTTGGCACTGGATGATCTGTAACATCCCTTTCAACCCAAACTATTCTATGATTCTATATGGCTTATGTAGCATTTTGTCCAAAGTTTAAGTTCACACTGAAACTCCTCAAGGAGGCTCTTGTGGTGTCTGTATGCATATATCTGGGTAGGTCAGAGATCAGAGAAATGCTGACATGAGCACAATATCAGTGTAATAGTCAGCTATATGAATTTGACAGCTCATTCTGCAGCAGGAAGGAGAATCGCTGTAATAGTACAGCTTAAACTTTTGCCTGACTCTTTGCTTTTTTTCTTGGGTTTTTTTTTTAGGTGAAACATGGAACCCACTGAAGTTGCACTACCAATTGCGAAATGTCCGTGAACGGTTAGCTAAAAATTTAGTGGAAAAAGGTGTACTGACAACAGAGAAACAGAACTTCCTTCTTTTTGACATGACTACACACCCTCTCACCAACAACAATATCAAACAGCGCCTCATCAAGAAGGTTCAGGAAGCAGTTCTTGACAAATGGGTGAATGACCCTCACCGCATGGACAAGCGCTTGCTGGCACTCGTTTATTTAGCCCATGCTTCAGATGTTCTGGAGAATGCTTTCGCCCCCCTTTTGGATGAGCAGTATGATTTAGCCACAAAGAGAGTGCGGCAGCTTCTGGATTTAGACCCTGAGGTTGAATCTATGAAAGCCAACACAAATGAGATTCTGTGGGCTGTTGTAGCAGCTTTCACAAAATAGCTGCATTCAGCCTGCAGTGTTCTCTCTTCTTTCATGTAAACCAGTTGTTTCTCTTCTATTGACTATTCATGCTTTCTGTAATTTGTACCTTCTCACATGACAAATCAGCTCTTGTTTAATGGGAATGATAAGTGGTGTATTCCCTCCTTTTCTGTGTATCTATACTGTATACAGGATTCTGCTGGTACAAGAGACCTTCCTGTTTAAAAACAACAGAAAAAGGTTTTACTGCCATATTGGCATTCTATTTCCTATTCAGTTTGAGTTATCTGAAATACTTTGTTTAATCTATTTTTCATCTTAATTGTTATTGAAGTGGTTTAACATGGAAAGCACCTCAAGGGGGAAATGTGCATGCAGTTGGATCGCTAGTCTCAGCTGACACAGATATGTGCATGCATCAATACTTCTGCAGTACAATTCATAACAGATCAAAAAAGATCCTTCTAAAATCACCAAAGCTCCATGTTGAAGTGTCTGTCAGGACATTTTATACACAGACATTGTTTCAATTATATCTAACAAAATTATTTTAAAAGCAGAAATGCCATTAAGCAGGTTTGTCAATGGTTCCTGTAAAATGCTCCATAAATTTTAACTTTCGTGCAAGTCTCTTGTGTACATTATGTTTTCATTAGAAAGATAGCTGAGTCATAAGGCTAGTGTAGAAATGCCCATTTGTTTCATAAACCAATTTTGGGATGGGATACATTCCATCATATTGTATATATAGTTCAAATTGCATATTAACAACTGCCCCATCTTAGTATTTTGCAAGATCTACTTAGTTGTATACCTGGTGACCCCTTATTTGCTATCAGCCATTGTCATTTGATGGAAATAAAGGCCTCCTATAAAGAGCATGTATGTGAAAGCTGTTTCCAGTGTCTACAGAGTTTGCCATCCAGGTATTCTCAGTCTATGCATTGCCTTTGATAATTAGTGTATAGAAAGACACCACTTTCTATCATTGTTTGTACTTTATTTTTCTTTCCCCCTCCCTTATGGAAGAGGCTTGTGACCAGTACAATTCTTGAGTGCAATTTTTAATTTTCTTTGGACACAAATTAATGTTTGTCTCTTAGACCCTGTAATCTATTTTACACTTTAAAACCAAAAAGTTAGTCCCAGCAGGTGTTGCATGTAAATGGTTAGCAAGTAATGACTGCAGTTCAGATGATTAAAATTTCTGTAATGGGACACTGCTATATTTTAATTTTTTAAATGCGATTATGCTGATTAGCATACAATTGCAAAAAAATTATATTATAATACTTTGGCTTTTTAAAATGTATTACCTCTTTGCCACTGCTTGTTATCTCCCGTTGGTTTCACAGTGTAAATATTATACATTGAACAAATTAAGCATTGATTTTTTTTTCTCTCTCATAACAATGAAGATTTATAGTGGGGCTTACAGGTGTTTAGAAACTTTTTTTGGTTAATATTCAGAGCAAGAATAGTAGATGGTATATAACTAGAGTTGAAATTTAACAGATCCCTTAATCTGTATACTAGCTTTCTATCTACAGTAAATAAACTATAATCTTAAAAGTGCCTGAAACAGAGCAAGCATGTAATTTTTTTTTTTTTTGGTTGCTAATTAGAAAGGTTTTATTGCTTAACTGAAAGCTTTAGTTAATATCCTTCTTATTAGAAAGGGAGAGTTTATATTAAGTCAATAAAACTTACCTAATCAGTGGTGTCACTCAGATCTGCAGAATTCACGGCTGAGACAGATTTAAGTTAGATTATGAGTGTGCAGCTGTGCCTGTCATGGGTAGACCTCTTCTATCCTGAGCACAACTCTACAGCCGCATCTGTGACTGGACTAGCAATTTTGTACTTCATTTTAAATCACTTAGATGCTTAAGGAGTTAACTTTAAAATACAACTTAAATTATTCATACCTGTGCAAATTTTTTAAATAAAGGTTTTTAAAATATGGTCCTTAACATTTAGTGGCACACTGTTCTTTCAGTTCCTAAATGATGTTTCTTTAGAAAAAAAATAAATTCAAAGTACATTGTAAAGTATTTCAAACTTTGGTTTACAAATAAAAAGATAAACGGTGTTCCTTCAGTTGTAAGATGCTGTGTTTAAAATGTTGAGGCGCTTGGGCATGAACTTTGGACATTTTCTTTTAAATATTTTCAAAATGTTATTGCTTTAAGTAGAGGGGGGGAAAAATGAAAGTTGCTGTGTTACTCTCATATTTACAACTTACAGCATACTTTCTGCACTTGATAGTATATGCTAACTCGCTGTTTGTCTCTCTCTCTCTCTCTCTCGTAATCTGTTTTTTCATTTTCTCTTGCTCTTTGAGAGGAGAGGAAAATAGTTAGGTGGAAAAGTCAGTAAAAATAGTGGAGTGTTTGGGAGCCAGTTGAGTGCACAAAACTTTTTAAATGGCTTTGAAAATCTAAGCTACATGAAACACACTTCAGACAATGTATCTTTCATAGTCCCTTTTCTGTCCACTCATTCTTGTTCTGCGGAATTCAAACCCTATAACCCAAAATGAGTTATAAAGCAGGTATGTTTATTTCCAGCGCTGGGGTGCAAGGGGGTTCTCCTCCTAGCTTGCACACCATATAGCTTAACAAGCAGCTACTTATAGTGTAAAGACATGCATAGGTATAAGTGCCTACTACATATTCATACCCTATCCCCGCTTCGTATTATAATTAGTTCTGGAAGGTTCTCTCCAGTCTTGTGCTTGTGCAGTGTCTCCTGGTGGTCATGGGCCGGGGTCTCTGGGATGAAGTCAGCAGTGTTCCTCAGGATGAACTTTTTTCTTTTTCCTCAAACTGCAGCCCCCTTCTGGTTGTTTTTGAGACTGCTGATGCTGCATTCCAGCTCCTCGCTTATCAGTAAACTTCTGCAAGCTAGCTCCCCTTATCAGGGATAAACTAGCTATAAAAGGCTGGTGACTGAATGTTCATGTCTATTTCTCCCACAAAGTGAAGATATGTATTAAGTAATGCGCTCTCTGTGAACTGGACTGAATCTGTACTGAAGCAAAATAAAGCACCCTTTCAAGCTATGAGCTGCAAACAGTTACTGTGTATCACACGCATGCAACACTTAAAGGATTATTTTTCATTTTCTAAATAATTTCCAATTTTTCCTGAGGCTCTGGTTTCCACCTGTTTGGGAAACAGAACTTTAAGATCAAAGCCTCAGTTCTTCCTAAACTGGGCTTCAGGCACTTTGGGTAGTCGAAGCCTGTTACATCCTAGTTTCCCCTGTTGTATCCATCTATTTTTCTGTATGGAAGGGGGTTTCCAGATTCAGAGAAGTATAAACTTCTTGGAAAAGTAACTTATTCTGTGGTAATGCATGATGTATACAACAGTTTACTGACTCAGCATCTCATTTGCTGTCAAGTGCTTTGTAAGTGTCAAATATAAAATGTGATTTCAGGTGTTAAAGGTGGCCTTGGGTAGAAGGAGAGGATCGTTGGATGGGGAGGAAGCATGGTCAGAGATACTGCCCATGTTAATCTCTGGATCAGATCTGGAGTTTCCTACCATTGAGTCTTGTTTCCTCCCACCTACAAAGCAGCAGCAGGCCTTTGAAAAGCTGATGGTAAAAAATGCCTTCTGACTTGGGAGAAAGACTTGAGAAGACTCTGACTTGAGAAGAGGAGGCTGAGGGGAGACCTTATTACTCTACAACTACCTGAAAGGAGGTTGTGGAGAGGAGGGAGCTGGCCTCTTCTCCCAAGTGTCAGAGGACAGGACAAGGGGGAATGGCCTGAAGCTCCGCCAGGGGAGGTTCAGGTTGGATATCAGAAAAAAATTCTTCACAGTAAGAGTCATTGGGCACTGGAACAGCTGCCCAGGGAGGGGGTCGAGTCGCCTTCCCTGGAGGTGTTTAAGGAACGGGTGGATGAAGTGCTGAGGGACATGGTTTAGGGAGTGTTAGGAATGGTTGGACTCGATGATCCAGTGGTCCTTTCCAACCTGGTGATTCTGTGAAAGAGCTTCTGTAGAAAGAGTGAGAAGAAAAGATGGTTCCTAAGACAGCAGAAAAGAATAGGGAAAGAAATGCTGATGAGTAAGTAGCCTTTGGCTTCCCCCCCTTTCTGTACTTCCAAACAATTTGCTGTTTTGGCTTTTTTTCTCTCTTCACTTTGGCACCTGGTCTTTGTTTCTTCTCATTTCCCTGTTGCTTGGTGAATTCCTCTTTTGTGCTCATGAAGGATCTGTAGTGACTTCCAACCTTAGATGTTTTCACTCTTGCCTTTTTAGCGAACTGTTTATTTGCTTTCAGTTTTACAGTTGACTCAAGCTCAACTCTCATTTACCTTGTCCTCAGAACTACTTTCCTCTCTGCTCTGATTCCCTGATGATGGTTCGAGGAACCTCCCCTTCTTTAACAAATATGTTTGTCAATACCAGCTGCCTCTGTGGCTTAACTGAAGCAGCTGTCAGCCTGCTACAGCTAACACATGGTTTGTTAAGGTGAACAAAACCTGATGTTAATTTACCTTGAAACTTCTCTTGGCTTGCTTCAAAAGCAAGTAGTTGTCCATGCAGTAGGGAGGACTTACAGCTGAGCACTGTGATTTTGCCAGTTCTTTAAGTAAGTTGATCTTGTTCCCGAGTCAGTGCTCTAAGAACTTGCTATCTCTTTTCCTACAGTGAGAGCATTTATACAAGAGTAATTTTCCCTTTTGGGCTCTCTGTTTGAGAGAGAGCTGAGTTTGTGTTGCAGGTCTAAAAAGCATCTTCTCTGTTTGGCTATTTATTTTATGGAGGTGGTAGACACATTGTTTGGAAGGCTTCTTCACTTCTATTTAATTTGATTAAGAGGGTCAAGTGAAGAAGAGGCACAGATATACTTATAGCGTGATCACATAAGTCCTGTTTCCCTGGCAAAGTAAACTAAAATACATTCCTTTTCCGTTTTTGCTTTCTTCACTCCTAATAAATCATTTGGTACCACGTATTTAATATTGAAATAATTTTGGAAATCACAGCTGAACTTTCATAGAAACATAGAACAGTCTAAACCTTCCCTGGCGCAACTTGAGGCCGTTTCCTCTCGACCTATCACTTGTTACTCGGGAGACCAACACCCAGTCTAAACTACGTCCAGTCTAATTTATTTTTAACGCATTCTCATGGGCACTAGACATAGGAGTCAAAATTGTTCGTCGTTGTAGCATTCTCCAATTCCAAATAAATAACATAGCAGAGAAAACAAAGCTAACTAAAACTAACATCAGAAGGGCAATAATGGGGTGACACAACTTATTTAGAATGCCAGTCATGTTAGGGGACCATCCAAACAGCACATCCCACCAATGATGGTTCGCATCTCCTTTTACCCTTTTTAGGATCCTATTTCTTTCCTCTGTGTCGTGGTGGACTGTTATCAGGGTCTTTTTCCCATTTTCCTGGAGCTCATCCAAAATTTTGATCAAATCCTGATTTTTCATTAATTGTTTCACCAATGTAAGATTTATTCCAATAGGTACAGGTGATAATTTGTATAATTGGATTTTATCAGTTGATGGGATACAACTGGTGCTAAATAAGAAAAGTCACACCCAACAATCTTAACAAGATTACAAATACAGAAATTAGAGTGATTCTCACTATCCATAATTATCTCATCTATTACTACAGAGGTACAAGCAGTTCTCAAACACAAACAACCCTGGCCCATATATACAAGTACGGTCCTCTGATTAGCGTCTGGATGGATCTCAAAGTGACAGATGCTTTGCTCAGTGTCGAGGCAGATGTCTTGAGCACCGATTGTATTACTTTCACAAATTAATCCTTGTTGTTCTCGTCTAATGCAAGACTCTAAATTTACAGTTTGCCATCTCCCGTTTACCATTCGTGCCCATGTTCTATGTTCGGAAGGACAGAGCACAGTTTTACCATGGTTTAACCCTAATGCAATGATGGGGTGGATTACATATATTGAAATGTTATGTATTGTCAACACAAAGGCTGTGGCCGCATTAGTGATGGGGTCATAGGTAAAGTTTACCAGAGTCTACCAGGATTGAAGGTCCCTCTCTAAGCCAGTGGCACTGTCCCAAACCACTTTCCGGATTTCGGTGGGAAAGTACCCTCACCACTTTCTCTTATAATTAAGGTGGCCACTGATTGCATCCATAATTGTGCCTGTATACAACTGAGGGCCAAAGAAATGTTATCTTGGATCACACCGAGTGCGTTTACTATTAATTCATGATCCTGTTCCTCCACTTTTTCCCACTTTGGTAACACATCTGATAACTGATTAGTTCTTAAAGCTAGTAGAGAAGACTGTAAAGGTTGTCTTAATTTTGTTAAATCACTAGTTGTGGTGGCCAATTTGTTCATTAGTATTTCTGAATCAATTCCATTTAGGACTCCCAATCCTGTCAGTAACACTCTGGTTGGGCCCCTTTGTGTTCTGCCCCTGAAGGGCACTTGCTTTCACAGCCAGGTTGTCCAGCCCTCAAAGGATGTTTTTAGGAAATGAGAGCATGCTGGTTGAATTCCAGAAATATCAGTTTGCATTAGCAGTTCAACACATTTAAGAGACCATTCTGGGTTGAACAGCATTTGCTGTTGGCCTGTATTCCTGATTATATACGGACCAATCTCATAAATTCTGGGTTGTAACAGGCTTAGCTATAGTATTTATTTTAAATTTGAATGAGAGCCCAATGGTATCATAGGCCCAGAGACAAACCACCTATTTCCAATGAATTAGACTGTTGGCATAATTTTACATTAGTACATTAGACTGGATATTAGGACATATTACTTCCCCAAAAGGGTTGTCAAGCATTGGAACAGGCTGCCCAGGGCAGTGGTGGAGTCCCCATCCCTGGAGGTATTCAAAAGACGTGGAGATGCAGTACTTGGGGCATGCTTTCATGGTGGAGTTGACAGTGTTAGGTTTACAGTTGGACTCGATGATCTCGAGGGTCTTTTCCAACCTAAACGGTTCTATGTTTCTATGAAAGTTCAGCTGTGATTTCCAAAATTATTTCAATATTAAATACGTGGTACCAAATGATTTATTAGGAGTGAAGAAAGCAAAAACGGAAACTTAAAGAACTGGCAAAATCACAGTGCTCAGCTGTAAGTCCTCCCTACTGCATGGACAACTACTTGCTTTTGAAGCAAGCCAAGAGAAGTTTCAAGGTAAATTAACATCAGGTTTTGTTCACCTTAACAAACCATGTGTTAGCTGTAGCAGGCTGACAGCTGCTTCAGTTAAGCCACAGAGGCAGCTGGTATTGACAAACATATTTGTTAAAGAAGGGGAGGTTCCTCGAACCATCATCAGGGAATCAGAGCAGAGAGGAAAGTAGTTCTGAGGACAAGGTAAATGAGAGTTGAGCTTGAGTCAACTGTAAAACTGAAAGCAAATAAACAGTTCGCTAAAAAGGCAAGAGTGAAAACATCTAAGGTTGGAAGTCACTACAGATCCTTCATGAGCACAAAAGAGGAATTCACCAAGCAACAGGGAAATGAGAAGAAACAAAGACCAGGTGCCAAAGTGAAGAGAGAAAAAAAGCCAAAACAGCAAATTGTTTGGAAGTACAGAAAGGGGGGGAAGCCAAAGGCTACTTACTCATCAGCATTTCTTTCCCTATTCTTTTCTGCTGTCTTAGGAACCATCTTTTCTTCTCACTCTTTCTACAGAAGCTCTTTCACAGAATCACCAGGTTGGAAAGGACCACTGGATCATCGAGTCCAACCATTCCTAACACTCCCTAAACCATGTCCCTCAGCACTTCATCCACCCGTTCCTTAAACACCTCCAGGGAAGGCGACTCGACCCCCTCCCTGGGCAGCTGTTCCAGTGCCCAATGACTCTTACTGTGAAGAATTTTTTTTCTGATATCCAACCTGAACCTCCCCTGGCGGAGCTTCAGGCCATTCCCCCTTGTCCTGTCCTCTGACACTTGGGAGAAGAGGCCAGCTCCCTCCTCTCCACAACCTCCTTTCAGGTAGTTGTAGAGTAATAAGGTCTCCCCTCAGCCTCCTCTTCTCAAGTCAGAGTCTTCTCAAGTCTTTCTCCCAAGTCAGAAGGCATTTTTTTACCATCAGCTTTTCAAAGGCCTGCTGCTGCTTTGTAGGTGGGAGGAAACAAGACTCAATGGTAGGAAACTCCAGATCTGATCCAGAGATTAACATGGGCAGTATCTCTGACCATGCTTCCTCCCCATCCAACGATCCTCTCCTTCTACCCAAGGCCACCTTTAACACCTGAAATCACATTTTATATTTGACACTTACAAAGCACTTGACAGCAAATGAGATGCTGAGTCAGTAAACTGTTGTATACATCATGCATTACCACAGAATAAGTTACTTTTCCAAGAAGTTTATACTTCTCTGAATCTGGAAACCCCCTTCCATACAGAAAAATAGATGGATACAACAGGGGAAACTAGGATGTAACAGGCTTCGACTACCCAAAGTGCCTGAAGCCCAGTTTAGGAAGAACTGAGGCTTTGATCTTAAAGTTCTGTTTCCCAAACAGGTGGAAACCAGAGCCTCAGGAAAAATTGGAAATTATTTAGAAAATGAAAAATAATCCTTTAAGTGTTGCATGCGTGTGATACACAGTAACTGTTTGCAGCTCATAGCTTGAAAGGGTGCTTTATTTTGCTTCAGTACAGATTCAGTCCAGTTCACAGAGAGCGCATTACTTAATACATATCTTCACTTTGTGGGAGAAATAGACATGAACATTCAGTCACCAGCCTTTTATAGCTAGTTTATCCCTGATAAGGGGAGCTAGCTTGCAGAAGTTTACTGATAAGCGAGGAGCTGGAATGCAGCATCAGCAGTCTCAAAAACAACCAGAAGGGGGCTGCAGTTTGAGGAAAAAGAAAAAAGTTCATCCTGAGGAACACTGCTGACTTCATCCCAGAGACCCCGGCCCATGACCACCAGGAGACACTGCACAAGCACAAGACTGGAGAGAACCTTCCAGAACTAATTATAATACGAAGCGGGGATAGGGTATGAATATGTAGTAGGCACTTATACCTATGCATGTCTTTACACTATAAGTAGCTGCTTGTTAAGCTATATGGTGTGCAAGCTAGGAGGAGAACCCCCTTGCACCCCAGCGCTGGAAATAAACATACCTGCTTTATAACTCATTTTGGGTTATAGGGTTTGAATTCCGCAGAACAAGAATGAGTGGACAGAAAAGGGACTATGAAAGATACATTGTCTGAAGTGTGTTTCATGTAGCTTAGATTTTCAAAGCCATTTAAAAAGTTTTGTGCACTCAACTGGCTCCCAAACACTCCACTATTTTTACTGACTTTTCCACCTAACTATTTTCCTCTCCTCTCAAAGAGCAAGAGAAAATGAAAAAACAGATTACGAGAGAGAGAGAGAGAGAGACAAACAGCGAGTTAGCATATACTATCAAGTGCAGAAAGTATGCTGTAAGTTGTAAATATGAGAGTAACACAGCAACTTTCATTTTTCCCCCCCTCTACTTAAAGCAATAACATTTTGAAAATATTTAAAAGAAAATGTCCAAAGTTCATGCCCAAGCGCCTCAACATTTTAAACACAGCATCTTACAACTGAAGGAACACCGTTTATCTTTTTATTTGTAAACCAAAGTTTGAAATACTTTACAATGTACTTTGAATTTATTTTTTTTCTAAAGAAACATCATTTAGGAACTGAAAGAACAGTGTGCCACTAAATGTTAAGGACCATATTTTAAAAACCTTTATTTAAAAAATTTGCACAGGTATGAATAATTTAAGTTGTATTTTAAAGTTAACTCCTTAAGCATCTAAGTGATTTAAAATGAAGTACAAAATTGCTAGTCCAGTCACAGATGCGGCTGTAGAGTTGTGCTCAGGATAGAAGAGGTCTACCCATGACAGGCACAGCTGCACACTCATAATCTAACTTAAATCTGTCTCAGCCGTGAATTCTGCAGATCTGAGTGACACCACTGATTAGGTAAGTTTTATTGACTTAATATAAACTCTCCCTTTCTAATAAGAAGGATATTAACTAAAGCTTTCAGTTAAGCAATAAAACCTTTCTAATTAGCAACCAAAAAAAAAAAAATTACATGCTTGCTCTGTTTCAGGCACTTTTAAGATTATAGTTTATTTACTGTAGATAGAAAGCTAGTATACAGATTAAGGGATCTGTTAAATTTCAACTCTAGTTATATACCATCTACTATTCTTGCTCTGAATATTAACCAAAAAAAGTTTCTAAACACCTGTAAGCCCCACTATAAATCTTCATTGTTATGAGAGAGAAAAAAAAATCAATGCTTAATTTGTTCAATGTATAATATTTACACTGTGAAACCAACGGGAGATAACAAGCAGTGGCAAAGAGGTAATACATTTTAAAAAGCCAAAGTATTATAATATAATTTTTTTGCAATTGTATGCTAATCAGCATAATCGCATTTAAAAAATTAAAATATAGCAGTGTCCCATTACAGAAATTTTAATCATCTGAACTGCAGTCATTACTTGCTAACCATTTACATGCAACACCTGCTGGGACTAACTTTTTGGTTTTAAAGTGTAAAATAGATTACAGGGTCTAAGAGACAAACATTAATTTGTGTCCAAAGAAAATTAAAAATTGCACTCAAGAATTGTACTGGTCACAAGCCTCTTCCATAAGGGAGGGGGAAAGAAAAATAAAGTACAAACAATGATAGAAAGTGGTGTCTTTCTATACACTAATTATCAAAGGCAATGCATAGACTGAGAATACCTGGATGGCAAACTCTGTAGACACTGGAAACAGCTTTCACATACATGCTCTTTATAGGAGGCCTTTATTTCCATCAAATGACAATGGCTGATAGCAAATAAGGGTCACCAGGTATACAACTAAGTAGATCTTGCAAAATACTAAGATGGGGCAGTTGTTAATATGCAATTTGAACTATATATACAATATGATGGAATGTATCCCATCCCAAAATTGGTTTATGAAACAAATGGGCATTTCTACACTAGCCTTATGACTCAGCTATCTTTCTAATGAAAACATAATGTACACAAGAGACTTGCACGAAAGTTAAAATTTATGGAGCATTTTACAGGAACCATTGACAAACCTGCTTAATGGCATTTCTGCTTTTAAAATAATTTTGTTAGATATAATTGAAACAATGTCTGTGTATAAAATGTCCTGACAGACACTTCAACATGGAGCTTTGGTGATTTTAGAAGGATCTTTTTTGATCTGTTATGAATTGTACTGCAGAAGTATTGATGCATGCACATATCTGTGTCAGCTGAGACTAGCGATCCAACTGCATGCACATTTCCCCCTTGAGGTGCTTTCCATGTTAAACCACTTCAATAACAATTAAGATGAAAAATAGATTAAACAAAGTATTTCAGATAACTCAAACTGAATAGGAAATAGAATGCCAATATGGCAGTAAAACCTTTTTCTGTTGTTTTTAAACAGGAAGGTCTCTTGTACCAGCAGAATCCTGTATACAGTATAGATACACAGAAAAGGAGGGAATACACCACTTATCATTCCCATTAAACAAGAGCTGATTTGTCATGTGAGAAGGTACAAATTACAGAAAGCATGAATAGTCAATAGAAGAGAAACAACTGGTTTACATGAAAGAAGAGAGAACACTGCAGGCTGAATGCAGCTATTTTGTGAAAGCTGCTACAACAGCCCACAGAATCTCATTTGTGTTGGCTTTCATAGATTCAACCTCAGGGTCTAAATCCAGAAGCTGCCGCACTCTCTTTGTGGCTAAATCATACTGCTCATCCAAAAGGGGGGCGAAAGCATTCTCCAGAACATCTGAAGCATGGGCTAAATAAACGAGTGCCAGCAAGCGCTTGTCCATGCGGTGAGGGTCATTCACCCATTTGTCAAGAACTGCTTCCTGAACCTTCTTGATGAGGCGCTGTTTGATATTGTTGTTGGTGAGAGGGTGTGTAGTCATGTCAAAAAGAAGGAAGTTCTGTTTCTCTGTTGTCAGTACACCTTTTTCCACTAAATTTTTAGCTAACCGTTCACGGACATTTCGCAATTGGTAGTGCAACTTCAGTGGGTTCCATGTTTCACCTAAAAAAAAAACCCAAGAAAAAAAGCAAAGAGTCAGGCAAAAGTTTAAGCTGTACTATTACAGCGATTCTCCTTCCTGCTGCAGAATGAGCTGTCAAATTCATATAGCTGACTATTACACTGATATTGTGCTCATGTCAGCATTTCTCTGATCTCTGACCTACCCAGATATATGCATACAGACACCACAAGAGCCTCCTTGAGGAGTTTCAGTGTGAACTTAAACTTTGGACAAAATGCTACATAAGCCATATAGAATCATAGAATAGTTTGGGTTGAAAGGGATGTTACAGATCATCCAGTGCCAACCCCCCTGCCATGGGCAGGGACACGTCCCACTAGATCAGGCTGCCCAAAGCCCCATCCAACCTGGCCTTGAACACCTCCAGGGATGGGGCAGCCACAACTTCCCTTGGCAACCTGTTCCAGTGCCTCACCACTCTCATGGTGAAGAAATTCTTCCTAATGTCTAGTCTAAATCTGCCCCTCTCCAGTTTATACCCGTTCCCCCCGTCCTATCGCCACAAGCCTTTATGAATAGTCCCTCCCCAGCTTTCTTGTAGGCCCCCTTTCAGGTACTGGAAGGTCGCTATAAGATCTCCTTGGAGCATTCTCTTCTCCAGGCTGAACAAGCCCAACTCTCTCAGCCTGTTCTCGTATGGGAGGTGCGCCAGCCCTCTGATCATCTCTGTAGCCCTCCTCTGGACCTGTTTCAACAACTCCGTATCCTTCTTATGTTGAGGATTCCAGAGCTGGACACAATACTCCAGGTGGGGTCTCAGGAAAGCTGAGCAGAGAGGCAGAATCCCCTCCCTCGCCTTGCTGGCCACGCTCCTTTTGATGCAGCCCAGGATACGATTGGCCTTCTGGGCTGCAAGCACACATCGCCGGCTCATATCGAGCTTCTCATCCACCAGCAACCCCAAGTCCTTCTCTGCGGGGCTCCTCTCAATCACATCATCCCCCAGCCTGTATGAAACCAGGGACTGCCCTGACCCAGGTGTGGGACCTTGCACTTGGCCTTGTTGAACCTCATGAGGTTCTCACAGCCCCACTTCTCCAGGCTGTCCAGGTCCCTCTGGATGACATCTCGTCCTTCCGGTGTGGCAGCTACACCACTCAGATTGGTGTCATCTGCAGACTTGCTGAGGGTGCACTCAATCTCGCTGTCAATATCATTGATAAAGATATTGAACAGCGCCGGTCCCAGTACAGACCCCCGAGGGACACCACTCATCATGGATCTCCATCTGGACTTGGAGCCATTGGCCACTACTCTCTGAATACGACCATCCAACCAATTCCTCATCCACCGAACCGTCCACCCATCAAATCCATCTCTCTCCAATTTAGAGAGAAGGATGTTGTGGGGGACCGTGTCAAAGGCTTTCTAGAAGTCTGGATAGATCACATCCGTCGCTTTACCCTTTTCCACTGCTGCGGTTACCCCATCATAGAAAGCCACTAAGTTGGTCAGACAGGACTTGCCCCTGGTGAAGCCATGCTGGCTGCCATTAATCACCTTCTATGATTCGTTGATTCTAAGAAGGCAGAGAAAGTAGGAGGGATTTTGCTAATTTTTGAAACTTTTACTTATCTGTTGTTATGAGTAACAAATAGATTTAGATAGACAACTTCAAGTCTCATTATCCCCTACCTTCCAAAGTCATATTGTTGACAAAACAGTGGGTTTTTATCCTGTGCTGTTTGCACAACTAAGTACAGCTCTGATCTACTCCCGGGAAGCTGCATTTTGTGCTTTGTAAAAACAGACAAACCTTAGTGATGAATTTTGGCTGCAGAAAAAACCCCACCAAACAAACAAAAAACTCAAATAAAAGCACTACATGTTAAGATGGTTTAATTTAAATTTAATTTATGCAGCCTGAGAATACAAACATTGGCAAGGTATATGAAAAGTGTTAACTGCAATTGTAAAGATGAAATCTAATTGGCATTTAATATTTTTGGCAACAATTTATTAGGTTTACAGAAAGAGCTGTGTGCAAAGTACTCATCTTGAAGACTTAGTTTTGAACAACTAAAAGTATCTAATATTTGAAAATATTTTTTACATTTTGACAGTTAATGGAAAAATGGAAAGAACTCCTAACTCTTTATGATTAATGGTCAAATCACCCTCAATTTTTAAATCTGAATAGTGAACTCCTTATCTCCTTTCTTTATCAAAAGATATGAATACTGAATCCATACAGCTATACTCCAAACTTCCACTAATCCTCATTTCCAATTACAGAGAAAGGCAGTTATATCTCCAGAGTGCAGTCCTGATTTACTTCAGAGTCAGCAGAAGACACCTCTTCCACGGAGTAGAGATGTCCTCTGATACTTCCATCTAGATCCTTTCTGTACCAAGTCAAAACCAACAGTTACTTATATTTGATTAAAGGCTACAATCAACAAGAGACTACTCTAGAGGACAGATTAATTAACTTTTTTGTATACTTTCTTCCCCAAATCTTACAGTATAATCTCTAGTGATGCCAAATAATTAGCTTTACGGGGGGGGGGGGGGGGGGGGGGGGGAAGCAAATACATTATGTTCAAGGCTTACCACTAAGCAGTTCAATCCAATTTTGTACTGTTTCAGGAGGTTGGGTCTCTTTTATGTGTTTCAGAGCTTCATCAAGCAGAACATCCCCTGTAGGAGCATCTGACTTGCAAATCACCTAGGACAGAATAAAATGCAGTCAGTATTTTGAGTTAATTTGTATAACATAAACATCCAACAATAAAACCTGAAAAAAATCTACCTGTTATCAGAACCAAGGAAATTTTTAAGGAGTGAGGAATCTTCTCTAAGAATATGCAAGTTTAAAAAATACCTAGTTGTTAAAAAAAATATTTAGGATTTTAATTACAAAGCTACATTAAGTCTTATGTTATCTATAATCTAAATTAACGTCAACTGACTAAAATGATGGTATTAATAACATGCTTAATAGATAATTTTTTAAGGGAGATAATCCACTAACCTGTCCGAGTCCTTCACTTCCTCCCCAGAACAAAGTATACTACAGTATTAAACTGCTCTCTGATGGCAGTCAGTTTTACTGCCTCAAGTCAATTTATTCAGAATACTGCAGTTAAACAATTAGGCGATGTGAAATTGAGAAATCATTTAAAAAGCGAAAAATGCAGGAAAACTGTTTTTTTTCCTTCCATATATTGATGGATAAAATTAGGTTCAAGACAACATCTATAGGTTTTGCAGCTCTGAAGAACATGTTGACCAGCAACACTATGTTTCATTCATCAACAGTTAAAATACGTGTATAAGGCAAAATATGCACGTACCAATAAACCCCTTAGTATGCAATAATAAATGCAATATCACTTAAGTAACTTTAAGTAATTTTGTTATTTAATAAATTCTAAAATTATTTGAGTTCTTCCCCCAAAAGAGCACAGGAGAGAGAAAAAAAGAAATCATTCACAATAACATAGTATCATAGTATAGTAAGGGTTGGAAGGGAGCTTAAAGATCATCCAGTTCCAACCCCCCTGCCATGGGCAGGGACATCCCACTGGATCAGGCTGCCCAAGGCCCCATCCAGCCTGGCCTTGAACACCTCCAGGGATGGGGCAGCCACAACCTCCCTGGGCAACCTGGGCCAGTGTCTCACCACTCATGGTGAAGAAATTTTTACATAATAAACATAATAAAATTTAAGAATTTGAGCAACTGCTTGTTTACCAGAATAAGTAGTTATATAAACCATGTACAAATATCATTTTTTCTGGTTAGAAAAACAAGAATACCAAACTAAAACATACAGATTTAACTAGCCCAAGTCAATAAGTTTGAACAAAAACAACAAAATTCTATCTTTCTCTAGGAAAGGAAGAACTACTACTGTTTCAAAGCTATTTATGAAAATAATGATTAAATCTGGCAAGTTAAGTAGTTTTACAAGTTAGCACTTCATAAGCATCAGCAAAAAAAACACAACAGGCAATTGACAGAAAGAATAACGTATTAAAACAATTCCACATATACAAGAGAAGCACCAGGTAAACAATCTTATTTTTACTAAAGCTTCACAGTAGTCAGAAAGGTGTCCTGGAAAAGCTTTAAGTGTCCTATTGAAATATATACCAAGCTCAGTTCTGTTCCATTGTTCCAATAATCCTTAATACAAACAATAGAGGAGTAAAATAAAGTTTCATAGCATCTGTAGATGACACTGAAATGAGTTGCAATGGTAAAACAGCTTCAATACTGGCAAGATGATTCCAAACTGGAAATGTCTACAAAGTAAATGAGATGAAATTAAAAAGAAATGCAAAGTAGTATAGTCAGGATGAGAAAACAGACGACAAATATAAAAGATATAATAAATGACTATATAGTTCAGAACAGCAGAAAAACCATCTAGTAATTCTAGCAGCAAGTAGACTGCGAACCAAATGAATCGACAAAAGCCAAGTCTTTTGATAAAGTAAGAATTTCATTCTAAGCTGCATTAACCAGAAACTTCTGGAGAGATCTTTGTGAATACCTGACAGGTCATAGTTGGAATAATATGTCCAGTTTAGTTGGTGTCTATAAAGCACAGAAACTAAGACTTTAATGGAAATCAGTAAGAATGACCCAGTCCGCAATGCCAGGCTAAAAAGAATGTTAAGATCTAAAAAGAAGCATGCAAGATATTTTTACAAAGAGGGTATCAAACAGTAGTTTCAGGTGGCTACTTTGGGAAAAATAAAAGATATCAGTTTATTCTGGATATACAGAAGACGAAGGATTGTCAAAACCTTCAACGGGCAAAATAAACATCCAAGGAGGTTGCTGAATTGCATTCAGTGGGGAATCATAAGACTAAACATCTGCCAAGGAGGGACCAGAGAAACCTGATTTTCTGTTTCTCCATCAAGATTAAATGGTCTCTTGAGATACTGTCCAGATCTCCACTTCTGGAAGCTGGAGCTCACTCCAACCATAAATATCAGAGATTTGGTTTTAAAAACAAAGCTACATTTTAGTCAAGACCCAGCCAATCCCTGTTTGAAATGAAACACACAACAGTGCCTATTTATCTTTCTGATTTACTAGCATCACTTAAAATCTTTATTAACCACATATAACGATATTGCATATCTTCCAGTTTTATATCAAGACTGAATTTTGGAAGTTTCTCTTTTTAATTATACAGAAGCATACTTTAAGTTGGGGTTTTTTAAGCCACTATATTGTGGCTCTTAATAGCCAGCCTTCAGATATTTCTTTAATAATTAGCCTAAAAACACCCAATTTATTTTACTTCCCTTCTGAAGGGAACGGAAGGCCCGATCTGCAGACGGGACCCATTTCATAGGGAAGTCTGCTGCCTACCTGGGGCCTCAGTTAGAGATGTGCAAAGAAAGCTTCCAACTCTGGTCAGGCCCACGGATTATCATCCACTGTTGAGTTTCCAAGTAGGCAGCAATGAAACCCCAACAGGAAACCTGAGGGCAATTAAGAGGGACTGCAGGGCCTTGGGACGAATCCTGAAGGTATCGGGGACACAGGTAGTGTTCTCCCCTGCCGTTCCTATTCCAGGGAACGATGAGGGAAGGAGTAAGAAGAGCCAGGAAATAAATACCTGGCTCTGAACCTGCTGTGAGGAGCAGAACTTTGGGTTCTTTGACCGTGCGTTGGCCTGCACAAAAGCAGACCTGCTGGTGAATGATGGGGTACACCTGTCCCCAAGGGGCAAAAGGATACTCACCGAGACGCTGGCAGGGCTCATCCACAGAGCTTTAAACTAGGTCTGAAGGGGGAGGGGGGCAAAACCAGGCTTGATCAAAAAAACCTGGGGATGGCACTCCAGTGTCTGGGGAATGGTGTGCCAGCGAGGCCCTTTGCTCTGACACCTCAGAGGAAGTGGGGGACAGCACTCCAAGTAGCAGCAAAGATGCAAAAGTTATTGATGGGTTAGAAACGACAGTGAGGAGTCACTTAGGAACTGAGACTATTCCCCTCAGGAGCGTGGCGGGATCAACAGCCCAACTGAAGTGCACCTACACCAATGCACGCAGCATGGGCAACAAACAGGAGGAGCTGGGAGCCACTGTATGGCAAGAAAACTTACTGGATGAGGGAAAAGCTGTGTATGTAGTCTTCTTGGACTTCAGTAAAGCCTTTGACACAGTTTCTCACAGCATTCTGCTTAGGAAACTGGCTGCCTCTGGCCTGGACAGGCGCACCCTCTCCTGGGTGGTGGTCAATGGAGTTAACTCCAGCTGGAGGCCAGTCACAAGTGGTGTCCCCCAGGGCTCAGTGCTGGGTCCAGTCCTGTTCAATATCTTTATCAAGGAGCTGGGTGAAGGCATTGAGTGCACCCTTAGCAAGTTTGCAAACGACGCTAAGCTGGGAGGAAGTGTGGATCTGCTGGAGGGTAGGGAGACTCTTCAAAGGGATCTGAACAGGCTGGACTGATGGGCTGAGACCAATGGCACGAGATTTAACAAGAACAATGCCGGGTCCTGCACTTGGGGCACAACAACCCTGTGCAGTGCTGCAGACTGGGGGAAGAGTGGCTTGAAAGCTGCCTGGAGGAGAAGGACCTGGGGGGTCTTGGTTGACAGCCGACTGAACATGAGCCAGCAGTGTGCCCAGGTGGCCAAGAAGGCCAATGGCATCTTGGCTTGGATCAGAAACGGTGTGACCAGCAGGTCCAGGGAGGTTATTCTCCCTCTGTACTCGGCACTGGTGAGACCGCACCTCAAATCCTGTGTTCAGTTCTGGGCCCCTCGCCACAAGAAGGATGTTGAGGCTCGGAGTGTGTCCAGAGAAGAGCAACGAAGCTGGTGAAGGGGCTGGAGTACAAGTCTTACGAGGCGCGGCTGAGAGAACTGGGGTTGTTTAGCCTTGAGAAGAGGAAGCTGAGAGGAGACCTTATTGCTCTCTACAAAGAAATCCAAAGAAGAGGCAAGAGCTTATAAAGAAGTGCCCTTAAACATGGAACAGCTTGATAGCGTTCCCGCCAACACCAGGCCAGCCATGAAAAAGGAGGAGCCAACAAAAGCTATTGAACTTGAATGTGCAAGGGAACCTAAGGAAGAGGAAACAGCTATTGAAGAAGTCCCCATAAGGGAGAGATAAAAAAGAATCAGTCGATTAATACCTGGCTCCAAACCTGGCGTGAGGAGCAAAACTTTGGGTTTTTTGATCATGGACTGGCCCATGCACCTCCAGGCTTCCTTACCAGGGATGGGGCACGCTTAGTCTCCTAGGGGTACAAAAATCCTCATCAAAAATCTAGCAGGGCTCATAAATAGAGCTTTAAACTAGATGTGAAGGGGGAGGTGGATGAAACCAGGCTAGTCAGGAGTGAGCCTGGAAGTGGAACTCCAGTGCCTGAGAGATGGTGTACTGGCGAGGACCTCCAGTGTATCAATACAGAGCAAGTGGGGGCAAGTATATCTGGTGAAGGAAAGGATGTAACTGGCACTGATGGGTTAGACAATCCAAGTACCAGTCATTTGGGAATGAACACTGTTCCCTTTATGAGAGCGGAGGGATTATGAGCCCAGCTGAAGTGCATTTACACCAATGCAGGCAGCATGGGCAATAAGCAGGAGGAACTGGAAGCTATTGTAGGGCAAGGAGACTATGACGTTGCCATCACAGAAACGTGGTGGGACGACTTGTATAACTGGAGTGCTGCTATGGTGGGATATAAACTCTTCAGGCAGGACAGGAAAGGTAGAAGAGGTGGTGGGGTAGCCCTATGTGTTAGAGAGTGCTTCGATACCCTCGAGCTTGATTATGGTGATGACAAGATTTTAATTTAAAAGGTCCTCTGTGAGGTGCCTTGACTTCTCTATCATGCTGTTTCCTGTAACTTCTGTCACAAATCACCTCCTTATTTTCCATGCACCTCAGCAGAGTTTCCAGGAGGATCTGCTCCATGATGTTGCTGGGCACAGAGGTGAGACTGATTGGCCTGGAGTTCCCCAGGTCTTCTTTTTGCCTTTTTTAAAAATGGGGGCTATGTTTCCCCTTTTCCAGTCAGCAGGACTTCACCAAACTGCCACGTCTTCTCAAATACAATGGATAGGGGCTTAGCAACTTCATCTGCCAGTTCACTCAGGACCTGCGGATGCATCTCATCAGGTCCTATGGACCTGTGCACCTTCAGGTTCCTTAGATTGTCTCACACCAGACCCTCTCCTACAGTGGGTTGTTGCTCTCCCAGTCCCTGACTTTGCCTTCTGTGACTTGGGCGGTGAGTCCTCGCTGGTGAAGAATGAGACAAAAAAGTTGTTGAGTACCTCAGCCCTCTACATATCCTGGGCAACCAGGTCTCCCGTTTCCTTCCGAAGAGGGCCCACATTCTCCCTAGTCTTCCTTTTACCAATGACGCACTAATAGAAGCTTTTCTTGATGCACGCAGCACGATTATGGTGATGACAGGATCGAGTGCCTGTGGGTAAAAATCAGAGGAGCTCACAAGAAGGCAGATGATGTGATGGGAGTCTGTTATAGACCACCCAGCCAAGAAGAAGAAGCTGATGAGCTCTTCTATAAACAACTGGGAGAAGTATCAAGATCGCTAGCTCTTGTCCTTGTGGGAGACTTCAATCATCTGGATGTCTGCTGCAAGTACAATACAGCAGAGAGGAAGCAGTCTAGGAGGTTCCTGGAGTGTGTGGAAGACAACTTTCTCACACAGCTGGTGAAAGAGATGACAAGGGAAGGCGCCCTCCTGGACCTGCTGTTTTTGAACAGAGAAGGCCTTGTGGGAGATGTGACAGTTGGTGGATGCCTGGGGCAAAACAATCATGAGATGGTAGAATTCTCAGTTCTAGGTGGGGTGAGGAGGGGGGGTTATCACAATGGTCACCTTAGCCTTCCAGAGGGCAGACTTTGGACTGTTCAGAAGGCTACATGTCCCATGGGAGACAGTCCTTAAGGGTAAGGGAGCCCAAGAGGGCTGGGTGCTCTTCCCCAGGAAGGAAATCCTGGCAGCACAGGAGCAAGCTGTCCCCATGTGCCAGAAAATGAGCCGGCAAGGAAGAAAACCAGCCTGGTTAGGCAGGGAGATATGGGTGGACACTCAGGACCCGTGGATGCATCTCATCAGGTTCTATGGACCTGTGCACCTTCAGGTTCCTTAGATTGTCTCACACCAGACCCTCTCCTACAGCGGGTTGTTGCTCTCCCAGTCCCTGACTTTGCCTTCTGTGACTTGGGCGGTGTGGCTTGAGTCCTTGCTGGTGAAGAGTGAGACAAAAAGTTGTTGAGTACCTCAGCCCTCTCCATATCCTGGGCAACCAGGTCTCCCGTTTCCTTGCGAAGAGGGCCCACGTTCCCCCTAGTCTTCCTTTTATCAATGACACACCTATAGAAGCTTTTCTTGATGTCCTTGGGCACATTTCAATCTATCAGGGCTTTAGCGTTCCTAACCTGATCCCTGGCTGCTCAGACAATCTCCCTGTATTCCTCCCAGGCTACCTGCCCTTGCTTCCACCCTCTGCAGGCTTCCTCTTTGAGGTCAAGTTTCTCCAGGAGTTCCCTGTTCATCCATACAGAGTTCCTGGTGGGTTTGCCTGCTTTCCTCTTTGTTGGGATGCAAAGCTCCTGATCTTGGAGGAGGAGATCCTGGAATATTGACCAGCTTCCTTGGGCCCCTCTCCCCTCCAGGGCTTTATCCCATGGCACCCTACCAAGCAGATCCCTGAAGAGACATAAGTCTGCTCTCCTGAAGTCCAGGGCAGTAAACTTACTGCGTGCCCTCCTTGCTGCCCTAAGGATCTTGAACTCCACCATTTCATGGTCACTGCAGCCAAGGCTGCCCTTGAGCTTTACGTTCCCCACCAGCCCCTCCTTGATGGTGAGAACAAGGTCCAGCATAACATCTCTCCTCTTTGGCTCTTCTATCACTTGGAGAAGGAATTTGCCATCAACACGTTTCAGGAACACCCTAGATTGCTTGTGCTCTGCTGTTGTCTGTCCAAAAGATATCAGAGTGGTTAAAGTCCCCCATGAGGACCGGGGCTTGCGAATGCAAGGCTGTTCCTGTCTTTATATAGAGGGCCTCATCTGCTTGATCTTCCCGGTCAGGTGACCTGTAGCACACCACCACTGTAATGTCTCCTGTCCCTACCTTCCCTTTAATCCAGACTCATAGGCTCTTGGTCACCGGTCGGCTCCTCATCCATCCCCAGGTGGAGCTCCATGCACTCCAGCTGGTCATTGACATAGAGGACAACAACCCCTCCTCATCTCCTCTGCCTGTCCTTCCTGAAAAGCCTGTATCCCTCCAATCATAGGATCTGTCCCACCGTGTCTCTGTCATGCCAATGCAATCACAGCCTTGCAGACATGCACATCTCCAACTCCTCTTGTTTATTCCCCATGCTACATGCATTTGCATAGAGGCACTTGAGTCGGGCCATTGATGAAGCTGCCTGACTGGAGATCCTTTGTGTTTCTCTTCAGGTGCTCTCCTGCTGACCTCTGTTCCTTCTCCAGGCTCTGGGCATCTCTTGCCAGCAGTGGCATCAAACTGGGATGGGTTGAGGTCCCCCTCCCCCAGCAAGTTAGTTTAAAGCTCTCTTCACCAGCTTGGCAAGCCTATGCCCAGGGATGCTCTTCCTGTTCTCCAACAGATGGACCCCATCAGCCCCAGTTTCTCAAAGCAAGTCCCATGGTCTAAGCAGCCAAAGCCCTAGCTGAGGCACCAGCCCTGCAGCCATTTGTTGATTTGCCAGACTGGGCTGGCCCTTTCAAACCCCATCCCTTTGACCAGGAAGACCATATAAAAAACTACCTGAGCTCCAGAGTCCCTTACCGCTGCTCCCAGGGTTCCGTAGTCCCCCTTGATACCCTTCAGACTGCCCCTGCTCTATCACTGGTGCCCACTTGACACAGCAGCAGCAGACAGTAGTCAATGGGCTGCACCAGGCTTGGCGGCCTCTTGGTGACGCCCCTGATACGAGCCCCTGGTGGGCAGCACACCTCTCTGGAGAGTGGGTCGGGTCGGCAAATGGGTGCCTCCATCCCTCTCAGAAGAGTCTCCCACTGCTGTCACCCATCGCCTTTTTTTCGCTGTGCTGGTTCTTATCTGGGGGGCACATGAGGCTGCCTTACCCAGCTCCAGCGCCACCTGATTCGATGGGCATTTCCTCTTCAGTCTGCAGAGCGGTGAAGCGGTTCTGCAAGGGCACCTCTGGCTTTGGGGGAAGCCTCTTCCTCCCGCTGCTCCTTGCCCTTGCTGACTTCCATTCTTCTGCATTACTGTCCCCTCGCTCCCTTCTGTGTGTGCTGGTGGGGCAGGTTTTGGCTGTGGGCTGTGGTTCCACTGTAGACTGCACCTGGAACCAGCTTTCCAGCTCCTTCTCAGCCTCCCTGATGCTGCACAGCCTTCTCGCTGCCTCCTGCAGCTCAGTCACCCGCTGCAGGAGCTCCTCTGCCTGAGCACACCTTTTGCAGGCAGCTCTGCCACCTGCCCCTGCCCCAGGAGAAAGGTCCAGGCACTTGTGCAGTCTGAGGTGTACACCACAGCCTCTCCCCTCAGCAGCTCCATCTGTGTGGAGGCATCGGCCACCGCTGGGGTAGATGGGTCAGACCGCCCGGCTGGAGTTGCAGCCTTTGCCCTCAGACCCACCATTCTGCGTTGAGGGTCAGGTAGGACGAGTGCCCTTGACCTGTGCAGGTGGTCACAGAGCATGCCTAGGTGCTGGGCTCTACTTACCTCAGGACTTCCACTCAGCCAGTGGGATGCTCCCCTTTGAAGAGGCACCCTTCCTTGCAAACTGCCACACCACACTCTGCAGAGTGCTGCTGGTCAGTAGTACTCCCTAGGGCCGCCTTTTTGTAGGGGTGGGGGCTGGCCACCGTTACTGCTGACCCCACCCATGCCACATCAGCTGCCCTCCTGAGAGTTGCCACTTCTTGGTGGATCTCCGTAGGTATCCGTGCTCCCCCTGGAATTTCCCTGATTCAGGAAACCCCTCTGAACACCATGATCTCCTGCTCTGCTGTGGCACACACCTGCACTGGCACTGATCACCTCTGAAAAAGACTGTTGCTGGCAGTTTCACCACATTTAAATTTATCTTTAATGATCTTAAAGGTCTTTTCCAAACTAAATGTTTCTGTGATCCTATGATTCGATTTCAGATGCCATTTTGTGGCAGAGACTTGCCATTTTGTCAAATGTCATACCTCACATGTTTTCATACTTCTTGGGGATTGTCTGACTGCCATTTTTGATGAAATTATATCCCATGTGTTCTGAGGCAGCCCTGCAATTGGTTGACAGAATAAACCACCCCTTCCTGCTTAGCTCAGAAGGATGTCAGAGCAAGAATCATCCCTCCAATTAAATACACAGGGGCCATTATATTGTTTCAGCCACCCTTTTATGGCAAGTTCCTGCTTTTTTTGACAATGTAATGACCTACATGTTTTCCTACTGCCCTGTGATTGGTTGCCATGACCAGCAATTTCCGGTTAATCTGGAAGTATATGAGAAAAGGAAGTTCCCTCTTTCTACATACACGGAGGCTACTATTTTTGACAGTGTCATTCTGAATGTGTTTTCATACTGCTTTGTGATTAGCTGGTTGCCACTTTTCAAAACTGTTATACACACGTGATCTTAGACCATCTTTGCTGAACAAGGCTTAACATGTCAGGGGTGGGAGGGAAGGTTGAGAAAGCAGGGAGGGACACAAGGATGGGAGACACAAACAAGTTAGAAGACACTCCAGAGCTACAGAGCCATCCTAGGAAGCCCTTCTAGGAGTTGTTGAAGGTATTTGAGGCAAAGAACTTGTGAGCTTTGTCATGCACTGTATAGCCATGGCCACAGCTGTAATTATTATTGCTGGCTCTACTTGTTTCATGACTGCATTTAACTTGGGGACAAGGATAAAGTGCCCCAGTTGCAAGCTGTTGTACAGGTCTGGCGAACACTTACAGAAGTACAAGGTCTTGGCTATTGAAAAATAAACTGATCGTTTGGCTTTGATTTTCTGTGAGAAGTATAAGGTCTATGAAGAAAACCAGAACAAATATAAAGGCTGAAAGTGCTGAATGTGCTATAAATAGATCTATAACATAAACCAACACTGTTATCAAAAGTCTAGAAGCAGGACTATATCATCTATGACGTGGAATATATGCAGGATACTGGGATGCATATCCAAACTACTTTTTTGCCATGGAGTTAGCTCCAAACGCCCCTAGGGATGAAGAAAGGGCAGAAAGGAAAACTGAATGTGATGGGAGTTTAAAGGGGACACGTGTCTCATAGACTTTATTCAGTTGTTTATGGACACAAAGTTTCAAGGCTACGCTTTCCTAGCACTGCCAAAGGCTGTGATGGTTACCTTGCTTGTTAGTCAGCTTCTGAAGGAAAAATGGATGTGCAATTAATCACCTAAGCTGGTAAACACATATGCATAGAAGTACCCAGCCTGAGTATACATTTCATAGACTCTAAAATTTTTAACCATGAAACTAAGCAACCATCCCAAGCTTTTACTACCAAGAACTCCAAAGGTTATTTCCCTCATTTTTTCAACACTGCTGAAAATCAAAGTTATTTGGGCCCTCTTCCACCACCAGAAGATTATGGGATGGATGGCATGATGCTTGAGGAGAAAAAGCAATTCTTGACATGGCACTCAACTAATCAGGAGAAGATGTTTTTACTTGCACAAAGTACTGAGTTACTATTGCCAGCAAGATGCAAAACTTTTGAGGGAGGTCTGCATACAGGAATGAGATTATGGTTATGACCTGTCGCACATTCTGAAAACGAAAACAGTGAAAAGGTGAAAGTGTATTGCTGTATAGACATGTGGCTTGCATGACCACGTGTCAGTTTATGTGCCTTAAACCTAATACGATTACACTCCACCCTCCAGATGGCTACCATTGGAGGAAAAAGAGATATTTGACTTTAGCTTATGTATATGGCCAAAAAGGAAAATATTCAAATCTGTCATCCATTACAAGGTGGTGAATAACAAGTAGGATCATAGAATCATAAAATCATAGAATCATAGAATCACCAGGTTGGAAAGGACCCACTGGATCATCGAGTCCAACCATTCCTAACACTCCCTTAAACCATGTCCCTAAGCACTTCATCAACCTGTTCCTTGAACACCTCCAGGGAAGGTGACTCAACCACCTCCCTGAGCAGCCTGTTCCAGTGCCTGATGACTCTTTCTGTGAAGAATTTTTTTTTGATATCCAGTCTGAATCTCCCCTGGCACAGCTTCAGGCCATTCCCCCTTGTCCTGTCCTCAGACACTTGGGAGAAGAGGCCAGCTCCCTCCTCTCCACAACCTCGTTTCAGGTAGTTGTAGAGAGCAATAAGGTCTCCCCTCAGCCTCCTCTTTTCAAGGCTAAACAACCCCAGCTCTCTCAGCCACTCCTCGTAAGACTTGTTCTCCAGCCCCCTCACCAACTTCGTTGCTCTTCTTTGGACACGCTCCAGAGCCTCAACATCCTTCTTGTGGTGAGGGGCCCAGAACTGAACACAGTACTCAAGGTGTGGTCTCACCAGTACCGAGTACAGAGGGAGAATGGCCTTGTTAAATCTCATGCTATTAATCTCAGCCCAGAGGTCCAGCCTGTTAAGATCCCTTTACAGAGCCTCCCTACCCTCCAGCAGATCCACGCTTCCACCCAGCTTAGTGTCATCCGCAAACTTGCTAAGGGTGCACTCAATGCCTTCATCCAAGTCATTAATAAAGACATTGAACAGGGCTGGACCCAGTACAGAGCCCTGAGGAACCCCACTTGTAACTGGCCTCCAGCTGGAGTGAACTCCATTTACCACCACTCTCTGGGCCTGACCATCCAACCAGTTTTTAACCCAGGAGAGTGTGCGCCTGTCCAGGCCAGAGGCAGCCAGATTCCTAAATAGAAAGCTGTGAGAAACTGTGTCAAAGGCTTTACTGAAGTCCAAGAAGACTACATCCACAGCCTTTCCCACATCCAGTAAGTGGATCACCTTGTCATAGAAGGCAATCAGGATAGTTTGGCAAGATCTGCCTTTCGTGAACCCATGTTGACTGGACCTGATCACCTGGTTCTCTTGCATGCACTCAAGACCCGTTCCATGACTTTTCCTGGCACTGAGGTCAGACTGACAGGCCTGGAGTTTCCTGGATCCTCCCTGCAACTTTTCTTGTAGATGGGCACAACATCAGCCAGCCTCCACTCCAGTGGAACTTCCCCAGTCAGCCAGGACGGCTGGAAGATGATGGAAAGGGGTTTGGAAAGGACATCTGCCAGCTCCTTCAATACTCTTGGGTGGATCCCATCTGGCCCCATAGACTTGTGGGTGTCTCGCTGGGCAAGCAAGTTTCCAGCCGCCTCGTCTTGGATCATGGGTACCTCATTCTGCTCCTCTAAGCCCTGGGTTTGTACACAGAGGGAACAATTTTCCCTGCTATTAAAGACTGAGGCAAAGAAGGCATTAAGTACCTCAGCCTTGTCCTCATCCCCTGTCACTGTTGTTCCTTCTGCATCCAATAGGGACTGAATATTCTCCCTCGTCCTCCTTTTCTTGTTAATGTATTTGTAGAAAGACTTTTTATTATCTTTCACAGACTTAGCCAGTTTGATTCCTAGTTGGGCCTTAGCCCTCCTGATTTTTTCCCTGCACGATCTCACTTCCTCCCTGTAGTCCACCCAAGACGCCTGTCCCTTCTTCCAAAGCCTCTGCCAGTTCCCGATGACCCTTTCTGTGAAAAACATTTTTCTGATGTCTGGCTTGAACCTCCCTTGGTGCAGCTTGAGGCCATTCCCCCTTGTCCTGTCCCCTGTCACTTGGGAGAAGAGGCCAGCTCCCTCCTCTCCACAACCTCCTTTCAGGTAGTTGTAGAGAGGAATAAGGTCTCCCCTCAGCCTCCTCTTCTCCAGGCTAAACAACCCCAGCTCTCTCAGCCACTCCTCATAAGACTTGTTCTCCAGCCCCCTCACCAACTTCGTTGCTCTTCTCTGGACACGCTCCAGAGCCTCAACATCCTTCTTGTGGTGAGGGACCAGAAATGAACACAGGATTCGAGGTGTGGTCTCACCAGTGCCGAGTATAGAGGGAGAATAACTTCCCTGGACCTGCTGGTGACCCCATTTCTGATCCAAGCCAAGATGCCATTGGCCTTCTTGGCCACCTGGGCACACTGCTGGCTCATGTTCAGTCGGCTGTCAACCAGCACCCCCAGGTCCCTCTCCTCCGTGCAGCTCTCCAGCCACTCTTCCCCCAGTCTGTAGCACTGCATAGGGTTGTTGTGCCCTAAGTGCAGGACCCGGCATTTGGCCTTGTTGAACCTCATGCCATTGGCTTCAGCCCATCAGTCCAGCCTGTTCAGATCCCTTTGCAGAGCCTCCCCACCCTCCATCAGATCCACACTTCCTCCCAGCTTAGTGTCATCCGCAAACTTGCTGAGGATGCACTCAATGCCTTCATCCAGGTCATTGATAAAGACATTGAACAGGGCTGGACCCAGTACTGAGCCCTGAGGAACCCCAGTTGTGACTGGCCTCCAGCTGGAGTGAACTCCATTTACCACCACTCTCTGGGCCCGGACATCCAACCAGTTTTCAACCCAAGAGAGTGTGCGCCTGTCCAGGCCAGAGGCAGACAGTTTCTGAAGCAGAAAGGATCCTACTTCTTCTTGGATGGCTCTGTAGTCATTTATGTGCTGCTGAAGTGAAAGGGCCTGATGGACAGGCCCAGAGCAATGTGGGTGACCCATGGATGATTCATATCGCATTGATCTGTGTACTGTTCAGTCTGTAACTTCTCACATTGCTGTGATCAGTGGAATTGTGCTGTGCTACTCCTGATGCAGAGAACCTGAGAAAGCTTCACAGAATCACTAGGTTGGAAAAGACCTCTTGGATCATCGAGTCCAACCATTCCTATCTGCCACCAAACCATGTCCCTGAGCACCTCGTCTACCTGTCTTTCAAATACCTCCAGGGATGGTAACTCAACCACCTCCCTGGGTAGCCTCTGCCAGTTCCCGATGACCCTTTCTGTGAAAAACATTTTTCTGATGTCTGGCTTGAACCTCCCCTGGTGCAGCTTGAGGCCATTCCCCCTTGTCCTGTCCCCTGTCACTTGGGAGAAGAGGCCAGCATCCTTGTCTCTACAACTACCTGAAAGGAAGTTGTAGAGAGCAATGAGGTCTCCTCTCAGCCTCCTCTTCTCAAGGCTAAACAACCCCAGTTCCCTCAGCTGCTCCTCGTGAGACTTGTTCTCCAGCCCCTTCACCAGCCTCATTGCTCTTCTCTGGACATTATCAGTAGAGTTGTGCTGTGCTATCCTTGATGCAGAGAATGTGAGAAAGCGCTTCATGGCTGGCATTATCCACAGAATTGGGCTGTGCCACCTTAATTGTAGCTTCTCAGGTATACAAGACAAGAAAAGAAGCCTATCAATACCCTGGCTGACCAATCAGCACAAGATATCCAGCTGCTTCCTCCTCTCTTCTCCTGGGAGGGGCAGTAAGCAGGGTGGCCGGGCTCTGCTTTTTGGAGTGATGCAAGTTGTTTGTTCAATGGTATAAAAGCTAGGCAGTGGTTGGAGACCTCACCCATGGGTGGATGCACTGCATGGGGACGCCAATTGTTGGGACAGCCTCTCCAAAACTCACTGTGCAAAAAAGGGCTCCCTGACAACTGTGGATCAGGATGGTGATGATGAAGCAGTTGGTGAGGTATCTTTCTTAATTGCTATACTTATTCTCTTGTAGCAATGATTAGATGCCTTGCCTTGAAAGCTGTTACTGTTAACTTGTTGATCCCTACTAATCATTTGTCACCTTCCTTGTTGTAATAAGTTGAGTAAAACTTGATTTCACAGTGTATTTGAGAGTTTGGGCTTTTATGCTCACTGTGCTTTGTGCTAAAAGCCTTCTGGTAAAACAATTGGGTGTATGTGGCAAGGTTTTGGTAGCAGGGCAGGGGATGCAGGGGTGACCTGTGACCTCTGTAAGAAGAGGTAAGGGGCTGTCCTGTGCCAGACAGTCGTTTACAGCTGCAGGCAAAAATCTGAGCCCATCAGCAAAGCTTTTAGGGCATCTGTGAAATAATATTTAAGAAAGGATAAAATACTGCACAGCGGTATGAGGAAAATAAGTGTGAGAAATAACCCTGTGAACAGCAAGATCAGAGAAGGAGGGGAAGGAAGTGCTTCAGGAACCAGAGCAGATATTCTCTTGCAGCCTGTCTTCACAGGTGACTGTTATGCATGATGGAGCCCTGATTTCCTTGAGATGGCTGGACATCTGCCTGTCATTGGGAAGTAGTGAATGGATTCCATATTTTGCTTTGCTTGTGCATGCAGCTTTTGCTTTACTTATTAATCTGTCTTTATCTCAAAGTATGAGTTTTCTCACTTTTACCCTTTTGATTCTCTCCCCCATCCCATTGAGAGGGAGGGAGGGAGTGGCTGTGTGGGTCTTAGCTAGCTACTGAGCTTTTTGTGCATCCTCAGCTTACTCCATGGGGGGCCAGCATGAGGAACAGCGGCAGTCTTGATGCTGTGTAAGCACTGTTCAGCAATCACCAAACAGTGTTTTGGTCACAAATCCAAAACATAGCACCATAGGAGCTACTATGAAGAAAATTAACCCTATCCCAGCCAAACCCACTACATAGTAGCACAGTTTAAAACAGCTAAATACACATCAAAGTGCTCCTGCATCCCTGTCAACTGGTTTATAGGCAGCTCTTCCTCTTCCTGAAGATCTGTCTGACACTTCCTAACATCTTCTGTGAATGCAACAGGATGATGTTGCATAATCAATTCATTCTCTGCATGCAACTCTATATACTGCACAGTCCAGTACTCTGAAAAACACAAGCTTCACAAGAAAAAATGGCTTCCCAAGTAACCATTATGCATGACGGAGCCCTGCTTTCCTGAAGGTGGATAACCATCTGCCTGTCAAAGGGAAGTAGTGAATGAATTCCCTGTTTTGTTTTGCTTCCCTACACAGCTTTTGCTGTGCCTATTAAACTGCCCTGATTTCAACTCATGAGTTTTTGCACTGTTACCCTTCAGATTCTCTCCCCCAACCTAATGTGAGGGGAATGATCAAGCAGCTGTGTGGTGCTTAGTTGCTGGCTAGGGTTAAAGCATGGCAGTCCATTTTGTTGCCAAATGTGGGGCTTGAGGAATTCATGACAATGACAGATTTGATTGGCACGTGCTAGACTGAATTTATAGCTGTTATAGCTGTTTAGCTATTTGTCACTGTTGAGACACGACACGGTGATGTGGAAGCAAGTTTCTTTATTGAAGTTACAGGGCTGGCCGGCCGCCGCTTGGTCTTACGCGCACCTCTTATACCCTTGATTAACACACGCGTCTCCGCATGATTGGATTAGCTTATACATAAACAATCTGTGAATGGATAGTACTACTTTCATGCATGGTCCTATATTGTCTGCCCACTTCCCGTCCCATGATCTCCTTCTGGGTGCATTAAGCAGGGGTCCTCAGCCCGCTGTGGACCCCACAATTCCCCCTTTTTGTATTTGTGCTAAAGAAAATTGCCCGTTAAAGATTGCCTGTGTCGGCTGCTGCGGGACCCTTCGCAGCAGACACACAATGCAGGGCAGCATCGACAGCACAACTACAAACATACCCATTCTTGAAACAGGGAAGCAAAGCAGCATCAATATTTGACCACGCTGAGTAATATTGTAGGTGCATCTGAAAAGTATACAAACAGTGACTTATACTCCGTTTCTACTGATCCTAAGACTTCAAGGATTCAAAATGTCGAATCATTGGGGGATTCTGATGTTCCTCATTGATAGTTAAGAAATTTAATACATACATCACCTTGTTCAGCCTTGCTTCAGGTGATTCCCCAGACATTCCCGCCTTTTGCTTTTGTAAAAGGCACTTAAGTGTACCATGGGCACGTTCTACAAGTGCCTGACTGGTGGGGGAGTGAGGAATACCTGTAACATGGCTGACACCCCAAGACTGTAAAAATGCTTTCACTCACCCAGAAACATAAGCGGGACTATTGTCACTTTTAATTTGTCGAGGAACACCACAGGTCGTGAAGGCTTTTTGCCAATGCCTAATAGTTGAGCTAACAGCTCATATAATCCTGGAGCAGCCTTTTTTGTTCAAAATGGTAAGAAGATCCACTCCAATATATGGAGGGGGTCTTCCCACCCCTGATCCCACTGCACGAGCTCAGCATAGGGCATTGAGCCTTCCACAAAGACCAATGCCTGCACAATTGCAGTCAGGTCAATGCGCCAGACATGCTTTTCCTGAATGGCTTTGCTCTACTAGTGTCAGAACATTTCTGGCTTCCTTATTTAGAACCCTGGGTGCTGCAATATCTGTGTCCCCTTTTAACAGATCAACTAGGGGTTGTATTTGTGATGATGTAAGGCCCAAATAGGGTCTCAGCCAATTTATAATTCCAACTATTTTTTGAACATCATTTAAAGTTTTGATTTCAGTTACTATCTCAATTGCCTGAGGTTGGACTGTTTTGGCCGGCACTTTCATGCCCAAACACAACCACGGTTTAACACGTTGTACCTTTTCAGGGGCAATGACCAGGCCATAACATTCCAACATTTGTCTAGTGTCCCTTTCCAATTCTCCTAATTGTTCTGACATTGCAGCAGCCAATAAGATGTCATCCATATAATGATAGCAATAGCATTCAGGATATTTCTGCCGTACAACGCTCAGTGCCTGGGCTACAAACCCCCCCTTTTTTTTTTTTTTTTTTTTTTTTTTTTCGGAAAACCTTCCAATGATATCTTGAATGATTAGTCGAAGGATCTGTAAAAGCAAATTTTTCAACAATATTTTGAAAAACTGTGCACTGAACAGGCTGAAACATAATTTGTGCAATTTGGGCAAAGTCATATGGTGTCATTTCTTCCATAGTTAATAATTGAAGCAATTGCATTGTTGCAGGGGAGCTGGGACCATACTGTGTAACAGTTTTTTGAAGTTCCTGTACTACTTTCCAGGTGTATGGTCTGTGCTCATCCATAATTCCCTGTCCTGGATCCCCCCGGACCACCGGGAATGCCATAGCTGTCACAGGACTCGGGTCACGTTCCTTTAAGGGTGTAGTTATTGCCTCAGACAATGTCCAATGTCCTTCTAGCATAGCCCATTGTTTTACCTTTTGCCAAAATACACATGGATCATACGGTCTCACAGTAACCTGTGCCGAGGGTGACTCCCACGCCCGAGGGGTTTTAGGTTTACTGGAGGAACCCCTAAAGGGTGGCTCGGCGCTAGCCTTGATCTTTCTGTTTTTTTAAAGCAGCCGCCTCAGTGCCCCCCCCCACCACCACGGGATTGTCCCAATCACCCGGCTCATCTGGCAAAGGCGGGAGTACCAAGGGATTGTACGCTTCGGGTGCCCCTCGCTCTTCAGGGGGCAGTGGCGGGGCAGCCGGCGTTACGGGGTTAACCCGCTGTCGGCTTTGTTTATATATCAGACAAGCCGAGTCTGCTTCATCGTCCGACTCATCAACAAGAAAACTTTTTTGTGCTAACCAAGATGGTTTATTCTTTGGGTGCGTTACCGGATTTCTTGAATGTAGGTGTTGAAACTCAGATAGAGATGCAGAGTCTGGGTTGGCAGTTAATATAGAAAAGTCCTCTTGCTCCGTTAACAGATCCTCAGCAGATGGAGGCTCGTCTCGGGAGGCAAGGGGTGAAAGATCTTGCTCTGCCCGATCCCTCTGTTTTTTAAAGTCTTTCAAAGTATCAAACAAAAGGCACCGTGTGGTTAACAAAGATACTGACTCTTTGTCTCCACGTGAAGCACTATCAAACAGCCTGTCCCCTATTTCTTTCCAATTCGAAACAGTAAATGATGTCATTATATCTGGCGTATAACCCTGTCTCTTACTCCATAAAAGCATCTTTTGCAACATTAATTCCTCCAGCTTTACCCCCTTCTTTTCTAGTATTTGCTTCCACATGCTTATAATCATTTCCTCCTCTTTTGTTAGTGAGGCTCCCATCTTTTTTCCCCAGCAGCTCACCTACACTCGGTGGCTTCTTAAAGGTCCCGGATCCAGAATTAAGCAGCTTCTCTCGCCGCTCCTCTTGGCTATTCTTGCCGAAAACTCTTTTAGCAGCTTCTCTCGCCACTCCTCTTGGCTATTCTTGCCGAAAACTCTTTTAGCAGCTTCTCTCGCCGCTCCTCTTGGCTATTCTTGCCGAAAACTCTTTTAGCAGCTTCTCTCGCCGCTCCTCTTGGCTATTCTTGCCGAAAACTCTTTTAGCAGCTTCTCTCGCCGCTCCTCTTGGCTATTCTTGCCGAAAACTCTTTTAGCAGCTTCTCTCGCCGCTCCTCTTGGCTATTCTTGCCGAAAACTCTTTTAGCAGCTTCTCTCGTCACTCCTCTTGGCTATTTTTGCTGAAAACTCTTTTTTAGTGACGCCTTTTTTTTTAGTCCCTTCTTCCAAAGCTCATAGACATTCCTTTTCTTTTTGATATCTCTCAAGACCTCCCTACTCAACCCAGCCGTTTTTTTCCCCCGCCGGCTCCTTTTCCAGAACACAGGGATGGCTTGCTCCTGAGCTGCTAGGATCTCATTTTTGAAAAGCGCCCAGCCTTCATGGGCTCCCTTGCCCTTAAGGACTGTCTCCCATGGGACTTTGCCAACCAACCTTCTGAACAGTCCAAAGTCTGCCCCCTGGAAGTTTAATGTGACTGTTTTGCTAATCCCCTTCTTCATCTCACCTAGAACTGAAAACCCTATCATCTCATGATTGCTTAGTCCCAGGCATCCTCCAACTGTCACATCCCCTACAAGGCCTTCTCTGTTCACAAACAGCAGGTCCAGGAGGGCACCCTCCCTTGTGCCTAGGGACATGGTTTAAGGGAGTGTTAGGAATGGTTGGACTCGATGATCCAGTGGGTCCTTTCCAACCTGGTAATTCTATGATTCTATCTGTAGGCTCCCCTTGATCAGGTGGCCTTGTAGTAGACACCAACCACAAGTTTCCTGTTGGCTCCTTGGTCTTTTACTCTGACTCACAAGCTTTTGACTTGTTCGTGGCTACTCTTCAATGACAGCTCTTCACATTCTATCCCTTTCCTGACATAGAGGGCAATGCCTCCACCCCCTCTTCCAGGTCTGTCTCTTCTGAACAGCTGTAGCCATCAATAGCCACAATCTAGTTATGGGATCCGTCCCAAGTTTCAGTAACAACAATCAGGTCATAGTTTTCTAGTAGCATGGTAGCTTCTAGCTCCTCCTGTTTGTTGCCCAAGTTGCACGCGTTTGTGTAGAGACAAGGGCCACAGTCCCTTCAGGGCTGTACCTGCTCTAGCATTAGTTTACCCATGGCTACAGACACTTCAGGGTGTCATGCTCCCATGTGGACAGTGTGAACTCAAGTTCACACTGGTGTTCCAGCCTGTCCAGTACAAGACCAACAGTGATGCCCTGGCTATCTGCCAGCCCAAGCGCATGTGCACTGCTGTTACCAAAATGTTCCCAGACACAGCAGAGTAAGATGATGGGCAGTACAGCAAGCAGCAAGAGCAAAAAGTAACCAATAACAAGCACTAGACTCCAATATACAGTAAAGAAACCAAGCCTCATGACAAGCACAGGAGCTTGCCGATTAATAGTGTGGGGTCCACAGCGGGCTGAGGACCCCTGCTTAATGCACCCGGAAGGAGATCATGGGACAGGAAGTTCGCAGACAATATAGGACCATGCATGAAAGTAGTACCATCCATTCACAGATTGTTTATGTATAAGCTAATCCATCTGGTGACCCCGACGTCATATAGCAAGCGATTTTCTGAGAGTTTTAATTTAGGGGTTCCCCGAGGTGCACAGCCACTAAAAAAGAGTTTTCAGCAAAAATAGCCAAGAGGAGCGTTGAGAGAAGCTGCTAAAAGAGTTTTTGGCAAGAATAGCCAAGAGGAGCGGCGAGAGAAGCTGCTAAAAGAGTTTTTGGCAAGAATAGGCAAGAGGAGTGGCGAGAGAAGCTGCTAAAAGAGTTTTCGGCAAGAATAGTTAAGAGGAGCGGCGAGAGAAGCTGCTAAAAGAGTTTTCGGCAAGAATAGCCAAGAGGAGCGGTGAGAGAAGCTGCTAAAAGAGTTTTCGGCAAGAATAGTCAAGAGGAGCGGCGAGAGAAGCTGCTAAAAGAGTTTTCGGCAAGAATAGTCAAGAGGAGCGGCGAGAGAAGCTGCTAAAAGAGTTTTCGGCAAGAATAGCCAAGAGGAGCGGCGAGAGAAGCTGCTAAAAGAGTTTTCGGCAAGAATAGCCAAGAGGAGCGGCGAGAGAAGCTGCTAAAAGAGTTTTCGGCAAGAATAGCCAAGAGGAGCGGCGAGAGAAGCTGCTTAATTCTGGATCCGGGACCTTTAAGAAGCCACCGAGTGTAGGTGAGCTGCTGGGGAAAAAAGATGGGAGCCTCACTAACAAAAGAGGAGGAAATGATTATAAGCATGTGGAAGCAAATACTAGAAAAGAAGGGGGTAAAGCTGGAGGAATTAATGTTGCAAAAGATGCTTTTATGGAGTAAGAGACAGGGTTATACGCCAGATATAATGACATCATTTACTGTTTCGAATTGGAAAGAAATAGGGGACAGGCTGTTTGATAGTGCTTCACGTGGAGACAAAGAGTCAGTATCTTTGTTAACCACACGGTGCCTTTTGTTTGATACTTTGAAAGACTTTAAAAAACAGAGGGATCGGGCAGAGCAAGATCTTTCACCCCTTGCCTCCCGAGACGAGCCTCCATCTGCTGAGGATCTGTTAACGGAGCAAGAGGACTTTTCTATATTAACTGCCAACCCAGACTCTGCATCTCTATCTGAGTTTCAACACCTACATTCAAGAAATCCGGTAACGCACCCAAAGAATAAACCATCTTGGTTAGCACAAAAAAGTTTTCTTGTTGATGAGTCGGACGATGAAGCAGACTCGGCTTGTCTGATATATAAACAAAGCCGACAGCGGGTTAACCCCGTAACGCCGGCTGCCCCGCCACTGCCCCCTGAAGAGCGAGGGGCACCCGAAGCGTACAATCCCTTGGTACTCCCGCCTTTGCCAGATGAGCCGGGTGATTGGGACAATCCCGTGGTGGTGGGGGGGGGGCACTGAGGCGGCTGCTTTAAAAAAACAGAAAGATCAAGGCTAGCGCCGAGCCACCCTTTAGGGGTTCCTCCAGTAAACCTAAAACCCCTCGGGCGTGGGAGTCACCCTCGGCACAGGTTACTGTGAGACCGTATGATCCATGTGTATTTTGGCAAAAGGTAAAACAATGGGCTATGCTAGAAGGACATTGGACATTGTCTGAGGCAATAACTACACCCTTAAAGGAACGTGACCCGAGTCCTGTGACAGCTATGGCATTCCCGGTGGTCCGGGGGGATCCAGGACAGGGAATTATGGATGAGCACAGACCATACACCTGGAAAGTAGTACAGGAACTTCAAAAAACTGTTACACAGTATGGTCCCAGCTCCCCTGCAACAATGCAATTGCTTCAATTATTAACTATGGAAGAAATGACACCATATGACTTTGCCCAAATTGCACAAATTATGTTTCAGCCTGTTCAGTGCACAGTTTTTCAAAATATTGTTGAAAAATTTGCTTTTACAGATCCTTCGACTAATCATTCAAGATATCATTGGAAGGTTTTCCGAAAAAAAAAAAAAAAAAAAAAAAAAAAAGGGGGGGTTTGTAGCCCAGGCACTGAGCGTTGTACGGCAGAAATATCCTGAATGCTATTGCTATCATTATATGGATGA
This sequence comes from Cuculus canorus, assembly GCF_017976375.1. Taxonomy (NCBI): domain Eukaryota; kingdom Metazoa; phylum Chordata; class Aves; order Cuculiformes; family Cuculidae; genus Cuculus; species Cuculus canorus. The sequence goes on from NC_071440.1 coordinate 895,742, forward strand.
CATCTTATTGGCTGCTGCAATGTCAGAACAATTAGGAGAATTGGAAAGGGACACTAGACAAATGTTGGAATGTTATGGCCTGGTCATTGCCCCTGAAAAGGTACAACGTGTTAAACCGTGGTTGTGTTTGGGCATGAAAGTGCCGGCCAAAACAGTCCAACCTCAGGCAATTGAGATAGTAACTGAAATCAAAACTTTAAATGATGTTCAAAAAATAGTTGGAATTATAAATTGGCTGAGACCCTATTTGGGCCTTACATCATCACAAATACAACCCCTAGTTGATCTGTTAAAAGGGGACACAGATATTGCAGCACCCAGGGTTCTAAATAAGGAAGCCAGAAATGTTCTGACACTAGTAGAGCAAAGCCATTCAGGAAAAGCATGTCTGGCGCATTGACCTGACTGCAATTGTGCAGGCATTGGTCTTTGTGGAAGGCACAATGCCCTATGCTGCGCTCGTGCAGTGGGATCAGGGGTGGGAAGACCCCCTCCATATATTGGAGTGGATCTTCTTACCATTTTGAACAAAAAAGGCTGCTCCAGGATTATATGAGCTGTTAGCTCAACTATTAGGCATTGGCAAAAAGCCTTCACGACCTGTGGTGTTCCTCGACAAATTAAAAGTGACAATAGTCCCGCTTATGTTTCTGGGTGAGTGAAAGCATTTTTACAGTCTTGGGGTGTCAGCCATGTTACAGGTATTCCTCACTCCCCCACTAGTCAGGCACTTGTAGAACGTGCCCATGGTACACTTAAGTGCCTTTTACAAAAGCAAAAGGCGGGAATGTCTGGGGAATCACCTGAAGCAAGGCTGAACAAGGTGATGTATGTATTAAATTTCTTAACTATCAATGAGGAACATCAGAATCCCCCAATGATTCGACATTTTGAATCCTTGAAGTCTTAGGATCAGTAGAAACGGAGTATAAGTCACTGTTTGTATACTTTTCAGATGCACCTACAATATTACTCAGCGTGGTCAAATATTGATGCTGCTTTGCTTCCCTGTTTCAAGAATGGGTATGTTTGTAGTTGTGCTGTCGATGCTGCCCTGCATTGTGTGTCTGCTGCGAAGGGTCCCGCAGCAGCCGACACAGGCAATCTTTAACGGGCAATTTTCTTTAGCACAAATACAAAAAGGGGGAATTGTGGGGTCCACAGCGGGCTGAGGACCCCTGCTTAATGCACCCAGAAGGAGATCATGGGACGGGAAGTGGGCAGACAATATAGGACCATGCATGAAAGTAGTACTATCCATTCACAGATTGTTTATGTATAAGCTAATCCAATCATGCGGAGACGCGTGTGTTAATCAAGGGTATAAGAGGTGCGCGTAAGACCAAGCGGCGGCCGGCCAGCCCTGTAACTTCAATAAAGAAACTTGCTTCCACATCACCGTGTCGTGTCTCAACAGTGACAAATAGCTAAACAGCTATAACAGCTATAAATTCAGTCTAGCACGTGCCAATCAAATCTGTCATTGTCATGAATTCCTCAAGCCCCACATTTGGCAACAAAATGGACTGCCATGCTTTAACCCTAGCCAGCAACTAAGCACCACACAGCTGCTTGATCATTCCCCTCACATTAGGTTGGGGGAGAGAATCTGAAGGGTAACAGTGCAAAAACTCATGAGTTGAAATCAGGGCAGTTTAATAGGCACAGCAAAAGCTGTGTAGGGAAGCAAAACAAAACAGGGAATTCATTCACTACTTCCCTTTGACAGGCAGATGGTTATCCACCTTCAGGAAAGCAGGGCTCCGTCATGCATAATGGTTACTTGGGAAGCCATTTTTTCTTGTGAAGCTTGTGTTTTTCAGAGTACTGGACTGTGCAGTATATAGAGTTGCATGCAGAGAATGAATTGATTATGCAACATCATCCTGTTGCATTCACAGAAGATGTTAGGAAGTGTCAGACAGATCTTCAGGAAGAGGAAGAGCTGCCTATAAACCAGTTGACAGGGATGCAGGAGCACTTTGATGTGTATTTAGCTGTTTTAAACTGTGCTACTATGTAGTGGGTTTGGCTGGGATAGGGTTAATTTTCTTCATAGTAGCTCCTATGGTGCTATGTTTTGGATTTGTGACCAAAACACTGTTTGGTGATTGCTGAACAGTGCTTACACAGCATCAAGACTGCCGCTGTTCCTCATGCTGGCCCCCCATGGAGTAAGCTGAGGATGCACAAAAAGCTCAGTAGCTAGCTAAGACCCACACAGCCACTCCCTCCCTCCCTCTCAATGGGATGGGGGAGAGAATCAAAAGGGTAAAAGTGAGAAAACTCATACTTTGAGATAAAGACAGATTAATAAGTAAAGCAAAAGCTGCATGCACAAGCAAAGCAAAATATGGAATCCATTCACTACTTCCCAATGACAGGCAGATGTCCAGCCATCTCAAGGAAATCAGGGCTCCATCATGCATAACAGTCACCTGTGAAGACAGGCTGCAAGAGAATATCTGCTCTGGTTCCTGAAGCACTTCCTTCCCCTCCTTCTCTGATCTTGCTGTTCACAGGGTTATTTCTCACACTTATTTTCCTCATACCGCTGTGCAGTATTTTATCCTTTCTTAAATATTATTTCACAGATGCCCTAAAAGCTTTGCTGATGGGCTCAGATTTTTGCCTGCAGCTGTAAACGACTGTCTGGCACAGGACAGCCCCTTACCTCTTCTTACAGAGGTCACAGGTCACCCCTGCATCCCCTGCCCTGCTACCAAAACCTTGCCACATACACCCAATTGTTTTACCAGAAGGCTTTTAGCACAAAGCACAGTGAGCATAAAAGCCCAAACTCTCAAATACACTGTGAAATCAAGTTTTACTCAACTTATTACAACAAGGAAGGTGACAAATGATTAGTAGGGATCAACAAGTTAACAGTAACAGCTTTCAAGGCAAGGCATCTAATCATTGCTACAAGAGAATAAGTATAGCAATTAAGAAAGATACCTCACCAACTGCTTCATCATCACCATCCTGATCCACAGTTGTCAGGGAGCCCTTTTTTGCACAGTGAGTTTTGGAGAGGCTGTCCCAACAATTGGCGTCCCCATGCAGTGCATCCACCCATGGGTGAGGTCTCCAACCACTGCCTAGCTTTTATACCATTGAACAAACAACTTGCATCACTCCAAAAAGCAGAGCCCGGCCACCCTGCTTACTGCCCCTCCCAGGAGAAGAGAGGAGGAAGCAGCTGGATATCTTGTGCTGATTGGTCAGCCAGGGTATTGATAGGCTTCTTTTCTTGTCTTGTATACCTGAGAAGCTACAATTAAGGTGGCACAGCCCAATTCTGTGGATAATGCCAGCCATGAAGCGCTTTCTCACATTCTCTGCATCAAGGATAGCACAGCACAACTCTACTGATAATGTCCAGAGAAGAGCAATGAGGCTGGTGAAGGGGCTGGAGAACAAGTCTCACGAGGAGCAGCTGAGGGAACTGGGGTTGTTTAGCCTTGAGAAGAGGAGGCTGAGAGGAGACCTCATTGCTCTCTACAACTTCCTTTCAGGTAGTTGTAGAGACAAGGATGCTGGCCTCTTCTCCCAAGTGACAGGGGACAGGACAAGGGGGAATGGCCTCAAGCTGCACCAGGGGAGGTTCAAGCCAGACATCAGAAAAATGTTTTTCACAGAAAGGGTCATCGGGAACTGGCAGAGGCTACCCAGGGAGGTGGTTGAGTTACCATCCCTGGAGGTATTTGAAAGACAGGTAGACGAGGTGCTCAGGGACATGGTTTGGTGGCAGATAGGAATGGTTGGACTCGATGATCCAAGAGGTCTTTTCCAACCTAGTGATTCTGTGAAGCTTTCTCAGGTTCTCTGCATCAGGAGTAGCACAGCACAATTCCACTGATCACAGCAATGTGAGAAGTTACAGACTGAACAGTACACAGATCAATGCGATATGAATCATCCATGGGTCACCCACATTGCTCTGGGCCTGTCCATCAGGCCCTTTCACTTCAGCAGCACATAAATGACTACAGAGCCATCCAAGAAGAAGTAGGATCCTTTCTGCTTCAGAAACTGTCTGCCTCTGGCCTGGACAGGCGCACACTCTCTTGGGTTGAAAACTGGTTGGATGTCCGGGCCCAGAGAGTGGTGGTAAATGGAGTTCACTCCAGCTGGAGGCCAGTCACAACTGGGGTTCCTCAGGGCTCAGTACTGGGTCCAGCCCTGTTCAATGTCTTTATCAATGACCTGGATGAAGGCATTGAGTGCATCCTCAGCAAGTTTGCGGATGACACTAAGCTGGGAGGAAGTGTGGATCTGATGGAGGGTGGGGAGGCTCTGCAAAGGGATCTGAACAGGCTGGACTGATGGGCTGAAGCCAATGGCATGAGGTTCAACAAGGCCAAATGCCGGGTCCTGCACTTAGGGCACAACAACCCTATGCAGTGCTACAGACTGGGGGAAGAATGGCTGGAGAGCTGCACGGAGGAGAGGGACCTGGGGGTGCTGGTTGACAGCCGACTGAACATGAGCCAGCAGTGTGCCCAGGTGGCCAAGAAGGCCAATGGCTTCTTGGCTTGGATCAGAAATGGGGTCACCAGCAGGTCCAGGGAAGTTATTCTCCCTCTATACTCGGCACTGGTGAGACCACACCTCGAATCCTGTGTTCATTTCTGGTCCCTCACCACAAGAAGGATGTTGAGGCTCTGGAGCGTGTCCAGAGAAGAGCAACGAAGTTGGTGAGGGGGCTGGAGAACAAGTCTTATGAGGAGTGGCTGAGAGAGCTGGGGTTGTTTAGCCTGGAGAAGAGGAGGCTGAGGGGAGACCTTATTCCTCTCTACAACTACCTGAAAGGAGGTTGTGGAGAGGAGGGAGCTGGCCTCTTCTCCCAAGTGACAGGGGACAGGACAAGGGGGAATGGCCTCAAGCTGCACCAAGGGAGGTTCAAGCCAGACATCAGAAAAATGTTTTTCACAGAAAGGGTCATCGGGAACTGGCAGAGGCTTTGGAAGAAGGGACAGGCGTCTTGGGTGGACTACAGGGAGGAAGTGAGATCGTGCAGGGAAAAAATCAGGAGGGCTAAGGCCCAACTAGGAATCAAACTGGCTAAGTCTGTGAAAGATAATAAAAAGTCTTTCTACAAATACATTAACAAGAAAAGGAGGACGAGGGAGAATATTCAGTCCCTATTGGATGCAGAAGGAACAACAGTGACAGGGGATGAGGACAAGGCTGAGGTACTTAATGCCTTCTTTGCCTCAGTCTTTAATAGCAGGGAAAATTGTTCCCTCTGTGTACAAACCCAGGGCTTAGAGGAGCAGAATGAGGTACCCATGATCCAAGACGAGGCGGCTGGAAACTTGCTTGCCCAGCGAGACACCCACAAGTCTATGGGGCCAGATGGGATCCACCCAAGAGTATTGAAGGAGCTGGCAGATGTCCTTTCCAAACCCCTTTCCATCATCTTCCAGCCGTCCTGGCTGACTGGGGAAGTTCCACTGGAGTGGAGGCTGGCTGATGTTGTGCCCATCTACAAGAAAAGTTGCAGGGAGGATCCAGGAAACTCCAGGCCTGTCAGTCTGACCTCAGTGCCAGGAAAAGTCATGGAACGGGTCTTGAGTGCATGCAAGAGAACCAGGTGATCAGGTCCAGTCAACATGGGTTCACGAAAGGCAGATCTTGCCAAACTATCCTGATTGCCTTCTATGACAAGGTGATCCACTTACTGGATGTGGGAAAGGCTGTGGATGTAGTCTTCTTGGACTTCAGTAAAGCCTTTGACACAGTTTCTCACAGCTTTCTATTTAGGAATCTGGCTGCCTCTGGCCTGGACAGGCGCACACTCTCCTGGGTTAAAAACTGGTTGGATGGTCAGGCCCAGAGAGTGGTGGTAAATGGAGTTCACTCCAGCTGGAGGCCAGTTACAAGTGGGGTTCCTCAGGGCTCTGTACTGGGTCCAGCCCTGTTCAATGTCTTTATTAATGACTTGGATGAAGGCATTGAGTGCACCCTTAGCAAGTTTGCGGATGACACTAAGCTGGGTGGAAGCGTGGATCTGCTGGAGGGTAGGGAGGCTCTGTAAAGGGATCTTAACAGGCTGGACCTCTGGGCTGAGATTAATAGCATGAGATTTAACAAGGCCATTCTCCCTCTGTACTCGGTACTGGTGAGACCACACCTTGAGTACTGTGTTCAGTTCTGGGCCCCTCACCACAAGAAGGATGTTGAGGCTCTGGAGCGTGTCCAAAGAAGAGCAACGAAGTTGGTGAGGGGGCTGGAGAACAAGTCTTACGAGGAGTGGCTGAGAGAGCTGGGGTTGTTTAGCCTTGAAAAGAGGAGGCTGAGGGGAGACCTTATTGCTCTCTACAACTACCTGAAACGAGGTTGTGGAGAGGAGGGAGCTGGCCTCTTCTCCCAAGTGACAGGGGACAGGACAAGGGGGAATGGCCTCAAGCTGTGCCAGGGGAGATTCAGACTGGATATCAGGAAAAAAATTTCCACAGAAAGGGTCATTGGGCATTGGCAGAGGCTGCCCAGGGAGGTGGTTGAGTTACCATCCCTGGAGGTATTTGAAAGATGGGTAGATGAGGTGCTCAGGGACATGGTTTGGTGGCAGATGGGTAGATTTTGTAGCGAGGGGCCCAGAACTGAACACAGTGTTCAAGGTGTGGTCTCACCAGTGCCGAGTACAGGGGCAGAATCACCTCCCTGGACCTGCTGGTCACACCGTTTCTGATCCAAGCCAAGATGCCCTTGGCCACCTGGGCACACTGCTGGCTCATGTTCAGTTGCTGTCAATCATCACCTCCAGGTTCTTCTCCTCCAGGCAGCTTTCTAGCCACTTTTCCCCAAGCTTGTAGCACTGCACAGGGTTGTTGTGCCCCAAGTGCAGGACCTGGCATTTGGCCTTGTTAAATCTCATGCCATTGGCCTCAGCCCAGCGGTCCAGCCTGTTCAGATCCCTTTGGAGAGCCTCCCTACCCTCCAGCAGATTGACACTTCCTCCCAGCTTAGTGTCATCCACAAACTTGCAAAGGGTGCACTCAGTGCCTTCATCCAGGTTATTGATAAAGATATTGAACAAGATTGGACCCAGCACTGAGCCCTGGGGGATACCACTTGTGACCGGCCTCCAGCTGGAGTTAACTGCATTTACCACCACTCTTTAGGCCCAGCCATCCAACCAGTTTTCAACCCAGGAGAGTGTACGTCTGTCCAGGCCAGAGGCTGACAGTTTCTGAAGCAGAATGCTGTGAGAAACTGTGTCAAAGGCTTTACTGAAGTCCAAGAAGACTACATCCACAGCGTTTCCCTCATCCAGTAAGTGGGTCACCTTGTCATAGAAGGCAATCAGGATAGTTTGGCAGGACCTGCCTTTCGTGAACCCATGTTGACTGGGCCTGATCACCTGGTTCTCTTGCATGTGCTTCATGATAGCACTGAAGATCACCTGTTCCATGACTTTTCCTGGCACTGAGGTCAGACTGACAGGCGTGGAGTTTCCTGGATCCTCCCTCCAACCCTTCTTGAAGATGGGCACAACATCAGCCAGCCTCCAGTCAAGTGGAACTTCCCCAGTCAGCCAGGACTGCTGGAAGATGATAGAAAGGGGTTTGGTAAGCACATCCGCCAGCTCCCTCAATACTCTTGAATGGATCCCATCTGGTCCCATAGACTTGTGAGTGTTTAATTGGCCAAGCAAGTCTCCAACCGCCTCATCTTGGATCGTGGGAGCTTTGTTCTGCTCCTCTAGCGCATGAGGATGTACACACAGGGAACAACTTTCCTTACTATTAAAGACTGAAGTGAAGAAGGCATTAAGTACCTCAGCCTTGTCCTCATCCTTTGTCACAGTTGTTCCCTTTGCATCCAATAAGGACTGAATATTCTCCCTGGTCCTCCTTTTATTGTTGATGTATTTGTAGAAAGATCTTTTGTTATCTTTCACTGACTCGGCCAATCTGAGCTCTACTTTAGCCCTCCTGATTTTTCCTCTGCATGATCCCACTTCCTCCCTGTAGTCTACCCAAGACGCCTGTCCCTTCTTCCAAAGTTCATAGACATTCCTCTTCTTTTTGATGTCCACCCGTATCTCTCTGCTCAACCAAGCTGGTTTTTTTTCCCCCAACGGCTCATTTTCTGGCACATGGGGACAGCTTGCTCTTGTGCTGCCATGATTTCCTTCTTGAACGTGGACATGAATAAATTTCCTCAAAAAAATCTCTGTGAGCAAGTAGTGTCACTGAGGGAGTTTGTTTTGGTTTTCCCCTTCTGTAATTTTGTGAGAGTTCATTAGTTGCTGAGTTTGTGTACAGTAAAGAGAAGACTAACAGGTCAGTCCTGTTTTGATGCTTCTATGAATCTTTTTCATGGTCTTGGAGATACAGATAGAACTTCATTAAGGATTAGAAAAATTATATTTGGCAGTTGGGGAAAACCAATTTCCTTTTTCATAAAATGTGAAAAGGATCCTTCTAACAGCCACAAATTGGATTAGTGTAATCAATTTGAGCTTTACTTGAAGTCCTTCCAGAGCCAGATAGCAGGATGCTATCTGACATCGTTCAGGAAAGAATTAATTACATGGCAAAACTGAAACCACTGTTATTTATGACTTTGAAATAAAATAAAACTAAATTCTGGACTAAGTTTCTGTGCTTCTTCTTACACAGTACTTAGTTTTCAGTATCATTGATTTAAATTTAGAACTAATGATAACTTTTTACAATTATCTCTGTTCCTTGGAATGTGCCATATTTCATTATTTTTCTTTCCTCAACTATTTTTAATAAATATGAAACCTGGAACTGAATTTCCAAAGTGGCCTTAGAGACCTGTGCTCCTAACTCCTACTTGGGGTTTCATACATCTGTGACCATCCATCTATAAATTTCTAGATATGTGAGTTTTCCAAACAATTTCTTTTGTCTTTTTTCCTCACCATATTTTAAAGAAAAATCTTAGCCAGCAACAAACAAAAAAATAATTTAAACTTTTTCTATAGTATATTTTCATGTAAAATTAAGTCATTTTTTCCCCAGAAAAATAACTTTATAGTACTTTTATTCATATCCCATCAAAATGCAGAGGCTGACATCGTAGAATTATGTTTGGAATTATCTTCAATTTTTGCTGATGGGAATTAAATGTATAAAACTCCAAGGGACAGCATCATCATCTCACTTTAAAGATAGAAGATATTTATTTAAATAAAAAAAAAAACAAAGCCAAACAATATTAATACTTTACACATACTCATCCTCTTCTGTTTGTGGTATTTTATAGTTTAACTGAAGTTTTCAAGTGTGAAATCACTAAACACACATCTGAATGGAAGCTCATTCTGCAGATCCCTAGTCTTCTCACCATGAAACTGATGAAACTGCTGCTTGCTTATGCAACTACAAATTCTATATTTTTACTAATCTTAGTCCTAAAATAACACCCCAAACTTGAGTTATATATTGCAAGTATTAAACATCTAAACAATACTGCATGTTTGCCTAAACAGTAGTTAAAGAACATAGTGATAACAAACAGAATGATCCATGGCAGAGAATAAACACAGATGATGAGGTGTATATATATGCTGGATTGATTATTAAAACTTAGTTTGTTGTAAAGTCATAAGAAAGGGATTGAAAATTAAAATGTGTTAATTCTTAATAACATTCTTGATATCCAAGATCACACTTGCTTTATGCGAGTACATTATCAAGGGAATAACCTTCCACCAGAAAAAAAATCTGAAAAATCACTGCATTAAAAAAAGATTCTAGAAAAACAACAGTATCAAAACTAATAGCTAACTAAATTAATAGTTTACAACTAAAGTAATAATAATAAATTTAATAATTGCTAATCAATAATTTAGAAGATCAAAAAGCAAATGCCTTCTGTTGAACTGAATGTATAAAGTCAGATTGCTCCTAACATTGCCTTCTGACAAATTTCAGTAATAAACACTCCTAGGGATAGAGCAGACATTTAGCACCTACTAAGTACCTAGATGTCTTTAGCCATTTATGTTTAGGGAAGGGAGAGAATTCATATTAAAATTGACATGTTCATGATTCCGTAGCATCAGTAGGTTTTTTTTTTTTCCATTGGAAGTTTCTAACTCGCTGCTTCATCCTGTTTGTTACCTCCTGGAAAGTGATATGTTTAGGGATGTCAGATGGCTTAGATGTAGAAGCCTCTGCATCTTCACTCAATTTACTGTGACACAGTAATCTTTGGAATGGTCTTTCTGGAATGACTGTGCTTCTCCTTAGCAGCCCTTCAGCCTTTGGAAAGCTGCAGAAAGATCTCACCCCTATATTCCATCCCACTAATGATACAGAAGGCTAGTCAGCAAGTGAATTGATAGTACTGCTCACTTGTGCTACTTAAAAAAAAATACACTGTTGTCTTGTTTCACGGCAATTCCCTGTGTGATTGATGTCCCTGTTTCCAAAATCGATATGTCTTGTGCTATCAGTAGTTATCAGTGCTGCTAAAAGGAGAAAGAAGTTCTGTTTCATATATGCAGCACAGTTAATTGCCTGTCTAGCTTCAAGCTTGCCAGTCTTTCACTAGCAGAGATGAAAAAGGAACTGAGGTCTTGAGATTCTGGAAAATGAAGTTTTCTGTGCAACTGCTATTTCTCCTACCCTTTCTCCTTGGTTATGTTCCCTGTTTTTTAAGCTGGAGACTAAGGAGGACAAAGAGATGAACCTACTTGCATTTTCACTTGCAGTAACATGAAATAATGCTTTTGCATAACTGTGAAGATTTAACAGAGAAAATATTTACCTCTGCTTTTAATTTGTTATTTTCTTATAAAAAATAAGCTTTTAAGTTTATTTTGATTATGCTTCAGCAATAGCTGCTGCTAAGATGAAAACAAGTAGGTCAACTATATAACTTAATTTACCTAATCCAGCTATTTAATCTTAGTTAGATAGCTAGATAACTACTAGAGTATCTTAATTTATCTTGCTTTTTAAAAAGTTACCATGTTTATATCTTAAGACCACAAATCCAACTATCCCAATTTAATTGTTGTGGTGAGATTTGTTTTATAGATATATTTAAAACAGGTTTGTCATCTATTAAGATTTTATTTAAATGTATTTAATGTACAAGAATTTGTTTTACAAACCTGATTAATTCTTTATAAAAATTTGAGAAGCTGCCACAAAAATAATCTTCACTAGTAAATCTTCTAGGAGTTAAATGATTATTTAGAATGGATGCAAGCTAGCAAAGAAATTTTTTTTCTTATAGGAATGAAGTTATCAAGAATCTTTATTATTCACTTTTACTATTTGGGTTTTAATATTGATTTTTGTCTTTTTCTTTTGGTAATGGAATGAAGATGAAAAGCATTTAAAGCATTTAAAAAAAAGGCTATTTTCCTAGCTCATACTCAGTCGGTTTATGCCAAGACATATTCAACAGAAAAGTGACTGAAGAGTGATGATTGGAAGCCTGCTAAGGAAATACAAGAAGGTGAAGCTCTTCATATCTGCACGGTAAACTATGAATGATGTATTGCATTCGTACAGAAGCTTCCAGTTTATAAGTATGCATATATGGGAAAGTAACACAACAGTGGTGAGAACGATTGTCAACATGCTCAAGTGACTTGTAGCTGGGGTGTAGAAAAACACATATTATCATACTAATTGTTTAGTCTTGTGTGCTTGACAGGCAGAACCTCATTCCCATTTGTGTGCCTCTGCCCAGGTGCTGCTTCAGAGATTCCCTGGTTTGTGAGGTAATGGAAATAAAATTACTCTTTGCATTTCATCTGTGGTTTTGTAGCTATTCCTGCATCCTGCCTGTGTTGGCTCACACAACATATTACTGACACCAACTTCAGGCTGACAGAAGGCTTAAGTCCCCATACAAGTTGGTGTGTTTTCAATGAGAACATGTGCACGAGTTGCATTTATTTTGTGTAAGTAAAGAAAACACAGCTTTTAAAAAACTTTTGCTATCTTGATTCTTATATTGGAAGTGGAAGTACTATGTCTCAGTCATAGTGTTAAGGAGAAGTATGTAAAAATGAAAAAAAAATCTGCATGTTTACTATTAAGGTATTTCAAACTGACTAAGTATGCAATGAGTCCGTTACACAAACTATACCCAGTAATGAGATGCCAGAAGTGTTGCTTGTATTTGAACTTCATAAATTAAAGGTAAATATAGGTTTAAAGTATTGTCTAGCATGTTTAAGGATGCTGTCAAAGAAAACGGAAAATAGGCATTTTTCTTTCCTTCTGGTGTAGCCATCATCCAAATTAAAGCAATGTGATTACTCTTCCTGTGCCAAGGCTCTCAAGGTTTCTCCTGAGTATCAAAAGTTACCCCTATGTACCTCCACAGGGCTGCCATGAGCAGTTTGGGAGTGGCATAATACAGTTCTTTCAGCATCTTCTGGGGCTGGAAGAAATAACACGATGAGTGTGAACCAGGCATGCATCTTAGGCCCATGTAAGATGGTAAAGAGTGCCTGAAGTCTGTGACCACAGTGCAGTCACCAAACCACTGTTGGACATAAATCCAGAAGGAAAGGGGAGCAAAAAAAGAGGATATTTCAAAGGGAAGAGGACATACGGAAGAAAAACTATTTGCTTGTATGTATATACTGTATGTATTCATCATCCAGGTGTGATATATCTTTACCCTGTCCTACAGGTGAGCGTTTCCTGGTTTTGCATATTTTAAATAATTTCTCCAAAACTAAACTATTCTATGCTTAGATTTTGCCTGAGAAACCAATGTTTAAAACTGAATAACCTTATGCCAAGCTGCTTTAAAATGTTTCTCTATGTTATTGTCAGTAAATCTTTGTTTCTGGTATCTCTATGTTTTTGGTAAAGGTAGAGATGTGAACTATATATTAATTCGATTTTAGTGGGAATCTGTAGGGTGTGGGCGATATAGGGTTAGAAACTAGTATCTGATGCTGTTCCTGGAAAAAAATCAGGGGAGATTTTATTTTTTTCCCTCTCCCTGCCTTCCCCTTGGGACTGCCAGTGGAGGCCTGAAGGGAAGGATTTCCTACTCCTGTTCCCCCAGTGAAGTCTCAACACCACCCGCCTGCATATCTCTACGAACAGTCCTCTTGCGTGCAACGCCCCTCCTTTCTTGGGTGCATAACTGTCTAAGAGTTTAATATAAAAGGCACGTACACGCTGCTTGGCAGCGGGGTTATAACAGTTAACGGCACAGGTCTCCCTCGGTAATAGCCAGGGGTGTGCTGGGGAAGGAGGGCAGGGCCGGGCCGGGCCGGGCCGGGCCGTCGTTACTTGCCAATCATGGGCTGCTGCCCAATAGGGGTGGGCGCAGGGAGCGCACTATGCGTCGTGGCGTTCTGTCGGCCGTGCCCGCGGCGGATGGGAGAGGAAGGGGCTGAGGTGGTCATGGCTTCGTCCGTCGTGAGGGCTACGGTGCGGGCCGTGAGTAAGAGGAAGATCCAGGCTATCCGCGCTGCCCTGACCCTGGTCAGTGCTGGAGGCGTGGTGGGTCTCACCCCAGCCTGCTCCTTGGGTTGCCGTTTGCGGGCCTTTGGCCTGTGCCTTTGTCCTGAGAGCGGGCGTTAGAAATATGCCACAGGCAGGGCTGAGTTGAAGGGTCTCTTTCAGCCTGACTGTCCGTCAGCCCCGAGGCAGATGCTATGCTGACGCCTCTAGACTGCTAGTGACAGTCGGACGGCGTGGGCCGTGCTGTCGAGCCTGTGTATGTGGCTGGCGGTGCTGCACGCCTGGCCTAGCAGCAGGCGAACCTGCGCCCGACTTTTCTGAGTGTTGCTGCTGCGCAGGGCCGTAGGCCTGAGTGCGAGCTCTGTTAACCCTCCGAGGTTGTCAGCTGCGCGCTATCGTTGGGATTTGGTCGCTAGGAAGGGTCTGCAAGGAGGTGTAAAGGATCTATTCCATCTTGTGAGCTTGCCGGAGGCGTTTGTGCTCCTGATGAGGAGAAGAGACAGGTCTCTTCTCATCTGCGCCTATGTAGACACGATGGTTGGAGAAAGCGTGACTGTCTTGGGGTTTGGAGAAATCCCAGCTGTGGTGCAGTGTGCTAGCGGTGGGTAGTCTCTGGTCTGATAATGGCCGGCAGGCAGTGGGAAAATGGGGGAAGACCAGTGGAGTCATGTGAGGTGGTGTTTTGCACAGTCACTCTAAGAAGCATATTTATTTTGAAGAATGGAAATTCGGTACAGAAACTGGCGAGTAGGTTGTTCCCAAGGAGATTCTGTATCCCTGTGTTAATTGAGAAAGCACATTTACTAGTTGTGGCAATATTGTGGAGGCTGTACAGCTGGGAAGGCTTACTCTAGAGAGAGGTGCAGCTCTCTGCATTGACGGGGGCAGATAAAGTATGTCTAGTTCAATCACTTGTATGGACAGGTAATTCCTCTGTTGTAGTGATCTTGTAGCAAGTGAACATTAATAGCGCTAATTAGAGAAAGCGTGCAAATCTTGTAGAAGTTTGCTTTGTGTGTTTCAATCTGCTGGTAATAAAAACTTAACCTTACTCAATATCTTGGAAACCTGTAAGCATATAAGGGGAAGTCTTTTATGTATATTTTGTTTATGTAGTCTTGCATTTTTGCAGCAACTAAATTGATCTGTATGAACTATGAGTTTTTATCTTCTGTGAAGTCGTGGTTCCCCTCGTAAGTTGATGGAAAGAGAAGGGAATAAACATTTCTGTGCCTGGCTGACTTTTTTGTAATGCACGTATGACAACATTTTGACTACAACAGAACTGTTTAATTGAGTTGTAGTAATTTTGCAGTTTGTATCTTGAGGCATCAGATTCAAGTAGAAGAAAGGCTAGTCCACAATGTCAGATGGTTGGTGCTGTAGTTGGACTTTGCAGATAGTTTGCATTTAAGTTTTGTCTCCTAAGACAAAACTTGGTTGCACAAAGAGAACTTTTTATTTGCAGTGTGACTTGTGTGTGTTACAAAGTATGTAGCATACTCAAATTTTTATTTTTTTAAACTACATACAAGTATATGCATATATTTGTCTTTCAGACCCCATCAGCTGTTCAGAAGATAAAACAGCTTCTTAAAGATAAACCTGAGCATGTAAGTGCAAACAGGGCTGTCTTGCAGATTATACTAAGCTATTAGCATTGCTGATTGTTATGAAGCATTTCTGGCTAACCTAGCAGCTAGAAATAAACACTGAAAAACTTGCAGGTGTTGGTGTATTTTTTGGATGGGATTGTATAAGTTTATTTATCAAGCTTCATTTCTATATAAAGTAAAATGCAGAAAATAACTTGCCATAATAAACTTTCACCATACAGTTACTTTTGATACGGGTAAAACTAAAGGGAGGGGAAAAAAGCCACCTTAAGATTGAAAAATATTTCTAAGCCATATTTTAATCGACAATTCTAGTATGGCCTTGTGGTGACTTCTGGCAGGGCTAGAGACCTTCAGCTGTTGATACTAAGATGTTATTAAATTTTTTTTAAGGCATTCTGGTTGTGAAATAGGTAATAATGTTAGATTCATACCCATTATGAAATTTGCCCGACAGTGTCCTTTTTGTAAATAATCACTATTTCAACAAATAGCTGATTGAGAATGTCATCTTTTCCTCTTGGGAAAAGCACACAGTCTTACCTTCTAACCATTATAAAAGCAAGCATTAGATTTTCTTCTTTACAGCGAGTACTAGTTCAAGAAGATTATTTCCCCTCAACTTTTGTATAAAACCCATTGTTTCTTTTGCTTCCTGCACATCTGTAACTAACTCCTTATTCTAACGTTTTAAACTATCCTAAGGAAGCCCAAAGCCTACAACTTAGCTGATCAGTCATTCCCATTGTTATAAATAACGTTAGTGTTTTACAGCCTGTTATTTCTAGCCTTTCTTGTAGAGGAAAGTATTTAGTCTGAAAAGGAGTGATGTATCGCTCGATAACAAGTGGAATCTCAGACAAACATTTTGCTATGTTCTTAATCATAACATTGGTTTCATAGATTATTATACTATTCAAGTTCTGGGCTGAAGCATTTGTGTGTGGGGAAGTGGTACAGATACTTTTGGAAGATTCTTGTGCACAAATAATTTTTCAGTTCATTTTCAACAACCTTTATCAACCTCTTCTACAACTTTTTCTCAACTCTTTACTTGCATAGATGCTCTGTTTGACTTACAGGGTCATGTTGGATAATTGTGAATTATCCATATCCATTATCCACAAACATATTGAGTAGGTTGAGCTTTAACATTGATTAACACAGTAAATGAATAAACTTACTTGCAAAAAGGAGAAGATTAAGTGTGAATGGTAATGCAGATAATGAAGATCTTCAAGCAATGTTTTCAGAACTTCAGACTGTAGTAGTAGATTTCTGATGGTCATAATAGGAATTATGTAAAAAAATCTAACAACTGCCCTTGTCTTGGTCTCGTAATATCATAGTTATCTTACTGTTCGTAGTCTTAAAATAGTGTCTGAATTACCATCTGAATAGACTGAATCAAGCACCAAGGAGTGTCAACAGTTCATTACTTTGATTTGTTGGGTTTTTTTTAACATGCTTTAGGGCTTGGTCCACAGTAGCAAACTTCCGATGTCTGCTTTTACTTTGATAGTTAATTTTATAAGACAAAAATGTTACCTTTTAATCCATTAGACTAGGTCACTTCTGTTTTAGCACTGGCTTTGAGACAAGGGATAATAAATGTCAGGTTTTTGTTGTTCTCATACCTTTTATTTTTGTGTTCAAGAATAAGATTAAAAAATTGAATGTTTTATTTTAGGTAGGTGTGAAAGTAGGTGTTCGAACAAGAGGATGCAATGGACTTTCTTACACACTAGAATATACAAAGTCAAAAGGAGACTCTGATGAAGAAGTAGTTCAAGATGGTGAGTTTCTTATGCAGTAAAGCAAATGGGGGGGGAAGCGGAAGGGAGAATAGCCTGATTTTACAGGTTTGTCACGGAGCAGGTTAGGACTTCAAAGTAACACGTTATTGTAACAGAACACTAGAATGTCTTATAGAAGTTGTTAGCTTCTATTGTGAAAATATAAAAGTAATCAGTTAGTTAAAATCTGCAGCTTTGTAGAAGAAGCAAGGAATATCCTTGATCAAATCTTCGTTTCATTCCGATGTTGGGTTAAGTTGGAGTTCCCTATGATAACAACAAGAAAGTCTCTGTACTGGGTCAAAATAAGTGGCCTAGCTCTTGATTCCTGTCTGGAGGTGACAAATAGCAAATATTTGAGAGAATACAGAACAAGGCATGGGCAGAAGGATACTTTAATAACATACCTAAAATAATGCTTGACAAAGTAAAGTATTTATTTGCAAAGTTTTCCTAATTGTTTTCTATAACTAGCCTTATAATTGATTTTTTAAAATGTTTTTTATGCTTTTAATCTTGACATTGGATTGTGACAGTGCATTCTATGATTAAGCATTATGTTTGTAACTGTTTTCTTAGGTTAGCATTTATACTTACTTCCTGATAATTTCATCGAGTAGTCCCATCATAGATCTACTGTTAAAGTACTGAAAGTACTATACATCTTTCCATTTTTTATAGGAAATTTTTCTTAGTGATATTTTTGTCAAGCATGAGTTTTTAGAAAGGTATAATAATGTTTGTTTTGGTTTCTGTTCTTCTAAAAATTGCTAGGGTTTTTTAATGCATTATTGAACTGTGCTGTGTTTACATCCAGAAAGGTTTCTTTTCAACTGGTGGCAAAGTAGGAGATTTGAATAAGAGTGCTATATCACAGTTACTTTCTTATAGAAGCTGTGCTGCTTGGCAGAGCTTGAATTTCATCTGCCTTGAAAATATTTATGACCAACTCATAATGTCTTGGGTTTTGGTTTTTTCTTTTAAAAAAAAAAAATAGTTGGTTAGTTGGAACATCAGCAAATAATTACATTGAAATACAGTAGGTGCGATCAGGACTGTCACCTAATTTTGTAGGTGCTTCTTGACTTCAGATTTAGCTGGCTTTTAGAGTTGACTCTTCTGCTTGACTCCAGATCTGCTCTGGGCTGAAAAACATCTTTCAGAAGGCAATTCCTAGCTTGGTTCTTAATGAGTTGAAAGCAGCTTCCCTCAGTCATGACGGAGGCCTTAATCTCCAAAGCCAAACGATGTTTCAGTTGTGGCTGTGTGCCTTATGTCTTATTTTGATTGCTTCTAGACAGCTTTCCATTGAAGACTCTGACTTTTATATAGCACTCTGCTCAGTGAGCTAGTGGCTCTGGATACCAACCCGATTCTCCTGGCTTTGTATTAAGCATCACTTGCTAAGTAATAGTTTTGATTCTGCTCCAGGGTTAAGGTCCTTTTGCATTAGGTTTAGCCTTCTCTGTGTATTACTGTCCAGATTGACCAAGAAAAATGTGGAGGTTCAACTTAATTCCCCACAGACTTGAGTTGTTTTACTAAAGTGTTTCATCTCAACTTCTGCTATCATGAAACAGCTTTCCAGCATTCTCCTATAACTTAATGAGTTCTTGTTGCTGATACTGACGCTATTTTTAAAATTTTAATTATTTTCTAGTCTATGGACAGCTAAAGCAGTCTATTCATACTAGCCACTTTATACCATACTTGCAGTTTTAAAGTTCAGTAACTTTCCAGGCTGGTAGATACTTTGCATGCTTTAGAAAAATCTTTCTAGTTCTGAAGATAAACTACTAAATCTTAGTCCTTAGAGGTTATGATATCTTCAAAAGTTCACGTATCTACCTTGGTATAGGATTAAATATTGGTAATAATTTATGTAGACCTAATAATTTTGGAAGAGCAAAGAATATTCCTTATAAGAGAGGGGTTCTTCAGTTGTTTTTTTAGGGATTCTTTTTATATATATCTTGTTGAATGCACAGACTTTAAAAATGGTAGTACATGAGTTACTGATTATAATGCATGGGAAAGGAAGTATCAAAGCTGAGACTCATTCCCAAGTTTACAAGTGATTACTCTGGGTATCATGGTTTTAAATGCAAATGAAAATAAATGTGCACATGTACACAAATACCAGCACTAGACTGTTGCTAGAATTTTGTAACTAGAGTTTGAGGAGGGAAGCTCTATCTTAGGCTAGGGAAAACGAGTTGTATTGGCAGATTTTTGTATTTGGCTTCCACTTTTATCACTGACTGTAACATTTCAAAGTGAATGATGAATAGTTTTGCTGTGTGTAATATTTTTTGTTGTTGTTGTCTTGAAGGAATTAGAATCTTTATTGAGAAGAAAGCACAGCTGACACTTCTAGGAACTGAAATGGACTATGTGGAAGACAAACTGTCCAGTGAATTTGTCTTCAATAATCCAAACATCAAAGGAACATGTGGCTGTGGAGAAAGCTTTAACATTTGAAATTTCAGGACTCATGCTTTCAAAGTCAAAGAAAACACTTGCTGAATATGTGATTTTCAAAAGCAAATGCATTTTCTTCAGGTTCTTAGGCTGTGCAAAGTGTGGTTGCCATTAAGAAAAATAATTCACTTTGAAACTTTAAATTGTGTGTTAAATCCCTGCACTGATGTTAATATGCTGCAATTTGTGATTAATTGGGACCCAGAAGGTAAGAACATGAAAACACAGAAATAAATGCTGTAGCACTTAATGTACCATAAAAGTAAAATCTCCCTGTTCTTTTCCTTTGCCATTTTCTTTGTCCATTCCACTTGCATTTCCCTATCCAAAGCCATTTGCAAGAATATAGTGCCTATTTATTCTGCTTTGAGTTGAGGAAAAAAAAAAAAATACCACTTCTTCTATGTCTGTGCGTGTTCAAATATTTATATACACACTGTGTTATATTGACTTCTGTTTAACTTCTCTCATGAGATTAACTTGCTCACAGGAAAACTGTTCATAACTGTAAAAGGCTTATATTTTTTTTAAAAAGGTTTAATATGGTCAGTAATTAAAAAAATGGCCTCCTATAATCACAGAATTTTCCTTTTAGCAATAAAACTAATAATTTTCTCACCATCAGAATTGTTCTTCTGCAAGCTAGTCCTTTCAAACTGATAAGTGTTAGCACTTCCTCTACTGGTACTCTGGCAGAAATAGAAACTTCTCTATGGGCCTTCCCTAAAGCTAGTATGATAGAAATATCATTCCATCCTTTTTATATCCCTGTTTTCCTGATTGTTTAAAAGTAACATTGTTTAGTTAAGCTATTCACTTGTGCAGAAGAGAAGATAACTTGTTTGTCTGGGCAACTGATCCAAACAGGTATTCAAAAGAGTAGAAATGAAATGTAGTGGACAACAGGCACCATTATACTGTAGTCAGACAGGAAGGCATTTAGATGGGAGGGAACTGAATACTGAGGCTGGGAAAATCTGGAGGTCACAGTGATCTAGAGAACTGTTTGTAGACACTGGTATGACAACTTTGGGGTACTAACATGCTGAAGACATAGGAATAAAGCTAGGTAGACCATGCTTGAGGGGAAATGTGTAGAGGGAAGACTAAAAATGAAAATTAAACTGTTCTTGTACATTTTATTTGGTGCACAGTAGTAGAAAGTAAAAATTTCTACAAGTATAGTTTAATATTACATACTTGAATTTTAGTTACGTACTATATTACTTTGTGATGGAAAAACACTTGTTACACTTGTTCTTTTAATAGTCAATTCATACACAGTTAATTTATTTTATATAATTCAGGAAGAACTAAATACACTGGCTAGGTAAATTTATCGTGCCGTAAGTCATTCAGTCTTGCTGAAAACAAGCCCAGTTAATGTGATATAGTTGAGGTTGTATGTCTAAAGCTCAAAGATAAAGAGTGTTTTTTCAGATTGCAATTCTCTGCTTCTTATTAGAAGATAAGACTAGGAATGTAGCACTGGTGATTAAGAATGCTGTTACTTTATTTAATTTTGTTTTGAGGTGTTTTTAGGCTTTTGAGATATTTAGCATACTTTCATGTGTTTTGTGTACATGCCTTCAATACAAGCTTCACTCCTTGAAGTAATGCCCTCATTTGTCAATTTACTAAAATACCTAATGCGCTATATATTAAATTTTTACAAAAGTGCTAACAACACTTATATAAGACAATGGGTTTGTGGATTGGTCCATTATAACTTTGTGTAATGCTCTATGTAGAGTTCTCGGTTATAATAATAAATGTTGTGAAATATTCCTCTACTGAAATGATTTTTTTACAAGAAAAAACAAGCATTGTGGCATAGCATTAGGCCAGTAGATACATTACTGAATTTAACATTTCTGAGAAATATTTAATACTTCCAAATATTAACACTATTGTAATAGTATGAAAATATTTTTTAAAAACAATGTGTTACCTACTAAATCCAGGAAGGCATTTACACATACTGGGAGGATGGGCACACACACCCTTTTCCACACACTGTTCTCAGGGTAAAACTTCTAATAAGCAGATGTTTATTTTAAAAACTTCTATATGCCAAAATATAATTTTGGTACATTTTGATGCTGAAAATTATTTCACTCAAAGTAATTATTTGCATAAAAGGTATGGGAGTTTAATCGGGCAATTTGAGTGGGAGAATCAACAGCATTTTTTTTTTTTTTTTTTGCCTCAGTTTTCAGTGGTAATCTTTCTTCCCACATCTCTCAAGTCCCTGAACCTCAAGACTTTCCCAAGGGGGAGCAAAGTCTCTCCCATCTTAGGAGATCAGGTTTGAGACCACCTGAGGAACCTGCACATATACAAGCCTATGGGACCTGACAAGTTGCATCCCAGGGTCATGGGGGAATTGGCCAATGTAGATGCCAAGCCACTCTTCATCATATTTGAAAAGTTACAGCCCCCAGTGAGTAGAAAAAGGGAAACACCACACCCATTTTTAAAAAGGGTGAAAAAGAGCAATTTAGTGACCAGTCAGCCTCGCCTCCACAGTAAGATTATGGAACCAGATTCTCCTGGAAGACATGACGAAGCATATGCAAGGCACGAAGGTGATTAGAGACAGCTAACGTGGCTTTGCCAAGTGCAAGTCATAGAATCATAATATGGTTTAGGTTTGGGTTTGAAAGGGACCTTAAAGATAATCTAGTTTCAATCCCCCTGATTAGTTGTGCCCGACTAATCTAGTGGCCTTCTACCATAGAGGAACTGCATCAGTGGACAATGGAAGAGCTATAGATGTCATCTACCTCGACTTTTGTAAGGCTTTTAATGCAATCCCCTACAACATTCTTACCTCTGAAGTGGAGTGATAAAGGTTTGACAGATGGAGTGGTTAGACAAGTAAGGAATTGGCTGGATGGAAACATGTAAAGAGTTACAGTTAATGACTCATTGTCTAAGTGCAAACTGGTAATGAGTGGTGTCACTCAATGATCAGGACCAATGCTATTCAACATTTTCATCAATGATACAGACAGTGGGATTGAGTGAATCCTCAGCAAGTTTGTGGAAGACATCAAGCTGAGTGGTGCAGCCAATTTCCTAGACTGAAGGGATGCCATCCAGAGGAACCTTGACAGGCTTGAGGAGTAGGGCCAGGTGAGCCTCATAAAGTTTAACAAGGGCAAGGTCCTGTAACTGGGGTCAGGGCAACCCCCAATATAAGCGCAGGCTGGGGGGATGACAAGGACATAAGGATAGTGGTGGATGAAAAATTGGGTGGGGTGTGAGCTGGAAATGTATGCTTGCAGCCCAGAAGGCCAACTGTATCCTGGGCTACATCAAAAGAATTGTGACCAGTAGGGCGAGGGAGGGGATTCTGCCCCTCAGCTCTGTTCTGGTGAGACCCCATCAGAAGTCCTGGGACAGCTCTCCTATGAGAACAGTTCTCTCTTACTTCAACCACCCTGGTATCTGTTGAAGGGACATCACAGCAGAGCGCAAGCAATCCAAGAGATTCCTAAAGTGTGTTGATGATAACTTCATTCTCCAACTGATGGAAGACCTGATGAAAAGGAGTGCTATGCTGAACCTTGTTCTCACCAGTAAGGAAGAGCTGGATGGGAATGTGAAGCTCAAGGGAAGCCTTGGCTGCAGTAACCATGAAATGGTGGAGTTAAAAATCCTTAGGGCAGCAAGGAGTGTGCACAGCAAGCTCACTGCCCTGGACTTCAGGAGAGCAGACTTTGCCTTTTCAGGGACCTGCTTGGTAGGGTACCATGGGATAAAGTCCTGGAGGGGAGAGGGGCCCAAGGAAGCTGATTGATATTCCAGGATCATCTCCTCCAAGCTCAGGAGTGATACATCCCAACAAAGAGGAAGGCAGGCAAAAACACCAGGAGCTCTGCATGGATGAACAGGGAATGCCTGGACAAACTTAAACTCAAAGAGGAAGCCTGCAGAGGGTGGAAGCAAGGGCAGGTAGCCTGGGAGGAATACAGGGAGATTGTCCAAGCAGCCAGGGATCAGGTCAGGAAAGCTAAAGCCCTGACGGAATGAAATCTGCCCAAGGAACATCAAGGACATCAAGAAAAGCTTCTATAGGTGTGTCATTGATAAAAGGAAGACTAGGGGGAATGTGAACCCTCTCCAGAAGGAAGCAGGAGACCTGGTTGCCCAGGATATGGAGAGGGTTGAGGTACTCAATGAATTTTTTTCCCTCATTCTTCACCAGCAAGGGCTCAAGCCACACCACCCAAGTCACAGAAGACAAAGGTAGAATCATAGAATCCTAGAATAGTTAGGATTGGAAGGGACTTTAAAGATCATCTAGTTCTAACCCCCCTGCCATGGGTAGGGACATCCCACTAAATCAGGCTGTCCAAGGCCCCATCCAGCCTGGCCTTGAACACCTCCAGGGATGGGGCAGCCACAACTTTCCTTGGCAACCTGTTCCAGTGCCTCACCACTCTCATGGTGAAGAAATTCTTCCTAATGTCCAGTCTAAATCTGCCCCTCTCCAGTTTATACCCGTTCCCTCTGGTCCTATCCTCATAAGTCTTTATGAATAGTCCCTCTCCAGCTTTCCTGTAGGCCCCCTTCAGGTACTGGAAAGTCACTATAAGATCTCCTCTGAGCCTTCTCCAGGCTGAACAAGCTCAACTCTCTCAGCCTGTCCTCGTAGGGAAGGTGCTCCAGCCCTCTGATCACCTTTGTAGCCCTCCTCTGGACCCGTTCCAACAGCTCCATATCCTTCTTAAGTTGAGGACTCCAGAACTTGACACAGTATTCCAGATGAGGTCTCAAAAGAGAGGAATAGAGGGGCAGAATCACTTCCCTCGCCCTGCTGGCCACGCTTCTTTTGATGCAGCCCAGGATGCAGTTGGCCTTCTGTGCTGTGAGTGCACACTGCCGGCTCATGTCGCGCTTCTCATCAACCAGCACCCCCAAGTCCTTCTCTGCAGGGCTGCTCTCAATCACATCATCTCCCATCATGTACTGTAGGGACTGGAAGGGTGCAGAACAACCCACTGTAGGAGAGGATCAGGTTCAAGACTATCTAAGGAACCTGAAGGTGCCTTGTATAAAAAATGGTGTGTCCAGCAGGAGCAGGGAAGTGATCATCCCCCTATATTTGGTACTGGTGAGGCTTCACCTCGAATACTGTGTTCAGTTTTGAGCCCCTCAGTACAAGAAAGACATTGGGGTACTGGAGCAGAGTAGAGCAATGAGGCTGGAGAATGTTCTGGAGCACAAGTCTTATGAGGAGCGGTTGAGGGAACTGGGGCTTTTTAGTCTGGAGAAGGGCCTGGAGGACAACTTTATTGCTCTTTACAACTGCCTGAAAGGAGGTTGTAGCGAGGTGGGTGCTGGTCTTTTCAACCAGTTAACAAATGATAGGATGAGAGGAAATGGCCTCAAGTTGTACTAGGGGAGGTTTAGATTGGATATTAGAAAAAATTTATTTACTGAAAGATTGGTGAAACATTGGAACAGGCTGCCGAGAGGAGGTGGCACTGCCTGCCCCTGGGTAAAATAGCGAATTCGCTGCTGTGGTCTGGTCTGGGTGCTCCCTGCTGCGATAGCAAAGCACCAGGTAAAATATAATCCCAAGATTCTCATTAGACAGAGATGCGTGGTGAGGGATTATGATATTACATATGGTATTATAGATAAGATAATATTATAGCATAGTATTATTATTAATTGGGTACTCTTTGCTGAGTAAGCAGGAATGCTGCATATGAGATAGCTATCATCTGTTATACCTGTTGCAAATCTTCAGTATCGGTACCGTGTGTATTTTAACATTGTTAAGAGCTCATTTTAAATTTCTCGTATGTTGTGTAGTGTTTGTATGTGAGTGTGTGGGCGCATGAGACATGCAATTGAGCGTGAAGCGAGTGGGGACTTCCGATCCGCGGTTCTGCTGTCCTGCGAAGGAAGCAGCCGGAGACGAACGAAGCGAGTGGTCACTGCTATATGTTGTGTGTTTTATGTCATAAGTATACTCTGTGAATTGTCTGACGTATAACAGAGTATCAGTGGAATTGAGAGGGATAGCTTACAGGGGGACGTTCTTCCTCCATAGGCAGGAGCCAGAGGCGGACTGAGCTCAAAATGTTGAAAGACTTGCAAATTGTTTAGAAGCCCTGTTTGTCTTGATCCTAGGAATGCACCTATGAAGCCTTTTAATTCCAAACATCCATTGAGCCGGCAAATGGGTATATTTACCTCAGACCTTTGGAATGGAAGGCTGCAAAGGATGAAATTTTAAAATACCTAGCATAGAAGAAGGAAAAAAAGGAGAAAAAACAGGAGAAGCAGAGAAGCCGCTGAGAGTGCCCTTCCCTTTTCCCCCTTCCTGGTAAGGGAGTTATGCGAGTTAGGTGCTGTGTGTGTGTGAGTTAACCCTTCCCCTCCCAGAATGTGAGTAAAGTGTTCTGTGTGACAGAAAAGACTAATTTGAAAGTGTAAAAGCAAAAGGTTTGCGTAGACAGAGGGGCCAGAATTGTGCAGGCTGCGGGAATGGATCAGATTTGGTGTTCGGACTATCATAAAGTTTTATTGTGCTCTTCAGCTAGGTTGGGATCACTCTATTGTCCTGAATGTCTGTAATCTGTAGATGGGAATTGTTGTTGTTGCTAGTCTTGTGGGAAGACCCTGAGAACTTAAGAGACAGAACATTTGTAAGTGTTTAAATGGTTTGTGGAAGTTGGAGAAAGGTAGAGTCGGAAGGTAGTATAATGGGGGCAAAACCAAGCAAGAATTTCCTTGGGCAAGCCCATTAGGATGCATATTACAGCACTGGAAGGAATTGGTGGGGGGAGCCAGAGGCTCAATGAGTAAGAAGAGGATTTCAGTACTGTTTTGTATCTAATGTTGTTTTTAAAGAGAGGGAAAGTGGAATGAAGTGTTTTTCACCCTATGAAACCATCTGGAGTGGCAAAGGGACGGTGGGATTTTGCCACCGCAGGACCCTATGGTACTCGCCCTTGAGCGAGAAAATAACAATTTAAAGGTAAACTGAGGCAATGTTGCGTGGCATGCAGTATTGAGCAAAGGTGCACTAGAATAAATGAAATTCACTGGACAGCAGAACAGAACAAGATTTATATGATTTGCTTAAGCCTCCCCCTCGATCACAGGAATGGGATACAGGCTCGGACGGGTCCCCCCCAAATAGCCCGGTATCTTCTTGCGTCAGGGAAAGGTCTGCTTTGACAGTTTTACAGGCACCTCTCTGGGAAGAACGAGACAAAAAAGAAAAAAAAAAAAGAAATAAACCCAAACAAACAAAAAAAAACCCAACAAGAACAAATAAAACTGATTGTAAAACTGTACGGGATTTGGAAAGAGTATTTCCCATCCAAGACCCAATGTGGGATCCAGACAGATCTAAACATGTAGAAAAGCTACAGGTATATCAGGAGTGAATTTCAAAGGGAATGAAAAGAGCCATTCCCAAACAAGTAAACAAGGTCCCTCTAAACCACCATCTGAATTCCTAAATCAACTGAGGGAAATAATGTGCCGCAACACACTGCTGGATCCTGGGTCAAGGGTAGGAATACAACAACTAGGTTTTTGTTTTGGGCCAGTCTAAAAGATGAATAGTGGCTCATGTGAAGGAAGACTGACGGGGACCTGGGGAATCCACCCTAGCGGATCCACTAGTTATAATGAAGCCAGGGAAAGAGGAGAAGAAAGTAGAATTTTAGTTGACACAGAGGCAACGTATTCAGTTTTGAACTAAGCTTTGATGTCCCTAGGAAATGACTACATCATGGTAAAAGGGGCAACTGGCCAAAGTGAAAAGGTGTATTTTTGTGAACTTCTAAGATATAAACTGGGAATACAGTGGGGGCATCCACAGATTCTTGTATATGCCCAACTCCTCGAAGGCACTTTTGGGGAGAGATTTATTAGAACAATTGGGTGCAATAATCAAATTTGAAAAGGGAGAGATTACTCTGGAGGTAAATGACCAGCAGTATATGCAAAGAATGGGTTTATCCTTAGTCAGTGTTCCCACAGAAGTAAAAATCAGAGAAGAAATCACGAACCAGGTATACCCCGAGGTATGGGCCATCGATGTACCTGGGACTTACGACCTGTAAATAAAATAACAAAAACCTTTACCCAGTGGTGGCAAATCCACATACCCTGTTAAGTGTATTAATACCTGAACTAACCTGGCTTACTGTTTTAGACCTGAAGGATGCCTACTTTTGTCTCCCTCTCCATGAAGCCACCAAGAAAATATTTGCATTTGAATGGAAAACCCTGAAAGCAGGTGCAGAACTCAACTCACCTGGATATTTGGTAATCAACTTGCAAAGGATCTTGAAGCCTGGAAAGCCCCACCTGAGGAAGGGAGACTGTTGCAGTATGTAAATGATTCCCTGATTGCCACCAAGACAATACTTGCATGACCTGGATGGTGAGTCTGTTAAACTTTTGGGGGCTTCAGGGATACCGGGTATCTAAAACGCCATCTATTTGAGCTCTGAAATCAGCGCTGGACAAAGAACTTTGGAACTGGCCTGAAAAGAGGCAGTATACCAAACCCCGAGATTGTAAACAGTGAAAGAGTTATGAACTTTCTTGGGGATGACGGGGTAGTGTCGGCTATGGATCTATAACTATGGACTGCTTGTTAAACCCCTGTATGCACTAACCACCGACGAACAAAAATACCTCCAATGGAGCACAGAGGCTGTGCAAGCCTTTGAACAGCTGAAGAAAGCCCTGATGTCGGCCCCGGCCTTAGGGCTTCCAGATGTGAGTAAGCCATTTTTCCTTTTCTCTCATGAGAAGCAAGGGATTGCCCTAGGGCCTGGCTGTTTATGAGCGGTTGTGGCCATCGTGCTAAACATCTAGGAGGCACGAAGATTTACCCTGGGGACAGAAAATGACTGTGTTAGTGTCTGGAAGCGAAAGATGGGCACTGGCTTTCTCCACAAAGGTTCCTAAGATACCAAGCTATAACGTTGGAACATATGTGGGAATTGTGGTTACTAAAATCATCAACCCAGCTTCTTTTCTCAGTGGAAATACAGGAGAACCAGTGCACCAGGACTACTTAGAGACCATTGAGGCCTCCTGCTTGAGCCGTTCGGACCTGAAAGACAGTCCCATGGAAGACGCTGAGGGCTGGTTCATGGATGGAAACAGCTATGTCTTAAGCAATAAAAGACATGCCAGGCCAAAAACATCAAGCATGTAGAGGGATCCTGAGACTGCTGGAAGCAGTTCAGCTACCTGAGAAAGTGACAATCATGCACATCAAGGTGCACCAGAAAGAGAATTTGGAATTGGGAAGAGGAAATGAGCTGGGGGACAGAGAGGACAAACTGGCAGCCAAAGGTGAGGTAAAAACAAAAGGGGCTTTGATCCCTGACAGGTGAATCTCCGTAGAAGGTAAGCCAGAATATGCCAAGGAAGATCAGATAATTAGAAATTTATAATAGACCTGGAAGGGTCATATAATAAAGAGGGGTGGGTCCTCACTCCACAAGGGAAACTAATCATTCCCCCTTATTTAACATGGCCTTTGATGAGGGAAAAACACAGGAAGAGACATGAGGGGGCAGAAGCTTTATATAAACACCTAATTAAAGGGATTGCAGCTAGAAATTTATACACCATTGTGAGACAAGTGGCTCAGCAGTGTGACCTTTGCCTCCAGACTAATCCCAAAATTACCCCAAAACAGAAATGGGCCAAATTGAAAGAGGCAATGGGCCTGAGCAACAACGGCAGATTGATTTTTCGGAGCTCCCAAGACGGGGGATTTTGATACTTATTGTTAATAATTGGTATCTTTTCAGGTTGGCTGGAGGTATTCCCTACTAGAACAAGGTGATAACCAGAACATTAATACAGGAGATAATACTATGATTTTGGGTTCCAGCAACTATGTCCCCTGATAGGGGACCACATTTTATATCAGAAGTAGTACAACAGATCAGTCACTATTTGCATATGAAATCATGACCTCCTACATGGTGGCATTGGACAAACAGCTCCAAAAGATTGAAAAACATGAGGCTGAGACGTGAAGTAGGGGTTTGGATGAACCTGTGCATAACACACGACCTGGAGATTATGTATATGTAAAGTCTCTTGCAGAGAGGAATCTGGAACCGCAGTGAGAAGGACCATTCCAGATGTTCCTTGCCTCCTTCACAGCCATCGAAATCAAAGAGCAGAGTGCATGGATCCATCGCACCCGAGTGAAAAAGGCACGTAGATCTCCATGAAGGGTCACGCAAGTCCAACCAGGAAAATTATTTTTCTCATGATTATAATTATAATCCAGGGAGGTAAAGGCACCTTTAGCCAAAAGAATACTGAGTGGCCTTCGTGGTTTGCGACAGTGCCACTGGCTTAGAGAGGAAGCTTCAATCCTGGTAGACTCTGGTAAATTTTACCTATGACCCCATCACTAATACAGCCACAGCCTTTGTGTTTACCATACGTAAATATGTGTAATCTGCAATGTGTGTAATCCACTCCATCATTGCATTAGGATTAAGCCATGAAAAAACTGTGCTCTATCCTTCTGAACACAGAACATGGACACAAATAATGAATGGGAAATGGCAAACTGTAAATTTAGAATCTTGCATTACACAAGAACAACAAGGATTCATTTGCAAAATAATGCAATCGATGCTCAAGACATCTGCCTCGACACTGAGCAAAGCATCTGTCACTTTGAGATCCATCTAGATGCTAATCTGAGGTCTGTACTTGTATATATGGGCCAGGGTTGTGTGTGTTTAACTGCTTGTACCTCTGTAGTAATAGATGAGATAATTATGGATAGTGAGAATCACTCTAATTTCTAATTTCTGTATTTGTAATCTTGTTAAGTTTGTTGGGTGTGACTTTTCTCATTTAGCACCAGTTGTATCCCATCAACTGATAAAATCCAATTTTACAATAATATAGGTATTATCACCTATACCTATTGGAATGAATCTTATATTGGTAAAATAATTAATGAAACATCCGGACTTGATTATAATTCTGGACGAGGTCCAGGAAAGTGGGACAAGACCCTGATAACAGTCCACCACGAATGGAAAGAAAGGGGGTCCTAAAAGGGTAAAAGAAAATTTAAACCATCATTGGAGTGACGTGTTGTTTAGATGGTCCCCTACTGTGACTGGCATTCTAAATAAGTTGTGTCACCCCATTATTGCCCTTCTGATGCTAGTTTTAGTTTGCTTTGTTTTCTCTGCTATGTTATTTATTTGGAATTGGAGAATACTACAACTAACAATTTTGATTTCTATGTCTAGTGCCCATGCGAATGCATTAAAAAGGTAATTTTCCAACAAAATATCATAATATTCCCCTTTGAGAGATAAATTACAGAGTTTGCAAATGAATTTGCCCATGTTAAAAAGACAGGGGTGTATTGATGAGCGAAAGCAGACAAGGGGGGCTGGGAGCGTTCGTTAGAGCTTGGCGTTGTTCGCCTTGAAGACCTTGAAAGTTGATAACAAAGGAGCCAGCTAGCAGAAGTTTACTGATAAGTAGGCATTGGAATGCAGAAAGCTGGCTGCATTTGGTTCAGGAGTTTGAAAACAGCCAGAGGAGACCGAGTCTGCACAAAGTTCAAAAAGAAATATATTAATTCTGCACAAAGTTCAAAAAGAAATATATTCATCCCGAGGAAGACTTCCTACTTCATCCCTAAGACCCCAGCCCACAACCATCAGGAGGCACTACGCAGGTACAAGACTGGAGCGAACTTTCCAGAACTAATTATAATACGAAGCGGGGTTAGGGTATGAATATGTAGTAGGCGCTTATACCTATGCATATCTTTACACTGTAAGTAGCTGCTTGTTAAGCTATACGGTGTGCAAGCTAGGAGGAGAACCCCCTTGCACCCCAGCTCTGGAAATAAACATACCTGCTTTATAACTCATTTTGGGTTAAGGGTTTGATTCTGCAAAACAGATATGGTATCCTTTGGTCAGTTGGGGTCAGCTCTCCCAGCTGTGTGCTCTCCCAGCTTCTTGTGCTTTGCTGGCAGGGTGGACTAAGGAGCAGAAAAGGCCTTGGCTCTGTGTAAGCACTGCTCAGCAATAACGAAATCATCCCTGTGTTATCCCTGTGTTGCAGATGACACTAAGCTGGGTGGAAGTGTGGATCTGCTGGAGGGTAGGGAGGCTCTGCAAAGGGATCTGAACAGGCTGGACCGCTGGGCCGAGACCAATGGGATGAGGTTTAACAAGGCCAAACGCCAGGTCCTGCACTTGGGGCACAACAACCCTATGCAGCGCTACAGACTGGGGGAAGAATGGCTGGAGAGCTGCATGGAAGAGAAGGACCTGGGGGTGCTGGTTGACAGCCGACTGAACATGAGCCAGCAGTGTGCCCAGGTGGCCAAGAAGGCCAATGGCATCTTGGCTTGGATCAGAAATGGGGTCACCAGCAGGTCCAGGGAAGTTATTCTCCCTCTATACTCGGCACTGGTGAGACCACACCTCGAATCCTGTGTTCAGTTCTGGTCCCCTCACCACAAGAAGGATGTTGAGGCTCTGGAGCGTGTCCAGAGAAGAGCAACGAAGCTGGTGAGGGGGCTGGAGAACAAGTCTTACGAGGAGCGGCTGAGAGAGCTGGGGTTGTTTAGCCTTGAGAAGAGGAGGCTGAGGGGAGACCTTATTGCTCTCTACAACTACCTGAAAGGAGGTTGTGGAGAGGAGGGAGCTGGCCTCTGCTCCCAAGTGACAGGGGACAGGACAAGGGAGAATGGCCTGAAGCTCCATCAGGGGAGGTTCAGGTTGGATATCAGAAAAAAATTCTTCACAGAAAGAGTCATCGGGCACTGGAACAGCTGCCCAGGGAGGTGGTTGAGTCACCTTCCCTGGAGGTGTTCAAGGAACGGGTTGATGAAGTGCTTAGGGACATGGTTTAAGGGAGTGATAGGAATGGTTGGACTCGATGATCCAGTGGGTCCTTTCCAACCTGGTGACTCTATGATTCTATGAACACTGTCTTCAGCACAAATTCAACATAGCACCAGAGAAGCTACTGTGAAGAAAATTAGTTCCATCCCAGACAGAACCAGAACATGTGGGTTTCAGCAGCGTGTGAATAGTAATTTTTATATACAAATATCTGTGATTTTTCATAAACAGAAATAGAGTTCTGGAAGATTATCAGCTGAATTTAAGCAAGCTCTTAACCCTCATCTTTAGCAGTCCATTTCAGTGGGCCATTTCTTAGCATGTGTGTCTTAATTAATAATAGTGGTCACCAAGCCCTCAGACTGTGGAATCCAAGAGTCCTAGATGATCCAGATTTCCTTCCTTCCTTCCTTCTGTATCTTACTGAAACCAGATCTAGATAGCAGGAATGAATTATCTTATTAGATAATGAAACAACGAGTCAGCCACCAAAAATTTGAAATAACCTGAGTAATAGAATTCATTTCACACAGAGGATTTCCACTCAACCACTTCCTTCTTTGGACATCTGTTTTAGTCTTTCATTTGTTTATGGTGTATCGTTTGCATAGAACTGTTGTATGTTATGTGGCGAAACTATGTTTACATTCTATTACCTTGCTGTTAATTATATTATTTTCTTCCTTCCTTGTGCTTATTTAACATAAGAATCTTAAATGTAAACAATCAAAATGTGGAGAAAAGGCAAGGTAGTAATGGACGTAAAAGTTGTGGGATCTTATAAAGCACATAGGTGTTATGTGCTCCTGGAAACTGTCATCCTCCATTTTTATAATAAATTTGCAGAGCACTTTCCTCATGTTTGCAAGTTAGAGCTGATTGAACTGTATAATCAAAGTCTATTTTCTAGTGAATTGTTAATGATTAAAAAAACCCCAATACACAGGCTGTAAATTGGAAGGGGGAAGATTTACATTGGACATTAGGAATAAATTCTTCACAATGAGGGTGGGGAGGTCCTGGCCCAGGTTGCCAAGGGAAGCTGTGGCTGCCCCATCCCTGGAGGTGTTCAAGGCCAGGTTGGATGGGGCCTTGGGCAGCCTGGTCTAGTGGGAGGTGTCCCTGCCAAACGCAGGGGGATTGGAACTGGATGGGCTTTAAGGTCCCTTCCAACCCAACCCATTCTATGTTTCTATGAAATTATTCATGGTAGAGCGACATGTATGTCATCTTGTGCGTTAGTAAATTTTGTCATATCAGGGCATTAGTTAAGCTAGTTAGAACGGGACTGTGTTATAATTAGGCCCATGTCATCATAAAGAGGGTTTACATATACACATCTCTCAACTCTTAGAGCTCCACTCCCCAGTGGCACAGAGCTCTGTGATGCCACTGTGAGGGTGGCAGAAACCCAAAGCCCGTGGCTGATAACATCATCTGAGATGGCTATGGAGCTGCTGATCTTGCCATCCTCACAGGCCCTGAGGTGGCAGGGCTCTGGCCAAGGAGTGTTTCTTAAAGCAGTGGGTTTCCTCCTTTCCTAATGAAATCCATCTCACCATTCTCCCTGTGGGAATGCAGTGGTTCGTGGGTGGTGTGTGGCAGGGCCCACAGCTGGAGTCATGGTGGATGGGATTGGCCCAGATTTTAACTGGGATGTCAGCATCTTGTAGGCCATCACCCTGAGCAGGAAATTCCTGGGGGAGTCAGCTTGCCTTCCATCTTCTTTGGGTGGGAAAGACATTCAGGATATTGTATCAACAGCAGAACGGTGTTATGAAACCCACAACGCAAACTTAAAATGTGCCAGTGAATCTTGGCAAAATATAACTAAAGGGGAGAAAAATCGTTGTCTACAAGAGTGAGTACGCAGCAAGCAAACAGGGGATTTGTTTATGGCAGGAAAAGGGAAACCAGGGAAAAAAGAATGAAGCCAAGGAAGGAAAACTTAGCATTTTAGGATGAACTTACTGCTGAATCCCCTTGGCCTGAGACTCATCTCACAAGAAAAGTGAGAAATCCTGTCCTTTTTCAGAAGTTTTTAAACTCTGGTGGGCAAAGTACCGTGATGCATAATAGAAAATGCATATTTTTAACTTAGAGGGCATTGTCTTGGGAATAAGGGATTGACCCATTCACTATCTGCCTAATTTTGTTCTCTCCTGGTTGGAAAGTGAGTACTATAACAGCATATAATCAGTTTTGCAGGTTTTCTGTGTCATCTACTTCCTTTTATCCTCATTTGGTTTGTGAAATGATTAGCTAGGTACCTCTACAGTACCAAATTATTTGTTCAAAACCCTCTTTGATATGTATAGTGGCATTGTCAGAGTGAAAAGTTATTCTAGGCTTTGATGGAATGATGTCTAACAAGAAAATAAAAATTAATTTTTAAGTATCACAGATATATTTGCACTGAATTTTTGTAGCAAAAAAAAGAAAACAATTCATATCAGAACTTATATGAGTTTAATGTTACAAGCTCAGTATTTATGGGCATAGTATTTCAGATGCTACCCTTTGCCACTGTACTGAGAAAAATAATTATTTATCTTTCATGCATAGTGTAAATGGAAAGATTATTTTGTTTGTTTCTCAGTGGTGCTGTGTGTATCAGGTACATTTGGTCAGAAGGTCAGTAAGAGCCAGGTATCTGATTCTGTTTTAGACTTTAGATTGTGTCTCCTTTTATACCAATTTATCTTAATGGAAGCAGTTCACTTCCTTTATTTGTTTTATAATCTTTGAGTAATAAGGATATAAGAAAGAATTTCTTCACCATGAGAGTGGTGAGGCACTGGAACAGGTTGCCCAAGAGAGTTGTAGCTGCCCCATCCCTGGAGGTGTTCAAGGCCAGGTTGGATGGGGCTTGGAGCAGCCTGATTTAGTGGGATGTCCCTGCCCATGGCAGGGGAGTTGGAACTAGATGACCTTTAAGGTCCCTTCCAACCCTAACTAGTCTATGATTCTATGATAATAGCTGAATAAACAAGAAAGCCTTTTTTTTTTTCCAATTGCAATCAAATCAAATGGCATTCTGCCTCAAATAGTTTCTATTCTAAGCAATGCTATTTATACCTGTACAGAAATGCTCAGTTTCTCTGAGTTCTCAGTAACATAAAATGAGTTTTACTGCATAATATTTGGATCCAGTACCTAATAGCCTATAACAGGAACCAAATATAACAACCTTCTAGTGATTTAGTGCATCATCTTCGTGACTTCCTAGTAAGAGATTGACTTGCGCGAGGTGCTGACATAAGATAAACAGGGGGATCCAAAATGTTACAGCTTCCTTAGATTTAATTTATCACAGTTAGTGATCTGTTTTATATATGTAGCCTTACATATAATTCCAGGCAAATTACGTTTTTAAACTAGTTTTCAACAGTTTTATTAATCAGGGCATGAAATAGGAAAATTTGAGATTTTTTTTTTCAGGTAGTGGTTGACATCTACGATCTGTTATAAACATCAGAAGAGAAACATCTATGCATGATGATACATATCAATCCATAGGGGATGAATACTGTCATTATTCTAAAATGCTGGGAACTGATCTTATATGATCATCTTTTATTTGTAGCATTTGTTTACTTAGAATCGTAGAATCACAAGGTTGGAAGGGACCCACTGGATCGAGTCCAACCATTCCTAACACTCCCTAAACCACTTCTTATCCTTTGTAAGATCTTTGTGGCAAGGATGACTTTTTGTATCATATATAGATCAGTGGCTACCAAACTGTGACTCTGTACTTGATCTGGCTGGGATGGAGTTAATTTCCCCCATAGCAGCCCTCCTAGTGCTGTGCTTTGCATTTGTAGCTAGAACAGTGTTGATAACAATCCAGTGTATTGGCATCGAGGCTGTTTCTCCAGCATTCCCCCCCAAAGGCCAGTAGGCTGGGGGTGGGCAAGAGGTTGGGAAGGGACACAGCTGGGACAGCTGACCCAAACTGACCAAAGGGATAGTCAATGCTGTATGACATCTGCTCAGCCATAAAAGCTAAGAGAAAGGAGGAGGGGGGGGGGGGATTCGTTATTAAGGCGTTTGTCTTCTGAAGTTACTGCTACATGTACTGAGGCCCTACTTCCCAGGAAGTGGTTGGACATCGCCTGCTGATGGGAAGTGCAGAATAAATCTTTTTGTTTTCCTTTGCTTCCACACGTGGCCTTTGCTTTTCTTTTATTAAACTGCCTTTATCTTGACCCATGAGTTCTT
This sequence comes from Cuculus canorus, assembly GCF_017976375.1. Lineage (NCBI taxonomy): Eukaryota > Metazoa > Chordata > Aves > Cuculiformes > Cuculidae > Cuculus > Cuculus canorus. Next base: position 932,203 of record NC_071440.1, read on the forward strand.
TTTCATCTTATTTTTCTCCCCTCCCTGTCCTGCTGAGGAGGGAAGTGACAGAGTGGCTTGGTAGGCACCTGGTAACCAGCCAAGGTCAACCCACTGCAGACTCTTATCAAAATTTCTAGTCTTTAAAAAGTATAAGAAATAATAATAAAAAAGAAAATTTCCAAGTCATCCACGGAATTTATTTTTACATTCCTGGGCCATTAACATGGAAAATTTCCTATATTTTTTCAAGTGTCAGAATTGTTGTCATCCCTCACATACTAGAAATTAACAGTAAAAGTACCAGTTATTTTTTAAGCAAGCAAACATCTCTCTCTTCTGTATTATACATATAGATATTGCAAAGGAAAACGCTGAATCACCAAGAAGAGGAATGAGAATTCCAGACAGTTTCATATCTGAAGACTTCAAGCAGCTGTCTAAATCTAAGTAAAAAATATCTGTTGCTGGAAGGCACCAAAAAATCTTGTTTGTGACCCACTGCAAAAATCTTATACTCCCTTATGTGTTTTTTTATCCAAATTTGCCTTCCTATGCCAGTTTCTTTGATTCAAAACAAATGTTACAATGGGGAGGTATTATGCAAAATACAGCATTTCAGGAAAGAGGAAAGACTCCAGCTGTCATTTGAGATTTCTTCCATTTCTAAATTATACACTTCTGAAGATGAGCTTCCTGTTATTTACAGATGTCTCAGAATAGCACATCCAGAGGGATGGATTCTCACATCAATAGTGCTTGAATGACACCTCATTTTTTTAACTCTATTGGCCCTGGAATAGATTAACATGCTTTTTTTATGGATCTGCTACAGCTGATGGCTTACATACACTGTGACCATTCTGCTTGGAGTGTCTACCACATCAGAGCATCTTTGCTCCCACTTGAATGGCAGAGTGGAAAATCTGTGTCAAAGCTACACTAACCATATTCCTCCACTACTACCCCATCTCCATGACTTCAAAGTACTTTTGGTTTCATCTTTCTCTTTCATATCTTACTCTTGCTCTGAGTGTATGTGTCTAAGAAAAATGCCAGTTTAATAGCAACGAGTGTCCTTCCTACATAACTCAGAAAATGTTAAAGCCATCTTTATAGCTTCTGGATTTTCAGATGTAACCTCAAATTTCCAAGGAACAATTTGGAGGAGATGCAGCATGGTTTCTACTGTTACAGGGCTTTTAGGTAGATTACTTTACATCTGAGGACTGCCATAGCATCCACTTATGATTGTCAAGAAGCAGGCAACCATTTAGACATCTAGTTTCAATTTGTTCTCATGCTTTCTCTGTCAAGATGTTCCCTGGAGGCCAATGGCAATAGAATCCATGCCTAGATGACCAAGGAAGCTTTAACATGGGAATAGGATGAAACAAGCTGGACTGAGATAAGGTCTGCTTTTTGCTTCAAGTAACAGATGCAACATAGGCAGCATCAGTACAAATCTGTCTCCACTATTCTGCCAGCATCTCAAATCTGGAAGAGCGTGCAGTCATTAAGTGTTGAGGTTAGTAATTTTTTGGCCTAGTAACTGTGATTGAAAACATGGGTACCAAACAGTGATGATGATATGTAACTTTTTTTTCCTAACCAGCAAGAATTCCACTTCATTGGAAGCAGGTCTAGGCCTATGTTTTCTATTAAAAAAAACTCCAAAGCAACAAATAAAAAACCATCAATAAAAAACCATGTAGCCATTTATCCTTTTAGATACCTCACTACAGAGTTAGGTCCTAAACTTCAATTGAGTTTCTAGTATGCAGAATTCAGTGTTCTGCCTTGTTACAGTATGTTCCTACTTCTTTTTGAGAAACAGTAGCATTGCACATACGCTAACATAGTATGTACCCTATCGCCAGTTTTAGAAAAAATATATGTGATCTTCCACAATCTGAGGGGACTAGAATGGAAATTGTATAAATTAAAAGGAAGAAGCCTTTTCAAAATTTTTTGAGAAGCAAATGACAGACCTTTCAAGATACTAGAGGGAACACCTAAGAAGACACAGTACATCCTTCCTTTGAGTTTTAAGGATTTAGTAATTGTCTGTTTATCCTGCATATGCTGTTCTACATCACAAACGGGAATGACTGCAGATCAATGGAGAAAGCAAATAAAAATTTAAATGCCTTAGACAATTAAGAAGTTATAATTATTTTTGTTATTCTTTGGGCTGTGGTAGTAGCTTGAAATTGAGCCTGGAGCAGAACCTCTTCATGCTGTACAAGCACAGTGGTAAAAGATTACTCTCTTTTCCAAAGATTTCACTGTTCCTCAGAAGTGGAATACTTTGAGGGAGGGAAATCTAAGCCTTCAGACAAAAAACATGTATTTCTTTTTCTCTCTAAGTAATACGTCAATGCTTATATAACAAATATTATGTCTTTTACTGTTGAACATAATTTCCAGTCTAGGGAGCTTGGCATAGTAAACTGCTGTCTGAGATGTCCCTGGGTCAGATGTGATCTTGAGCTCAGGCATGTTCTAGTTTAGTCAGCCCAGTTACCTAAACAGGTTGTGCCCTGTGGTATGGAATCATTGCCCAGACTAAGGAATTCAACTCTGTCCCTCCTCTGCCCGCCTTTCATTTTTCTCTCTCCTTATTTTTTTAATCCCTCACTTCTCTATATCTCCATTGTTCTCTACTTTCTTCCCAAACAATGTCTTGTGGTTTGTTTTTTTTAAATCACCTTTTCTTTCAGTGTCTCTCCCTGTCAGTCATAAGCAGTCTTTGCTTGCAAATACCCAAGGGACAACCCCTCTTTCACTTTGTCTTGCTTCAGGTGTGTGTTTCCCAGGTGTATTCCTCCGTTCTCTTGCTATCAATTCTCATTTGACCCATTATGCTCTCCTGTTTTATAACAGGATTCCCTCAAATCTGATTCTGGACATTGCGTCATAAACCTGATGATGGTGCTGTAACTAGGGACAAGGTCTGACACAAAATAACTGAGACTAACCCTATAGCTGGAGAACCAAGAGTGGGAGGGGAGAGACAAATAGATGATTCTAGAACGTGTTCTAACCTGTCACAGTGAGACAGGGCTCAACCCCTTCACTCAGTGCAAGTGGACACGTGTTCAAATATAGACATTTTCTTACCCTCAGTCAGAAACTGTTGGTGTGCACCAGCCCACAGTGCTTTGTCTATGAAGCAGTTTTTAGCAATAACAACAGCCCTGTGCTTCAGCACCCACCCTATTCACCAGACCTGGCTCCTTCTTCCCAAATATCAAGTCAGTGCTCAAAGGAACCCATTTTTTGTCAGTAGATGTGAAAGCACAAACAATGGAGATCCTCAACGGCCCTTCAGAAAATTATCTGTCGAATTGCTTTGAACGTTGGCAGCATTGTATGCAGCTGTGGGTTGGCTCAGAAGGAAACTGTTTTGAAGGTGAGCATAACTGATTTTCTTAATTTGTTAAATAAAAGATTACAGGCATTTTTTTTTGTGTCTGACCTCATATGTCATTCCCCTACAAAGTGATCTACAGAAAGATAAAGCAGACTCCATAACTCTCATTCCTCCTGCATGCAGAATGTAAATCTTATTTCTCTTTAGACCACTTCATATTGCCAGTGTAGGATTCATAACACAAACTAAAGCTTATGTAGATCTTAAAACAAGTGCCTATAAACCAAAAGAAAATAGCACTTGTAGTGCTTGTATTTCAGTGGTAGCACTATCATAATGGTTCACTGTCTGTAATTTGCAGGAAAGACCAGCTTTCTTGAAGTGTTTGAAGATTTCCTAGTACAAAACAAAAATTGCTTAATGTCAAAGAGGTCAGCTTATGCTGTCTTTATTTCTGCTGCTTAACATTCATGGATGAGCTAAACCGCATTAAATTACTGTAAAGGTGTTTTGAGAAGTCAGTGGAAAGAAAATGAGAAGGAGGAAGATGTTCTTACCTATTTTTTGCATCAATGCTTTTATTGATGTAGAAGTTTTTACAGTGAGGAATTTAATTATTATAACATTGTTGCTGAAACTGAGTGACCAAAAACTACAGTCTATTTCTAAAAGCTTTCAATATCTGCTGCTCCTTTTGAGGAGTAATAGTAGCTTTAGTTACCTTTATTAAAAATGTGTGTAACTTTCAGTGATTGTTGTGATGTTGAACGTATAATTCTCAAGTGTTTTATCCCAGAGTGCTGGAACTTGCTCACCTCAGTCTGTGCACTCATTAAGGAGCCTCATTGTCTAATGCGGATCTTTGAATTGAGCTATGCAGCAAAGTGATTAAAAGTTAGATCTTTAAAGCTGTTCTTAAACCTCTCCCTTCTCTTCCTCCTTTCTCCTCTAGTCACTCTAGTTAAGTATTTTAACTACTCATGCAACAAATTGAATATATAAAACAAAAAAGGTACTTTTTTTCCTTTTAAGATTGTTTCGGTCTCTGATCTAATAATGCAGCAATACCAGTTTTTGTTGCTTCAGGATTGGTACTGTGACAGCTTGCTTAGTCAGAAATGGCTGTGTTGCAGTGGGTTGGGTTTTTCTTACATCAGAAACACAGCTTCACAATAAAGTTTACCACAGAGGGAACAGAAGACCAGTCTCTTTTGTGAATTATATATGAAACATAAAGAACCATGGTGAAGTGACAGGGCCTGATGGACAGGCCCAGAGCAATGTGGGTGACCCATGGATGGTTTGTATTGCATTGCTCTGTACTGTTCAGTCTGTAACTTCTCACATTGCTATGATCAGTGGAATTGTGCTGTGCTATCCTTGATGCAGAAAGCGTAAGTGCTTCATGGCTGGCATTAGCCGCAAAATTGGTTTGTGCCACCTTAATTGTAGCTTCTCAAGTATACAAGACAAGAAGCCTATCAACACCCTGGCTGACCAATCAGCACAAGCTACAGCCCCTTAGCCTAAAGTTAAGAGATATCCAGCTGCTTCCTCCTCTCCTCTCCTCTCCTCTCCTCTCCTCTCCTCTCCTCTCCTCTCCTCTCCTCTCCTCTCCTCTCCTCTCCTCTCCTCTCCTCTCCTCTCCTCTCCTCTCCTCTCCTCTCCTCTCCTCTCCTCTCCTCTCCTCTCCTCTCCTCTCCTCTCCTCTCCTCTCCTCTCCTCTCCTCTCCTCTCCTCTCCTCTCCCTCCCCTCCCCTCCCCTCCCCTCCCCTCCCCTCCCTCCCCTCCCCTCCCCTCCCCTCCCCTCCCCTCCCCTCCCCTCCCCTCCCCTCCCCTCCTCTCCTCTCCTCTCCTCTCCTCTCCTCTCCTCTCCTCTCCTCTCCTCTCCTCTCCTCTCCTCTCCTCTCCTCTCCTCTCCCCTCCCCTCCCCTCCCCTCCCCTCCCCTCCCCTCCCCTCCCCTCCCCTCCCCTCCTCTCCTCTCCTCTCCTCTCCTCTCCTCTCCTCTCCTCTCCTCTCCTCTCCTCTCCTCTCCTCTCCTCTCCCCTCCCCTCCCCTCCCCTCCCCTCCCCTCCCCTCCCCTCCCATCCCCTCCCCTCCTCTCCTCTCCTCTCCTCTCCTCTCCTCTCCTCTCCTCTCCTCTCCTCTCCTCTCCCCTCCCCTCCCCTCCCCTCCCCTCCCCCTCCCCTCCCCTCCCCTCCCCTCCTCTCCTCTCCTCTCCTCTCCTCTCCTCTCCTCTCCTCTCCTCTCCTCTCCTCTCCTCTCCTCTCCTCTCCTCTCCTCTCCTCTCCTCTCCCCTCCTCTCCCCTCCCCTCCCCTCCCCTCCCCTCCCCTCCCCTCCTCTCCTCTCCTCTCCTCTCCTCTCCTCTCCTCTCCTCTCCTCTCCTCTCCTCTCCTCTCCTCTCCTCTCCTCTCCTCTCCTCTCCCCTCCCCTCCCCTCCCCTCCCCTCCCCTCCCCTCCCCTCCCCTCCCCTCCCCTCCTCTCCTCTCCTCTCCTCTCCTCTCCTCTCCTCTCCTCTCCTCTCCTCTCCTCTCCTCTCCTCTCCTCTCCTCTCCTCTCCTCTCCTCTCCTCTCCTCTCCTCTCCTCTCCTCCGACCTTGGCCACGTTCTTGGAGGAGGTGGGGTGGTAAGCAGGGGGGCCAAGCTCTGCTTTTTGGGGTGATGTAAGTTGTTTGTTCAATGGTATAAAAGCTAGGCAGTGGTTGGAGACCTCACCCATGAGTGGACACAGTGCATGGGGACCCCAATTGCTGGGACAGTGTCTCCAAAACTCACTGTGAAAAAAAGGGCTCCCTGGCAACTGCAGATCAGGATGGTGATGTACCATTCTTAATTGCTATACTTATTCTCCTGTAGCAATGATTAGACACATTGCCTTGAAAGCTGTTACTGTTAACTTCTTGTTGATCCCTACTAATCATTTGTCACCTTCCTTGCTGTAATAAGTTGAGTAAAACTTGATTTCACAGCGTATTTGAGAGTTTGAACTTTTATGCTGATTGTGCTTTGTGCTAGAAGTCCACAGTTGGTAATCTTACCAACCATCCTTTCCAAGGAGGTTCAGGTCATCCTGCTGAGCATCATAATTTAAGAGCTGCTGTCCCTCTGCTTCCGCATTGGCAGTGTGTTCTGCTGCCAGCTGTAATGTATATCAACCAGCTATGTATGTTTTATCTTCATTCAGATTAAATTCCTTTTCTGACTCAACTTTCAATGAATCTTTGTGGGTCTTTCAGGTCACTAGAAAGCATCTCCTCTGCTTTGAGTTCCTGTTTTCAGCAAGTGGGCCATTTATTCTTTCTGTAAATAATAAAAATCACTCAGTACAAAACATAATGCCCATCAGTGGCAGCACAAGTTAAAATCCTTAAATAAATTTTGCTTTATCCTTTTCATTTAATACTTTTTTTTTTCTCTGAAAGAACATCTTTCAACCACATCAATTCCAAAAGAGACAGAAGACAACCTATGCTTTTCACACTGGAGAGAGCTAAAGGATATTTGCAAAGTCTACTGTAGTTTTGTTTATTATCAACAGTTTCACACTACTTAAAATTTTGATATGTGCAGTTAATAAATTGGGCAGGTGCACTTAAGAATTGCTATGGCCTATATAAGCATGTGCTATTACAGCATTAGAGAAAGGCAAAAAGAGATTTTTGTATGCATTGCATTTCATTATTAACAATAAAACAGATCTGGTGTTCAGCAGTAGCTTAGAACACATGGGCAGTTTTGCAAGCAAACCAAGGCTTAATTTATTTTTGAATACAGTGATGCAGTGCAGGAGGGCTACCCCTTGTGGTGAGTTGATCTTGGCTGGCCACTAGGTTCCCACCAAATGCTCTATCACTGGACAGGAGTGATAGCCCTCCATCAACTGGACAGGAGGAGAAAACATGATGAAAAGCTCATGAGTCAAGATAAGGACAAGAAGATAACTTACCATCACAGGCAAAACACACTCAACTTGGGGAAATGAATTTATTGCCAATCAAATCAGAGTAGGATAATGAGAAATAAGAAGAAATCTAAAACCACCTTACTCTCCCTTCTTCTTGGGCTCAACTACACATGCTCTTCTCCTGCTCTGCCATGGGGTGCCTCCCATGGGAGACAGTTCTTCATGAACTTCTCCAAGATGGGTCCTTCCCATGAGCTGCAGTCCTTCAGGGATAGGCTGCTCTAGCATGGGTCCCACATGGGTTCACAGGTCCTGCCAGAAACCTGCTCCTGCACAGGATCCTCTCTTCAGGTTGCAGCTTCCTTCAGGGCACATCCCACCTGCTCTGGTGTGGGGTCCTTCACGGACTGCTCTATGGATATCTACTCCACTGTGGACCTCCATGGACTACAGGGAAACAACCTGCTTCACCATGGTCTTCACCATGGACTGCAGGGGAATCTCTGCTACAGCACCTGCAGCACCTCCTCCTCTTCCTTCTTCAGCTTCTTGGTGTCTGCAGAGATGTTTCACATATTCTCACTCCTCTATCATAGCTGCTGTTGCTCAGCATTTTTTTCCCCCCTTTCTTAAATGTGTTATCCCAGAGGCGCTACCACTGTTGCTGATTGGCTTAGTTCTGACCAGCAGCGGGTCTGTCTTGGAGCCACAACTGTCTGTGTCCAACATGGGGGCAACTTCTGGCAGCTTCTAACAGAAGCCACCCCTGCAACCCCCCTCCCCAAAACCTTGCCACAGAAATCCAATACATTCCCTTTTCAGCTGATATTACCACATCTTCCTGTCTTCTAGTTGGCTTCTCCACCACTTGTGTCAGGAAGTTATCATCACTGCTCTGCAGGAATCTCTTGGATCGTATGTGGCTAGCTGTGTTGTCTTTCCAGCAAATATCTGGGTGGTTGAAGTCCCCCATGAGAACCAGTAATGCAGTAGGCTCAGCCTACTGCAATTGCAGTTCTAGCATGAAGAAGAAATGCAGTTATATGAAAAGAACCAAAAAAGGTACTAAAAATACAAATATTTAGAATTCTAAGTTCCAATATTTTGTTTCAGTGCGAGGTAAATATTTATGGGAACATTCTTTTATCTCTGATGACTCCTATTTGAGTGATCTTTATTAAAATACTACTTTCTGCTGAATTTTGTACAAGTCTTGCATTAAACTAATGTAATCACACAGCATAAAACCAAAACTGTATTGAAGAAAAATTAATAATCCAGAATTAACAATTACAAATGTGGGTCATTTTCTATCTGCATCACAAACTACTGAAAATGTCAGTCTCCAGTACACAGTGTCAAGAAATCCTGATCCTGATTTCTTCTCTGCTAAATAAATTCCTCCATGGTAGCCAAAAGAAGTAATGAACCACCCCCACAGAAGACTTATTTGGTTGTAAGAATATTTTTCTAAAAGCTTGCTATAATGGCTTAAGCAGCTACTGCTACTCTTTATTCAAGTGGAAAAAAAAAATCTTTAAAGTGGCAAAAGACTGGAGGTATTGCTAGTATACAAATTATGCATTTTGTTCCATACAATTTCCATTATCAGAAAAAGGAAATAATATAGACAGTTCTTTGATCTACTCCAAGTTACTGATGTGATATTGATATGCAAAAATTAGTAAAAAAACCTCTGTGTTTCCCAATGAAGTGTATTTCTAGGTGATAGGTTCTATGTTACTGCACTAAGGAAGTGTGCATTGGGAGAGCATTATATTGTCTCATGACTTTTCCTAGTGTATAATGTTCAAGGACTTTCATTACTGAACATTTCACTTGAGAGAGCAACCTACTCTCAGACCTTCCTTGCTCTCAGAATAATACATTGGAAAAACTATATCTTCATGTAACAGCATGGCACGCTTGCCTTCTTAATTAAGAAGAATTTTGCTTGACATGGAAACTGTGTTAGTAACTTTTGATTTCTTGCTACTAATCTTTCTGCACTCTAGGCAGTTTTCAAGTTCAGGTTGATGAAACTATTCACAAATTTTCATCAAATTTACAAACAAATTTGGTCATAGTATATATTTCCTTTGTTCGAAATTTTCCCAAATTCCATAATAATTTTATTTCAGTCGCAAGCTGAATGAGCAACTGTAGAAACATTTTATATTAACAAAGGCCACGATGCCCTTGAAGGACCATGAACGGTGCAGTAAGAGGAAACAACTGATAGCAACAGTAAGCTATGGCTGTATGGCCAGAAGCTGAGAGGGAGGTGTAAGTTAGAAAAGTAGAAATCATGATAACTTAGGGGAAAAGCATGTAAAATGTGCAAAGCTAATTAACCAAGTAAGTGTTTGATCCAGGCGCATGGACAGTAGCAACTAACCAATAGTAGTATAAACTTATACGTGTGAACAGTTGTTTGTAACCAATCAAATGATGCCAAGTTTTAGATGCAACATAACATTGTGTATATAAGGAGCTCGCGAAGAGCAATAAAAGTCTTCGATCCAAGATATCGGAGTCCGTGTCATCAATCTCCCCAAACGGTGACCCCAACGTTCGTGTGGTGCAGCAAGAGAGCCGCTGATCTGGGGATATGAGAGATGCTGGAAAGGATAGCACACAGGGGAGACATCTCAGCTGAACAATCGTCTTGCTGGCTGGACCAAGCGGACAAAAGGAGAAAGCCCCTGGGCCCACAATCACCTGTTCCACGAGATTCAGGTGAGCAGCTGAGAAGCTAAGTAGTGTAAGATGGGAGTGAATATGTCGACAGAAGAAAAGGCAACAGTAAAGATGTTTAAGCCTATATTGAAGAGGAAAGGAGTTCATTATGAAGAACATAAACTGGAATTGTTATTAGCATGATTAAGGAGTAAGAATGTGCCCGTGGAATCACTGTGTGTTTTTGACATTGGGACTTGGAAGGAGGCTGGTGAATTACTGTTTGAACATGCCACAAAGGGAGATTTAAATGCTTCACGTGTGTTAATGACATGGAGATTGCTATGTGAAACACTGAAAGATTTTAAAGCACAAGAAGATCTAGCAGAGGCTGGTGCCTTAAACAATCCTGACCCTCCTGGTCCGGTATTGAAGGACCTAAAGGCGACTTCTAAAAGGACTTCAATGAAAATAAAAAAGTGATCACCATTGTGGAGTGATTTTGAGGATGAGGAAACTTTTAAGAAACAATCATATCCAACTACAGACAGGACTTATAAGATGCCCTCTGAACTTGTGAGAGAATCCGAGCCACAAGGTAAAGGCGAATGATTAACTGTAGTACAATCCTCTGCCCCACCTCTTTCCGATGTAAGATCTCCACTGAATACCACTAATCTGCTCCTCTGTCCTCCACTACCAAGTGAAACTTCTGAGGATGAAAGTAATTCAGATGTGCTCGAGGAGGGAGGCGCAGCTGCGGAGACAGGTTGAAATGTTGCAAGTTTTTCCCATGATTTATTAAGAGATGCAGATCTTCGCAGGGAATCAGTTAGTTATGAAGCGATAAAAGAAATTAAAAAAGCTGTAAAAAGAGAAAGTACTGACTGTTTCGCTGCCAAGCTGCCCATCGCCCCAGTGCTTGAATCAGCCACCCCCCGGCTCCAACGCATGCATGAATAATTCACAGCCGCCACAGGATAGTCTTTGCCGCGAAAATGCTCTAACAACCAAAGACTATTACCTGTTAAACAATCGATACAAACCTTATTTTATAATACATGTGCATATTTTAAGTGTTGTATGTGTTCGGTACGATGTATAGTTTAAATATTCATACCATTGTGCTATTCTTATTGACTGGTTGTAAACAACACTGTATAGGTATATTAAGCCAGGTCTCAAAAGAGTGGTTCTGTGTGTGTGCGCGCGCACGCGTGTGTGTGTGTGTGTTTTAAGTGCTTTAAATGTTTGTAAGATTTGCTAATTGGGTTTTGGTTATAGGAGTTTGAGCTTCTGTTTGTTTTGATTAATCTTAAAAAAGCAGCTCTCAGAGCTTTCAATCTCAAACGTCCACTAAGCCGGCAAACGGGTAGATTTACCTGGGACCTTTGAAGTGAAAGGCTGCAGAGGACAAATTTTTAAAATACCTAGAAAAAAAGAAAGAGAGAGAAAAGAAAATGAAAAAAAATAGAAAAAAGAAAGAAAATAGAAAATACAGAAAGAAAAACAGAAAATAAAAAAAAAGAATATAGAAAAACAGAAAAAAGAACATAGAAAATAGAAAAAGAAAATGGAAAAAAAACCCAGCCCTGTGGCTGTGTGTGAGTTCTCCTCCCACCCACCCCCCCTTACTCCCCCCTTTCTCCTGATATTTTTGAATATGAAGGGTTTTTTACTTTCACCTTGGGAGTCATTATCTCTCTCGGGGGGGGGGGGTAACAATTTATGAAGAACACTCTGCATTCCAGTGTCCCTTCTTAGATCAGCAACTGCTGGGTCCCAGTGCAGACAACCATAAAGGGGATTTTAGCCAGACACTAATGAGAGCATGATTTAAGAGTTCAAAAGGAGGATCCTCTGAGAGTAAAAAACTGCAAAGGAATAGAAAAGTTAATGCATTTGCAGCCTTGAGAATTCCCATACAGGTGAAAACAGACAAAAGAAGCCAGGAATTCAACAATGCCTGGACTGTTACCATAAATGTCGAAAAGGTTGTCACTTTACAAATCAATGTCGTTTCAAATATGATATTGGGGGTAAACTGTTGACATTAAAGAACAAAGGAAACCAGCAACCCAGCATGCAGCGGAGACATGTGACAACAGTAAACGCTCCAGCTTGGATCTTCTCCAGAGCCTCAATCACAATAAGGGATTAATATGCTCACAAGGTATCGCTCCAAGATTTTCGTCCCATCGGTAATGGTTTAAGTGCTTGGTTAGTGGGTCATTCGAGTGTTACTTTGCAAAGTCTTTTTGTGTAACCTGGTGTTATTAATTCTGATTTTACTGGACAAATACAAGCTATGATTTATATTCCTTTCCCACCTGTGTATATCACCCAAAGCAGTTGTGTTGCTCAATTAATACCATTTCAAAGATCGTATTAGAGAAAATAGACCTTCAGTTTGCACCTGAAAAAATTCAAACCTGGAAATATCTTGAGTGGAAAATTTTGAATGCCACAATTGAACCTCAGCAAGTCAAATTGCAAATAGTAGTTAAAACGATTCACAAAAGCTCCTAGGAACAATCAATCAAGTTAAATCTTATTTTGGTATTACTAATGCAGAACTAAATCCATTATTTGATCTTCTTAAGGGGGACATGGCTTTAACAGCACCTCCTACTCTTACGAGTGACAGTGATGCACAAAAAACTTTGGGCAAAATTGAAAAAGCCATTACTCAGAGAAAAGCCCACAGACGACTTGATGGTCATCCAATGTGTTTGTTTGGTTTTGTTACTCTGTGTCAGGCATTCGGTCTAATAGCACAGTTAGTACCTTTTAAAAGTAAAGCTCCCCAAACTGAAAACAAAGAAAGGGCAAGTGGAGGCTTTGGATCTACAGGACAAGATAAACAGATAACAAGGGCATTAGAAATTCAAAAATCAAACCCACAATTAAAGTTGACATTGATATTAGAAAATCAAACAATTCAAATAACTGTGTTGGTGGATACTGTTGCAGATGTCGTAGTCATGGCAGAAAAAGACTGTCCTGAAGGGTGGCCGTTGGTCAGTCCTCAAGGATTTATAGAGACTGGAATATTTTAGTTATTGACTGGTTTGGGGTTTTTTTTACCATACCTATTGACCCCAGTGATAGTGAAAAATTTGTTCCGACAACAAACTAACAGGGACTGGTGTAGAGATACCAATGGTGATGACCACAAGGGATGAAAAAATGCGCCAACAATGTGTTCACTTTATGTTGACCAAGCCCTACAAAGTTTTCAGAAAACATATCTACAGCTGTTAGTGTATCATTATATGGATAATATACTAGTGGTGGGGAAAGATAATTTGGAAAGGTATAAACAGGAATTATGTGATATGTTGCAAAAACATCAATTGCAAATCGCATCAGAAAAGGTGCAGAGTGTTGCACTATGGATGTATTTGGGGTGAAAAATTTTGGATAAAACCATCAGACCACAAAGGATATCATTTAGAATTAACATCCAAATGCTTAACGATGTGCAGATCTTGCTGGGTAATACCTATTGGATCAGGAATTTGATAGGGGTACATAATCAAACATTGTTACCTTTGTTTGAGTTGTTAAAAGGAGATACGGATATATTAGCACCAAGAAAACTAACAAAGGAAGCATAACAAACACTGGAAAATGCAGTAAGCAGCAGACAAGCACATCGTGTAGCATATAGGTGGCCTGTCAATTTTTTGATCATCAATAGCACTTATCATCCTGTTGGGTTAATAATGCAATGGGTTGAAACCGATTTGGACAAATTAAAAATTATAAAATGGCAATTCTTATCCAATCAGCCATCAAAGATGATTGTAACATGAGAAGAAATGTTTGCACAGATAATCAGAAAGGTCGTGATCGGATAGAGGAATTGAATGGGAAAGAGCCTGAAACAATAGTCATTCCAATGACAAAACGATATTTACAATGGAGTATGCAGAACAGTTTAGAATTACAAGTGGCCTTGGCGAACTTTAGTGGACAAATTAAAATTCATCATCCAGGCCATCGGTTGATAACTTTTTTGCAACAAGAATGTCTAGAGGAAAAATCTAAGTGTAGTACCACACTGATAAATGGGCTGACAGTTTTTACAGATGGGAGTGTAACACCTTATTGGCATTCCATATTCCCCAGCTGGACAGGCAATTGTAGAATGAACGCATTGCACCATCAAAACTCTTTTGCAAAAACAAAAACGGGGAGTAGGGAGAAACACCAGCAAACAGTTTAGCTAAGGTACAATATGTTATGAATTTATTATGATTGCCGGGAGATAATCCCTCTAATAGTGAAACGTGCAAACCATGCCAACAGGAATGATTGAACATAAAAATCAAGTGAAAGTCATGGTAAGAACTTGGGAAGGAAATTAGGAAGGTCCATTTCCATTGGTAACCTGGGGACGAGGATATGCTTGTGTCATTACAGACAGCAGTCCAAGATAGGTTCCATTGAAATGGGTCAGTAATAATGGATGCTTGTGTAGTGTATAATTATACCTATAACATCACTCAAAAAGGTCAGAGTGTAAATGCTAATTTACCTGTGTATAGAAACGCTGCAGCCTGGTACAGTTATACCTCTCCTAAAGTATCACATTCTTTTTCTTTTCCAGTTGCTTTGCCTGTAGGATTTTTTTCTGATTTGTGGAGACAGAGCGTGAGGAGGAATTCTATCAGAATTTAATGGTGGGCCATGTAGCCTTGGATGGCTTACGCTAACTCCCAATCTCATTATGACTTATAACAAGAAATGAAGTAAATGAAATAAATGATCTATCCATCAATTTGGGGCTGACTGTGAAAGTACAGTCACCTTTTTGCGAGCCTGGAGAAATTGTAGCTGCCTCAGGATTGGCTCCTGGAGTAGCAACTGCAGCAGCCTTGACAAAGCTGACAAATTTTGGATATTGGTTGAGTAAGCAGACTAATGCTACTTCAATGGCTTTGAGTGGCCTGTTAACTGATGTTCATAGTGTTAGGCATGTTACATTACAAAATAGAGCTGCAATAGATTTTTAGTATTAGCACAAGGACACTGGTGTGAAGAATTTGAAGGAATGTGTTGTATGAATTTATCAGACCATTCTGAATCAATACACCATCAATTGAAACAGTTGAAGGATTTGATGAAGCAATTACAATATAACAATGATTCAGATTGGTTAAGGCAGTTGTTGTCTGGATGGGGCATCGGAGGTTGGCTCCAAGAGCTAGTTATGAAAAATTGGAATCATTTTACTGCTGATCATTGTGATTTTAAGGATAATTCCTTGCATACTACAATGTGTCCAAGGAATGATAAAAAAGCAATATCAACAACTACATGCTCTAGTTGTCGAAGAAAAGAAAGGGGGAACTGTAGAAGCATTTTATATTAACGAAGGCCACGATGCCCTTGAAGGACCATGAACGGTGCAGTAAGAGGAAACAACGGATAGCAACAGTAAGCTATGGCTGTATGCCCAGGAGCTGAGAGGGAAGTGTAATTTAGAAAAGTAGAAATCATGATAACTTAGGGGAAAAGCATGTAAAATATGCAAAGCTAATTAACCAAGTAAGCATTTGATCTAGGCACGTGGACAGTAGCAACTAACCAATAGTGGTATAAACTTATACGCGTGAACAGTTGTTTGTAACCAATCAAATGATGCCAAGTTTTAGATGCAACATAACATTGTGTATATAAGGAGCTCGCGAAGAGCAATAAAGGTCTTTGATCCAAGATATCGGAGTCCATGTCCTCAATCTCCCCAAGCAACCTTGATATTTTAAAAATTATTGAAATCAATGAGTATCACTTGTGTAGACTAGAAGCATTGCTTTCCTGTGTTATGAGATGGTTCATTTTTGAAGCCGCACTCAATCCTACACTTGCTGAGAACAATGTCTCTGAACTGAAATCACTCTAAAGTACACAAATACCTTTTACAAGCTAATAAATTAGCAACAAAATTATTTAAAGATACTATTAACAAGAGTAAAATATAAGAAATGTATTATGCGTATCTTAGGCTATCAACATATGTGACTTATGCAAAGGAAAGTAGAATTAATTCATAATCTTGGTTATCTTTCCTTTATGGTCTCCAGAATTATGAAGGACATTCATTAATTGTTCAATAGTCCATTCTGGAAAACTTTTACTACTGAGTCATAGAATCATAGAATAGTTAGGGTTGGAAGGCACCTTAAAGATTATCTAGTTACAATGCCCCTGCCATGGGCAGGGACACGTCTCACTGGATCAGGCTGTCCAAGGCCCCATCCAACCTGGCCTTGAACACCTCCAGGGATGGGGCAGCCACAACTTCCCTGGGCAACCTGTTCCAGTGTCTCACCACTCTCATAGTGAAGAAATTCTTCCTTATATCACGCCCAAATCTGCCCCTCTCCAGTTCATACCTGTTCCCCCGGTCCTATCCCCACAAGCCCTTATGAATAGCCCTTCTCCAGCTTTCCTGTAGGCCCCCTTCAGGTACTGGAAGGTCGCTATAAGATCTCCTCTGAGCTTTCTCTTCTCCAGGCTGAACAAGCCCAACTCTCTCAGCCTGTCCTCGTATGGAAGGTGCTCCAGCCCTCTGATCATCTTTGTAGCCCTCCTCTGGACCCGTTCCAACAGCTCCATATCCTCCTTACTTTGAGGAATCCAGAACTGGACACAGTATTCCAGGTGAGGTCTCACAAGAGAGGAATAGAGAGGCAAAATCAGCTCCCTCGACCTGCTGGCCACGCTTCTTTTGATGCAGCCCAGGATACGGTTGGGCTTCTGGGCTGCGAGCACGCATTCCCAGCTCATGTTGAGCTTCTCATGGACCATTGAGTCACATTTCTACTTTTTACTTCAGTTTAAAGACAAAATATGTTCATAGAATCATAGAACCATTGAGGTTGGAAAAGACCTCTAAGATCATCAAGTCTAATCATCAGCCCAACACCACCATCCCTACTAAACCATGTCCCGAAGTGCCACAGTCACATGGTTTTTTTTGAACGCCTCCAGGGATGGCGACTCCACCACTGCTCTGGGCAGCCTGTTCCAATGCTTCACCACTCCTTCAATGAAGACATTTTTCATAATATCCAATCTGAACCTCCCCTGGTGCAACTTGAGGCTATTTCCTCTCATCCTATCATCTGTCAATTGAGAGAAGAGATGAACACCCACCTTGCTACAGCCTCCTTTCAGGCAGTTGTATAGAGCAATAAGGTCTCCCCTCAGCCTCCAGACTAAACAATCCCAGTTCCCTCAGACACTCCTCATAAGACCTGTGCTCCAGCTCCTTCCCCAGCTCCGTTGCCCTTCTCTGGACACACTCCAGCCCCTCAATGTCCTTCTTGTAGTGAGGGACCCAAAACTGAACACAGGATTCAAGGAGGGGCCTCACCAGTGCTGAGTACAGGGGCAGAATCACTTCCCTGGTCCTGCTGGCCACACCTTTTCTGCTACAAGCCAGGATGCTGTTTGTCTTCTTGGCCACCTGGACACACTACTGACTTACATTCAGATGGCTGTCAACCAGCACACCCAGTCTTTTTCCACTAGGCTGATTACTAGGCACACTTCTCCAAGCCTGTAGCGTTGCATGGGATTGTTGTGATCCAAGTGATAAATGATGGAGAGCGGCTTGGCAAGCTCCTCCACCAACTCCCTCAGGACCCTTGGATGGATCCCATCTGGCCCCATAGACTTGTGAGTGTCCAGGTCGCATAGAAGGTTGTTGACTACTTCCTCTTGGATTATGGGGGTTATTCTGCTATCCATCCCTGTCTTCCAGCTCAGGGGGCTGAATACCCTGAAGATAACTGGTCTGACTATTAAAGACTGATGTGAAGACGGCATTAAGCACCTCAGCCTTTTCTTCAGCCTCAGTAGCAATGTTCCCCTCCATATCCAGTAAAGGATCATAGAGTCATAGAACCATAGAATGACCTGAGTTAGAAGGGTCCCTCAAGGATCATCTAGTACAACTCCTATCCCTGCGTAGGACAACCCCAGCATTCACACCATGTGTCTGAGGGCCTTGCCCAAATGCTTCTTGAAATATTATCAGGCTTGTCTTGAATATTATCAGGCTTGGTGCATGACTACTTCCTTGGGGAAGTAGTCCATGGGTCACTCGTATCATTTTAGGCCTGTCAAT
Source organism: Cuculus canorus (assembly GCF_017976375.1). Classification (NCBI taxonomy): domain Eukaryota; kingdom Metazoa; phylum Chordata; class Aves; order Cuculiformes; family Cuculidae; genus Cuculus; species Cuculus canorus. Next base: position 950,286 of record NC_071440.1, read on the forward strand.
CAGGCCCAGTCACTTCAGGAGCTTGTTCCAGTGCTCCACCACCCTCTGGGTGAAGAACCTTTTCCTGATATCCATCCTAAACCTCCCCGGCACATCTTCCTGCCATTCCCTCAGGTTCTATCGTTGGTCACCAGAGAGAAGAGACCAGCTCCTCCTCCTCCCCTTGTGAGGAAGCAGTAAACTGCGATGAGGTCCCCTCTCAGTCTCCTCCTCTCCAGGCTGAACAGATCAAGTGACTTTAGCTGCTCCTCATACAAATTCCCCTCTAGACCCTTCACCAACTTTGTGGGCCTCTGCTGGATGCTCTCCAGTAGCTTTAGATCCTTTTTATCCTGTGGCACCCAAAACTGCACACAGTACTTGAGGTGGGGCCTCACCAGTGCAGAGCAGAGCAGGGAGATCCCCTCCTTTGCCCGGCTGGCAATGCCATGCTGGATGCACCCCAGGACACGGTTGGCCCTCTTGGCTGCCAGGGCACTGCTGGCTTGTGTTCAACTTGCCGTTGACCAGAACCCCCAGATCCATTTGACGCAGGGCTGCTCTTCAGCCTCTCTTTCCCCAGTCTCAATGGACATCCAGGGTTGCCGTGTCCCAGGGGCAAAACCCAGCACTTGCCCTTGTTAAACTTCATGTGGTTGGTGATTGCCCAGCTATCCAATTTGTCCAGATCCCTCTGCAGGGCCTCTTTGCCCTCAAGAAAGTCAGCAGCTACCTGCAACAGGAAACTTGGTTAGGAAACCTTCGCGTCCTGCATCCAGGTCATTTATGAAGACGTTAAAGAATACTGGTCCCAAGATGGATCCCTGCGGAACCCCACTAGTGACTGGTCGCCAGCCCGATGTAACCCCATTCACTGTGACCCCTTCAGCCCACCTGTCAGCCAATTGCTCACCCACTGCATTATGTGTTTATCCAGCTGGACGCTGGACACTTTGTTCAGGAGGAGTCTGTGAGAGACAGGATTAAAGGCTTTGCTGAAATCCAGAAAGATTACATCAGCTGATTTTTCTTGGTCAACCAGGTGGGTGACCTTGTCGTAAAAGGAAATTAAGTTTGTCAGGCAGGACCTTCCCCTTATGAACCTGTGCTGACTGGGACCAATGACTGCACTGTCTTTCAGGTGTTTTTCAGTAGCTCCCAGAATAATCTTCTCCATAATCTCACTAGACACTGAAGTGAGACTGACAGGCCTGGAGTTACTGAGGTTGTCCCTACTGCCCTTCTTGAGGACAGGGACAACATTTGCCACCTTCCAGTCAACTGGTACCTCTCCAGATTCCCAAGAGCATTGGAAAATCATTGAGAGAGGTCTCGCTATGACCTCAGCCGTCTCTTTAAGTGCCCTGGGATGAAGCCCATCAGGCCCCATCAACTTATAGGGACCCAACTGGAGCAGCAAATCCCGCACAAGTTCAGGGTTGTTTGGGAGTTTAGCATTTGCACAGTCTTGATCCTCCAGCCCAGGGCTCTGGGACAGGCCGAGCCTATCATCGGTGTTGAAGACTGTGGTGAAGAAAGCATTAAATGCCTCTGCTTTGTCTAAATCCCTGTTTCTGAGGTGTCCATGCTCATCAAGTAATGGGCTGATGCTATTTCTGCCTTGCCTTTTGCTATGAACATATTTTAAAAGGTCCTTTTAATTGTCCTTCACAGTGCTGGCCAGTTTCACCTCCAATGGAGCTTTGGCCATGAGCATTTCTGCCCTACAGTGGTGAACAGCATCCCTGTAGTCCTTCCACGTCACCCATCCTTGTTTCCACTGGCCATACACCTTCCTTTTATGCCTCACTTCCAGTAGGAGATCCCTGCTCAGCCAGGCCAGCCTTCTGCCTCACTTGCGTAACTCCCAGCATTTCAGGATTGCCTGGTCCTGTGCTCCTAGGAGGTGGTACTTAAAAAGTGACCAGCACAGATGGACCCCAGCACCTTCAAAAGCTTTTTCCCAGGGGACCTTGCTAAGCAGCAACCTGAACAACCTGAAGCCTACTTTCCTCATACCCAGAGTTGAGGTCTTGCTGTCAGTTTTCCATTGATGTTAAACTTGACTGCTTCATAGTCGCTGTGGCCAAGGCAGCCTCCAATCGCCACTTCACCCATGAGACCCTCTCTGTTAACTAGCAACAAATCAAGGAAGGCATTTTTCCTCATTGGTTCCCTCAGCACCTGTGCCATGAAGTTATCATCCAGAGAGTTTAGGAACCTTCTGGACCTCTTTGTCCCAGCTGTGTGGGATTCCCAGTTGATATTGGGTAAATTGAAGTCCCCCATGAGGACAAGGGCAGATGACTTGGAGGCATCCCCTAGTTCCTTAAAGAATGACTTGGTGTCGTCATCCTGGTTGGATGGCCTAGAGCAGACCCCCATAACGACATCTATTATTTTAATTGGCTGTCCCTTAACCCTCACCCAGAGGCTCTCAACTCTGCCATCGCCAACTGCAAGCTCCATGCATTCCAGCCCTTCTGCTACATATGATGCCTCAACTGCCCTGTCTATCCCTCCTGAAGAGCCTGTAACCATCCACCATGGCACACCAGTCACAGGACTCATCCCACCAGGTTTCACTAATGCCAATAATGTCATATCTTTGGGACTAGGCCAAGGCTTCCAGCTCCTCCTGCTTGTTCCTCAGGTTGCGCACATTCATATAAAAACACTTCAAGTTTGGTTCATTGTGCCCATCTCCTCGTGGAGCAGCCTGAATCTCACTAGGATGCAGCTACTCAGATGCTGGCATGCCTTCCCATTGCTCATCCCTAACCAGCCTGCTATTGCCCCTTTCCTCCTTCAGACCTAGTTTAAAGCCCTATCAATCAGCCCTGACAGCTCTTGAGCAAAACCCCTTTTCCTCTTCTGTGAGAGGTGCCTGCTATCGGATGCCAGTAGACCTGATGATGAATAGACCATCCCATGGTCGAAAAAGCGAAAGTTCTGTTGATGACACCAATCTTGGAGCCACACGTTGACCAGTTGGGTCTGCCCACTCAATTCTATATTCTTCCCCGCTACTGAAAGGATTGAACAAAACACTACCTGTGCACCCGAGCCTTTTACCAACCATCCCATGGCTCAGAAATCCCTTTTGATTGCTTTAGGATTTCTCCTTATTGTCTCTTTGCTGCCTACATGAAAAAACACTAGTGGGTAGTAGCCTGAAGGCATTACCAAACCAGGGAGGTTTCTGGTGATATCTCTTACCCTGGCCCCAGGGAGGCATCAAACTTCCCTGTGGGTTGGATCTGGTCAGCATATCGGACCTTCTGTTCCCCTCAGAAGGGAGTCACCTATGACAACTACCCTTCTTTTTGCCTTTACATGAGTGGTGGTAATGCGAGGTATTGACTGCCTAAATGACTCCTCCATCCCAGAAGGACCTACGCCTGCATCATCAGCTGTTTGCCCATCCAATTCCAGGGCCTCAGACCTGTTGTGTACAGCCACCTTGGAAGGTGAGGCAGGCTGAGAGTGGATTCACCTGCCACCCCGAGCAGTAACCTTTTTCCATCCTCCCCTCTCTAACAGGGCCTCCTCCATCTACCTGATAGTGAGAGGAGGGTGGGGAGTCTGTCTCCTGTGCTGCACTTGGCTGGTGCATCTCTCTCAGGTATTGCAGTCAATCTCCTTCTCTGACTCCCTGATACTCCTCAGCCTGGACACCACCTCCCAAAGCTCTGCCACCAGGCTGAGCAGTTCCTTTACTTGGGCACATCTCCCACAGGTTACCTCACTGCTGCTGCCCAATACTGACCCAAAACTCAGTCTCACCCTGCATCCCTCAGGACTCTGGGATGCATCTCATCAGGTCCCATGGATTTCATATATGTTCAGATTCCTCAAGTGGTCATGAACCTGCTCCTCCTCTACAGTGGGAGGGGATCTACCCCCCTGGTCACTGTCTTGCTGTCCCATGACCCAGGAGGGGTGAGGAGAGCAGTTATCAGTGAAGACTGAGGCAAAAAAGTTGTTAAGTCCCTCAGCCTTCTCGTCATCTGTTGATACGAGGTCACCATTCCCAACCATCAGTGGGGGTACATTCTCTTTAACCTTCCTCTTTTGATTGATGTACCTGTAAAAGCCCTTCTTGTTGGTCTTTACTTCCCTTGCCAAGTTCAGCTCCAGCTGTGCCTTGGCCTTCCTGACCTCATCCCTACAAAACCAGGTTGCATCCCAGTGGGACAGGAAGGGTAGGAGAGGAGGTGGTGTAGCCCTCTATGTTAGAGAGTGCTTTGATGTCCTCGAGCTCAATTACGGTGAGGAAGGGACTGAGTGCCTGTAGGTTAAAATCAGAGGAGCCCACAAGAAGGCAGACATTGTGATGGGAGTCTGTTACAGACCACACAGCCAAGAAGAAGCAGCTGACGAGCTCTTCTATAAACAGCTGGGGATAGTCTCTAGATTGCTACCTCTTGTCCTCATGGGAGACTTCAATCTTCCTGATATCTGCTGGGAGTACAATACAGCAGAAAGGAAGCAGTCTAGGAGGTTGCTGGAGTGCGTGGAAGACAACTTCCTCACACAACTGGTGAGTGAGCCGACAAGGGAGGGTGCCCTCCTGGACCTGCTGTTTGTGAACAGAGAAGGCCTTGTGGGGGATGTGACGGTTGGAGGATGCCTGGGACAAAGGGATCCTGAGATGATAGGGTTTCCAGTTCTAGGTGAGAAGAAGGGGATTAGCAAAACAGTCACATTAAACTTCCAGGGGGCAGACTTTGGCCTGTTCAGAAGGTTGGTTGGCAAAGTCCCATGGGAGACAGTCCTTCAGGGCAAGGGAGCCCACGAGGGCTGGGCGCTCTTCAAAGCTGAAATCCTAGCAGCTCAGGAGCAAGCTGTCCCCATGTTCCGGAAAAGGAGCCGGCAGGGGAAAAAAACAGCTGGGTTGAGTAGGGACATCTTGAGAGATATCAAAAAGAAGACTGTCTATGAGCTCTGGAAGAAGGGACAGGTGTCTTGGGTGGACTACAGGGAGGAAGTGAGATTGTGCAGGGAAAAAATCAGGAGGGCTAAGGCCCAACTAGAAATCAAACTGGCTAAGTCTGTGAAAGATAATAAAAAGCCTTTCTACAAATACATTAACAAGAAAAGGAGGACGAGGGAGAATATTCAGTCCCTATTGGATGCAGAAGGAACAACAGTGACAGGGGATGAGGACAAGGCTGAAGTACTTAATGCCTTCTTTGCCTCAGTCTTTAATAGTAAGGGAAGTTGTTCCTCCTGTGTACAAACCCAGGAATTAGAAGAGCAGAATGAGGCTCCCATGATCCAAGAGGAAGCGGTTAGAGACTTGCTTGCCCAGCGAGACACCCACAAGTCTATGGGGCCACATGGGAACCACCCAAGAGTATTGAAGGAGCCAATATTGAAGGGGTTTCCAAACCCCTTTCCATCATCTTCCAGTGGTCCTGGCTGACTGGGGAAGTTCCACTGGGATGGAGGCTGGCTAATGTTGTGCCCATCTACAAGAAGGGTTGCAGGGAGGATCCAGGGAACTACAGGCCTGTCAGTCTGACCTCAGTGCTGGAGAAAGTCATGGAACGTGTGATCTTGAGTGCATGCAAGAGAACCGGTTGATCAGGCCCAGTCAACACGAAAGGCAGGTCTTGCCAAACTAACCTGATCGCCTTCTATGACAAAGTGACTCAACTACTGGATGAGGGAAAGGCTGTGGATGGAGTCTTCTTGGACTTCAGTAAAGCCTTTGACACAGTTTCTCACAGCATTCTGCTTCAGAAACTGTCTGCCTCTGGCCTGGACAGGCGCACACTCTCCTGGGTTGAAAACTGGTTGGATGGCTGAGCCCAGAGAATTGTGGTAAATGGAGTTAACTCCAGCTGGAGGCCAGTTACAAGTGGGGTTCCCCAGGGCTCAGTACTGGGTCCAGCTCTGTTCAATGTCTTTATCAGTGACCTGGATGAAGGCATTGAATGCACCCTTAGCAAGTTTGCAGATGACACTAAGCTGGGAGGAAGTGTGGATCTGCTGGAGGGTAGGGAGGCTCTGCAAAGGGACCTGAACAGGCTGGACCGCTGGGCTGAGACCAGTGGCATGAGGTTTAACAAGGCCAAATGCCGGGTCCTGTACTTGGGGCACAACAACCCTGTGCAGTGCTATAGACTAGGAGAAGTCTGGCTAGAAAGCTGCCTAGAGGAGAAGGACCTGGGGGTGCTGGTTGACAGCCGACTGAACATGAGCCAGCAGTGTGCCCAGGTGGCCAAGAAGGCCAATGGCATCTTGGCTTGGATCAGTAACAGCATGACCAGCACGTCCAGGGAGGTTGTTCTTCTGTACTCGGCACTCGTGAGATCGCACCTCGAATACTGTGTTCAGATCTGGGCCCCTCACCACAAGAAGGATGTTGAGGCTCTGGAGTGTGTCCAGAGAAGAGCAACGAAGCTGGTGAGGGGGCTGGAGAACAAGTCTTATGAGGAGCGACTGAGAGAGCTGGGGTTGTTTAGCCTGGAGAAGAGGAGGCTGAGGGGAAACCTTATTCCTCTCTACAACTACCTGAAAGGAGGTTGTGGAGAGGAGGGTGCTGGCCTCTTCTCCCAAGTGAGAGGGGACAGGACAAGGGGGAATGCCCTCAAGCTCCACCAGGGGAGGTTCAGGCTGGACATCAGGAAAAAATTTTTCACGGAAAGGGTCATTGGGCACTGGAATAGGCTGCCCAGGGAGGTGATTGAGTCACTTTCCCTGGAGGTGTTTAAGGGACAGGTGGATGAGGTGCTGAGTAGCATGGTTTAGGGAGTGTTAGGAATGGTTGGACTCGATGACCCAGTGGGTCCCTTCCAACCTAGTCATTCTATGATTCTATGATTTTGTGGAAAGCATCCTTAAATATTTCCCAGCTCTGTTCTGCTCCCTTGTCCCCAAGAACCATGTCCCAGAGGGTCCTACTGAGTCATTCCTTGAAGAGCTGGAAGTCTGCTTTCCTGAAATTTAGTGTCCTGACTATAGTCCTCACCTGTCCCATATAGCTCTGGACCTTAAACTCCACCAGTGCATGATCACTGCAGCCCAGGCTGCCTCCGATCCTGATGTCACTGATGAGTTCACTTGTATTATTGACCATCAGGTCCGGTATTGCATCTCCTGGGGTGGGGGTCTCTATCAGATGGACTAAGAAATTATCCTCAATGCACTCCAGGAGTCTCCTGGGTTGCCTACAGCTTGCCATACTACTTTTCCAGCATATGTCAGGGTGGTTGAAGTCCCCCAGAAGGATGAGAGCTTGCAAGCGTGAAGCCTCCTGTAGCTGGAGGAAGAAGGTTTCATCAGTGGGCTCCCCTTGATCAGGTTGTTAGACACCAACCACAAAGTTCCTTTTGCTACCTTGGTCTTTTATTCTGACCCACAAGCTTTCGACCTGTTCGTGGCTGCTCTTCAGAGAGAGCTGCATCAGAGATAGTAAATAATGGTCTGTTGTTGGACAAGATATATATATAGACAAATGATATATAAATATATATTTTTAAAGTATTGTACAGTCAAATTTTTAAGTAGTGAATTGGCTTAAGCAATAACTTTTAGCCAGCTTACGGTGAGAATGTATGTGACTTTTGGTACTTAACCAGGCAGATAGCAGGCAGGGAATCAGATTTAAAAAAAAGAAAAGCAGTTGGAACTGGCTGGCATTTACATGATCTTGAAGCAGAGCCCAAGGAGCATGAGTAGCTGCACGAGCTGAATGGAAAATGGATTCTGTACAACAAATGATGGCATTCTGTGCAGTGGCTGGACTGAGGTGACGTCCCCAAACCAAAGCTACATCAGATGCAGGCTATGGTCAGTGTTTGGTGGTCGGCAAGTAGAATCATCCACTACATCTTCTTGAATCCTGACAAAACTCTCACAGCAGAGAAGTGTTGCCAGGAAATCGACACAATGCACCTGGAACTGCAGCATTTACATCCAACATTGGTTAATCAAAAAGGACTAATTCTTCTCCATGACAACACCCAATGGTATGTCTCGCAAATGACTCTGCAGAAGCTGCACCAACCAGATTACGAAAGCCTCCCTCTCCCAGTTTACTCCCCAGACCTCTCACTCACTAATTACCCCGCTTTCAAGCACTTCAACAACTTCCTGCAAGAGAAGGTTTTCCACAAGCAAGCAGCAGCTCAAAACGCCTTCAAAGGATTCATCAGTTCCAGGACCTCAGAATTCTCTGCTACCAGAATAAATAGATTTGTTTCTTGTTGGCAAAAATGCATAGATTAGAATGGTTATGATCCCAATTAATGAATTTTATTCTAAGCTGAGATAGACTGCTTTAAAGCTGATGGGGAAAACCAGCAATTATTTCTGCACCAACCTAATAGAATTTAATGAGCTACATGGCTCATTAATGTGCTCATCATTCTGATAACATGCTTAGTCATCTAGAGGCATGTGGTAGTAAACTATACCTGGCCCTGGTTTGAAATCCAGAAAATTAGTTAAAAATAATTATTCATCAAAATTACTGTAAACCTCAGTGAAACTTTAAACCCTAATTTCCTATGGAGCAAGTATCTCATTAGACACATGCCAAAGAGACTGTCAGGGCCCTGATGGTATTAATAAATTTTAATGGTCCTGAGCAGCCTCAGGTGAGGTCTCCACACACACCATCTGCCTGTGGCCCAAGGCCTCCATTTAAGCTCAGCCCAAGGCCTTTAGTCTGTGCTTGTGCTTTGTTGTGGTTCTGTTTGTGTGTAGTTCTGCCATGGTGGTGTTTGCCTGTGGATACTGTTGATTGGGACCTCAACCCACAAACTAACTTCCAGGCTTGATCTCAGACCTAGTTTGTTACTAGGGGCCTTCCTGATGATAAGTGGACTGTGTCTGGCTTTGGTTACCCTCATGAGACCTGATCCTGACTTGTAGATTGACTTCCTGGTTTGAACTTGTACCTGTCTCCTCACCATGGTGATGATCTGGGCTGCTCCTTCCCCCAGGCCTTCCTTATTTGATCTTTTTAGGGTTAGTGGGACAGGGCTGTGGCTGGTGAGACCCATGTTCTGCTGGATACATTGTCTGTTTAGGCTCTGGGATCCACAGCCCTTATGGAGTTACCAGCTCTTGCTGTGCCCTGACAGATACAGAAAAGGTTCTTTAATATTATTTTGAGCAAGCTCCCTTTCTTCCCCAATACTGCCAGCTGTAGACCCATGCTGTAGACTTGTCTTTGGTCCTGTCTCATTTTACTCCTGACTGGGCTCACTGGGTAGACCCTGGATCCAGTTTATCACCTTGCCTTGTCTGGGAATGTTGATGGGCCCTGTTACAAGCAGCTGGCTCTGCCTGCTGTGATCAGATGCTTTGGACTGTACCCCATCAGTGAGTGTAATGCCTGCACTGGGGTCACCCCTGAGTCCCAGCTCACTTCCTCTTTGGAACCAGTTGACCCTTGCTGCTCTCTAACAGACCCTTAAACTGAAAGTCCAGTGTTTCTTCCTCCAGATAAAGTCACTGGCTTTCCTGAACCACTCCCTCAAGTATGGTTTCATTCTTTCCAGCTGCTTCAGCTGTGCTTTTTTTTCCTGGCAGCTGTGCTCTCTGCACTGGTGAGCAGGGTTGCATTTTTCTGTGGCTAAATGTTTACTAGTAAACAGACCCAGGTACAGGGTCACACACTGATATGGATAATACATTCCATGACAGGATTCTGGACTATGCCAACTAGCATTTTACAAGATAATGCCTGGTACTGCTCTGGGACTGGTACAGACCTGGGACTGTTCCCAGTGTGCACATGGACATCTTTTGGAGTGAGAAGAGAACTCAACCATATGGATATGACCTGTGCTATGCTACATTCCTTCAGGGCCAGGAAATACCTTTGTATGCACATGTGTGCATATGTAATGCAGCAATTGGGAAACCAAAGGGAAAAATGCTTTCAAAACAAGTTGAAGTTGGTGTTTGTTGAGAGGAAAAATGTCATATAAATTCCTCTGAAGGAATAAAAAGGAGATAAACAACTGACAGTTTCAATAGGATTTTACTAAGAAATAATTTTAAGCAAATCCCTTTATCCCACCATACAGTAAATAGTCAACTCTATAAATGTGACAGATGCTGACTTTATAGTTATTGTGAAATTACCCAGTAAGAGTAGGAAATTCAGGGAAATTTATTTCTATTTGTAGTTTTCCATTATTTTCTATAAGTAGAGCAGTAGGAACTAGCTGAGGTTTACTGAATTGCTATGCTTTTCTAGTGCGTAATGCCCAAGGCTATAATGGCTACTAATCATTACATACTGAGTTCACATTTGGGGAAAATCAGCATAGTTTATATCAAAGTCTGCACAGTGTCTATTTTTCAGACTGTCAAATTTGCAGAATTAAAAGGTCTAAAGTACTGGCATAACTCTTGATCAGTTCAGTAGAAGTTTGAGTGCAGGCAGAAAGATAAGGCCAGAAAGAAGAAACAATTAACTAAATATAGTCTGCCAGCCATTCCTGTCATTAAACAAGATCTTCCATTTAAGTTGAAATATGAGGATAGTTTGAGTTTGTTCCTGTTTGTGCATTACCAACTCCACTTGCCTTACTTGTTCTTAAGAACATATCAACATTTTAGCTTGTAGTGTAATCCTTGGAAAATATTAAAAATTGTGAAAACTAAAAGCTCCGTACAGCTAGAGTCTCAAAACCCCATCCAATATCAACTATTTCAAATGTTAGATCAAATCCTCTTCAAAAAGTTAGCACAAAACCACAAACAGTCCAAGCATGAGAACAGAGAACATATCTTATTCAGGAATGATAGAACTGCAGTAGCATTTAGCAGGAATAATGGCTTGATTAATTAGCTTCATAAGGCAATTGATTCTTAGGACAAACAGCTGAAAAATGTTTACAAGAATATAATCTTCCAAACAATTAGCTAGTCATCAGCAAAAGACAACAAGCACAAGAGTTAAACAAAAATCTCTATTCCAGTGTTAAACACTGAATGTACTGGTTTTGGCTGGGATGGAGTTGACTTTCTTTATAGCAGCCCATACATAAGGTGCTGTGTTTTTATTTGTGGCTGATAACACACCAATGTTTTGGCTATTGCTGAACCATGCTTGCACAGTAACAAAACTTTCTTTTTCCCACTCTGCCACCCCCAGTGAGTAGACTAGGAGTGGGAAAGAAGTTGGGATGGGATACAGCTAAGACAGCTGACCCAAATTGGCCAAAGGGATATTCCATACCATATAAATAAAAATTAGGATAGAGGAAGAATGAAGGAGGGGTGTGAGCATGGGTTGAAGGGAGCTGGTTCAAGTAGGTTGGTGCTCCGAAGCTGGCTAGACATCAGTGTTCTTGGGGGAGGTGGTGAATGATTGCCTTTCCATTGCTTGAGGTTATTTTTTTTCCTCTTTCCTTCATGTGTTAAACTATCTTTAGCCCAATGCATGAGTTTTATTGGTTTTGTTCTTCCTATTCTCTGCCCTGTCCTGCTGGGAGGGAGTGAGCAAGGGGCTGTGTGAGTGCTTGGCTACTGGCTGAGGTCAATCACCGTGTGCTAGGTTGACCTTGGCTGGCTTCTAGGTGCCCATCAAGCCACTGATTCACTCCCTCTCCTCAGCAGGACAGAGGGAGAAAATAAGATGAAAAACTTGTGGGTTGAGATAAAGGCAGTTTAATGAAATATACAAAGGCCATGCATGGAAGCAAAGGAAAAAAACAAAAAGATTTATTCTGTACTTCCCATCAGCAGGCAATGTCCAACCACTTCCTGGGAAGTAGGGCCTCAGTACATGTACCAGTAGCTTCAGAAGACAAATGCCTTAATAACGAATTCCCCCCCTCTCCTCCTCCTTTCTCTTAGCTTTTATGGCTGAGCAGACATCATATGGCATGGAATATCCCTTTGGTCATTTTGGGTCAGCTGTTCTGGCTATGGCCCCTCCCAACCTCTTACCCACTCCCAGCCTACTGGGGGTCATGGTAGAGAAGCAGCCTTGATGATATGGGAGCACTGCTCAGCAGTAGCTAAAACACTGACGTGTGGAAATGAGTCCCGTTGTTTGACTGAATTCTTTCTGGGGTACCATGTTGCCATAAAAGTTGCCTTTGGAGGCTCAAAATGGTGTTTCAGGCATTGGCATGGTTTACAGGGTATGTTTCTAGCCACGCAGTAGCTGCTTCCACCATGGTTAATATGTAGCACTTGTCTTGGCATGTTAATGGCAGTGATCCAATACAGTCAATTTGTCAGGTCTTGCCATATCAATATCCCAGAAACCACCCTCTGTTCCAGGGAGACTACTCACATGGCTCACTCGACTGTGGCACATGTTTCACATTCATGAGTGACCTGTGTGATGATCTCCATGGTCAGGTCCATCCCTCGATCATGAGCCCATCTGTATGTTGCAACTCTCCCTAGATGTCCCAAAGTTTCATGGGCCCATTGAGCTACAAATAGCTCACCTTTACACTCCTAGTCCAGGTCCACCTGAGCCACTTCAGTTCTGACAGCCTTGTCTACCTGTTCATTGTTTCAATGTTCTTCAATTGTTGGAGAATGGATCAGAAAGAAACTTATCAGCTGCAAAGAAGATGTACCAGAGGTATGTTAAAACATGCTGATAAGGAAGTGAGTAAAGATCAGGCGGACCTAGAAGATATGCCGAACAAACAACTTCAAGGAAGCAGGAGAGTATCGTGGGCCCCCCGCTGTATCTGCAAGTTAGAGAGAATAAGATTAAATGAATGTAGTAGTAGCCAATGATTGTTTGACAAATGTGTAACCAAACCAATCAAGTTTAGGGAATGACTAAGCAAAATGTAGTAAAAGGTATATAAACCGCAACTGTAATCAATAAAGTTGAAGCTTGCTTTATCACTCACATTGAGTCGTCTGCTTGCTTCCCTCGCCCGTCGCAAGTGGCGCCCGAACAGGGACCCCCAATCCCTGTTTCCACCGGATGGCGAGCTCGGCAAAGCACTGGTAGCAGCGGCCAGAGGGCGGAAGATCGGCAACACTGAATCAGTATTTACGATCCGCGCCTGAACCCGGATAAGAAAAGAAGGGGTTCGCCGGCCGAGTAAGAAGACTACCCAGACACACAGAGTGAAAGGCTGCATCTTATATGAATGGATAATGAAAGAAGGTCATGGAAAAGTGCACAATGGAAAGAGAGGTAGCATTTGAAATTTTACAACGCTTTTTAGAAAAGCGGGGAGTAGGTCCGATTAAGGACTTAATAGACGAGTGGAGAAATTATGGAGATTGTTTGTAAAAGTCGGGAAAAGCACCGGGATGCAGCGACCGGAGGGCGAAGACTAAGAGCTTATGATTTCGTTAGGGATCGTTGCGCTCTAGTCCGAACGCCTGGATCGTCCAAAAGGGATCCGCCACCCGACATCATAAGGCTTTGGAGAGAAAAGACGGAACAGGGCTGCACGTAAGACTTTATAAATTTATAAGGGGTTTTTTCTCTGACCAGAAATGGATAAAGAAGTGGCTTATGAAATATTACAAAGCTTCTTAGAGAAGCGAGGACTTGACTCACAATATCTCAAACAACTTGCGGGCCTCATTGCCTTAGGAAAAACTAAGGGATGTTTTAAGGATCTGGATGAGATATTTGAGGAAAGTGAATGGCGCAAATTTGGGAACATCCTGTGGGAGGCACTTATAGATGATGATAAAACTGCAAAGAAACTAACGAAAGCTTGGAGAGAGATTACAAATTGTATAAAACATTACAAGGTAGAAAACCAGTTAGATATTGAAATCCAACACCAGAAAATAATAGCGAGGAATCAGAGGAGGAAGAAGATGCCACGAAAATGCTGTAACAACCAAGGACTGCTACCTGTTAAACAATTGATGCAAACCTTATCTTATAATATATGAGCATATTGTATGTGTTGTATGTGTTCGGTACCATGTATAGTTTAAATATTCATACCATCATGCTGTTCTTATTGACCGGTCGTAAACAATGTTGTATAGGTATATTAATCCAGTTCTCAAAAGAGTGGTTCTGCGTGTGTGTATGCGTGTGTGTGTGTTTAAAGCGCTTTAAACGTTTGTAAGACTTGCAAATTGGGTTTTGGTTATATTGAGCCTCTGTTTTGACTAATCTTTAAAATGCAACTCTGAAACCTTTCAATCTCAAACGTCTGCTAAGCCGGCAAACAGGGAGATTTACCTGGGACCTTTGAAGTGAAAGGCTACAGATGACAAGATTTTAAAATACCTAGGGAAAAAAAAAAAAAATAGAAAAAAGAAAGAAAATAGGAAATACAGGAAGAAAAACAGAAAAGAAAATGGAAAAAAAAAAAATAGAAAAATAGTGTGTGAGTTCCCCCCCCCCCCCATCTCCCCCCTCTTACTCCTGTAAGGTTTTTTGTTTTGTTTCAGCTTGGGAGTCCTTATCTCTCTCTAGGGGAGTAACAATTGATGAAGAACACTCTGCATTCCAGTGTCCCTTATCAGATCAGCAACTGCTGGGTCCCAGTGCAGACAACCGTAAAGGGAATTTTAGCCAGATACTAATGAAGACATGATTTAAGAGTCCAAAAGGAGTATCCTCTGAGAGTAAAAAACTGCAAAGGAATAGAAAAGTTAATGCATTTGCACCCTTGAGAATTCCCATACAGGTAAAAACAGACAAAAGAAGCCAGAGGGTAAACCGTTAACATTAAAGAACCAAGGAAACCAGCAACCCAGCGTGCGCTCCAAGCTTTTGGTCCTATTGGTAACGGTTTAAGTGTTTTGGTTAGTAGGTCATTCGAGTGTCACTTTGCAAAGTCTTTTTGTGTAACCTGGTGTTATCAATTCTGCTTTTACTGGACAAATACAAGCTATGGTTTATATTCCTTTCCCACCTGTGTATATCACCCAAAGCAGTTGTGTTACTCAATTAATACCATTTCAAAGATTGTATTAGAGAAAATAGGCCTTCAAGTCGCACCTGAAAAAATTCAAACCTGGAAATATTTTGAGTGGAAAATTTTGAATGCCACAATTGAACCCCAGCAAGCCAAATTGCAAATAGTAGTTAAAACAATTTACAAAAGCTCCTAGGAACAATCAATCGAGTTAAACCTTATTTGGGTATAACTAATGCAGAACTAAGTCCATTATTTGCTCTTCTTAAGGGAGGACGTGGCTTTAACAGCCCCTCCTACTTTTATGAGTGATGCACAACAAACTTTGGGCAAAATTGAAAAAGCCATTACTCAGAGAAAAGCCCACAGACGACTTGATGGTCATCCAATATGTATGTTTTTGTTATTCTGTGTCAAGCATTTGGTCTAATAGCACAATTAGTACCTCAAACTGAAAGAAGAAAAAAAAAAAAAAAAAAAAAAAAGGAGAAATTACCTCCTAGTGAAAGAATTGCAAAGGCGACTTATGTGTTGAACTTTTGAACTTTTTACATTTAACTGGAAATAGAACTAGTCCTCCTATTGTAATCCATCACAGTTGAATCATTAAAATTGCCTGTATTGAAATGGATAAGCAATAATAATTGGGTGGAACGCCCGAAACGTAGCGAATGACCCTTGGAACATGCAATTACTGTTTATACTGATGCAGGAAAGAAGTCCCGACGAGCTGCAACCACTTGGTATGAGGGAAAGACATGGAAGCATAAAATATTGACTGCAGTTCCAGAGGATTCCTTACAGACCCTTGAACTGACAGCTGTTGTCTGGTCCTTTTCTCAGTGGATGCATCATGATCTGAATGTAGTAACGGACTCCATGTATGTTGCCAATATAGAGAATCATGTAGAAGATGCTCGGATAAAAGAAATACACAATCAATGGTTGTTTGATTTAATTCGACAACTACAATCAGCTATTTGACAACGAACGTGCCCTTTTTGCATAGTACATACTAGAAGTCATATGTGGGCAGAAGGACTTGGAGAAGGAAATTATAGCCGCACCACTGAGCGATTTTGTGACAGCACGAGAAGCGCATAATGCCTTTCACCAAAATGCACGAGGACTACATCAACAATTCAACATTACAATGGAGGAAGCAAAAGGAATTGTCTGCGCTTGCCCCACATGCACTCATCATGGACCTGGTTTAGGGTTAGGTATAAATCCAAGAGGTCTCAGATCTCAAGAATTATGGCAAATGGACGTGACCATTTTGCTGCATTTGGCAGATGGAAATATGTACATGTCACCATAGACACTTATAGCAAATATATATGGGCCTCTGCGCAAACGGGTGAAAAGGCACTCCATGTTATAAGACATTTAACACAATGTTTTGCCATTATGGGAGTGTCTCAGGTGATAAAAACGGATAATGGCCCAGCATATACTAGCATGAGGGTTCGACGATTTTTACAAACATGGGGAGCACGGCATACTACTGGTATTCCACATTCCCCCACAGGTCAAGCTATTATTGAAAGGGCTCATCAAACCCTAAAGCAATATCTTCAAAAATTTATGGATCTATCTGATGTTCAAGAACGATTAGCAAAGACTCTCTTTGTTTTAAACCATCTATGTATATTTGGAGATCAGAAAGAACCAGCAGCATGGATCCATAGTCATGATAGTGATGAGCAAAAGAATCCACCAATGTTTGTTATGTACAGAGATCTAACAACGGGAACCTGGATGGGGCCAGCAGAAGTTAAGTATATGGGAAGGGGTTATATGTGTGTGCTTACCCCCACAGGACCAAAATGGATTCCCAGTTGTTGGACTAAAGCTTCTATAACTCCTGATACCCCATCTGGCCCCGGCATTGATAATACTGTTGATCAGGAGGAAACCGCTAGAGAGTAAGCAGAAATTTGAATAAATATCTATGCAACGGTTGCACAACATCCTGACAGAGGAAGACAAGAGAAGAATAGAAGAAAAGCTGCCGCTGATTCTGCGACCGTTGCTGGCACAATTGAAAGGATACTCAAAAGCTATCGACAGGACGTTAAAGCACTGCCAGACTTCTGAGGGACTAACATCCTGACAAAGAATTGGATCAGTGTTTAAGTAAATTGTAGGAGTTAAAACTGCAACGATTAGGAACAGTAAGATTTAAAAGAAATAAGAGAAGAAAGAGAGGAGAAGAAAAATGAGGTTTAGTTGTATTGTATTGCTTGGTGCTGTGATAGCCAGCACAGTAGGAATCACACGCTTTAATCAGCCAAGAGATAACATCTGGGTAACATTAGCAAGCCAAACTAATCAGTCGTCGCTTTGCCTAAGTTTAGGAGGGGTTACTAATCCTTTTCGAACTTGTTTGGTAGGTTTGCCTGTTTGGTCTCCAGGGGAATTTTGCAGTCTTATAAGTAATAGTACCCTATGTGGCCTTGAATACCACCCTGAATTCTCCCCCAGAGGAATTAGATCTCTTTGGAAGTGCAAATGCCAGTTTATCCAATGCCAGACAGGGGGGTTGGCTTAGTTTTGAGCCACTGAACCTAAATGACTTTAACAAGAATCGCAAATATTGGGCCAGCCTAGACTCATCCCTGGAATCAGGAACAGTGTATCGCCAGCTTTACTCCAAATGTAATGGTGCCAACATTACGGCCCCGAAGAAATTGCCCCCCGGGATATTTTTGATTTGCAGGGATAGAGCTTGGAATGGTATACCGGCAAAACCACAGGGAGGACCTTGTTATTTGGGAAAGTTATCATTATTTCACCCCAATATATCCCTACTGATGCAATGGAGTCAAAACGCAAGCAGAGTAAAATGCAGTGTACATGAGCTAGACTGCGATCAGATAGGAGACCCTACATTTTGGAGTAAATTCAAACAGGTAGCAATTGCGACTGTCCTCCCTGGAGCTGCAGCTAATAAGGCAATGAATTTAGCAAAACAATTGGGGTGTTGGGCAAAAGACGAATTAAATAAGACATCAGATATTTTAGATATGCTCACTACAGATGTGCAAAGTGTTAATCACGCGGTGCTTCAAAATAGAGCTGCTATAGAGTTTTTGCTCTTAGCGCAAGGACAGGGATGTGAGGAATTTGAAGGTATGTGTTGCATGAACTTTTCCGATCATTCTACATCCATCCATGCTAAAATAAAAGAATTGTAACAAGGCCTTCACCGCCTTACGCAAGAAGAAGGTTGGGGAATTGATAGCTGGTTACAATCAATCTTTGGATCCCTATCCCCTTGGCTCCTATCGATAATTAAGGAAGCATTGCGCTGGTTTGGGCTGATATTATTGCTCGTAGTTGTATGTAAGATAGGTTACAATTGTATTATGCGCAATATAATGAAAAATCAAAATGCTTTGCTTGCTCAAAAAGAAAAAGGGGGAACTGTTGGAGAATGGATGCATGAATGGCTAAGTGAACAAGGCCATGGATCTATGGAAAGGCTGTGTGAGACACGATTATCATGAGGCTTTTGTTTAGCATGAGTATCTCAGTGGAAACTTATCAGCTGCAAAGAAGATGTACCAGAGGTATGTTAAAACATGCTGATAAGGAAGTGAGTAAAGATCAGGCGGACCTAGAAGATATGCCGAACAAACAACTTCAAGGAAGCAGGAGAGTATCGTGGGCCCCCCGCTGTATCCGCAAGTTAGAGAGAATAAGATTAAATGAATGTAGTAGTAGCCAATGATTGTTTGACAAATGTGTAACCAAACCAATCAAGTTTAGGGAATGACTAAGCAAAATGTAGTAAAAGGTATATAAACCGCAACTGTAATCAATAAAGTTGAAGCTTGCTTTATCACTCACATTGAGTCGTCTGCTTGCTTCCCTCGCCCGTCGCATTCAATGGCATAGCTTTGGGGCATGTGAGCATCTATAATGATGTACCTTCAAGAGCAATGTTTTCTACCCAGGCAGTGATGTCTTGCCACAGTGCAGCAGCCCAGATTGGTTTACCCCTGTGCTGCCAATTGTTCTGTTTCCACTGCTGTAGCCACTCCCACAGGGTATTATCCATCAACCATGAATCAATATAGAGACGGAGCGCTGGCCACAAGTGTTGATCATGCAACAGGCTTGAATGGGGGGACCCTAACCACCCAGCAACCCAGGAAGAGATCATGGTCTAGCCAAAAGGGAGAGATTTTAGGGCATTGCCTGAGGAGTTGGCTCATGCCCAAGAGGCACCAGGATATAATGAGTTATCAGAAGATGAAAAACATTGTGCTCTGTTTTCCAATGGATTGTGTTGTGTTGTAGGGAACCATCAGAAATTGAAAGCTTGTGTGGCACCCCACACAACAAGTTGTGGGAAGCTAATGACAGCAGCAGCAGCTGCAGCAGTAGTTGGTATGTGCTGATAGGAGTGTGAGGTACCCAGGAGGTGTCCGAGGGGTTTCTTTGCCCCAGACACCCTTGGGTTGTGTGTGGGGAGAGACCAGGCAGCAGCAAGGATGACCAGCTCCTGAAGGACATCAAGATGCTGAGGACTGTGGCTTCACCAGCGAGATTGTCTGTCATATAATTGACTTGCTAGGCCTTGTGGATGGCAAACACCAATCTTTGCAAAAGAGAGTGGTTTGCAAAAGGGAGATGTTTGTGAAAGGGAGCAGTTCTACTTGAAGAATGAACAACCCTATCTTGCAAGACAGATTAGATCGGGTTATGGTCTAATGCTCAAATCAGCTGAGTGACACCTGGGTGAGGCAGAGGCCTCACAGCCTGGTTTTGCTTCAGTTAAGAGCAGAAACACCCCCGAAAGCACGGACTGAGCTCCTTGCCTCGAAGGCATGGGGAACCGACGAGTCCCCACTTCGGACTACACAAGCGGCCTTACCAAGGGCCAATCAACACCTACGAATTGACTTAGTTCCGCCTCACCAGGAGGCGCCAAAGAGTTTGCAAAAGGTATAAAACTGGCACCTGAAAAAACTTTCTTGTGAAGAGAAAAAATGACCACCTTACCTGATGGATGGATGCATGCATGCATGGGCCTGGATCTTTCTTCCCTCCCAAGAAAGGATGCTTTTTGGGTGAGAATCACATGCCTCTGACTCTGTCGGATGTTCCTCAGGAAAATAGCTACTAACTTGAATTTTCATTGTTGCTCCTTTCATATATATATATATAAAATCATTGTCAACTGGTTGTAATTGTTTAGCGCCGATGCAGCAAGTGAATTTATGAACAACAATCCCAAACTTGTTTTTATCAGTCGCTTTAATTAAATCACTTATTGCCTCCAGCATTGAGAAATTCTCTCTCTGACAGGCATTGTGAAACTTCCTAAACTGTGACAGCCACTGGGCTTGCTGGGATCAAGCATTAACCCTGTGGATGCCAGTCTCTGAGGAGACTCTCGCAGGTGACACTAATTCTGACTGGTGGCAAAGCACATATACATACATATACATAATCCTTTAGTCATAAGCTGTTGACCAAGTCTGGGAGTAGAGACAGATCCTGTCACACCTAGGCTCCTCTGAGAGGAAGCTTAGAAAGCAAGGGGGTCCATCTTGAACCTCATGACTCGATGGGAGGGCATCCCTCAGCCACCTGTCAGAGCTGTTCCTATTTAAGGTGACTCTGCCTGCCCCTAGGGCCCCGCCACCAGTCATAATCCTCCCAGGGAGCTCAAGCAGTGATGACCACCTGGCAGAAAGCTATGCCCTCTGCATCTACTCTGTTATTAGCACCCACTGGGACTGATCTAGCTACCTAGACAGAGCTCCCAAGGGAACATGCAGCCATCCAGGTCTCCAGCTACAGGGTGTACCCAAGGTTTCTACTGGTGTCTGAGAGCAGTAGTGAGAACTCCTGTGGGAGGTGTACCTGTAGAACTTCTCAACTTGGTGGCTGAGCCTAGGGAGGATGTGGACAGGTTGAGGAGCATCTGGGAGTCTGAGAAGGAGATTGACTGGTGGAATAATACTCTGCCCTCACTGAAACAGAAATGTCAACTAGGCATAACACATCCTGCACCCTCTCTCCGTGAGACATAAGGCAGTGACTTGAGGGATAGAGGTGAATGGAAACAAGTCTGCTCGGGGCAATGGGAGAAGCTCCTCCTAGTCTACTTTGCCTTCCTAGGTGCCCTTACACAATAGATATGAGGCTCTGGAATTGAAAGGACAGGGACATAATGAGGTGGATGACAATCCATCTATGCTAGAGGAGTCCCCCAGGTCAGGTCAGCCTATCCCCCGCATCATGAGCACCTCCATAAAGAAAAAAAACAGTAGGTTATTGTCATTTTTTCTATAAAAAGGTTATTCCCTTCTGAGGGAAACAGAGGGTCCAATATGCCAACTACACATGCCTTTTAGGAACATTTGCTACCACCCTGGGGCTTTGGGTTAAAGATGTTACCAGGAACTTCCTAGCCTGATACAGCCCTCAGATTATTATCTGCTATTGCTTTTTCATTTGGATACCAATGAAGTCATGATGAGAAGTCCAAGGGTGATCAAAAGAGATTTCAGGGTCTTGGGAAGATTAATAAAGGGATCAGGAGTGCAGGTAGTATTCTTAGTTGTAGGGAATGACATAAAAAGAAATATGTAGATCCAGCTTATCAATACCTGGCTCTGAGGCTGGTGTCTCCCACTGAATTTGAGGTTTTTCTATCATGGGATGGCCTATGTGACATGGGGCCTGACAGGCTTCGCCTTTCTCAATGTGGGAAAAGTATTTTTGCTCATGAGTTCACAGGGCAGATGGAAAGAGCTTTAAACTAGATTCAAAGCAGGAAAGGAATAAAATCGGGCTCCAGTTCTTTTGCCAATACATTACCAAACAAGGTAAAGCTGATTTTGACTCCTTGTGGGAGCACAGTCCAACACAGCTGCGCTCCTTCCAGTTGTAGGATTTTCCTATTCAAAAGTGAAGATTGTCTGGCTCTGCTCATCCTCTGGGATACAAAAAAAGTATCTTTTATGTCCAAAACAGTAAAGTAAGCATTTGTTTCTGGCACTGAGGCTAACAAGGTGTAGGGATTGGGTACAGTGGGATGTATATACATAGTTATTTGGTTTATTGCTCTAAAATCCCGTACTAGTCAATACTCTTGAGAGCAGGACTTCTTTACTGGCAGAATAGAAGTACTGAATTCAGACTGACACTCCCTTAGCAACCCATATTGCATGAAAATATTTATCATGTATTTTAATCCTTTTCATGCCTCCAGTCTGATAGGGTACCGATTTACCCTCACTGGGCTTGCCTCCAGTTTGAGTTCAATTTTAACTGGTGTCACATTCTTTGCTTTACCTGGTTCCTTTGAAGCCCATACAAAAGAGATTACCGCATTCAGTACTGCATCCAAAACACTGTCTTCAGGGTTTTTTTGTGGTCTTGTCTGTCAATAGGCAGATTTGAGCTCTCCGTGCCATCTCTTTTGGAATGTTAAGCTGTTCAGGTTAGTTGAGCATTTAATTTACACAACAAATCTCATCCTAACAACTGGAGAGGGCACTCTAGCATACAGAGAAATTAATGACTTACTCTAGTATCACAAATTTCACATTCCATAGGTTGTAGAGATTACCTTAATATTCTTTTTCCTGCAGCCTCAACAATTGGAATTTTTACTTTGCTCAAAGGTCCCTTGCAACTAATCAATACTGAATAAGTGGCTCCATTGTCTATTAAAAAAATCTATGGTTTCATTCCCCAGTTTCACTGGAACCAGGGGATCAGCTGCGGAAACTTTAATATCTTCCCACGGTCCTCTTCATTCATTTTCCGAATCCTCTGAGATGATAAGGTTAGCATCTTCTACCTGACCTTGTTCTTTTAAGCTCTTTCTTTTCAGGCATTCATTGTTCCAATGTCCCTCCTGCTTACAGAGCACACATTGATTCGGCCCCAATGGAGTCTGATTTCGTAATGACTTCAGTCACTCGAGCTCCACCTAAAACTCCACCTCAAAGGTGGAAGTTACTATAAAAATGTTAACAAAGGGGAAAGTTGTGAGGAGAAAATGTCATTGAAACTTATGGGATCAGCCAGCAGGTTGGACCCCATCTCTTCTTTTGATGCAACCAAAGATAATATTGTCTTTCTGGGCTGCAAGCACACATTGCTGGCTCGTGTCCAATTTTAAATCCACCAGCACCCCCAAGTCCTTCTCCTCAGGGCTTCTCTCAATCCCTTCATCCCCCAGGCACTAGTGATAGTGGGGATTGCCCTGAACCAAGTGCAGGACCTTGCACTTGGCTTTGTTGAACTTCATGAAGTTTGCATGGTCCCACACTTCAAGCCTGTCCATGTCTCTCTGGATGGCATCCCTTCCCTCTAGGAAGTCAACTGCACCACTCAGCTTGGTGCCAGCAGCAAACTTTCTGAGGATGCACTCACTCAATTCCACTGTCTATGCCACTGATGAAGATACAAAATAGTATTTGTCCCAGTACGGACCCTGAAGGGACACCAGTTGTTACTGGTTTTCACTTGGACATTGATCTATTGACTGTAACTCTTTGTACATGGTCATCCAGCCAAATTGTTCACCTTTGTTGTTGTGATGATATTACATGGTTTTGGTGTGGGGAATACTTTTTGTTGATGTAAGTGAAGTTTGTAAATTGTGTGATGGATGTGCATTTTAATGATAATTCTTAAATATGTGATTCACAGAGGCAGAAAGTGGAATGTATTGAGTTTGTGTGGCAAGGTTGTGGTATCAGAGGGGCTGCAGTGGTGGCTTCTGTGAGAATATGCCAGAAGCTGTTCCAATGTGAACACAGCCAGTTCCAGCCGGCTCCTAGACAGACCCATCACCAGCCAAAGCTGAGCTAGTCACCAATGTTGGCTACAATTGCCAGCAGGGCAGTGTAGCATCCTGTCCCAGTTTAGCCCCCTTACCAGCCCTGCCAGGACAGCAGCTAAAAGAGGCAGCTTTATCCCAGTTATCTGCCCTGGGAAAGGGGAAAAGGAAATGAGAGAAAGAGAGACTTGTGAGTTGGAAACTAACACTAAAACAGCTTTAATTAAACAATAGTAATAACCCCTCCCAAAATAATATGAATAAGAAAATAATAAAATATATACAAGTATTAAAAAAAACCAAATCAAACTTCCTGGATGACTATACATCGCGCTGACACTGCAGAGCAGGAACAGGGAGGGCCCACACTGGACTCAGCAGCACGCAGGAGCTGGACTCAGGAACTGGATCCAGGAACTGGATTTACGAACACATAGATGGGTTCAGAGGCAGACAGATGAGGTCCTCCTGAACACCGGCCATCAAAGAAGAGGATGACCGTCATGATCCCTGAGATTTTATACTGAGAGTGATGTACATGGAATGGAATACTCTGTTGGTCAGATATGGATCACCTGTCCTGCCAGCTCCTCCCCACAGGTTAGATCCTGTTCACAAACACTAGGATAGTTTTGATTTACATAGGAATAAGTGTGAGCAATGACCCCTCTACATACCAATGGCCTGTTACCTTGGTGATAAATATAAGGCTTATCATTCTAGAGGCAACCACATGAAAACATGTTAACTTTCAGAAACTGAAGTTACTCAGAAGACACTTAGCTGAAAAGTCAGAGCATATGTTCTTCAGCTCAACCCAGAACATTCCACCCCTTATTCCATACCATTTACGTCATGCTCAGGTAACTGCTGTATTTGTAAGTTGTTTATTCAATGGTATAAAGGCTAGGCCCCTCGTGGCAATCTTTGGGAGACCCTACCTATGAGTGGATGCACTGTGTGGGACTCTAATTGCCAGGACAGGATCTCAAAATCCTCACTGTGAGAAAAGGGCTCCCCCAGCGACTGCGGATCTGGATGATGATGAAGCAGTTGGTGATGGATCTTTCTTAATCACTATACTCATTCTCCTGTAGCAATGATTAGATGCATTACCTCAAAAGCTGTTACTGTTAACTCGTTGTTGACCCCTACTAATCATTTGTTACCTTTCTTGTTGCAATACACTGAGTAAAACTTGATTTCACAGAGTATTCGATACTTTGGGCTTTTATGATGGTCGTACTATGTGCTTAGCATCCTGTGGTAAAACACTTCTGCCGACTGCTTATCGCAGTTTTTAAATGTGCCACCCCCCACCCCGCCCAAGGCTTTCAGGGTAGTTTGTAATAGTCCATTGTGTCGCTCAGTTTTTATGGAGGCTGATGCATGATAGGGAATATGATGTCTGTTCAGTACCATGCTCTTTGGCCCAGGTGTCTATGAGACTGGTTTTGAAATGAGTCCCATGATCTGGCTCAATTCTCCCTGGAATTCCATGTCTTTAATGAAGCTGGTGAGGGGGCTGGAGAACAAGTCTTATGAGGAGCGGCTGAGAGAGCTGGAGTTGTTTAGCCTGGAGAAGAGGAGGCTGAGGGGAAACCTTATTCCTCTCTACAACTACCTGAAAGGAGGTTGTGGAGAGTAGGGATCTGGCCTCTTCTCCCAAGTGAGAGGGGACAGGACAAGGGGGAATGCCCTCAAGCTCCCCCAGGGGAGGTTCAGGCTGGACATCAGGAAAAAAATTTTCACGGAAAGGGTCATTGGGCACTGGAACAGCTGCCCAGGGAGGTGATTGAGTCACTTTCCCTGGAGGTGTTTAAGGGACAGGTGGATGAGGTGCTGAGTAGCATGGTTTAGGGAGTGTTAGGAATGGTTGGACTCGATGACCCAGTGGGTCCCTTCCAACCTAGTCATTCTATGATTTTCTGATTCTCTGATTCCACAAAGTTTGCTTTTCAAGGCCCAGGATGATGTTACGGGCAGTGGCGTGGGAGATGTTTCCAGCCATAGGGTGGTTGCTTCCACCATTGTAAGCACACAGCGCTTACCCTGGTGGATTTGAGGGAGTGTGATGGAGTCGATTTGCCAGGTCTCCCCATATTTATATTTCAGCCATCGTCCCCCGTGCCACAAAGGTTTTAACTGTTTGGCTTGTTTTATTGCAGTGCACATTTCACAGTCGTGGATAACCTGTGCAATAGCATCCATGGTTAAATCATCCCTTGGTCACGCACCCATTTGTATGTTGCATCCCTTCCTTGGTGACCTGAAGTGTCACGGGCCCACCAAGCCAGAAATAGTTCACCTTCATGTTGCCAGTCCAGATCTGTTTGGAACACTTGAGCAGCCTTGTCCACTTGCTGGTTGTTTTGATGTTCCTCGGTGGCTTGACTCTTGGGTACATGAGCATCTATGTGACGTACCTTTGCGACTAGTTTCTCTAGCCAGGCAGCAATATCTTGCCACAATGTGGCAACCCAAATGGGTTTACCTGTGCTGCCCGCTGTTCTTCTTCCATTGCTTTAACCACCTCCACAAAGCATTTGCTACCATCCACGAGTCAGTATAGAGATAAAGTACTGGCCACTTTTCTCGTTCTGTGATGTCTGAAGCCAGCTGGGTGGCTTTCACTTCTGCAGACTGGCTCAATTCACCTTTTCCCTCAGCCATTTCTGCGACTCGTTGTGTAGGACACCATACAGCAGCTTTCCACCTTCGGTGATTTCCTACAAGACAGGAGGACCCATCAGTGAACAGAGCATACCGTTTCTCAGTTTCTGGTAGCTGATTGTGTGGTGGGGCTTCTTCAGCACATGTCACTGCCTCCTCTGGTGGCATTCCAAAGTCTTTGCCTTTCAGCCAGTCCACGATCAACTTATAAGATCCCTGGATGACTAGGGCTCCCTTATATGAGTTCACTGTGTGATTAATGTGACCCATTTACTCCATGTAACATCAGTGGCATGATGAGCAGAAGAGACTTTACTCTTGAACATCCAGCCCAGTACTGGTGATCAGGATGCTAGGAGGAGCTGTGCTTCAGTCCAAGTTGCTTCCGAAGCAGCTGTAACTCCTTCATATGCTGCTAAGATCTTTTTCAGTTGGAGTTTAGTTGGCCTCAGAGCCTTTGTATCCTCCACTCCAGAGTCTTAGGGGTCAACCTCATGTCACCACTGGTGCTTTCTGCCAGAGGCTCCAGGTAGGACCATTGACCCTTACTGCGGTCTAGAGCATGTTTTTGATGTCCTGTCCTGTTCAGATGGGTCCAAGGGCTACTGCCTGCATGATCTCCTGTTTAATTTGTTCAAAGACTTGTTGCTCAGGGCCCCACTTAAAAGTGTTTTTCTTTTGGGTCACCCCATAGAGAGGTCTCACGTCTGACTGTAACCAAGAATGTGCATTCTCCAGAAACCCACAACTCCTAGGAAGGCTCGTGTTTCCTTTCTGTTATTTGGTGGAGATACAGCTGTTATTTTGTTGCTCACATCTAATGGGATCTGGTGATGCCCATCTTGCGATTTAATTCCTAAAACTGTATCTCTCGTGCAGTTATGTCATGTCCCGGATCCACGAGCCATGTGCTCTCGCCCGGGCTTCTTTTGACATATACAGCTGAAAGATGAGGTCTTACCCGGATTCACGAGCTACCAACTTGCACCCGAGCTTCTTTTGACCTGTACAGTCAAAAGACAGGAGTTCATTTATCTGTGCTGTGATCCGGAGGCCAACAAGGTCACTCTCAGGGTGAAAATCAGAAGCAAAATTTTTCTGGCTTTCAACCAAAATAAACAGACCAAAAGACTCAGGTGCCCAGCTGAGATATGGGGGGCAACTTCCCAAAGTTGCAGGAAACATTTCAATCTGGACAGATCATGATCTGATCCCTGAACATGGCCAAGGTTACTCAGATTCGATCCAACACACACTGATACCAGACCAGGAACAGTTAGGCAAATGAGAGCGAGAGAGAGGGGGTGAGGAAGAAAGAATCAGCATTTCCATGGACAACAGCAGTTCCTTAGAAACACGTGGTTGCTGCAGCAGCAGCTTCTTCCAGGACACATGGTCCAGGCTGGTCCCATTGAAGTGCTGGGCTAGAGCGCCACATGGCTCCTTGTGAGTTCTTTTATCAGGCCAGTCCATGCCCCGTCAGCACATGTTGGGGGGTCTTGTCACGTGTGTGTAGAAGCTCCCTCGGGAGGGTCTGGCCAGGGCAGTCAGGCAGGTGTGAGGAGCGGTGTGTGTGTGTGTGTGTGTGTGTGTGTGCGCGCGCGCATCCTCCCCCTATAGCAGCTGGCTCAGGACCATGAGCTCCTGCACCTCCCCTCCATTGAACCCAATGCCACAGACGAGGCCCTCAGGTGGTATCCTATGATCCATTCTTGGGGAGCACCAGCTGCTGCATCCCCCCTGCTATTCATTGCTGGCACCATGAAACAAGGGCACAAATGGTCAGCCCTCAGACAAAATGTTTACAGCAGAGAAAGTAAAGTCAGGCTTTACATTCCACCTCATGGCTTAAACATTTGTCACAGAACTCAAATCCAAAACTCAGGTCTGTGCTGTCTATAGTGGTGACCCTTATAAGAAGAGGAGAGGATAAGGAGAGTAAGACCGAGAAAGAGAGAAGGATGAGATATAATGGACAGAGGAAGAAAGAAGGGAAGGAAAAGACAACCAGGATGGCACAGGTGATCATACAAGGATCAAGATTAATATAACAATAGCTGAGTGAACCAGTACAAGTATAAATCCCACAATCAAAAATAACATTTTAACAAATAGGACTGAAACTGCAGTTCTTATCCTTGGTTTCCTATCCCTTAGATTAATAGCCTTGGTAAATATACAACTCCAATCGAAATACATAAACCACAAGCAATAATAATTTTGGAGCACTCAAAGGGGTGCCACTTATTCTCCCAAAAGTTTTAAGGTTCAATTTTGTAACCAGAGTCCCACTGGCTCAGATAAATTTAGGGGGCTTAAAAACAGAGTATTAGGAAACTTGAGGCACACATGAAGCCTCATATTAATCTGGTCTTTCCAAAGGATGGAATTTTGGATGCCAAGGACAGAACTCACAAAACTGTGTGGTGGGGACATCTGCAAAGAATATCCTTCACCATCAGTTTCTTGCTCCCAATTGAGATCAGTGGATCTAGACCTCTCTTCCTGAGGAGCAATAACAGCATTAACAGAGAATCTTAAAAGACAAAATATACAACTTCCTTATGAAAGGAAATATTCAACTTAGGGAACACCAAAATCTGTAATACAGGTAGAGTGAAAGTAGCCACATTGATCATATTAAACGCAAAGACAAAATCAACAGGTGTGGCAAAAAATCTCAGCCCATCTTCAGCGGTGGAGGGCATAGTGGGGTGTGTCAGGACAGGTCCTTGGTCCACTGAAAGAAGAAATCATTTGTTGAAAGTTATAAGATTGAATTAATTAAAATATAGAATTCTGACATAGAGGAATTTTTAGTGGGGCGGTGACTGTATCTGGTTGAAGCCAGATAACAAGGACTGGTATAACGGTAAAAGCAGGGACCACCAGTTGGGCCAGATAAGGCCTGAAGATGGCCTAGGCTCTCTAAGAGCATGTGCAAGGAGGAAAGGTGAAAAGTTCAATGTGAGGAAGACTGCCTGCCTTCATCCCCAAAGGCCCTATCGACCACTACCATGAGAAAACATGCAAGCGCTAAGAGGAGGAGACCTATGATAATGAGTTCCCGGAATTAATCTTACTATGATAATGAGTTCCAGTGACTAATCTTACTGACCCTACCCACTTCTTGGAAAAGACATGACTATGTATGTTACCTTAATGCATATGTATAACATGGCACAATAAAGATGTACTGGCTTTGACACATGATGTACAAGCTTGGAGGAAAGATCCCCCTTGCACCCTGTGCACAGTCGCATACCTGCACCTAACTCTGTGTTTGGTGTCGTCATTCTGCAAGCCAAGAAGAGATGTGCCTGACCCCTTGAGGCTTCACAAAGTTTCACCAAGCCAGTTATGGAAGGAGAGGGGTCCCCCGATATTTAATGGATGACCTGTCCCTATCTGACCTGCATTAATCCTGACTGCCGTGTGAGATGTTAGTAGAACTTGAAAGGGTCCTTCCCACTTTGGTTCTAAAGATGAGTCTGAAATAGATCTGACATATATATAATCACCTGGCACAATATTATGAATTGGTCCATCAAGACCTATCGCTCGAGTTCCCAAAACCTGTCTTTCAACCTTTTGGAGTTGTTTTTGTAAATTTATCATATATTCAGACAATATCGCATTTCCAATTTGTGTTGTTGTACCCATTTGTATATCATAAGGTCTGCCATATAATATTTCAAAGGGACTCAATCCTTCCTTGGCCCTTGGCTTCGTTCTGATTCTCAGTAGGGCCAAAGGTAATGACTGAGGCCAGGGCAATCCAGCTTCTTGCCTCAATTTTACAATTTGCAACTTAATCAAATGGTTCATCTTTTCCACCCGGCCACTTGCTTGTGGCCTGTAAGGTGTGTGTAATTGCCAATCTATTCCCA
The DNA here is from genome assembly GCF_017976375.1 of Cuculus canorus. Classification (NCBI taxonomy): domain Eukaryota; kingdom Metazoa; phylum Chordata; class Aves; order Cuculiformes; family Cuculidae; genus Cuculus; species Cuculus canorus. The sequence continues at coordinate 980,489 of NC_071440.1, forward strand.
ATACTTTACTAACTTGCTGAACAGCTTTTGCAATGAAATGGGGCCCTTGATCCGAAGATATTATTGCTGGGCCCCCAAACCTTGATATTATTTCTTGCAACAATACTTTAGTTACCTCTCTAGATTTATTAGTTCGGCAAGGGAAAGCTTCTAGCCATCCTGCAAAGGTATCCGTTAAAACCAATAAATGCCTATATCCCCCTTTCCTTGGCAATTTTGTGAAATCAATTTGCCAATGCTGTCCCGGGTGATTTCCTTTTCCTATTTGTCCTAACTTAGTCTTCCAGTTTACTGGAGGATTTCTTTTTAGACATATTTCACACTGTTGAGTTACCTGCTTGACGGTGGTATATAGGTTAGGAGCAACTATATTTTGACTTAAATATTTATACAGGGCCTCTGTTCCCCGATGCGTCTTTCCATGCTCTGCCATAATTATGGCCCATAATATTGTAGACAGTAGACTCCTTGTGGAGTCTTTGCCCACTGCCCTTCTTCTACCTTTCGCCCTCAATCTTCAATTAATTTTTGATCTTCTCTGGAATATTTAGGATCACAGTTATCGATTTCTATTTTACCATCAGGGACCAGGGATTGCACTTCTATTTGTGGTGGGCTAAACTCAGCCACTCTTTTAGCTTCGCGGTCTGCCATATAGTTTCCCAGCTCTTGACTAGTTGTTCCTTTTTGATGAGCTTTGCAGTACATGATAGCCACCTTTTCTGGCAATTGGACTGCCTCCAATAACTTCAGAATTTCTTCAGCATGTTTTATTTGTTTTCCTTGGGTAGACAAAAGTCCCCTCTCTTTCCAGGCTGCCCCATGAGCATGAACTGCCCCTAAGGCATATTTGGAATCTGTCCAAATATTGATTCTTTTCCCTTTTGCCAGTTCCAATGCTCGAGTCAGGGCTATAATCTCTGCCTTTTGCGCTGAGGTATTTGGGGAAAGGGCCTTGGATTCTATCACCTGATCTGTGGTGGTTACTGCATATCCAGCCTTACGAATGCCTTGTCAAACGAAGCTACTCCCATCTGTGTACCAGGAGCCTTCAGCATCTTCCAGTGATTCTTCTTTCAAGTCTGGGTGGCTGGAGTATATAGCTTTGATTGTTTCCAAACAGTCATGAGATATTGGATCTCCAGTAGTTCCACTAAGAAAAGATGCTGGGTTGACAATGTTAGTAACCACTATTTCCACATCATCTTGCTCTACCATAATGGCTTCATACTTTAGGAATCTCTGTGGTGATAATCAATGTCCCCCTTTTACTTCTAATACTGCAGACACAGTATGTGATACAAATACTGTGATTTTCCGGCCTAGTGTGAATTTTCTGGCCTCCTGTATGTTGAGTATAACTGCTGCTACTGCTCTCAGGCAGCTCGGCTATCCTCTGCTCACTTCATCAAGTTGCTTTGAAAAATATGCCACTGCTCTTCTATATGGCCCTAAATTTTGGGCCCAAACCCCTAAGGCTATTCCTTGTCTTTTGTAAGAGAATAACCAGAAGGGTTTTGTTGTGTCCAGTAAGCCTAGGGCTGGTGCTCTCATCAGTTCTTGTTTTAGTTGGTGGAAGGCCTTGTCAGCCTCTCTGCCCCAGACAAGATCCTTCAAGTTTGTTTTCAAAAGTTCGTATAAAGGTCTTACCAGAAGTCCATAGTTATGGATCCATAAATGGCACCATCTTGTCATTCCTAGGAAGATGCGGAATTCCTTAACTGTTTGTGTTCTGAGAGTTTGACAGATGGCTTCCTTTCTTGCTGCTCCAAGTGTCCATCTCATATCCTAGGTATATTACTTGTTGTTGAACCATTTGGGCTTTCTGTGGAGAGACTTGATATCCAGTTAGTCCAAGGAAGTTTAGCAAACCAATTGTCCATGTCATAGATAGTTCCTTCATTTCGGTGGCTATTAATAGGTCATCTACATATTGCAGTACTACTCCTGCCCCAGATGGCCGTTCCCATTGTTCCAGATCCTTGGCTAACTGATTTCCAAAAAGAGTAGGACTGTTTTTAAATCCTTGAGGTAACACTGTCCATGTAAGTTGAGTTTGTCTCCCAGAGCCAAGATTTTCCACTCAAAAGCAAACAATGGCTGGCTTTCTGGGCTCAAAGGCAGACAAAAGAAGGCATCCTTCAGGTCCAGTACAGTAAACCAAGTTAATTCAGATACTAATTTGGTTAATAATGTATAAGGATTAGCCACCACAGGGTGTAAGTCCTCAGTTATTTTATTAATAGCCTTAAGATTTTTTACTATCCTGTATTTCCCATTCGTTTTTTTTACTGATAAAATAGGGGTATTATATTCTGACTCACATTCTATCAATAGCCCATATTTAATAAACTGATCTATTATCGGTTGGATACCTTTCTGGTCTTCCATTCTTAGTGGATATTGTTTGATTCTTGCAGGATTTGCCCCTTGCTTTATCTTAACTACTATTGGGGAGGCAGTTTTTGCTTTTCCCGGTGCCTCCGATGCCCATACCCCTGGGTATACCTGATTTTGGACTTCTTCAGGTATCTCAGTTCTGGTGGGACTATTGATGAGAGCTAAGCTTAACACTTCAATCAATTGTTGGTCTCTTACCTTAAATTCTATTTTTCCTTTTTCAAATTTTATTTCTGCTTCCAATTGTTCCAACAAATCCCTCCCTAACAGAGGTTTTGGCAAATTTGGCATATGCAAAAACTTATGTACCCCCCATTGCTTTCCCAATTTAAAACCAAGGGGTTTCAAAAAGTATGCCTTTTCCTTCTGGCCAGTAGCTCCCCTTACCATTACAAAATCATCATCAATAGCTGTTAAAGCTTGGTTTAAAACTGAAAATGTTGCTCCTGTATCAACCAAAAACTCTAATTTTTGTTGTTGTTTCCCTAGCTTTAATACAACCAGTGGATCTGCTAGGGCAGATTCCCCAGGTCCCTGTCACATGTTCTAATAGCAGCTGAATATCATTCCAGTCGGGGTTGTGTTGTCTTATTATAAACTGGAAATGTCTCGTCACTCCAACAGGGTCCTCCCGATAGTTTTTAGCCACATTTTTTCAAGTTTCTAAATCAAAAGAAGAAAACGTGACTTTTAATAAAACTGATGCCCGGTCGGGACCCACTGCTTCCCTTAAGGGAGTCTGTACAACTCCCTGTCTCTCTTTTCTTCATGTATGAGAAGAGACAGGACTATCCGGGGGGGTTAAAGAGCTGTCGGAGTCCCTCTCCTCATGTCGTTGGGCTTCATTTGGGAGCTGATAATGCTCTGGGAGTTCACTCATTTCAGGCTTTGTCCCTTTACCTAATTTAACACACCTTTGGCCAATACTACAGGTGGAACAACATCTCCTCATTTTCCCTTTTCTTTCCTTTTTATTTTCTTTTTCCAATGCCAGCACCATAGGGTCCTGGGGAGGTGTTAGTCCGCAGGCCCTCTGATACTCTTGATGATTACAGAGAGAAAAAAACCTTATCTGCATACGATGTTTCATCCCATTTTCCTTCTCTCCTTAAAAACATTAACTGTAAAAGGGTATTGTAGTTCAAAGTTTCACTAGGGGGCCACTTTTCTTCATCATCTAATTTATAAAGGGGGCACCATTGGTTACAATATCTTATAAGAGTTTTCTTATTCTCTGTTCCCCTACGTCCAACTATTTCTTTTCCAATGCAGCTTAAGGGCGTTTTCTTCGGTAATTTTTGTCCTCTTTACTGATATCAAGCTTTCCCTTCCACAGACCAATGCACTGTCACCCCCCTTCTCTATCCCAATCCTCGATCCTTATCTCCGGCATACACTTGCTAAAGACCTTCTTACACACACAACAATAGAACTGCCTGCAGGGATAACACCCTTAACTCCATTCACTCCTGCAGACTGAAAAGAAAAAAAATCTTCACACTGGAAGGAGGGGGGGATAGCCGCAAGGTTGGCCCTTTTCCTTTTTTTCCTTTTTTCTTTTTTTTCTTCTACTCTAGGTATTTTAAAATTTCCCCCTCTGCAGCCTTCCACTCCAAAGGTCTCAGGTAAATCTACCTGTTTGCCGGCTTAATGGACACTTGAGATTGAAAGGTCTCAGAGATGTATTTCTAGGATTAACCAAGACAGAGGGGGCCCAAACCCCTATAACAAAACCATTTTGTAAGTCTTACAAACATTTTAAGCGCCTCGTCCATCTCTGGCCGCACCCCTCGCGGGGTCACGGAACCTCAGATCAGGACCCCCACTTGCTTCGCAGCAATGCTGCATCTCAAACACACACATGCACACAACCACTCGTTTCAAAGCTAGCTCAATACAATGTTGGTTATGACCAGTCAATGATAACAGCCTGAGTTGTTCACTATTGGATCCACGATTTTCCAATGTTATGGATAGTTAAACTATACACGGTACCGGGCACACCATACAACACTTAAGAGTATGCACATACAATAACTATTACTCCAAGGAGTGCAACTCCAGGAGTCCAATACGACAGTCCATCAAAACACCGTTGGAAGTTGAGCTTTTAACCAAACTGGACCAGACCAAACCAAACCAAACCTCGCAGAAGCCCTTGGGGGCAAGTCACGCAGATTTTTCTTTAGCCACACGTAAGACATCTCTCCACGATTTATTGCCCCCCCCCCCCTTTTACCTCACATACCTTGTCCGCTCAAAGATGGTCCTTGTCTTTCCCTGTGGTGATCTGGGTGAGTGAAGGGAGTCCTCCCAAGAAATCCCGGGTTAGCCCAGAGAAGTCCCCATCCTCAGCAGGTCCTGCATCTGGACAGAGAGGGTCCCATCTGGGGTGCCAAAATTGACTTGCGAAATGACAGCACCAAAGGCAGAGTTAGGTGCAGGTATGCGGCTGTGCACAGGGTGCAAGGGGGATCTTTCCTCCAAGCTTGCACACCATTGAACTTTTCACCTTTCCTCCTTGTACGTGCTCTTAGAGAAGAGCCTAGGCCATCTTTGGGCCTTATCTGGCCCAACTGGTGGTCCCTGCTTTTACCGTTGTACCAGTCCTTGTTATCTGGCTTCAACCAGATACAGTCACCACCCCGCTAAAAAAACTTCTGTGTCAGAATTCTATATTTTAATTAATTCAAACTTATAACTTTTAACAAATTATTTATTCTTTCATTATCAGGGGAATAATTTTCACATATATACACATAAGATGCAATAAGAGAAAGACACCTATTCATTGCCTTTTAATTGCTATTAGGCACAATTACCATTTTTCTAAGTAGCAGGAATCAAGTGATGAGTGTAAAAATTATTATGAAAGTAGCAAAATTTTTATTACTGCATTTATTAGATTTTCATTTAGGTGGATCCTATCTGACCCCATAGACTTGTGTGTGTGTCTAGGGGGTATAGCAGGTCTCTAACCATTTGCTCTTGGATTATGAGGGCTCTATTCTCCTCCCCATCTCTGTCTTCCAGATCAGGGTGCTGCATATCCAGAGAACAACTAGTCTTACTATCAAAGACTGAGGTGAAGAAGGCATTAAGTACCTCAGCCTTCTCCTCTTCCTTTGTCACTAAGTTTCCTCCTGCATCCAATAAAGGCTGGAGATTCCCCTTAGCCCTTCCTTTGCTGCTGACATATTTATAGAAACATTTTTTATTGTCCATTACGGCAGTATCCAAATTAAGTTCTAGTTGGGCTTTGACCCTTCTAACTTTCTCCCTGCATAACCTCATGACATCTTTGTAGTCCTCCTGAGCATCCTGCCCCTTCTTCCAAAGGTCTTTTGGCACATGGGGACAGTCTGCACTTGTATCTTTAAGATTACCTCCTTGAAGAACATCCAGCCTTCCTGGACTCCTTTGTCCTTCAGAGCTGCTCCCCAAGAGACTGCCAACCAGTCTCCAAAACAGGCCAAAGTCTGCCCTCCAGAAGTCCAAGGTGGCAGTTCTGCTGACCCCCCTCCTCACTTCTCCAAGACTCAAAAACTCTATCATTTTGTGATCACTATGCCCAAGACGGCCTCCAACTATCACATTACCCACAAGTCCTTCTCTCTTTTTGTGAACAACAGGTCCAGTGGGGCACCTTCCCTAGTTGGCTCCCTCACCAGCTGCCTCAGGAAGTCGATGCATTATAAATTAACTTTTAATACCTAACTAAACACCCCATAAATGTTATGCTGTCTGCTGAGAGGATAAGTTATAAATAGCCTCCTACAAGGCTACACTTAAAATCAACCAAGGCAGTGAAAAGCTGTCTTCATTAAATGTTTTATTTGAAGTATTTTCTGGAATCAAACCCTATAACCCAAAATGAGTTATAAAGCAGATATGTCTATTTCCAGCACTGGGGTGCAAGGGGGTTCTCCTCCTAGCTTGCACACCGCATAACTTAACAAGCATCTACTTATAGTTTAAAGACATGCATAGTTATAAGTGCCTACTACATATTCATAACCTTTCCCCACTTCGTATTATAATTAGTTCTGGAAAGTTCACTCCAGTCTTGCGCCTGCGTAGTGCCTCCTGGTGGTCGTGGGCCGGGGTCTTTAGGGATGAAGTAAGAAGTCTTCCTCAGGATGAAAAAAAGTTTTTTCCTTGAACTGTGTACAAGCACAGTCTCTTCTGGTTGTTTTCCAGCTTTCTGCATTCCAATGCCCACTTATCAGTAAACTTCTGCTAGCTGGCTCCTTCGTTATCAACTTCCAAGGTCTTCAAGGCGAACAAGGCCAAGCTCTAACGAACACTCCCAACACCCCTTGTCTGCTTTCACTCATCAGAAGGTCCTTAAAAACTAATGCTTTCCCTGGGATTCTGTGAACAGTCAGGTCTCCTGAAATCAGGTATATCAACACTACCTGCAGACACTGGGGTTATGGAAGGAATAATTAATTCTAAGACAAAGAGTTGTGCTAAAAACTGGAAAGATTTTCTTCAGAGTTGAGACAAATATCTCATTAAAAGGACAAAGAATAGATTTATGAACTGTTATTTTTCTAAGCTATACTCAGAAAATATTTAATTTGCTACCCCTATCAGATTAAACTGTTCATTAGATTTTAAATTCTGCACCCTGGTAAATATATACATTCACCAATTTTTAATGCTCTTTTCCTATGCTCTCTGTCTGAGGATGTTGATCTGCTTTTTGTAAGTGGTAGTAACTTTCATCTTAATAACACGGAAAAAAAGCAGTTCATTTGTCTGATTGATATTCGTGTACAAGTGGCAGTTAATAGAAAACTTTACCATCATTATATTATCACAAATTATCCCAGTTACAGGTGGTGAAATAGAACAGCTCAGACGGGTCCAATCTATTAACAAATGGCTCCATGGTTGGTGTCACCACAATAATTTTGGGGTTTTTGATAATGAGATGGCCTACACAGCACCAGGATTACAGGCTTCAGAGGAGAGACACCTTTCTCAGAGAGGGAGGAGGGTCTTTGCCCAGGAGCTTGCAGGGCTCATAGATAGGGCTTTAAACTAGATGTGAAGGGGGACAGGGATAACATCAAGCTAGCCCTTAACAAGAGGTGGAAGGATGGGTGTCATGGGTCAGGTGTCAGGGAGGATACTTCTCTAAAACACCTTATAGGTAATAAAGGGTCCACTAGGAAGGTGATGTGACCGGCAGCCCAGCTGAAGTGCCATTACACTAACGCACAAAGCTTGGGTAACAAGCAGGAGGAGCTGGAAGCTACCATGCTACTAGAAAGCTATGATCTAGGTGCCATCACTGAAATGTGGTGGGATGAATCCCATGACTGAAATGTGGCTATCAACAGCTACAGGCTGTTCAGGAGAGACAGACCAGGAAGGAGGGGTGGAGACGTTGCCATGTATCTCAGGAAAGGGATAGAATGTGAAAAGCTGTTGTTGAAGAGTAGCCACAAACAGGTTGAAAGCTTGTGGGTCAAAATTAAAGACAGAAGATCCAATGGGAACCTTATGGTTGGTGTATACTACAGGCCATCCGATCAAGGAGAGACAACTGATAAAGCCTTCTTCCTCCAGCTACAGGAGGCTTCATGCTCGCAAGCTCTCATCCTACTCAGGGACTTCAACCACCCTGACATCTGCTGGAAAACTAGCACGGCAGCTGTAGGCAGTCCAGGAGACTCCTGGAGTGCATTGAGGATAATTTCTTAGTCCAGCTGATAGAGACCCCCACCCGAGGAGAAGCAATACTGGACCTTATGGTCACCAATACAAGTGAACTCATCAGTGATGTTCCGATATGTTCAGATTCCTCAGGTGTTCATGAACCTGATCCTCTTCTGCTGTGGGAGGGGATTTATGGAGAAGGTTGAGGTACTCAATGACATTTTTGCCTCATTCTTCACCAGCAAGGGCTCAAGCCACACCACCAGAGTCACAGAAGGCAAAGGCAGGGAATGGAAGAGTGAAGAACCGCCCTCTATAGGAGAAGATCAGGTTCAAGACCATCTAAGGAACCTGAAGGTGCCCAGTCCATGGGACCTGATGAGATGCATCTGTGGGTCCTGAGGGAACTGGCAGATGAAGTTGCTAAGCTGCTACCCATCGTATTTGAGAAGTCGTGGCACATGGAAAATAAGGAGGTGTTTCATGACAGCCAACATGGCTTCACTAAGGACAAATCATGCCTGACGTATTTGGTGGCCTTCTACAACGGGGCTACAGCATTGGTGGGTAAGGGAAGAGTAACCAACATAATCTACCTAGACTTGAGCAAAGCATTTGACGCTGTCCCGCATGACATTCTGGTCTCTAAATTGGAGAGACATGGATTTGAAGGATGGACCTCTTGGTGGATAAGGAATTGGCTGGTTGGTTGCACCCAAAGAGTTGTGGTCAATGGCTCAATGTCTACATTGAGACTGGTGATGCATGGTGTTCCTCAGGAGTCAGTATTGGGCCTGATGTTGTTTAACATCTTTGTCACAGACTTGATCAGTGGGACTGAGTACATCCTCAGCAATTTTGCCGATGACACCAAGGTGTGTGATGCAGTTGACATGCTGGAGGGAAGGGATGCCACCCAGAGGGACCTGGACAGGCTTGAGAGGTGGGGCTGCGTGAACCTCATGAAGTTCAACAAGGCCAAGTGCAAGGTCCTGCACCTGGGTCAGGGCAATCCCAAGCAGAAATACTGGCTGGGTGGAGAATGAATTAAGAGCAGCCCTGAAGAGAAGGACTTAGAGGTACTGGTGGATGAGAAGCTCAACATGAGCCAGCAATGTGTGCTTGCAGGCCAGAAGGCCAACCGTATCCTGGGCTGCATCAAATGAAACATGGCCAGCAGGTCGAGGGAGGTGATTCTGCCTCTCTGTTCCTCCCTTGTGAGACCTCATCTGGGGTAGTGTGTCCAGTTCTGGAACCATCAATGTAATAAGGATATGGAACTGTTTGAAGGAGTCCAGAGGAGGCTACAGAGATGATCAGAAGGCTGGAACACCTCCCATACAAGGACAGGCTGAGAGAGTTCAGGTTGTTCAGCCTAGAGAAGGGAAGTCTCCAGGGAGACCTTAGAGCAACCCTCCAGTACTCAAAGGGGATCTACAAGAAAGCTGGGGAGGGGCTCTTGATCAGGGAGTGCAGGGGTAGGACAAGGGGTAATAGTTTTAGGTTGAAAGAGGGGAGATTTAGATGAGATGTTAGGAAGAAATGTTTTCCTGTGAGGGTGGGGATGCCCTGGCCCAGGTTGCCCAGAGAAGTGGTGACTGCCCCACCCCTGGAGGTGTTTGAGGCCAGGCTGGATGGGGCTCAGAGCAACCCGATACCGTGGGAGGTGTCCCTGCCCATGGCAGGTGGTTGGAACTGGATGGGCTTTGAGGTCCCTTCTAACCCAAACCATTCTGTGATTCTCGACCATTAAATATTACAGCAACAGGTCCTTTCCATATTCCCGTTACTGGATCTCTATATAATACTCGAAAGCTGGGAATAATTGTCTTTTCATTTAACCTTATACTTTGATGATGTATTATCACTGGTGGCTCTTCTCTATCACTCATTAAACACAAATAGTTTAATGTGAACAAAACCTTATTCAATCTCATTTGCACATCCATTTCAGTGCCTTTTTGTCTTTGTAAATAATCTTTCAACACTTGATTAGTTCGCTCCACCAAAGCCTGCCCAGTGGGAGAGTGCGGGATTCCTGTGATATGTTGTACTCCCACTTGGACAAAAAGACCCTCGTCTTTTGACTAGTATAGGCAGGCCCATTATCTGTTTTGATGGTCTCAGGCACCCCCATTACAGCAAAGCAGGACAACAGGTGTTTACACACATGTTGTGCTTTCTCACCAGGTAATGCGGTTGCCCATACAAATTTTGAAAAGGTATCGATTGTCACGTGAACATATTTTAGTCTTCCAAATTCCCCAATGTGAGTGACATCCATTTGCCAGAGCTCTAAGGACTTTAGTCCTTTAGGGTTAACTCCGATCCCTATTCCTGGACCGTGATTTCCACATCTTGGACAGGCTTGTACAATGCTACGGGCTTCATTCTCTGTTAAGCCATACTGTCATTTTAATCCTTTGGCATTCTGGTGAAATTGGTCGTGACTCTGTCTTGCTACACAAAATTTATCCATAGGGGGCATATGCTGAGCTGGACTAACGAAGCTATCTGCTATCTGATTACCCCTTCCTAGTCCTACATCAAGTTGATGACTTCGCACATGAATAACACAACAAGGCTCTGTGCGTTGTTGAAGCGTGGAGAGTAATTGCACAAACAATGCTCCTAATCTTGGGTTAGTTGTCTATCTGAGAAGAGCATCCTCTAGTCTTGGGACTACTCCTGCTACATATAGTGAGTCTGTTACAACATTAAGAGGGGTGGTTAGCAAATTCAACAGGGCCTAACCAACAGCAGTTAACTTTAAGGTCTGTAAAGAATCTTGGGGCTGTCCCTCCAAAATATGCTTGTGCCATTCAGCACGTTCGTGCCATACACAAACAGCACGATGCAGTCGTTTTCTGGCATCAGTATATACAGTAAGGCCATCCACCAGTGGTTGCATACTGACTTTCGTTCTTTCCAGCCACTGATTTCGTGACAATATCTGCCACTTTTTCCCTTGCGGCTGCTGTGAATGTATCTGTCCTTCAAACCCTAATAGGGCTTCCTGAAGTGGTATTACATTTCGTAACCACCACTCTAGGTCTACAGCATTAACTGGAATGCTAGTGTCTGCAGGTTCTTGACCGCTGATCTCAATAATTCGAGATCTGCCTTTTCGTACTAACTCTGCCACAGCTTCGGGTCTGGTTTGAATGCTCGTTTTTGGCTGCACACCCAGAAACACCCATTCCAATACCCAGAATGATTCAGCTTTATCAGTTCTCTTACTACTGGCAATGGCAGGGTCATCCAGGTCTCCATTCTTCCCAGATTCCCCTCTTTTATTTTGCCATTGACAGATGACTGCATATGGGGATTCGCTATTGTTACAAACCAAAAGCGAGATCGGTAAATTCAGTATCTTCCGAGATGACCAAGATGTTTGTAAGCGACGATTGATTTTCTGCAAAAGAGTTATTTGATCTGTGGTAAGCTCAATTTTGCAAGCTGGGTCGGCATCGCGCAACAACACAGTCAGGGGAGCAATATCAGAGTTGGAAATGCCCACACAATGGCGGACCCACTGAATATCCCCTAACAACGTTTGAACGTCTTTAACAGTTCATAAACTGGTCGTCAATTCAATCTTCTGCGGTCGGATTTGGGCATCAGAAATGCGCCAGCCCAAATACTTCCACAGAGCCGACCTTTGTACTTTTTCAGGTGCAACAACAAGTCCTTTATCTCTCAGCATATCCCTCAATGTCTGCAGTGCCAGTTCATCAAACGGTTCTTATAACGGACACTGGAATGCAGTGTTCTTCATAAATTGTTACTCCCCTAGAGAGAGATAAGGACTGCCAAGCTGAAACAAAACAAAAACCCTTCACATATCAGGAGTAAGGGTGGGGAGGAATGCAGGGGGAGAGAAAACCTCACACACAGCCACAGGGCTGGGGTTTTTTTTCCATTTTCTTTTTCTATTGTCTACATTCTTTTTGGGTTTGTTTGGTTTTTGGTGTTTTTTTTTTTGTTTGTTTGTTTTTCAGTTTGAAATTGTGTCCTCTGCAGCCTTTCACTTCAAAGGTCCCAGGTAAATCTACCTGTTTGCCGGCTTAGTGGACGTTTGAGATTGAAAAGTCTCAGAGTTGCATTTTTAAGATTAATCAAAACAAACAGAGGCTCAAGCTCCTATAACCAAAACCCAATTTGCAAATCTTACAAATGTTTAAAGCGCTTTAAACACATACGCATACACACACAGAACCACTCTTTTGAGAGCTGGCTTAATATACCTATACAATATTGTTTACGACCAGTCAATAAGAATAACACGATTGTATGGATATTTAAACTATACATGGTACTGAACACATACAACACTTACAATATGCACATATATTATAAGATAAGGTTTGTATCAATTGTTTAACAGGTAACAGTCCTTGGTTGTCATATACTTTTAATACAGCCTTTTGTCCTTCAGGGAACTCTAGTTGAATCGGTTCCCGACTGATCTGTGGGAGAGAGTGTCCTCCTACTCCAGCTATAGCTGATAAAGGTTGCTCCACTGGCCAATGTCGAGGCCATGTTTCACAGCTGATTATTGTGATATCTGCACCAGTGTCTAACATGGCTCGAATCTGTCGATTCTCATTGTCACGGAGTAGTCCAATTGTTAATACAGGCCGTTGATGTAGTTTAGTGGTAAAACAAACAGCAGGGCCTGTAGATCCAAAACCTCGGTCGCCCCTATAGAATTCCACTCAGGACTCTGAAGGTAAGATACTTTCAATGGCCACAATCTGTGCTATTTTACTACCTGCTGGTATAAAGATAGGTGGATAAAGTGTATACACCATAACTTGTATCGTCCCTGTATAATCTGCGTCGATCAATCCAGGTATCATAATTAATCCTTTTACACCAGCAAATGATCGACCTATTAAAAGGCCCCCAATTTTGCTGTTCTCATGGTAAAGTGGACCATGAGCTGTGGTAGGAACCTTTTGTACTGTAGAATCTATGAGGGTAACATCTACTGCGGCTTCCACATCGATTCCCAAGCTCCTTCGGGTTGCTGGCTGGTGTTGTTGCATAAAACCTGGCCTTTGGGTCGAAAGGTTTGTGGAGGATTCATTTGTGTCTGCGCGCGGCCTCTGCCCGCGCTCAGTTTCCCGTTTCCCATACATGCTTTTGTAGAGTGAGTTGGCTTCTGGCAGTTATCGCACCAAACTATCGCTCAGCAGTGGTATCTTGAATGCCCTTCATTCCCACATCGATAACACTTCCTGTGGAAGGGTTGGTTGGTTGATGACTTTCCTCCCTTTAGCACACAGCCCCTTCCTTTCTGGGCTGCGGTAGCAAGTGATTGCACAAGTTCACGTACAGCTCCCTGCACTGTGGCAGCAATAGAGCTACTTTGTTTATAAGAGTCAGCTCTTTCTGCTCTTAAAAGCATCTCCTCCACTCCGGCTCCCTTTGGGAGCCCGGCTAGAATCTGTTTGGTAGCCTTGTTGGCATTATCGAAGGCCAATACTCGAAACATTTGCTCTTTACTTTCAGGAGAGAGATCAGGGTGGTTCATGACGTTATCCCAAAGTCAATCAACAAAGTGGGTATATTTCTCTGTTGCACCCTGCACCAGGTTACCAAACGATGGGGCACTAGGTCCTGGTAGGCTCAAAAAGGCTTCTAAAGCTAATTGGGTGGATTAGCGCAGCATATCCTCAGGAAAGGTGGTTTGCGCTCTGGTATCAGCATATTGACCTTGACCGGTGAGCATATCTGGTGGATTAATGAAGGATACAGAGGCGGAGGGGAAGGCGGCACCGGAGGAGTTAATTCCTAGATTGGGAGGGGGCAGAAGGCTGTACCGAAGGAGGAGCACAGGAACGTGGGCAGCAACTAAAGCCACCCTTGGGTACTTCCTGCTTTTTCTCAGTTGGTTCCATGTCTCCCAACGCATCAACTTCCTCCTTCCCGAACCAGCGCTCCCCCTCCTTCTCCCCTGTTTCAGCTTTTTGCGTTAACTGGCCAACATTCTTGCAAATAGTTCCTTTCATGCCTTTCACCGCAGGCAATCCGAATAAACGGGAAATCGAACCCGCCCCGGCTGGGGTTTTTTCGACATTAGGTAGAGGTCCCAGCATTTGGGCTGCTGCACAAGCCACCTCCCTCTCCGCTTTCATCTCTTTTAAAGTGTCCAACACCAAATTCCAATCCCCGTGAACAGTTTTAATTTCCTTTTCCTCTTTGCCTGTTCCTGATATAGTCTTTTGCCACAATGTTTCTCCATAATCTCGCCACTCCGTAGCAGAAAACATTGTATGTGGATCAATAAAGTGTCCCCACTTTCTACCTAAATGTAGAAGTTTTACCAGCCGTTTTGCGGGCAGTTCGTGCCCTCTCTCAGAGAGGATTCCCGCAAGTAGCGTTGCTGCAGCTTCTATTTCCATTATTATCCCTAAGGGGTGAGGAGCGACCTCACACCAGCTGTCTACCTTGACTATGCACAGGCAGCGCTTCCCTTAGCCGCTGTTTTCCCACTCCCCTCCTCTAGCTGCTTACCGCAGTCTTGGAGAAGTCAAAGGTGTCCTGTGACCATCCTCTGCTACCAGATGTTGGAGTGGGAGGTGGACCCGGAGTAACAATGGAGTCTCAATATGAATATGATCGTTCTCATTTATTCATGCACCTTACACTTCTTATATACTTATTCCAATAGTGCACGCGCTAACAAAACAAATCCTAATTGGTTATGTTCCGCTGTTCACGCGCCTTATGCTGTCACGCAACTGGCCAGACACTCTTTAGCACGTGAAAGGGGCAGATACAAAGTTCTCATCACAACTCTTTGGGACTTTCCCGCACTAGATTCCACATTCTTGTATTCTACTCCCTTTTATCTTATCTCAAGGTCAGGCCTAGCTACAGACAGCAAACCTTGGATTGTTCACTGCTATTAAATCATGAGCCATCCTTCTGCAATCAGTGAAGGATGTTACTAGAAAACTTCCTTCCTTGGTGAAAGAGACAGATTATTACCCTCTGGTAGTATTTCAAATAGGCAATGATGACTTACAGCGCAGAAAGTTGAAAGCCATCAAGAGAGACTTCAGGACTCTAGGGAGAATGTTGGAGGGCTCTGGGGCACAAGTAGTGTTTTGTTCCATTCCAGTGCTAAGGAATGAGAAGCAGGAGGTCAAAGACAAACAGTTGATTAATGCCTGACTCTGAGCCTGGTGTGAGGAGAAAGGCTTTGTGTTCTTTGATGATGGGGTGGCCCACTCACCCACCCAATCCCAGGCTTTCTTACTAGGGATGGGACAGGCTTGTTTTCTATGGGGACAAAAGTCCTTACTAAAAATCTAGCTAGGCTCTTAAACAGAGCTTTAAACTAGATGTGAAGGGGGAGGGGGAGGAGACCAGGCTAGTCGGGAGTGAGCCTGGAAGTGGGACTCCAGTAACTGAGAGATAGTGTGCTGGAGAGGACTGCCAGTACATCACCTCAGAGCAAGTGGGGGCGATTGTACCTGAGGGCAGCAAGAATGAAACTGGCACTGTGGAGTTAGTTATTCCAAGGACCAGTCAATTGGGAATGAACTCTATTCCCTTTATGAGGGCTGAAGGTTCATCAGCCCAGCTGAAGTGCATTTACACCAATGCAGGCAGCATGGGCAATAAGAAGGAGGAGTTGGAAGCTGTTGTAGGGCAAGGTGACTACGATGTCGTTGCCATCACGGAAACATGGTAGGATGACTCATATAACTGGAGTACAGCTATGGGGGGGTATAAACTCTTCAGGTGGGACAGAAAGGGTAGGAGAGGAGGTGGTGTAGCCCTCTATGTTAGAGAGTGCTTTGATACCCTTGAGCTCAATTACGATAAGGAAGGGACTGAGTGCCTGTGGGTTAAAATCAGAGGAGCCCACAAGAAGGCAGATATTGTGATGGGAATCTGCTACAGACCACCTAGCCAAGAAGAAGCAGCTCATGAGCTCTTCTATAAACAGCTGGGGATAGTCTCTAGGTTGCTCCCTCTTGTCCTCGTGGGAGACTTCAATCTTCCTGATATCTGCTGGAAGTACAATATAGCAGAAAGGAAGCAGTCTAGGAGGTTCCTGGAGTGCGTGGAAGACAACTTCCTCACACAACTGGTGAGTGAGCCAACAAGGGAGGGTGCCCTCCTGGACCTGCTGTTTGTGAACAGAGAAGGCCTTGTAGGGGATGTGACAGTTGGCGGACGACTGGGACAAAGGGATCATGAGATGATAGGGTTTTCAGTTCTAGGTGAGATGAAGAAGGAGATTAGCAAAACAGTCACATTAAACTTTCGAGAGCAGACGTTGAACTGTTCAGAAGGCTGGTTGGCAAAGTCCCATGGGACACAGTCCTTAAGGGCAAGGGAGCCCACGAGGGCTGGGCGCTCTTCAAAAATGAAATCCTAGCAGCTCAGGAGCAAGCCATCCCTGTGTTCCGGAAAAGGAGCCGGCAGGGGAAAAAACCAGCTTGGTTGAGTAGGGAGACCTCGAGAGGCGTCAAAAAGAAGAGGAATATCTATGAGCTCTGGAAGAAAGGACAGGCGTCTTGGGTGGACTACAGGGAGGAAGTGAGATCGTGCAGGGAAAAATCAGGAGGGCTAAGGCCCAACTAGAAATCAAACTGTCGAAGTCTGTGGAAGATAATAAAAAATCTTTCTACAAATACGTTAACAAGAAAAGGAGGACTAGGGAGAATATTCAGTCCCTATTGGATGCAGAAGGAACAACAGTGACAAGGGATGAGGACAAGGCTGAAGTACTTAATGCCTTCTTTGCCTCAGTCTTTAATAGTAAGGGAAGTTGTTCCCCCTGTGGACAAACCCAGGAGTTAGAGGAGCAGAATGAGGCTCCCATGATCCAGGAGGAGGTGGTTAGAGACTTGCTTGCCCAGCTAGACACCCACAAGTCTATGGGGCCGGATGTGAACCACCCAAGAGTATTAAAGGAGCTGGCAGGTGTCCTTTCCAAACCCCTTTCCATCATCTTCCAGTGGTCCTGGCTGACTGGGGAAGTTCCACTGGGATGGAGGCTGGCTAATGTTGTGCCCATCTACAAGAAGGGTTGCAGGGAGGATCCAGGGAACTACAGGCCTGTCAGTCTGACCTCAGTGTTGGAGAAAGTCATGGAACGGGTGATCTTGAGTGCATGCAAGAGAACCGGGTGATCAGGCCCAGTCAACACGGGTTCACAAAAGGCTGGTCTTGCCAAACTAATCTATTTGCCTTCTATGACAAAGTGACTCGACTACCGGATGAGGGAAAGGCTGTGGATGTAGTCTTCTTGGACTTCAGTAAAGCCTTTGACACAGTTTCTCACAGCATTCTGCTTCAGAAACTGTCTGCCTCTGGCCTGGACAGGCGCACACTCTCCTGGGTTGAAAACTGGTTGGATGGCTGAGCCCAGAGAATTATGGTAAATGGAGTTAATTCCAGCTGGAGGCCAGTTACAAGTGGGGTTCCCCAGGGCTCAGTACTGGGTCCAGCTCTGTTCAATTTCTTTTTCAATGACCTGGAAGAAGGCATTGAATGCACCCTTAGCAAGTTTGCAGATGACACTAAGCTGGGTGGCAGCGTGGATCTGCTGGAGGGTAGGGAGGCTCTGCAAAGGGATCTGCACAGGCTGGACCGCTGGGCTGAGACCAATGGCATGAGGTTCAACAAGACCAAATGCCGGGTCCTGCACTTGGGGCACAACAACCCTGTGCAGTGCTATAGACTAGGAGAAGTTTGGCTAGAAAGCTGCCTAGAGGAGAAGGACCTGGGGGTGCTGGTTGACAGCCGACTGAACATGAGCCAGCAGTGTGCCCAGGTGGCCAAGAAGGCCAATGGCATCTTTGCTTGGAGCAGAAACGGTGTGACCAGCAGGTCCAGGGAGGTTATTTTCCCTCTGAACTCGGCACTGGTGAGACCGCACCTTGAATAATGTGTTCAGTTCTGGGCTCCTCACCACAAGAAGGATGTTGAGGCTCTGGAGCATGTGCAGAGAAGAGCAATGAAGCTGGTGAAGGGGCTGGAGAACAAGTCTTATGAGGAGCGGCTGAGAGAGCTGGGGTTGTTTAGCCTGGAGAAGAGGAGGCTGAGGGGAGATCTCATTGCTCTCTACAACTACCTGAAAGGGAGCTGGCCTCTTCTCCCAAGTGATAGGGGACAGGATAAGGGGGAATGGCTTCAAGCTCCAGGTTCAGGCTGGATATCAGGATTAAATTTTTCACAGAAAGGGTCATTGGGCACTGGCAGAGGCTGCCCAGGGTGGTGGTTGAGTCACCTTCCCTGGAGGTGCTTAAGGGATGGGTGGATGAGGTGCTGAGGGGCATGGTTTAGGGATTGTTAGGAATCGTTGGACTTAGCGATCCAGTGAGTCCCTTCCAACCTGGTGATTATATGAACTTGTTTCTATAGGAATGAAAGGTAAGAAAGTGATTTAAGATAGAACATCCTGTTTTCTCTGTTGTCTAACAAGATACGTATGTTCTTTAACATTGCAATAAGTAGTGATAAAAACAATTTATATAATTCAATAGTGAAGCCATATGTTTCAAGTATAAATGTGTCAAAAGAAAATAAAACATTTTGCCTATTATATGTTGCCTAAGTAAATTTCAACCCAGTCAATGAGGTATCAGAAAAAGTGGAATATTTCAGTAAATGGCAATGACCACATCTAAACTTAAGAGCTTCTCCTACACATTTAGAACTTGTTTCCAAATACCAAAATATCTTCTGCTGCTGTAAAAATGTTTGAATACTCCTTTGGTTTTAAAATCTTCTGTGGCCAAGTGGCTGATTGCCACTGTTGCCTTCAGTCTTTCCCTTTATAAATCCTCACTGTTAGAAACCTTTAAACTGTGTGATTGAGATTAGGCACTAACTTCAGACTAGAAAATGGTCTCTGAACTGGAACAATGTCTAAGAACGTAATGGGAATTACATATTGAGGACTGTATTTTTCTAATACAAAGTCAGATTTTACCAGTAGGTGGTACTTCTGTACAGAGCATTCATCAGATACACGTGATAGCATTTTGTCTCTTAGGTATAAAATGCATTCTCAATATTCACTCTCCTCCCCGTCTACTTCAGCTTTCTTCTGCCATAACCTGCCCACAGAAAGAAATTGAGCTTCGAATAGGTATATAGATGATCTTTTTAAAACTTTCAGAACAACAATTTCTCTTGATGTTGGCAACATCCTCCGGGTTGGGTTCTCCTCCATGCAAATAATCTCTTCTGATACCTTCCACTACTTTTCAGCTTTTCTTTGATAGTTTATTCATAAAAACTCTGGTGTAAATTGTGAATTCATACATTTATACCATAAAATCATATCTAAATCCTTACTTGTCTGCAATATTTTATTAATGTTAATCAAAGGACCAGTAAATTTAACTGCATTCCAAAAGGTATAACATGTACAGAGACCAAATGTTTGTTATGCAGTTTCCATCTAAAGTTGCATGTCAAAATGAACAGTGATAAAAATGTTTGATGCATTTGAACTATTCAAATTAATCCCAGCAGAAAGTCCATGCCTCCTCTGTCTCAGCCAGTGCATACACAAACATAAGCATTAGTTATAAAGAAACCTTCAGGTGGTTCTAACAGTGCAAAGGCTCAGCTTCCAAAATTTGTTATGACAAATATGTTGACATTATTTGTTATGAGAGAACAAAAGAGAGATATTCCTTCAGTCCCAAGACATATCCCAGAGTCACTCAGGAGAACCATGTCTGTTGTGATGTTTTCATCTCTCTGAATTTGTTTTCACACTACTTCTTACTAAACAGTCTTCAGTCTCTCAGCATCCACCAGTACTGCATGAGCTTTTACACTGGTATTTTGTGCTTGTGATTTTTCAGGTGCTCCATACCTCCTCAGTCTGTAACTGGGTTTTCTTTCCTACTATAAAGCTTGCATTAGCACTCATGTATCTCAGAGTACAAATGTCTCCCTGCCTTCTACTCAAAGCCTCAACATCAAGTCAGAACCTGTTTCTCCTCCTATAGACCATACCAACACACCCTCAAGATACCCACAGCATATGCGCCATGAGGCAGGGGAATCTCCTGTTATAAGACTGAGCAGCTGTAGCAGTTCATATGATGGAAGCAACTGAGAAGATCACTGGAATAAATTCCACTCCCTCACTGGACTCACCAGACCTTCACCAGATGAAAGGGAAAGCCCCTCCGTCAAGTGCATGTGGTGCTCTGAGGGATGGGCAACATGATAAACTTATTACTTTTGGCATCATTTGATTGGTTACAAACAACTGTTCACGCATATAAGTTTATATTACTATTGGTTAGTTGCTACTGTCCACACGCCTAGATCAAATGCTTACTTGGCTAATTAGCTTTGCACATTTTACATGTTTTTCCCCTAAGTTATCATGATTTCTGCTTTTCTAACTTACACTTCCCTCTCAGCTTCTGGGCATACAGCCATAGCTTACTGTTGCTATCTGTTGTTTCCTCTTACTACACCGTTCATGGTCCTTCAAGGGCATCGTGGCCTTCGTTAATATAAAATGTTTCTACAGAGGTCAATATGTATTATGTGCTGTGTGGAGGAGAAAAAAATCAGGTACACTGTTTCGTAAAAGTACTTTTAAATTGCCATAGTGATCCAGTACAAGGATAAACAGAAATGCCGAGATAAGCTTAGCACTTGACTTGCACAACAGAACGCTTGTACAAAATAGATTTTAAGACTAGCTTCTTTTCACTGTTGTGCTCCCTTGCAAAATGTATGTTACAATAGATAGTGTCATGTTGCAAGTTCAATGTTATTTACATGTAAATAGACAAAAGGAAAACATTTGCTGGAAGTGGCTCAAAAGGAAGCAAGTCCACCAATGGGGCAGAAGATCAACCGCCTCCTTGCCCACACCACCTCAGGTGTCACTCCACAACAGATTTGAGGCTCTCGATGTGGAGGATGGACCGGAGGAAAACACAGAGGAAAATGCACCACATCGGAGCAGGGGCAGAGACCAAAATGGTGTAAACGCTGTATTGCCACGACTGCCACAAGGACTAATAGGACAGTCATAGTTGTAGGAGACTCTCTATTGAAGGGGACACAGGGTCCGATATGTTGAGCAGACCCCACTCACAGGGAAGTCTGCTGCCTCCCAGAGGCCCGGGTAAGGGATGTGGCCAGGGAATTTCCCAGCCTGGTGAGATCTACAGACTATTACCTGTTATTGCTGCTCCATGTGGGAGGGGATGAAGCAGCAGTACGAAGCCCAAGGGTGATTAAAAGAGATTTTAGGGCCTGGGGATGCTACTGAGGGAATCTGGGGCCCAGGTGATTTCTTCTTCCCTCCTTCCAGTTACAGGTGGTGACATAGAACAGCTCAGTCAATTAATACATGGCTCTCTGGCTGGTGTCACCACAATAACTTTGGGCTTTTTAATAATGAGATGGCCTACAAAGCACCGGGGTTACAGGCTTCAGATGGGAGCCAAGTGTCTCAGAGGGGGAGGAGGGTCTTTGCCCAGGAGCTTGCAGGGCTTGTAGATAGGGCTTTAAACTAGATGTGAATGGGGAGGGAGATAACATCAGCTTGACCTGTAACAAGCAGTGGGAGCACAGGTGTCATGGGTCAGGTGTCAGGGAGGACACTTCTCTAAAACACCTTATAGGTAATAAAGGGTCCACTAGGAAGGTGATGTGACCGGCAGCCCAGCTGAAGTGCCATTACACTAACGCACAAAGCTTGGGTAACAAGCAGGAGGAGCTGGAAGCTACCATGCTACTAGAAAGCTATGATCTAGGTGCCCTCACTGAAACATGGTGGGACGAATCCCATGACTGGAATGTGGCTATTGACAGCTACAGGCTGTTCAGGAGAGACAGACCAGGAAGGAGGGATGGAGACATTGTCATGTATCTCAGGAAAGGGATAGAATGTGAAAAGCTGTTGTTGAAGAGTAGCCACAAACAGGTTGAAAGCTTGTGGGTCAGAATTAAAGACAGAACAACCAACGGGAACCTTGTGGTTGGTGTATACTACAGGCCATCCGATCAAGGAGAGACAACTGATGAAGCCTTCTTCCTCCAGCTACAGGAGGCTTCATGCTCGCAAGCTCTCATCCTACTCGGGGACTTCAACCACCCTGACATCTGCTGGAAAACTAGCACGGCAGCTGTAGGCAGTCCAGGAGACTCCTGGAGTGCATTGAGGATAATTTCTTAGTCCAGCTGATAGAGACCCCCACCCGAGGAGAAGCAATACTGGACCTTATGGTCACCAATACAAGTGAAATCATCAATGACATTAGCATTGGTGGCAGCCTGGGCTGCAGTGATCATGCACTGGTGGAGTTTAAGTCCATAGGTATATGGGACAGGTGAGGACTATAGTCAAGACCCTAAATTTCAGGAAAGCAGACTTCCAGCTCTTCAAGGAATTACTAGATAGGACCCCCTGGGACATAGTCCTCTGAGACAAAGGAGTGGAACAGAGCTGGAAAATATTTAAGGAAGCTTTCCACAAGGTGCAAGACTGCTCAGTCCCCATATGTGGAGAGTCTTGTCCGGAAGAACCACACGTCCTCATAGAGGTAATCTGGAACTCCCTTTATTGCCCAGATACAATGCCTTTTATAATATGATACAGGGTTCACGCGCTTACTTGTTTTAATCCTATAGATTACAGCTACATCTTCACGCGCCTCTACTTGCTTTATAATTGGTTCTAAGCTACTGTTCACGCATAGTGACGATCATAAGTCCATCCCCTTGTTTTTTCCGCTTGGACATGCTGACAAGTCTCTTTTTCTGCTCTTTACTTCCTCATAACGTTGTACTCCCTTATTCCATGACCTCTGTTGTTCTGTCACGGTCAATGCAGGCTGGATTGTGCACGTAGGCTTCATAAATATGTCCTTGCTCCTTGAGCCATTCTTCTACAAATCCCCCTTTTTCTTTTTGCACAATCCAGGCTTGGGCCAGTACGCGCTCTAATGCTTTTCTGATACATTGCATCAAGCAAGGCAAAAATAAAAATATCAATAAAATCACTCCCCCTATTATGATTAGCCCTTTCATCAAGTCCCTTAACCACACCGGAAATCCTAGGGTGTTAAGCCATTCTCTTAATCCAATATCACTGTGTTTTAATTTTGCTGTCAATGTTCTTAATTCCTGCGACTGTTTAAAAATTGATTTGGAATGGTCAGACAAGTTCATACAACACATGCCTTCAAATCTTCACAGGAAGCCAACGCTTCTCCAGGAGCCAACGCTGAGGCAGCTACAATTTCTCCAGGTTCGCAAAAAGGTGACTGAACTCTCACAGTCAGCCCCAAATTGATGGATAGATCGTTTATTTTGTTTACTTCATTTCTTGTTATAAGTCATAATGAGATTGGGAGTTAGTAGCGTAAGCCATCCAAGGCAACATGGCCTACCATTAAATTTCGACAGAATTCCTCCTCACACTCTATCTCCACAAATCAGAAAAATTTCTACAGGCAAAGCAACTGAAAAAAAAAAAAAGAATGTGATACCTTAGGAGAGGTATAACTGTACCAGGCTGTAGCATTTCTATACACAGGTAACGTAGCATTTACATTCTGACCTTTTTGAGTGATGTTATAGGTATAATTATACATTACACAAGCATCCACTATTACTGACCCATTTTGCTGGAACCCATTTTGGACTGCTGTCTGTAATGACACAAGCATATCCTCGTCCCCAGGTTAACAGTGGAAATGGACCTTCCCAAGTTCTTACCATGACTTTCACTTGATTTTTATGTTCAATCATTCCTGTTGACATGGTTTGCACGTGTTTCACTATTAGAGGGATTATCTCCCGGCAATCGTAATAAATTCATAACATATTGTACCTTAGCTAATCTGTTTGCTGGTGTTTCTCCCTAGTCCCCCTGTTTTTGTTTTTGCAAAAGAGTTTTGATGGTGCAATGTGTTCGTTCTACAATTGCCTGTCCAGCTGGGGAATATGGAATGCCAATAAGGTGTTGCACTCCTGTGTGTAAAAACTGTCAGCCCATTTATCAGTGTGGTACTACACTTAGATTTTTCCTCTAAACATTCTTGTTGCAAAAAGGTTATCAACCGATGGCCTGGATGATGAATTTTAATTTGTCCACTAAAGTTCGCCAAGGCCACTTGTAATTCTAAACTGTTCTGCATACTCCATTGTAAATATCGTTCTGTCATTGGAATGACTATTGTTTCAGGCTCTTTCCCATTCAATTCCTCTATCCGATCACGACCTTTCTGATTATCTGTGCAAACATTTCTTCTCATGTTACAATCATCTTTGATGGCTGATTGGATAAGAATTGCCATTTTATAATTTTTAATTTGTCCAAATCGGTTTCAACCCATTGCATTATTAACCCAACAGGATGATAAGTGCTATTGATGATCAAAAAATTGACAGGCCACCTATATGCTACACGATGTGCTTGTCTGCTGCTTACTGCATTTTCCAGTGTTTGTTATGCTTCCTTTGTTAGTTTTCTTGGTGCTAATATATCCGTATCTCCTTTTAACAACTCAAACAAAGGTAACAATGTTTGATTATGTACCCCTATCAAATTCCTGATCCAATAGGTATTACCCAGCAAGATCTGCACATCGTTAAGCATTTGGATGTTAATTCTAAATGATATCCTTTGTGGTCTGATGGTTTTATCCAAAATTTTTCACCCCAAATACATCCATAGTGCAACACTCTGCACCTTTTCTGATGCGATTTGCAATTGATGTTTTTGCAACATATCACATAATTCCTGTTTATACCTTTCCAAATTATCTTTCCCCACCACTAGTATATTATCCATATAATGATACACTAACAGCTGTAGATATGTTTTCTGAAAACTTTGTAGGGCTTGGTCAACATAAAGTGAACACATTGTTGGCGCATTTTTCATCCCTTGTGGTCATCACCATTGGTATCTCTACACCAGTCCCTGTTAGTTTGTTGTCGGAACAAATTTTTCACTATCACTGGGGTCAATAGGTATGGTAAAAAAAACCCCAAACCAGTCAATAACTAAAATATTCCAGTCTCTATAAATCCTTGAGGACTGACCAACGGCCACCCTTCAGGACAGTCTTTTTCTGCCATGACTACGACATCTGCAACAGTATCCACCAACACAGTTATTTGAATTGTTTGATTTTCTAATATCAATGTCAACTTTAATTGTGGGTTTGATTTTTGAATTTCTAATGCCCTTGTTATCTGTTTATCTTGTCCAGTAGATCCAAAGCCTCCACTTGCCCTTTCTTTGTTTTCAGTTTGGGGAGCTTTACTTTTAAAAGGTACTAACTGTGCTATTAGACCGAATGCCTGACACAGAGTAACAAAACCAAACAAACATATTGGATGACCATCAAGTCGTCTGTGGGCTTTTCTCTGAGTAATGGCTTTTTCAATTTTGCCCAAAGTTTTTTGTGCATCACTGTCACTCGTAAGAGTAGGAGGTGCTGTTAAAGCCATGTCCCCTTTAAGAAGATCAAATAATGGATTTAGTTCTGCATTAGTAATACCAAAATAAGATTTAACTTGATTGATTGTTCCTAGGAGCTTTTGTGAATCGTTTTAACTACTATTTGCAATTTGACTTGCTGAGGTTCAATTGTAGCATTCAAAATTTTCCACTCAAGGTATTTCCAGGTTTGAATTTTTTCAGGTGCAACTTGAAGGCCTATTTTCTCTAATACGATCTTTGAAATGGTATTAATTGAGCAACACAACTGCTTTGGGTGATATACACAGGTGGGAAAGGAATATAAATCATAGCTTGTATTTGTCCAGTAAAATCAGAATTAATAACACCAGGTTACACAAAAAGACTTTGCAAAGTGACATTCGAATGACCCACTAACCAAGCACTTAAACCATTACCAATAGGACCAAAAGCTTGGAGCGATACCTTGTGAGCATATTAATCCCTTATTATTGAGGAGGCTGTGGAGAAGATCCAAGTGGGAGCATTTACTGTTGTCACACGTCTCCGCTGCATGCTGGGTTGCTGGTTTCCTTTGTTCTTTAATGTCAACAGTTTACCCCCAATATCGTATTTGAAATGGCGTTGATTTGTAAAGTGACAACCTCTTCGACATTTATGGTAACAGTCCAGGCGATGTTGAATTCCTGGCTTCTTTTGTCTGTTTTTACCTGTATGGGAATTTTCAAGGCTGCAAATGCATTAACTTTTCTATTCCTTTGCAGTTTTTTACTCTCAGAGGATCCTCCTTTTGGACTCTTAAATCATGCTCTCATTAGTGTCTGGCTAAAATCCCCTTTATGGTTGTCTGCACTAGGACCCAGCAGTTGCTGATCTAAGAAAGGACACTGGAGTGCAGAGTGTTCTTCATAAATTGTTACTCCCCTAGAGAGAGATAAGGACTCCCAAGCTGAAACAAAAACATTTAAACATTCACATTCAAACAAAATCAGGAGAAAGGGCGGGGGGAGAAAAAGGGTGGGGAGGAAACTCACACACAGCCACAGGGCTGGGTTTTTTTCCATTTTCTTTTTCTGTTTTCTACGTTCATTTTGTATTTTTCTATTTTTTCTCTTTCCATTTTCTTTTCTGTTTTTCTTTCTGTATTTCTTGTTTTCTTTCTTTTTTCTATTTTTTTCCTTTCCGTTTTCTTTTCTCTCTCTCTCCTTTCTTTTTAATTATTTTTTTTTCTAGGTATTTTAAAATTTTGTCCTCTGCAGCCTTTCACTTCAAAGGTCCCAGGTAAATCTACCTATTTGCCGGCTTAGTGGACGTTTGAGATTGAAAGGTCTGAGAGTTGCATTTTTAAGATTAATCAAAACAAACAGAGGCTCAAACTCCTATAACCAAAACCCAATTTGCAAATCTTACAAACATTTAAAGCGCTTTAAACACACACGCACACACAGAATCACTCTTTCGAGTGCTAGCTTAATATACAATACAACATACAATGTTGTTTACAACCAGTCAATAAGAATAGCACGATGGTATGAATATTTAAACTATACACGATAGCAAACACATACAACACTTAAAATATGCACATATATTATAAAATAAGGTTTGTATCGATTGTTTAACAGGTAATAGTCTTTGGTTGTTACAGCATTTTCGTGGCAAAGGACTGTCCTGTGGTGGCTGTGAATTATTCATGCATGCGATGGAGCCGGCGGCTGCTTCAAGCACTGGGGCGGTGGGCAGCTTGGCGGCAAAACAGTCAGTACTTTCTCTTTTTACAGCTTTTTGAATTTCTTTTATCGCTTCATAGTCCCAATAGCACCTTTTATAGCTTGCGGTGCTTTAAACAAATTACTTAACGTACTTTTAGATGTGGCCTCATAAATATGTCCTTGCTCCTTGAGCCATTCTTCTACACTCATATGTAGAAAATCAGGCAGGAAAGGGAAGAAATTGGCATGGCTGAGTCGAGACCTACTGGTTAAACTGAAAAAGAAGGAACTGCACAGGCAGTGCAAGCAGGGACAAGGAACCTGGGATGCAGCCCAGTTGTATAGGGATGAGATCAGGAAGGCCAAGGCGCAGCTGGAGCTGAACTTGGCAAGGGAAGTAAAGACCAACAGGAAGGGCTTTTACAGTTACATCAATCAAAAGAGGAAGATCAAAGAGAACGTACCCCCACTGATGACTGGAAATGGGGATCATGTATCAACAGATGAAGAGAAGGCTGAGGTACTTAACAAATTTTTTTCCTCAGTCTTCACCCAATAACTGCTCTCCTCACCCCTCCTGGGTCATGGGACAGCAACGTGGTGACTAGGGGGGTAAACCCCCTCCCACAGTAGAGGAGGATCAGGTTCGTGAACATCTGAGGAACCTGAACATATATAAGTCTATGGTGTTAGCGTAGACACAAACACATAACCATTTCAGGTAGGTTATATGTGGTGCTTTATTTTGAGGCCCCAGGAACCAGGGGTATTCAAACCCAAATCAGGTTCCAAGACGATCCCGGCGCGTCTGCAATTTAAGCAAGAGGGTGAATAGTGTTTCAGCCAGTGATTGAATCCAGCCAGTGAGATGGATTCCTAATCCATTAAACAGTTCCCCGATCCAATTGTGGCCAATTATCTCCTTTTCTCTTTCAGCCTCCCTTTCTATTTTCCCGAGTTGTGAGATATCATATTCTATGTCTGCAGTTACATTTGGTATATGTACCAATGATCAGTCCGGCCTTTAAGGTACCCGCATACCCCATGTTCTTTTAATAGCAATATATCTAATGCCATTCTGTTCTGCAAGGTCATTTTTGTTGTTGCCTGCAACTGCGAATTTAGATCTCTGAATCCCTTCTTGGTTACTCTAGCTAACCTTTCAGTTTGTCCAATTAAATGGTAAATCATTTCCCTATTACGATATGTAGCTACCTGAGCAAAAAGAGATTCCAATGCCCAGCCTATTTTAACCCCAGTTGAAGGTTCTTGCCAAGTGTCATCTATATCTTCAATATCATCGTTTATGTCTCTCCTAGTTCGAATCTGTAAGGTTTCCAATTTACCTTTGAAAGGGGATCGCTTCCAAATTGGGCATAGGGTAGGTAAGCCCAAAGTTATTTCCTGTACTGGTCCTGTCATTGGGAGGTGAGTAGTCCAGGTTCCATCGTTAACTGCCCACACAAAGTTGCCCATACTATGTATTGTCGAATATCTACAATCAGTACTGTTAGCTGGAATCACCTTTCCTCCTACTCTGAATCCTCGACAAGCACACCCCATTACTAATGCTACCCTGACTGGGGGCATTGTAATTTCCTCAGGATTCAGATCACAATTTAGGGCTTTGGAACAATTCTACCAGGGGACACTCTTAACAGAATCTCTACTAACTTGGTTAGCTGCTAATATTTTCATATCTTGTGTTGCATTTTGCTTTCCTGTCCGTTTAAAGCACCAGGGTGTTTCACCTCCATATTGAAATTTTTGTAAAATACTAGTCGACCAAACTGTATCCCACTTTGATTCCGGCCCATCCTTTTCCTGGCATACCCACTCCCTTTCTTCTTGTGGAACTAAGTTTTCTTTAATTATATTATATGTGCACCATCCTACATCCTTAAATCATCCAATCTTTATGTACTGATGATTTAATAATTTTTGACAATCATTGCATCTTCCTGGAATTCTCCATTCTTGTTTAACATGTTCTTTTCATTTTATTTTTACAATTTTAGTCACCTGCTTACATACTGTCTCGTTTCCCTTACCTTTTGGAAGGGGAAAAGTCATTATACCCCATTTTATTGGTTCCCCAGCCGTTTTCGGCAAGGGTAAACATGCCATAATTCTACTAGTGTTTTGCATTTTCGCAAAATCTCTGATTAGGCCAATTATCAGGTTTTCTTCAGGATCACCCCGAGGTATATTTATTACCTGGGGCAGTTGGGTTGATTCTATTGCTTGTTTTACTCTAATTCTAGTAATGTTTATTTCACTGTATCCGGAAGCAGTTTCATTCTGGTATTGGCATATGTATGTTCCCATACCTGATTCATCTATTCGTTTAATAGTCTGAACTAACATTCCTCCTAATCTTAATTCTGTTAGATGCCTGCCATCATTTGGGATTTTCTTCCCATTCCTTGTCCATCCAAACTCCCTAGGTCGTGGATCGTCTAATAGGCAATAGATAAGTATATCACTGTCCAGAGGAATCTGATAGTATGCATGTCCTGCCTTTATCCCATGATCCTGAAGGGGGTTACGTAAACAGAATTTATTTGACACCTTGCCTCTAGATTTCCATTTTTCCTGCAATTCCCATCCATACCTGTTTGATTCCAAATTCCTCAGGACAGTGTTTCTGAACTTGCAAAACAGAGTGGCATTTTGTCCAGTGACAGATTTCATCACTTCCTTTTTCTGCGGAACCTCTACAAAAGTGATAACCGTTAGGGGTGTCAAGGACCAGATTGTAATTAAGGTACTATATACAAAATTTGACATTTATCTGCTTTTCAGCCTCAGTTTTGTTGGTCCAAGAGCTTCTACTTCCCAATTTCTAGGAACCTTTTTCACTCGGGTATAATGAATCCAAGAGTCTATTCCTTCTACTTTTACCGCAGTAAATGTTGTTAGTAGCACCAAGTACGGTCCATTCCACCGTTCCTTCAGTGGTTCTTCATTCCAATCTCGAACGTAGACCTGGTCTCCTGGCTCAATTTCGTGTACTGGATTTTCTAATGATAACGGACGGTTCCAGATCAGGGCACTTCGTAGCCGCCTCAGAGTTCTACTGAGAGACAGTACATAGTTATATACATCTTGATTCCCTTTTATATGCACATTTGGATTTGGTTGCGGCGCCTCATATGGTTTCCCAAAAAGGATTTCATAAGGGCTTACTGTCATCCCACTACTTGGCTTAATTCTTATCCTTAGGAGTGCTATTGGTAACACTTGTGGCCATTGAATTTTAGCCTCCTGACATATTTTACTGATTTGCTGCTTAATTGTCTGATTCATCTTTTCTACTTGTCCGCTTGACTGTGGCCTCCACGGAGTGTGGAGATTCCAAGAGATTCCTAACATCTTGCTTACCTCTTGAACTATAGCTGCTACGAAGTGTGGTCCCCTATCTGACGATAGGCCTAGGGGTACCCCAAATCTTGGAATAATCTCTTGCAGCAGCCATTTCACTGTCTCCTTAGCTTGGTTGGTGCGACAAGGAAAGGCTTCCAGCCATCCAGAAAAAGTGTCAACCCCAACTAACAAATGCCTGTATCCTTGACTTTTAGGTAATTCTACAAAAACAATTTGCCAATAATCACCCGGTTCCATACCTACTTTGATGTGTCCCATTTCTATTCCTTTTCTAACCACCGGATTGTTCTTCAAACAGATTTCACATTTTGAATTTATTGACCTTGCCATTGTTAACATCTGTGTCGAGATTATGCTGCGCTTTAAATACGCCACTAAAGCTTCTGCTCCCCAGTGACATTCCTGATGTTCCATCTGTAAAACTGTCCGCATGATGGTAGATGGTACAATCACTTGTCCAGTTGCAGTTAGGTACCATCCATCTGAACCCAATTGGGCCTTCATTAGTCTAGCTAATTTCTCGTCCTCCTCTGAGTACTTCGGCTTCTGTGTTAAATAATTTTGTAAAGGGCTTACCTTCGTGGGTATTAAGGCCATCGTATTTTATACCTGTCGTGCAATCCGTCGAGCTGTCCGGTCCGCTAACGCGTTTCCTTCAGCTATTTTGGAATCTCCTCCCTGATGTGCTTTACAGTGCATGATCGCCACCTGTTTGGGTAACTGTACAGCAGTTATCAAATTCAGAATTTCTTTTTGGTATTTTATATTCGTACCTTGCGAAGATAGGAGTCCTCGTTCTTTCCATAGTGCTCCATGTATATGAACCACTCCCAATGCATATTTTGAGTCCGTCCATATATTTACTTGTTGATCCCTGCTCAATTCCAAGGCTCTCGTGAGAGCTATTATTTCTGCTCGCTGTGCTGAAGTTCCTACAGGGAGAGCCTCTGCTTTTATTACCCTGTTCTATGTGGTTACCGCATACCCAGCGTATCGTGTCCTGTTTTCTACATAACTACTTCCATCTGTAAAAAGTTCTTGATCAGGCTGTTCAAGTGGGGTGTCCTTCAGGTCAGCCCTTGTTGCATGAGTGTGTTCAATAACTTCCACACAATCATATTCCAAAGGGCCGTCTTCCACAGGTGCTCCTAAGAAGGCTGCTGGATTTAACAGATTAGTTGTTTTTAAGCTTACATCATCTTGTTCAGTCAGTACTGCCTGGAATTGAGGTACATATACCTCAATAGGCTTTCCCAAAGTCAATTTTCTGGCTTCTTGTATCAAGATCACCGTTGCTGCTACTGCTCTCAAACATGATGGCCAGCCAGCACTCACAGGGTCTAACTGTTTAGAAAAGTACCCTACTGGTCGTTTCCAGCTTCCCAACTTCTGCGTTAAGATCCCTTGTGCCAGCCGTTGCCTTTCATGGGCAAACAACTGGAAGTCCTTAGTCAAATCCAGCAGACCTAATGCTGGTGCCTTAGTCAGGGCTTCTTTTAATTTCTTAAAGGCCTCCCTCTGAGGTCCTTCCCAGATGAAAGTTGGTGACTTCTGTGCCTCATATAGAGGTTTTGCTATGAGTCCATAATCCAATATCCACAACCTACGCCAGCCTGCCATACCCCAAAATGTCCTTAATTCATGTAAGTTTTGAGGCTCTGGAATCACACAGATTGCTCTAATATGATCCATTCCTAGTTGTTGTTGTCCCTGTGTTATTTCGCAACCCAAATATAATACAGTTGTGCAGGCAATTTGAGCTTTCTCTTTCGAGACTTTGTACCCATTAAGGCCTAATTGGTTTAAAATTTCGATTGTCACTTGGATACATACTGATTTGTGCTCTGTTGCAATGAAAACATCATCCACATATTGTAGCAGAAGATATTGTGATCGTGGTACCTGAACTTTCTCCTGCATTGTCCATGATTCCAATTCTTTTGCCAGCTGGTTCCCAAAAAGCGTTGGACTGTTCTTGAATCCCTGTGGAAGCCTTGTCCATGTCAACTGCATTTTTCATCCATTGTGCGGGTTCTCCCATTCAAAAGTGAAGAATTTCCTACTATCTTTATCGAGGGGAATACAGAAGAAGGCATCTTTTAAATCAATTACTGTAAACCATTTGTATTTCTCCTTCACAGATGTTAACAATGTGTATGGGTTAGCTACTACCAGATGTATATCTTTTGTGATTTCATTAATAACCCTTAAGTCCTGTACCAATCTATATTCTCCATTTGGTTTCTTTACTGGAAAAATTGGGGTATTATATTCTGATTCACATTCTTCTAATATTCCAAACTTTAAGAACTTTTCAATAATTTTCACTATTCCATATCGGGCCTCTAATTTTATGGGATATTGTTTTATTCGTACTGGTTTCATTCCTTCCTTCAATTCTGCTACTACCGGTTGAGCCATTTTCAATTTCCCTGGTATATCAGTTTCCCATACTGTAGGGATCACTACCTCTTCTATCTCTCTGGGTACTTGAACTTTTGGATTTTCCTTCAACACTAGTATCTGTCCTGACTGATTCTGGAACTTGCATAATAAATTCTCCATCCTCAAAGACAATTCTTGCATTTAATTTAGATAACAAATCCCATCCCAACAGGGAGATTGGACAATCAGGCATATACAAGAATTCATGCCATATTTCCTTTCCTCCAAATCGTAATTCCAGGGGTTGCATGAATGGCCGGGTTTCCTCTTTCCCTGTGGCTCCCACTATTGTAGTTGTCCTTTTCCCTATCTGTCCACATAAATCATTTAGAACTGAGTATGTTGCACCAGTATCTATTAAAAATTGCACTTCTTTCCCCCTAGCCTTACTTTCACTAGGGGTTCATCCTTTCCTGATTCTAGTCAGCTCTGATTCCCATACTGTCCCACAACCATTGCCTTGGCCACTTCGGTGTTTCCGAATGGGATTCCTGGCTGCAAATTCTGCCTCATTCTGTGCTGCCATGCATTCTTCCAATGTCCTTCCTGCTTGCAATATGCACATTGGTTAATACCTAATTTATTCAACCTGGATCCTAACTCATTAGACAAGCAATTAAATCCAACCCCCCTTCCCCGTCCACGTATCGAGCCTCTTCCTCTACCTCGACCTCCAGGATTGTTCTGGCCCCTGCCCTGCATCACCGCCAGCAGATGTCGCTGTTGTCTTTGAGAACGCTCCCTCTCACGGTTATTGTATACTTTCCAAGCAGTCTCTAATAGCCTATCCAGATCACGCAGCTCCGCGCCCTCCAGTTTCTGCAGTTTCTTTCTAATATCATCCTGCGACTGCCCTAAGAAAATCAGGGCCAGCTGCACCTTAGCTTGCTCTGTTTCTACGTCTAAATCTGTGTATTTCCTCGCCACCTCTTTAAGCCGCTCCAAAAATGCAGACGGGGATTCTGTTTTCTCTTGCCTGACGTTATACAGATTTGACCAATTGATTGTTTTTGGCATAGCATTTTGTACTCCAACAACTATCCACTTCTGGTATCTCCTCACATTTCCCATTCCTCTCGCAGTATTATAATCCCACATGGGATCTTCAGTCGGAAAATTCTGATCAACTGTCCCTGTGACAATCCCCTGCCTAATGTCTTCTCTAACTCGCTCGCGGGCAGTTCTCAACACCATTTCCTTCTCTGTAGAGTCCATTAGGGTGTCCAGTAATACCTGTATATCATCCCAATCAGGATTCTGGGTTTTCAGAATCATCTTTACAACTCGTGCCACTTTATTCGGGTTCTCCCAATAAATTCCAGCAGATTGTTTCCAGAGCATCAGATCTCCTGGAGTGAAAGGTACTTTAACATATATGGGTCCTTCTGCCCCAACCCCTTGCCGAAGCGGTGCTAATATTGCATTGGGTGTCTGCTGTCTAACTTGAATATCCCGTTGCCGTGTTCGGTGGGATATTGGGGTAGTGGAATACTCCTGTTCCTCTATTTCTACCTCATCCTCCCCATCACCTCTTACTCCAGTATGTCTGGGGGCTGGTGGGGCCGACGGAGCCACTAATAAATCAAAATCATCATCTTCCTTATGCTGCGAAGCATTTTGCACTGCCAGACATTTCATACATTTCTTCTCAGTCACACATCCCTCACATTGCTCATCCGATTTTGTACTAACAACCATTATCCCACACGCCTTCTTCCATTCCTCTTTCCCTCTTAAAATAAAAACAGTTCTACATATGGTATCTCATCCCATTTGCCCTCACGCTTACAAAATAGCATCAATTGTAGGATGGTATTATAGTCTAAAGTTCCATTTTCTGGCCAACAAACCTTTTTCTCTAAATTATACTGTGTCCACCATAGATTACAATACTCAACCAATTTCCTTTTTTGCATTTCTTGCCCAAACTGCCCCTCTTTCCAATGCATCAGAATACACCCTAATGGTGATGACCTGGGTATCGGTGGCATTTTATAACAGTCCAGACCAGCACCAAACAACAGGAACTAAACAAAATTCCACATAACGAATAATACAGATTACCGAAAAATACAAGATCAGAATACAGTTGCCGAACCTGCAGAACGAATAATACAGATTACGAATAATACAGATTACCGAAAATACAGAACAGATCACTGATGCCGAACCTGCAGAGCTTTTGCTACTATCTTACAGATGGTGCCTAGGCTTTCATCTGGAGCTCCATAGCACAACCAAGCGTAGCTTTCGCCGTGTCTAACAGGCAGGCTTTTACCAGACCAGAAAATATGGTACCTTTCCCGATTGGGCACAAGACCCGAAAAATTTGGTACAATTCCTAATTAGGCACAAGACCTGTAGACAAATGTAGTACTATTCCCAATTAGGCACAAAACCTGACAAAGTTGGTACCATTCCCAATAAAGCACCGTGTCTTACCAATATCCCTGGTCCGTCGGGGGCAGCGGAGGTCGGTTGCGGTCGATGGCTCCCTGAGAATCACTCCTTGCTGGCTGGAGCGAGATCGATGCGGGCCGCCTCAGCAATGCCCACGAGGTCCCACCTGGGTCACCAAAACTGTTAGCATATAGACAAACACATAACCATTCCAGGTAGGTTATATGTGGTGCTTTATTTCGAGGCCCCGGGAACCAGGGGTATTCAAACCCAAATCAGGTTCCAAGACGATCCCGGCACGTCGGCAATTTAACCCTTAAGTGTTTCGCAATCTAATGTATATTCAACAGATTACATCATTACTTCATGCATATGTATTTGAGGATTGTCTCATCATTTGTGTGGACACCAGCATTTCCTTATCTTCACTTGACTACCCTTGGTATGCTTCTGGCCTTCACAAATGTAGACTGTGTTCAGATAAGGTTGTTAGTGAAAGTGTAGGCTCTGCCCGGATAAGGTTGTTAGTACATTCTTTCTAAGCACTCCCTAATACCATGTACTTATGTGAAGGTTATATGTGGTTTGTGAGAAAACCGTCACTGTCTACAGAGACAGACACAAAATTCTCACAAACTTAACTATAAAGATTGACAAAATTAAATGCTAAACACAATATATATCAAATGCTAAATACAATATACATAACCTATAATTCTAATCTTATTTTAATTGGGCGCTAATTCTTCAGCTAAATTAAAGTTTTTCCAACATTTCCCCCCTTTGAAAATACTTCATTTTTCTGCAAGTATTTTCATTTACATAGGTGTTTCTTGGTAAATCGGTGGGGGTGTTGGGTGTTGTGGGTATTCTCGTGTGATGGCTCCAATGATTCTGTGTGTCCAATTGCTTTTACGAACAATTTCTTTTTGGATACACAGGTATACCAGACAAATTGCAAGAAAGATAAGCAAGAGGGTGAATAGTGTTTCAGCCAGTGATTGAATCCAGCCAGTGAGATGGATTTCTAATCCATTAAACAGTTCCCCGATCCAATTGTGGCCAATTATCTCCTTTTCTCTTTCAGCCTCCTTTTCTATTTTGATTTTGATCAACAAAATTAAATGCTAAACACAATATATATCAAATGCTAAATACAATATACATAACCTATAATTCTAATCTTATTTTAATTGGGCTCTAATTCTTCAGCTAAATTAATGTTTTTCCCAGAATGGGACCTGAGGAGATGCATCTCAGAGTCCTGAGGGAATTGGCTGATGTGGTTGCCAAGCCACTCTCCATGATATTTGAAAAGTCATGGCAGTCAGGAGAAGTCCCTGGTGACTGGAAGAAGGATAACATTGTGCCTATCTTTAAAAAGGGTAGAAAAGATGACCCTGAGAACTACCAACCTGTCAACCTCACCTCTGTGCCTGGGAAGATCATAGAAAAGATCCTCCTAGAAACTATGCTAAAGCACATGGAGGACAGAGAGGTGATGAATGGCAGCCAGCATTGATGAGCGAAAGCAGACAAGGGGGGTTGGGAGTGTTCGTTAGAGCTTGGCGTTGTTAGCCTTGAAGACCTTGGAAGTTGATAACAAAGGAGCCAGCTAGCAGGCGTTTACTGATAAGTGGGCATTGGAATGCAGAAAGCTGGAAAATAACCAGAAGAGACTGTGTCTGTACACAGCTCAAAAAAAAAGCTTTTTTTCATCCTGAAGAAGACTCCTTACTTCATCTCTAAGACCCCCGCCCATGACCACCAGGAGGCACTACACAAGCGCAAAGACTGAAGCAAACCTTCCAGAACTAATTATAATAAAAAACGGGGCTAGGCAATAAATATGTATTAGTCGATTGCTTATACCTCTATCTGTACACTATAAGTAGCCACTTGTTAAGCCATAGGGTGTGCAAGTCTGAGCAGAGCTATCTCCCTTCCACCCACTGGTGTAATAAACACACCTGCTTTATAACTCATTTTCATAGAATCATAGAATCATAGGATCACCAGGTTGGAAAGGACCCACTGGATCATAGAGTCCAACTATTCCTAACACTCCCTTAAACCATGTCCCTAAGAACTTCATCAACCCGTTCCTTAAACACCTCCAGGGAAGGTGAATCAACCACCTCCCTGGGCAGCCTGTTCCAGTGCCCAATGACCCTTTCTGTGAAAAATTTATTTCTGATATCCAGCCTGAACCTCCCCTGGTGGAGCTTCAGGCCATTCCCCCTTGTCCTGTCCTCAGTCACTTGGGAGAAGAGCCCAGCTCCCTCCTCTCCACAACCTCCTTTCAGGTAGTTGTAGAGAGGAATAAGGTCTCCCCTCAGCCTCCTCTTCTCCAGGCTCCTCTTCTGACCGGCCTCCAGCTGGAGTTAACTCCATTTACCACCCCTCTCTGGGCCCGGCCATCCAACCAGTTTTCAACCCAGGAGAGTGTGCGCCTGTCCAGGCCAGAGGCAGCCAGTTTCTGAAGCAGAATGCTGTGAGAAACTGTGTCAAAGGCTTTACTGAAGTCCAAGAAGACTACATCCACAGCCTTTCCCTCATCCAGTAGTCGAGTCATTTTGTCATAGAAGGCGATCAGGTTAGTTTGGCAAGATCTGCCTTTCGTAAACCCATGTTGACTGGATCTGATCACCCAATTCTCTTGCATGTGCTTCATGATAGCACTCAAGATTACCTGTTCCATGACTTTCCCCGGCACTGAGGTCAGACTGACAGGCCTGTAGTTCAGCCAGGACCGCTGGAAGATGATGGAAAGGGGTTTGGAAAGGACATCTGCCAGCTCCTTCAATACTCTTGTGTGGATAATACTTTTGGGTCATAGAGCTTGATTCCACAAAACAGCATGGCTTCACCAGGGGCAAGTCCTGTCTGACCAACTTAGTGGCTTTCTATGATGGGGTAATCGCAGCAGTAGACACGGGTAAAGTGATGGATGTGATCCATCTAGACTTCTGTAAAGCCTTTGACACAGTCCCACACAACATCCTTCTCTCTAAATTGGAGAGATATGGATTTGATGGAGGGACAGTATGGTGGATAAGAAACTGGTTGGATGGTTGTATTCAGAGAGTAGTGGTCAATGGCTCAAAGTCCAGATGGAGATCCGTGACGAGTGGTGTCCCTCAGGGGTCCATTCTGGGACCAGTGCTGTTTAATATCTTTATCAATGATATTGACAGTGAGATTGAGTGCACTCTCAGCAAGTTTGCAGATGACATCAAGTTGAGTGGTGTAGTTGCCACACCAGAAGGACAGGATGTCATCCAGAGGGACTTGGACAGGCTGGAGAAGTGGGCCTGTGAGAACCTCATGAGGTTCAACGAGGCCACGTGCAAGGTCCTGCACATGAATCGGGGCAATCCCCCTTTACATTACACAATGGGGGATGATGTGATTGAGAGCAGCCCTGCAGAGAAGGATTTGGGAGTGCTGGTCAATGAGAAGCTTGACATGAGCCGGCAACGTGCGCTCGCAGACCAGAAGGCCAACCATGTCCTGGACTGCATCAAAAGAAGCGTGGCCAGCAGGGCGAGGGAAGTGATTCTGCCCCTCTATTCCTCTCTTGTGAGACCTCATCTGAAATACTGTGTCCAACTCTGGAATCCTCAGCATAAGAAGGATATGGAGGTGTTGGAACAGGCCCAGAGGAGGGCTACAAAGATGATCAGAGGGCTGGAACACCTTCCCTACAAGGACAGGTTGAGAGAGTTGGGCTTTTTCAGCCTGGAGAAGAGACGGCTCAGAGGGGATCTTATAGCAACCTTCCAATACCTGAAGGGGGCCCACGGGAAAGCTGGAGAGGGGCTATTCTTAAAGGCTTGTGGGGATAGGACCAGGGGGAACGGGTATAAACTGGAGAGGGGCAGATTTAGACTAGACATAAGGAAGAATTTCTTCACCGTGAGAGTGGTGAGGCACTGGCACAGGTTGCCCAGGGAAGTTGTGGCTGCCCCCTCCCTGGAAGTGTTCAAGGCCATGTTGGATGGGGCTTTGGGCAGCTTGATCTAATGGGATGTCCCTGCCCATGGCAGGGGGGTTGGAACTAGATGATCTTTAAGGTCCCTTCCAACCCTCACTATTCTATGATTCTATGAGTTTGGGGCAGAGCCCTGAAAGAGTATTAACATTTACTTGACCTTAACCCATGCTATATAATGTTTTAGGCAACATTCTTAATTGCAAGTTCAAACACTTGAAGTGTTATTCTAGACATCTGCAAGTATTATTATAAATGAGGTAACCTCTATTAAAAGTTGTTGGCAATTAATGTCTAACTGCTGGTGACAGTTATACGACATATCCATTCTGCACAGTCTGGATATTGTACGCATTGAGTCATTCACAGTAAAGTTTTTATCATTTTAATTTTTTCAAAATTTGTGTGTTGTAACAAAATGGCTTTTATTTTTCCCAGAAGAGGCATCACTGGGAAGGAATACATAGATTGAAGTCAGTTCAGGCTTATTGTTCTCTTCAAAGTTCATTCTGTTGACTGATTTTTATATTCTTTGTCGGGCTGAGCCACATATACCTTTCCCCCATACTGTCCGACTGTCTCTGAAAGATAATACTTTCTACTGATTATTTTCGGAAGGCCATTTACATAACCAGTTGACCCACTCAACTGATACAGTCGTTTATCTGCAGAAAAGGCCATCCTTGGCATTGAGATAGTTCAGCTTCCTTTATAATAATTGTGGTTACTTCTGAAGTGACAGGGCCTGATGGACAGGCCTGAAATGATATGGATGACACATGGATGATTCTTATTGCACTGTTATGTGTACTGTTCAGTCTGTTCAGTCTTTCCACAACGCTGTCATCAATAGAGTTGTGCTGTGTTATTGATAATACATAAGAGTGTGAGAAAGTGTTTCATTATCAGCAGAATTGTGCTGTGTGAAAGAGAAGGGAGCTGGACAGGAATGTTGTGTTTCTACAGCCACTTAGCTTAAAGATAAGAAATATCCAGCTGCTTCCTCCTCTCCTCTCCTGGGACCTTGGCCACATCCTGGGAGGAGGAGGGAACAGTAAGCAGCTGGGAACAGGCTCTGCTTTTTGGGGTGATGTCAGGTGTTTCTTCGATGGTATAAAGTCTAAGGCCCTCACAGCAAGGGTGGGGAGACCTCACCCACAGGTGGACACACCACATGATTTCCCAATTGTCTCTCCAAATCCATGCTGTGAAAAGAGAAAGCCTCCCCCAGCAACTGCGGATCTGGATGATGATAAAGCAATTGGTGATGTATTTCTATTAATCACTATACTTATTCTCTTACAGTAATGATTAGACACATTGCCTTTACAAGCTGTTACTGTTAACTCATGATTGATCACTACTAATCATTTGTCTTCTATCTTGCTGTAATAACTTGAGTAAAATGATTTCACAAAGTTTGGACCTTTATGATTATTTCTGCTAAAAGTTCCTGAGTATTTGAAGGTTTGGAGACTCTTATGATGGTATATGTTTCTAAGAGTTCATAATTTCACAGAGTATTTCAGAGTTTGGGGGCTTTTCTGATGATTTTGCTAAAAGCCCCCTTGTGGTAAAATAGCTTCCTACATTCTTTTCTGAGGTTCATGAGATCATCAGTCTTGTGTATCTTCTCTGAGCCTTCTTCCATTGTAGGGGTTCATGGAGTGGTCACATGATATGAGCATCAGAGTGCCTCACAAGCGTTAATGCCTCACCACACATCATCCCACAAAGTTAGAGAAATTCCATTACTCTCACTTTACAAGTAGAATTGTGAAAAAGAGAAGTTAATAGTCAGATGCCGTCACTTATTTGAAATTGAAATCCTGTCTCTAACTTCAGTGAAGCCTTGATTTTAATCACTGAATAAAGTTTGACAGTCTCCCATAAGATGTTCATAGAGATCTGCTCATCTGCTGGATGAGCAGACAGTGAGGTGGACTGAAAACTGGCTGAACAGTTGGGCCCAGAGGGTGGTGATCAGTAGCAGCACAAAGTCCAGCTGGAGGCCAGTCACTAGCAGTGCACCCCCAGGGTCAATACTGGGTCCAGTCCTGTTTACCATCTTCATTAATGATCTGGATGATGGGGCAGAGTGTACCCCCAGCCAGTTTGCTGATGACACCAATCTGGGAGAAGTGGCTGATACACCAGGGGGTCATGCTGTCATCCAGAGGGACCTCTACAGGCTGGAAGGGCTGAGAAGAACCTCATGCAGTTCAACAAGGGGAAGTGCCAAGTCCTGCACCTGGGGAGGAAGAACTCCTTGCACCAGTACACATGCTGGGGGCACCCAGCCGGAAAGCAGCTTGGCAGAAAAGGACCTGAGTTTCCTGGTGGACACCAAATTGAACGTGAGCCAGCAATGCGCTCCCATGGCAAAGGCGGCCAACAGCATCCTGGGCTTCATTACAAAGTGTGCTGACAGCAGAATCAAAGGTGAGTTGCACAGAAGTTTGGGCAAGACTGCAAAGCTAACATGATCTTACTTGTAAGCATCACAGGTCTTTAAAAGCAGCAAGTTATTTAACTTTTAAAGAAATTGTATTAATGACTCAGAATATGGCATTCATACAAAAGAACACTTCTGAATACTATGCTGGGACAATTGTTGAATGTCTCACACAAGAGATCACAGATTAATGATTCTATTTAGACTACTGAATTTTGTTTAACATAGATTTGACTCATTCATACCTAACCCTGCCTCACATGTAATGCCTACATTACAATAGGTATAACATTGATGGGGAAGTGGGGCTAAGAAGCAGGGAGGAGCAACAATTTTAAAACAATCCTTCAGCCAGTAGGCAGCAGGAAGAAACTGATCATATATCTAGTAACAAATCTAGCCTACTCATAAATTCAGTAATGCAGACCCAAGGCTTTACGTGCTCCATTAATGTTCCCATCTATGCATTCAAATGGAACTCCAGTTTCCTGTAGTCCCTGGTTTTGTGAATCTCAGTTGGCTTAGCCATAGCAAACTTGGGCTACATTTACTTTTTTTATTTATATGCTGTGTTTAACATCTTGCATTGAGTGTTCAGAGTACCTGTAATACATAAATGTAAATCTGCAATTCATGTAAACACATCCAAGTAACTTTAATTGCTAGCAGGTATTACTGCTAACAACATAGCCAAAGTAGCATGCCATTCTGTACTAGCAAACTTCCAGAGTGTCTATTCATCTAATTCCAGCAGATTTCAGACTGCACAATGAGGTTCATTGGACCTCAGCTTAATCGCTACAAATAGTTCAAAGCTGATATTGGGATGCCTACGTTAATGATGAATTTGAAATGATTATGTTGCTTCCAAAACCTGTAAAGTGCGCTGCTCTAATTCTCTTCTATTTTCTGTCTTTGTGCTTCTCTCTGTGACTCATTCATGTCCTATCTAGAGCTTTTAATGTCAAGTATTTGTTCTTTCTTGTTTGGACAATAACCTATAAGTTGTTTTAAATGACACTATATATTACCTCAGTTTGGGGGATTGTTTTTTTTTAATCACTGTTATCTATGAAGGTTTCACATTTTTGTTTGAGAGAAGTGATGTAATTGAACCTTTCACTGTAAGGGGATGAAACTCAAAGCTAATATATTTGCATGATAAACAGAGTCAATGTAAAACATAATCTTGTTATGACAGTACATTATATAGCCTACCATTTTCTCTATTTAGGAGAGCTACTCAGTATAAGAGACTGATTCTTTTTGGGTGCCTTAAACCACTTGTTTTGCTGCCTTAAAGCACTGTCGAGACTGCAGCAGAGGCAGAGTCCTTCAACCTTATCTCACTCTCACAAGCAGCCCAGCTGTGTTTGCTGCCCAGAGAAGTCACGCTGCTGGTAGGGAGAGCAGGGGCAGAATGATAGCTCGGACCCCAGAGCCCCCCTAAGCCCCCCCAGACTCGGTTTCAGAACTTTCCTAGAAGCAGCACTGCACAGGCCCACCAAAAACTATAAACAGTACTCTGTAAGAGGAGCATTTGCAGCACACCCACCATCCTAGGAGACAGAAGAGCACCTGGAGCCCAAGTGTTGTCCTTGCACTTTGCTCTCTCTCTCTCCCTTTCCTCCATTTCTCTCTTTCTTTCTTTTCCCTTCACATAGATTTAGCAGCCAATGTTGATCTTATTCCTAAGAATGTCTGTACAAATTAATTCCTTTTAGATCAATCGTTTGGCATTGGTTTGCCTTCATTTAGCCTGGGGGGCACTGAACCCATACATTTTATGGGAAAACCCAAGGTCTTACCCTGGCGACCCCTGGACTCTCCAGGCTGAGTCGCAATGCTCAGTATGGGTCATGTAGTGAAAATACAGCATCCTGGAATAAGTATATGTGAAGGTATGTGTATTGGGTTTGCATGGCACAGTTTTGGTAGCAAGGAGGCTACAGGGGTGGCTTCTTTGAGAAGCTGCTAGAAGCTTCCCCTATGTCAAATAGAGCCAACACCAGTTAGATAGAGTCAGATAGAGACAATGGACCTGCCACTGGCCAAAGCTGAGCCAATCAGCAATGGTGATAGCGCCTCTGGGATAAAAAACCTGCCATGCAACAGCAGCTGGGAGAGGAGTGGGAATATATGAGAGAAACAACTCTGCAGACACCAAAGTCAGTGAACAAGGAGGGGGAGGAGGTGCTCCAGGCACCAGAGCAGAGATTGCCCTGCAGCCAGCAATGAAGACCATGGTGAGGCAGGCTGTCCCCCTGCAGCCCATGGAGGTTAACGGTGGAGCAGAAATTCCCCTGCAGCCTGTGGGGACCCCACGCCAGAGCAGATGGATATGCCCAAAGGAAGCTATGACCCCATGGAGAGCCTGTGCTGAGTAGGCTCCTGGCAGGACCTGTGACCCCGTGGAGAGAGGAGCCCATGCTGGAGCAGGTTTGCTGTCAGGACTTGTGGCCCTGTGGGGGACCCACACTGGTGCAGTGTGGCGATGAAGGAGACACAGACCTCACAAATTTCTTTAAGCATATTCTTTTTAATCAGCACGGCATACAGGACTCAAATTAAGAAAGTACTGCTACTGTTTCACTTAGTACTTAATACTCAGTACTCGCTTCTCTCATTCAGGCAGATCTTTATACAGATCCTCGGTTTTCCAACCTTCAGACAAACAGGATATTTTTGGTTTTGAGCTTGGAACACCTGGTATTTTTAATAATGTTTATTGTAATATGCTTGGTACCGGCTTCATGCTTTATCTTAGTCCCAATTAAACTTCCACATACTTGGCGTTACTACTATAGTGCAGTTCTTTCCTGAAGGACTGCACCCTATGGAAAGGACCCATGCTGGAGCAGTTCTTGAAGAACTGCAGCTTGTGGGAAAGATTCACATTGGAAAAGTTCATAGAGGACTGTCTCCCATGGGAGGGACCTCACACTGGAGCAGGGAAAGAGTGTGAGGAGGAAGGAGCAGCAGAGACAATGTGTGATGAACAGACCACAATCCCCATTCCCTGTCCCCCTGCGCCACTTGGGGGGAGGAGGTAGAGAAATTGGGAGTAA
Source organism: Cuculus canorus (assembly GCF_017976375.1). Classification (NCBI taxonomy): domain Eukaryota; kingdom Metazoa; phylum Chordata; class Aves; order Cuculiformes; family Cuculidae; genus Cuculus; species Cuculus canorus. The sequence goes on from NC_071440.1 coordinate 1,025,472, forward strand.
AGCTGAGCCCAGGAAGAAGGCAGGGGTGGGGGGAAGATGTTTTAAGATTTTGTTTTATTTCTCATTATCCTACTCCAATTTGTTTGGCAATAAATTAAACTAATTTCCCCAAGTCATAGAATCATAGAATCACTAGGATGGAAAAAACCTCCTGGATCATCAAGTCCAAACATTCTTATCTGCCACTAAACCATGTCCCTGAGCACCTCATCTACCCATCTTTTAAACATCTCCAGTGATGGGGACTCAACCACCTCCCTGGGCAGCCTCTTCCAGTGCCCAATGACCCTTTCTGTGAACAATTTCTTCCTGATATCCAGTCTGAACCTCCCCTGGCACAGCTTGAGGCCATTCCCCCTTGTCCTGTCCCCTGTCACTTGGGAGAAGAGGCCAGCTCCCTCCTCTCCACAACCTCCTTTCAGGTAGTTGTAGAGAGCAATAAGGTCTCCCCTCAGCCTCCTCTTCTCAAGGCTAAACAACCTCAGTTCCCTCAGTTGCTCCTTGTGGAAGAGTTTTTAGCCCAGGGAGGCCATGATTTGTTCGCTATAGCAGTGAACAACCCAGGCTATGAGACAGAAGCCTACGCGACTGAAGGCATGTAAAAAATCATTGATCTGTCCTTGACTCAGTCATATGAAGAACTAGGAGCGATGTTGTAAACAACTTTGAGGAAGTCGAGGAGGACGATAAACCGCAATGTAGGAGGAGAGACAGTAGCAGCTTGCCGCATGATAGCAAATCAATGATAACCCTGAGCACGTGAACAATGTGCTATAACCAATAATGTAATAGTATTGGGCAGACGGACAGCCTTAGGATGTATAAATGACAAGCACTTGCAGCAATAAAGCAAGAACGATTTAGCATTGTATCAGTGTAATGTCGTTACTCTGGACTTGTCTTCGTTGGAGACCCTGCAACAGCTCCTCATAAGACTTGTTCTCCAGCCCCTTCAACAACTTTGTTGCTCTTCTCTGGACACACTCCAGAGCCTCGACATCCTTCTTGGAGCAAGGGGCCCAGAACTGAACACAGGATTCGAGATGCAGTCTCACCAGTGCCGAATCCAGGAGCAGAATCACCTCCCTGGACCTGCTAGCCATGCTGTTTCTGATCCAAGCCAAGATGCCATTGGCCTTCTTGGCCATCTGGGCACACTGCTGGCTCATGTTCAGTTGGCTGTCAGTCGACACCCCCAGGTCCTTCTCCTCCAGGCAGCTCTCCAGCTGCTCTTCCCTAAGCCTGTAGCGCTGCACGGGGTTGTTGTGCCCCAAGTGCAGGACCCGGCATTTGGCCTTGTTGAACCTCATGCCATTGGCCTCGGCCCAGCGGTCCAGCCTGTTCAGATCCCTTTGCAGAGCCTCCCTACCCTCCAGCAGATCAACGCTTCCTCCCAGCTTAGTGTCATCTGCAAACTTGCCAAGATATTGAACAGGACTGGACCCAGCACTGAGCCCTGGGGGACACCACTTGTGACCAGTCTCCAGCTGGAGTTAACTCCAGTTACCACCACTCCTTGGGCCCGACCATCCAGCCAGTTTTCAACCCAGGAGAGTGTGCGCCTGTCCAGGCCAGAGGCAGCCAGTTTCCTAAGCAGAATGCTGTGTGAAACTGTGTCAAAGGCTTTACTGAAGTCCAAGAAAACTACATCCACAGCCTTTCCCTCATCCAGTAGTCAAGTCACTTTGTCATAGAAGGCGATCAGGTTAGTTTGGCAAGACCTGCCTTTCGTAAACCCATGTTGACTGGGCCTGATCACCCGGTTATCTTGCATGCGCTGCATGATATCACACAAGATCACCTGCTCCATGACCTTCCCTGGACCTGAGATCAGACTGACAGGCCTGTAGCTTCCTGGGTCCTCCCTCCGACCCTTCTTGAAGGTGGGTATAACATCAGGCAGCCTCCAGTCCAGTGGAACTTCCCCAGTCAGACAGGACTGCTGGTAGATTGATAAAAGGGGTTTAGCAAGCACATCCGCCAGCTCCCTCAATACCCTCGGGTAGATCCCATCCGGCCCCATAGACTTGTAAGTGTCTAACTGGCCAAGCAAGTCTCCAACCACCTCCTCTTGGATTGTGGGAGCTTTGTTCTGCTCCTCTAGATCCTGGGGATGTACACACAGGGAACAACTTTCCTTACTGTTAAAGACTGGGGCAAAGAATGCATTAAGTACCTCAGCCTTGTCCTCATCCTTTGTCACAGTTGTTCCCTTTGCATCCAATAAAGACTGAATATTCTCCCTGGTCCTCCTTTTACTGTTGATGTATTTGTAGAAAGATTTTTTATCTTTCACCGACTTGGCCAATTTGATTTCTAGTTGGGCTTTAGCCCTCCTGATTTTCTCTCTGCATGATCTCACTTCCTCCCTGTAGTCCTCCTGAGATGCCTGCCCCTTCTTCCAAAGTTCATAGATAATCCTTTTCTTTTGATGTCCACCCAGATCTCTCTGCTCAATCAAGTTGGTTTTCTTCCCTGCCATCTCATTTTTCGGCATGTGGGGACAGCTCGCTCTTGCACTGCCAGTATTTTCTTCTTGAAGAGCACCCAGCCCTCTTGGGCTCCCTTGCTCTTAAGGACTGCCTCCCATGGGATTTTATCAACCAGCCTTCTGAACAGTCCAAAGTCTGCCCTCTGGAAGTTTAAGGTGGCTGTTCTGCTAATCCTTCTCCTCACCTCACCTAGAACTGAGAATTCTACCATCTCATGATTGCTTTGCCCCACGTGTCCTCCAACTGTCACATCTCCCACAAGGCCTTCTGTGTTCACAAACGGCAGGTCCAGGAGGGCGCCTTCCCTTGTCGGCTCACTCATCAGTTGTGTGAGGAAATTGTCTTCCACACACTCCACGAACCTCCTAGGCTGCTTCTTCTCTGCTGTATTGTACTTCCAGCAGACACCTGGTAGGTTAAAGTCTCCCACAAGGACAAGAGCTAGCAATCTTGAGACTTCTCCCAGTTGTTTATAGAAGAGCTCATCGGCTTCTTCTTGGCTGAGTGGTCTATTACAGACTCCCATCACAATATCTGCCTTCTTGTTGGCTCCTCTGATTTTTACCCACAGGCACTCAATCCTGTCATCATCATAATCGAGCTCGAGGGTATCAAAGCACTCTCTAACATAGAGGGCTACACCACCACCTCTCCTACTTTTCCTATCCCACCTGAAGAGTTTATATCCCACCATAGCAGCATTCCAGGTATATGAGTTGTCCCACCACATTTCCATAATGGCAACTATGTCATAGTCTCCTTGCCTTACAATAGCTTCCAATTCCTCCTGCTTATTGCCCATGCTGTGTGCATTGGTGTAGATACACTTCAGTTGGGCTGTTAATACCGCAGCACTCATAAAGGGAATAGTCTTAATTCCCAAATGACTGGTCCTTAAATTATCTAACCCATCAGTGCTGTTTACATCTTTTCCGTCATGAGATGTACTCACCCCCACCCGCTCTGAGGTGACATACTGAAGATCCTCGCCAGTACACCATCTCTCTGGCACTGGAGTGCCATTTCCAGGCTCTATTCTGCCAAGCCTTGTTTCATCCCCCTCCCCCTTCATATCTAGTTTAAAGCTCTATTAATGAGCCCTGCTAGATTTTTGGACAGAATTCTTACATCCCTAGGGGACAAGTGCACCCCATCCCTGGAAAGGAAGCCTAGAGTTGTACAGGCCAGTCTATGGTCAAAGAACCCAAAGTTTTGCTTCTCACACCAGATTTGAAGCCAGGTATTAATTCTCTGATTTTTCTTGTAATTATCTGATTTTTCTTGTCAATTCTGGTTTGCCCATGACGGTAATTGGTGAGTGATCTCCCTGTCCTTATCTCGACCTACAAGCCTTTTGTTGTATTTTTCTCCCCGTCCAACTGAGGAAGGGAAGTGGTAGAGTATCTTGGTGAGCACTTGGCATCCAGCCAGGGTCAACTCACCACAGTATGTTGCATCACCAAAACTCAAAGGAGGAATAAAGCAAAAAGTATCTAGAATCTAAACTACGAACAGTTGACAAACCATCAATCAGACCACCAAAATAACCAGTAGAAATGCAACTGATTGCTTTTCAGAGAATCATGGAATCATTTAAGTTGAAAGTGACCTCTTGAGATTGTGTAGTCCAACTCCTCTGCTCAAGCATTAGCCAACTGGAGCCAATTGCCCAGAACCACATCCAGATGGCTTTTGAATATCTCCTAGGATGAAGATTCCACAACCTCTCTGTGCAACTGTGAGCAGCCAAAAAGGTGACCTGGTTAGAAGGTGAAAATTACTGAATAGAAGAACCAGAAACATCCTTGAAAAGTGCAGCTGGCATCTTCGAAGTACATCTGAGTACCTAGAAACCAGAGACGTCCCAAGATACCATCAATAAGTACAAAACCAAGGAACTATGATGACAACTTATGATATGAAAAAGTAAAAAATAGTATGGTGGATTGACCTTGGCTGGCCACCAGGTGCCCACCAAGCCACTCTATCAGTCTCACTCCACAGCTGGACAGGGGGAGAAAATAATCTTAAAAACTCATGGATCGAGGTAAAGGCAGTTTAACAAAGAAAAGAAAAGGCCATGCATGGAAGCAAACAAAAAAAATATTCTGCACTTCCCATCAGCAGGCGATGTCCAACCACTTCCTGGGAAGTAGGGCCTCAGTACATGTAGCAGTAGCTTCAGAAGACAAACGCCTTAATAATGAATTTCCCCCCTCTCCTCCTCCTTTCTCTTAGCTTTTATGGCTGAGCAGATGTCATACAGCATTGACTATCCCTTTGGTCAGTTTGGGTCAGCTGTCCCAGCTGTGTCCCCTCCCAACCTCTTGCCCACCCCCAGCCTACTGGCCTTTGGGGGGAATGCTGGAGAAACAGCCTTGATGCCAATACACTGGATTGTTATCAACACTGTTCTAGCTACAGATGCAAAACACAATACTAGGAGGGCTGCTATGGGGAAACTCCATTCTAACCAGACCCAATGCAATAGTCTGGGAAAAAAAAAAATGGGAAAGCATCTTGAGAAAGTAAGAATTGGTAGCTGTCATTAGCTGTTCTAACGGAAGATCAGGAAAACAGTCAAGAAAAATAAAAATTGGTCTGAAAGAACAGAAATCATCATCATCTGTTGACTGTTACAAATGAAAAATAGAAATGAACATCATCCATTGGATGCTCAAAGCGGTGTTTTCCTATGCCTTTTTATGTCTCTATGATATAAAAACGGACTTAATCTTTATCCAAAATGGAACATTTCTCTCTGAGAACTTCTCGTGCTGTATGTAACACACGTAAACAGGTTGAACTCTCTGCACAAACTTTCTATGATATCTTGGACTCTCACCAGGGATGCCTGACTGACTCCAAATTCTGTGACATGGATCGTGTTTGAAGTGAGACTGTCTCTTTTTTATTGGTCCCCCTCTGGGTTCAGTTCTGGGGTCACTTTGCTTTGTCTTCCTACCTTTGGGATGGATTAGTTTGTCCTCTCCTCTGGGATGGTTTGGCCCCTTCTGTAATCTGCCTAATTAATTTCATACCAGTATTGTATATCTATATAAATAATCTATCATAAGTACATTGTTGATAAGTTTGCTTCACTAATGATGTTTGTAGCAAGCTCTGACAGTATACACCTACTTGGTTGTTTCTATTATTGATTTTTACTATAATATTGATTGTTCCTATATTATTGATTGCTGATAGCAATTTGTAATAGCTTGAGATATATTCTTTTTCACTTTATTAATCATAGTTATACTTGCTAGTGATAATTTTTGTGGTAGTATACGTGCTAGTGGTGATTTGTGTGTCAATCTGTAATAAGGTAGATAAATTTAGAGGGTAAAAGCCTCCTTGTCCTTGTGTATTACGGAATCCTACGAACCCACAGTTGTGATCTGTACACACCCATAGTTTGGGTAACCTTTCAAGTCATGGCAGCAACCTGTTCCACTGTTTGACCACTCTCGCAGACAAAAATCTCCTGTGTTTCAGTTTGTGCCTGTTGCGTCTTTTCCTGTCAGTGGGTGCTACTGAGAAAAGTCTGGCTCCCTCTTGTTCATTCCCTCCCATCAGGTATCTACACACAGTAATAAGAACACCCTCGAGTCTTTTTCACCCTCTCTTCATATGAAAGATGCTCCAGGCCCTTAGCACCAGAATTTTTTTCAAAAGACAAATTTGTAGGTATCTGCAAAGTACCAGTTAATGCACTGGAACTACTCCCACCATGAACAAAATTACTCCCATATGTAAATATGCCAGTACTAGTTCTAAAACTTTAATTAATAAAACATACATATGCACAAGGTATGTAATGAAATCTTTGTTCACTGACAGAGTACCCAACTAAATAGGAAATTTCAAAGAACGGTGTAATAAAGAAAATTCATTCCATGTGTTCGTGTCAGGGTTTTAAGATTAGTTTTACAAGCAGTTTGTTGGACCAGTTTATAAATGTATATGCTGGATTAGCCATCCCTGTACAGGCTGGCTTTTTCTATATCTAGATTGACCACCTACATATAAGATAACATGTAGTTTAATCAAAATTATTGGGCTAAATGCAAAAATTCCTAAGTGAAATTCCATAGTATATACTATGCAGATCAAACTTAAGGGTTTCCAGATGATGATTTCCACTGTCTCTAATATCTGTGATTGAAGACTGAAGTATTTTAGGAGTTTCTATGTTTTTAGTATCTGTGAGACTATGAACTAGTCAGATTTAATAATAGTCTGACCATGAAATCATTTAGTGAGAGTAGTAACTCATGAGTAAAACTCATGATTAAATGATCATGACAGACAGAATAAATATGACAATTAATAACAAATATTTAATTTGTATTACCTTTAATAACCACTTTATCTCTACTGTGTCAATGTAGCTCAGAAATTTAATAGCAATTGTTTCCAAATTTCCAGAACTGGAACCAATTTATGGATCAAGCAATGGAAGTCATCATTGGAATGAATTCTAATCCCTTCCTAAAGATAAAAAACTTGAAAAGAGTAAGAACACCATGATTGTAATCCAGTTTTTAAAAAGACCAAAGACAGATGATCAACATACACAAGAATATGATATAGGCAAGGATTTATGAAGCATTAGTCTACTGTTTTCTAAACTTTTCATTTTAGCAAAGAAAGTGAACACCCTGCTCCTAAAAACATAGAAGAGATTTTTCTGATCCAATATTTATAGTTGATTCCCTTATTTTCTGCAGGATGAGATGAGGATATGCATGAGGTATATCCTGGTTTGGAAATATTTGGGGGTCTTGTCTTCTTCCTACATACAACAGATACTCACAAATTACCTTCTGCTTTTTTATTTAAATTTCTTTCCACTGCTGATCTTTCCGGTCCTCTCACCTGTTAAATAGTAGCTAAATATTACAGGTAAAGTTCTCAGTTAATTTTTTTAATATATAACATTCCTGTCTTTAGTTCTTATTATGCTTACTTTCAGCTATTATCTTTATGCTATTATCTTTACTTTCAGGATACTGTAAGAATACATGTAAAACCTCGCCATTGTGTCAGTATAGCTCAGAGTAAACAAAATTCTTTCTGGTTCAGAAAACTGTCAGACTAACAGCAGCTCTGAAATACAGTGCCAACTGAACAGCTGTTTTAGGGAAAGCTAGTCAGAGCAACAACCACAGAAAAATGAGTGTTCCAATGACTTGCATAGTTAGCTGTCCCTCTCTCTCCTGACTGATGGATAACAGGAAAAGGAGAAAAAGCTCTTTCAACTCCTTCTGCCGTATTTCCTTGGTTATATTCTGGCTATAAGGAAGACTCTGAAGCTGTCAAACTCACATTTATTTTATGCTGGACCTCGGGGGTTGATTATCTTCTCCTAACACATTTACGGGAGGGGGAACAGAAAACTGAGATGATTTAATATACTTCCATATCTGTATGGATTTATTTTTCAGGCAATTTCGTTATGCAAAATGATATCCTAAAAGTTTGCCTGATTTGTCATAATTCTTTTTTTAATATTGCATATATACAAAGTGTCAATTTTTCCCTTTTCAATTCTTCTGATGATATTTTTATATAACTTAGTGGAATGTAGGGCAGAATCCTATGATATTAGAGAGAGAGAATTGATCATACATTTCCAGTGCAAAATCATTTTAATCAGAAAATTTAAACTGAGAATTAGTGGTCAGTCTACATGATGTTGTTTAAAGTCCTTGCACTTTTCTTTCTCTCTCTCTCTTTCTCTCCCCCTTTCCTCCCTTTCTCTCTTTTCCCTTAACACAGATTTAGCAGCCAATGCCAATCTTATTCCAAAGAATGCCAGTACAAATAAATTCCTTTTTGGATCAATTGTTTGCCATCGTTTTGCTTCCATTTAGCCCAGTAGGCACTGAACCCATATGTTTTTATGGGGTGACCCAGGATCGTATCCTGGTGACCCCTGGACTGTCCAGGCTGGGTTGTGACACTGTGCCCCTGTCATGAAGTAAATTTGAAAATCCGAGAGACTTCAGAAAGGAGAGTTTACCAATCTGCTTAACCCTTTATCTGACAACCTCACAAGAATGGAAATAAACCTTCCAACTTGCCAGATTACAGTAAACACTGAGCAATAACACAAGGGCAATTAATCTTGTCCTGTTTGCTCAGTTTAGATCAGAAACTCCCTTTAAATCCCCCTTAAGAATTAGTGGGATTCCTGAGACTTGTATATGTGTGAACAAATTGATTTTATTAAAAATAATTGATTATATCAATTCATGACTAAATAAGGGTTCAGTGGTGGCTGGGGATAAGATACTGTTTGCAAAAATACATTGAAATTAAAGCACCCGAGCATAGAAAGGAGTGATATGCAGGTAAGAAATATGTAGTTAAGGTCAAAGTAGAGATGGAAAATTGCTTAACTTGATGTTAAGATATATATTTAGTGCGCATAACACAAAGATCTTACCCCAGATGATGTTCCAATTTTGGGGGGAAGAGGACATGGAGTCTAGCCCATTAGTTGATCCCAAAAGTTTTGATGACATTTTCCTATCACCACTTTCTACTTTGTTTACTTTTTTTATAGTAACTTGCACCTTTGTGGTGGAGTTCTAGGTGGAGCTTGAGTAGCTGAAGTCACTACATCAAGCCCTGATGATTGGTAGAGAGAAAGTTCTTGCTTTGCTTGCCAAAACTTGACTGCACAAGCCCAATGGGAGTGATTATCTGAGTGATTTGCCTCAGAGGTGAGGAGGAGGCAGGAGCCTTAGGTGTGGGGGTGTGTTTTAGTATTATAATGATATTACAATGACTCTATAATAAATACAGGTCAACTGAAGGGCTGCATTGTTAGAGCAGCAGTTGCAATTCATCTTCTTGGAAAATAATTGGGCTCCTTGTGGGGGAATCATGCTCCTTGCTGATAGCTGGTGCTGACTATGCCTGTGGGGGTCCACAGCGGGCTGAGTACCCCTGCTGACCGTACCCAGAAGGAGAGGTAGCCGAGACGTAAACAAGGAGGCAACATATGCAGAGCTTGGAGATCATGGGACAGGAAGTGAGCAGATGATACAGGACCACGCGAGAAAGAAGTACCATCCAGTCACAGACTGTTTATATATAAGCTAATCCAATCATGCGGAGACACGTGTAGAAAAAGGGTATAAGAGGTGCGTGCAAGATCAATAAAGAAGTCAGCCATGTGACTCGCGGAGTGATGACATCAAACGCAGAGTTAGGTGCAGGTATGTGACTGTGCACAGGGTGCAAGGGGGATCTTTCCTCCAAGCTTGCACACCATGTGTCAAAGCTGGTACATCTTTATTGTGCCATGTTATACATATGCATTAAGGTAACATACATAGTCATGTCTTTTCCAAGAAGTGGGTAAGGTTAGTAAGATTAGTCACTGGAACTCATTATCATAGTAAGATTCGTTCTGGGAACTCATTATCATAGGTCTCCTCCTCTTAGCACTTGCACGTTTTCTCATGGTAATGGTCGATGTGGTATTTGGTCTTTGGGGATGAAGATATGTGAGGAGAACCATTATACATTCTGAGGGCCTGAAAGGGTCAAAAGCAGAATGATGAAGCCAGAGGCCTTGAGAGCAGTGTTCTGTAGGGCCTGGAAGGGTCAATAACAGAACACTGTGCTGAGATCAAAAGCCGCTCCTCCTGGAAGGGAGGATGTGGACACAGAGGTTCTTGGCAATATAATGGGTTTCTCCCCATTCCAGGGCCCAAGCTAAATGTATACACTCCAGGAACACCTGCAGATTTAGTTAAGGATGTTATGTGAACTCTGGACAGACACGTAGACCCTTGTTTGTAGAACTTATAGAGCCTGCTTTCTCACGACAAGAATAGTAATAAAGTATGTAAACAGTGCATACAAGTACGATGTTATCTCAACCAGAAGAGTATAAAAACTCCGTTTGGAGAATAAAATGTTGCTACTTGCCACCAGAGCGGTAGTCCGTCTGTCGATTTAGGTGTCCCTGTGAGCTGGTCTCCGTCATTTGGTGCCGAAACCCGGGATACTTGGTTGCTAAAGGACAGGACGTCACTCGCCTTCACGAGCCGCGGTTGGTAAGTTGGAAACGAGGGCGAGGACAAGGGTATTTTAGACAGACGACAAAAAAAAAAAAAAAATGGGAATTGCTTCAAGTAACGAACGTAGTATTTTTGCTAGCATGTTAAAGTCTCTGCCTGGTGCTAGAGGAGTAAAGATTACTAGAAAACAGATTGATCGTTTTTTTTAAATTTTGTGATATATGTGATATATGTCTTGAGTGTTGTGTGTGTTCGGCGCCGTGTGTAGTTTAAATATTCATACCATCATGCTGTTCTTATTGACCGGTCGTAAACAATATTGTATAAGTATATTAAGCCAGCTCTCAAAAGAGTGGTTCTATGTGTGTATGTGTGTGTGTGTTTAAAGCGCTTTAAACGTTTGTAAGACTTGCAAATTGGGTTTTGGTTATATTGAGCCTCTGTTTTGATTAATCTTTAAAATGCAACTCTGAAACCTTTCAATCTCAAACGTCCATTAAGGCGGCAAACAGGTAGATTTACCTGGGACCTTTGAAGTGAAAGGCTGCAGAGGACAAGATTTTAAAATACATAAAAAAAAAAAATAGAAAAAAGAAAGAAAATATGAAATACAGAAAGAAAAACAGAAAAGAAAACGGAAAAAGAAAAAATAGAAAAATAGAAAAAAGAACTTAGAAAACAAAACAAAACAAAACAAAAAAATGGAAAAAACCCCAGCCCTGTGGCTGTGTGTGAGTTCCCCCCCCACCCCCCCCCTTACTCCTGATTTTGTTTGAAAGTGAAGGTTTTTTGTTTTGCTTCAGCTTGGGAGTTTCTATCTCTCTCTAGGGGAGTAACAGTTTATGAAGAACACTCTGCATTCCAGTGTCCCTTATCAGATCAGCAGCTGCTGGGTCCCAGTGCAGACAGCCATAAAGGGAATTTTAGCCAGATACTAATGAAGACATGATTTAAGATCCCAAAAGGAGTATCCTCTGAGAGTAAAAAACTGCAAAGGAATAGAAAAGTTAATGCATTTGCACCCTTGAGAATTCCCATATAGGTAAAAACAGATAAAAGAAGCCGGGGGTAAACCGTTAACATCAAAGAACCAAGGAAACCAGCAACCCAGCATGCAGCGGAGACGTGTGACAACAGTAAATGCTCCTGCTTGGATCTTCTCTACAGCCTCCTCAATAATAAGGGATTGCAGGTTTCGCTTTAAGCTTTTGGTCCTATTGGTAACTGTTTAAGTGTTTTGGTCAGTGGGTCATTCGAGTGTCACTTTGCAAAGTCTTTTTGTGTAACCTGGTGTTATTAATTCTGATTTTACTGGACAAATACAAGCTATGGTTTATATTCCTTTCCCACCTGTGTATATCACCCAAAGCAGTTGTATTACTCAATTAATACCATTTCAAAGATGGTATTAGAGAAAATAGGCCTTCAAGTCGCACCTGGAAAAAATTCAAACCTGGAAATATTTTGAGTAGGAAAAGTTTGAATGCCACAATTGAACCCCAGCAAGCCAAATTGCAAATAGTAGTTAAAACAATTTACAAAAGCTCCTAAAAACAATCAATCGAGTTAAACCTTATTTGGGTATAACTAATGCAGAACTAAGTCCATTATTTGCTCTTCTTAAGGGAGGACGTGGCTTTAACAGCACCTCGTACTTTTAGGAGTGATACACAACAAACTTTGGGCGAAATTGAAAAAACCATTGCTCAGAAAAAAAGCCCATAGACGACTTGATGGTCATCCAATATGTATGTTTTTGTTATTCTGTGTCAGGCATTTGCTGATCATAGACTTAAAGGACTGTTTTTATACCATATTGCTGGATCCTGATGACTGCCAAAGATTTGCTTTTAGTGTTCCTTCTATTAATTACAGCGAACCTATGGACCGCTATCAATGGGAAGTTTTGCCCCAAGGTATGGCTAACAGTCCTACATTATGTCAAAAATATGTAGATGCAACTCTTAAACAAACCAGAATTTGTTTTCCATCATTGATTTGTATCCACTATATGGATGACATCTTGTTGGCTGCTGAATCTGTCGAATTACTAGTAGCGGCCTATTCCCATATGGAGCAACAATTGGAACGAAGCGGGCTGAAGATAGCCCAAGATAAAATACAGCGAACTTTTCCTTTTAAATACTTGGGGTTTCAGCTATACCCTAAGTATTTTGCACCACAAAAAATTGCCCTTTCAGTACAACACCTGACAACCTTAAATGATTTTCAGAAACTTTTGGGTGATATCAATTGGATAAGGCCATTCCTGAAACTCACCACTTCAGAGCTTAGCCCTTTGTTTAAAATATTGGAAGGAAAACCTGATCCTAATTCTCCTCGTAAATTGACAAAAGAAGCCTCTCAAGCCTTGGCAAAAGTTGAGAAGGCCATGGCAGATGCTAAATTGACTTATGCTGATTTAACTAAACCTTGGGAATTACTTATTCTTCCCACTAAGTTGTCTCCCACCGGGGTATTGTATCAAGATGGAATCCTCTGTTGGATCCATGGCCGTCATAGTCAAAATGTTGCCCTAAAATCATATCCCCATAAAATTGCAGAGTGTGTAAAACAAAGGCGAAAATTAAGTATAACTTATCTTGGAAAAGAACCAGCTAAAATAGTCCTGCCTTATAAACCAGATCAAATTACATGGCTGCTCAATATGATGGATGAGTTTGCTTTATCCCTTGCAAATTTTCCAGGGGAAATATCCAGTAAATATCCATTGAACAAATTACTTAGCTTTGCCACATACCATTCTGTCGTTTTCCCAACGATTGTAAAACAAGCACCTCTAAAAGACGCTTTGACTGTGTATACTGATGGTTCTTCAAATGGTCGCGCTGTGTTATTAGCACCATCTAATCATTATGTTTGGATATTACAGGATGTATCTGCACAAATGGCTGAACTATATGCTGTCTATCAAGCCTTACTAAAATATGCTCAGCCTTTGGATATCATCACGGATAGCCTATACATTGTGCAAGCCTTGTACATGCTTGAAACAGTACCAGTCATAAATTCTAAAGTGACTTTTATCCAACAGCATTTGAGCCTTATACAATCCCTGCTGTTACAAAGGGATTGTCCAGTTTTTGTGGGACACATTCGTAGTCATTCTAACCTGCCTGGTCCTATGGCACAAGGTAATCAAGCAGCTGATAATCTGACGAAACCACAAGTATATAACATATCCAAAGCCACACACCTACATGAATTACATCATTTATCAGCTCGAACTTTAAGGAAAATGTGTAGTATTGCTCGAGAACAAGCGCCATCAATAGTTAAGAACTGTCCCTCCTGTGCTCCATTATTACCTGCCCCTCAATATGGTATCAACCCTAGGGGCTTATTACCTAATGATTTATGGCAAATAGATGTCACTCATATTCCAGCCTTTGGAAAACTTTCATATGTTCATGTCACCATAGATACTTTCTCACATTTTTCCGTGGCATCTGCCCTGTCAGGAGAAAAATTATCACATGTATGCACTCATTTACTCCATTGTTTTAGTGTCCTGGGAATCCCAAAAATGATTAAAACTGATAACGGCCCTGCCTACACCAGTCAAGGATTCAGAACCTTTTGTCAGCAATTTTCCATCCAACACAAGACGGGTATTCCATATAATCCACAAGGGCAAGGAATTGTTGAAAAGTATAATCATCTTTTGAAAACTCAAATTAATAAAATAAAAAGGGGGACATGGGGGGTAAAGGATACCCCATTTTCTTTATTATCGCATGCCCTATTCGTCCTCAATTTTTTAACATTGGACGAAGATGGTCAATCTGCTGCTGACAGACAGTGGAATCATAAAATTAATATTAAGCCTGAGGTATACTGGAAAGACCCAATGGATGGAAAAATGCGTGGTCCTGATCCGGTACTGATCTGGGGCAGAGGGTATGTTTGTGTTTTTCCTACAGACGAAACTTCGCCATGGTGGATTCCGGGAAGGTGCGTCCGACATGCCAAAAACAAGAATGGGGAAACTACGGCGACTGAATGCAGAGGCTGTCAGTTGAGTAGAGACTGGGAGACGGGGATTCGATTGTTAGCAACGTTGCTGAGCACCCTATGGCTGTTACAATGCGGATGTAAGGCAGAAACATATTGGGCATTTGTTCCCAACCCTCCTATTATCCATCCAGTTACATGGGAAGAGCCGACAGATATTCCCATATTTAATAATCAGACTATGTTTATGGGACAATATTCTGATAAACATATTGTGATCTTTTCAGCACGTTTTAACTTTTTCTGGAAGGTCAGATGGCAATCCAATGTGTTTTCAAATCAATCATCATGTGAGGAAGTGATTATCCAACATGACTGGGACACTAATGTGTCGGCAGGAATTCATTGGGCCTTAGATTTTTATTATCCAAATCTTAAGAATAGAAACAAAGGTCCTGGAACACCACCACCGCATATTTCCCCATGCCAAAGTGTATCTCCTCCAAGGATGGACTTTGCACCATCTTGAAGAATGTGTTATGCCAATGAAACAACATGTTCTAATACGTCCCTATGTGACTGGAACATGATTAATAGGCAATCGCGGCCAATAATTCTAGTCTCCGGAATATGGACAAAAAATAATCGAACATTTTATTCTAACTTATGGAAGGCTGTTGCTGCCTTGGGAAAAATTAAAGCAAAAAAACTGAACATCTCATGGATCCAAATGGGATCAGTATGGGCAATGGAAGAAACACAAAATGTCACTGAATTCTATATGCGGGCTTGTGTTCCAGAACCTTATGCGTTCTTAAGCGGAATGTTGATCATTGTTAACGATACAGTTAATTGTACCAACTGTCAAATCTCTAATTGTATAAACAGTACTAGTGATTCCTTTTTATTGGTAAAACAACCTGATTATGTATATTTACCTGTCAATTTATCACAAAATTGGTATGGTGATAGAGGATCGGAAATATTAGAATAAGCGACGCAGCCGCTAATGTACCGGCATAAGAGAATGATTGGGCTAATAATAGCGGGAATTGCGGCCCTAATCGCTGCTATTACTGTAACAACAGTGGCTTCTATTTCCTTGACCATCAGTATTCAAACAGCTGCATATGTCAGTGAGTTATCTCCATCTTTCGAATCTTTTAAACAAGGGATTTATGGCTTAATAATAATTGCTATTGTAATTCTTTTGGGACTACTTGTCTGTCCATACATCTTGAGGCTTATCATAAAACAGTTTCGACAAATAGTCGTGGACATGAGAAAAATTAAATTGGAACACATTAAAGATAAGCCGATTCCGCTTTCAATTTAAAAAGAAAGGGTGAAATGAGGAGAACCATTATACATTCTGAGGGCCTGAAAGGGTCAAAAGCAGAATGATGAAGCCAGAGGCCTTGAGACCAGTGTTCTGTAGGGCCTGGAAGGGTCAATAACAGAACACTGTGCTGAGATCAAAAGCCGCTCCTCCTGGAAGGGAGTATGTGGACACAGAGGTTCTTGGCAATATAATGGGTTTCTCCCCATTCCAGGGCCCAAGCTAAATGTATACACTCCAGGAACACCTGCAGATTTAGTTAAGGATGTTATGTGAACTCTGGCCAGACACGTAGACCCTTGTTTGTAGAACTTATAGAGCCTGCTTTCTCACGACAAGAATAGTAATAAAGTATGTAAATAGTGCATACAAGTACGATGTTATCTCAACTAGAAGCATGTAATCATTATTCGAAGAGGAACCAGAAGAGTATAAAAACTCCGTTTGGAGAATAAAATGTTGCTACTTGCCACCAGAGCGGTAGTCCGTCTGTTGATTTAGGCGTCCCTGTGAGCTGGTCTCCGTCAGATATTTAGTCTTCCTCGCGCCGAACTTTTCACCTTCCCTCCTTGCACATGCTCTTAGAGAACCTAGGCCATCTTTGGGCCTTATCTGGCCCAGCTGGTGATAGAATCATAGAATCATAGAATCACCAGGTTGGAAAGGACCCATTGGATCATCGAGTCCAAGCATTCCTAACACTCCCTTAAACCATATCCCTAAGCACTTCATCAACCTGTTCCTTAAACGCCTCCAGGGAAGGTGACTCCCTGGGCAGCCTGTTCCAGTGCCCGATGACCCTTTCTGTGAAAAATTTATTTCTGATATCCAGCCGGAAACTCCCCTGGTTGAGCTTCAGGCCATTCCCCCTTGTCCTGTCCTCAGACACTTGGGAGAAGAGGCCAGCTCCCTCCTATCCACAACCTCCTTTCAGGTAGTTGTAGAGAGTAATAAAGTCTCCCCTCAGCCTCCTCTTCTCCAGGCTAAACAACCCCAGCTCTCTCAGCCGCTCCTCATAAGACTTGTTCTCCAGCCCCCTCACCAGCTTCGTTGCTCTTCTCTGGACACACTCCAGAGCCTCAACATCCTTCTTGTGGTGAGGGGCCCAGAACTGAACACAGTACTCAAGGTGCGGTCTCACCAGTGCCGAGTACAGAGGGAGAATCACTTCCCTGGACCTGCTGGTCACACCGTTTATGATACAAGACAAGATGCCATTGCCCTTCTTGGCCACCTTGGCACATTGCTGGCTCATGGTCAGTCAGCTGTCAACCAGCACCCCCAGGTCTTTCTCCTCTAGGCAGCTTTCTAGCCAGACTTCTCCTAGTCTGTAGCACTGCATTGGGTTGTTGTGCCCCAAGTGCAGGACCCGGCATTTGGCCTTGTTGAACCTCATGCCCTTGGCCTCGGCCCAGCAGTCCAGCCTGTTCAGATCCCTTTGCAGAGCCTCCCTACCCTCCAGCAGATCGACACTTCCTCCCAGCTTAGTGTCATCTGCAAACTTGCTGAGGGTGCACTCAATGCCTTCATCCAGGTCATTGATAAAGACGGTGAACAGGGCTGGACCCAGTACCGAGCCCTGAGGAACCTCACTTGTGACTGGCCTCCAGCTGGAGTGAACTCCATTTACCACCACTCTTTGGGCCTGGCCATCCAACCAGTTTTCAACCCAGGAGAGGGTGCGCCCATCCAGTCCAGAGGCAGCCAGTTTCTGAAGCAGAATGCTGTGAGAAACTGTGTCAAAGGCTTTACCTTGGTAAAGGACATGGTGGTCCTTCCCATGTCCGTTGGAGCAGTCTATGTTATCTGGCCCAGCTGGTGATCCTTCCCATGTCCATTGGAGCAGTCTATGTTATCTGGCTTCAACCAGATATAGTCACCACCCTGCTAAAAAAACCTCTATGTCAGAATTGTATATTTTAGTTAATTCAAACTTATAACTTTTAACAAATGATTTCTTCTTTCAATTCCCTCCTTTCCTTTATCCTAAGCAAATTCTTTTGCCTACATAACACCATTTCCTCAAGTAGTCAAACAAAATGCTTAAAAAATTGCAACATAAGACAGATTAGAATTCCTCAGATGATCATAACTATCATAGCAACAAATAATTGTTTCAGCCAGGTAAAATTAGGTAACCAAGAAGTTAGTTTCTCCCACAGTTCTGAAAACCCATATGAAGTATCATCTACGGTTACAACATGCAAGACTTTGGCCTGTTTCCAAATTTCATCTATTTCTACCAATAATTTCAGTATGACAAACAGTTATTTTCCATCCTTTCGCTGGATTCGGAGCTTTAGGGGTCCAGTCGGTGTTGATTCCCATAGTGTCGTAGGAGACTTCTGGATTCTGGTATGAGGTATCCACGATGCTTGTTCCTTAATCCTGACTGCCGTGTGAGATGTTAGTAGAACTTGAAAGGGTCCTTCCCACTTTGGTTCTAAAGATGAGTCTGAAATAGATCTGACATATATATAATCACCTGGCACAATATTATGAATTGGTCCATCAAGACCTATCGCTTGAGTTCCCAAAACCTGTCTTTCAACCTTTTGGAGTTGTTTTTGTAAATTTATCATATATTCAGACAATATCGCATTTCCAATTTGTGTTGTTGTACCCATTTGTATATCATAAGGTCTGCCATATAATATTTCAAAGGGACTCAATCCTTCCTTGGCCCTTGGCTTCGTTCTGATTCTCAGTAGGGCCAAAGGTAATGACTGAGGCCAGGGCAATCCAGCTTCTTGCCTCAATTTTACAATTTGCAACTTAATCAAATGGTTCATCTTTTCCACCCGGCCACTTGCTTGTGGCCTGTAAGGTGTGTGTAATTGCCAATCTATTCCCAATACTTTACTAACTTGCTGAACAGCTTTTGCAATTAAATGGGGCCCTTGATCCGAAGATATTATTGCTGGGCCCCCAAACCTTGATAATATTTCTTGTAACAATACTTTAGTTCCCTCTCTAGATTTATTAGTTTATTATTTATTAGTTCATTAGTTTATTTATTTAGCCATCCTGCAAAGGTATCCGTTAAAACCAATAAATGCCTATATCCCCCTTTCCTTGGCAATTTTGTGAAATCAATTTGCCAATGCTGTCCCGGGTGATTTCCTTTTCCTATTTGTCCTAACTTAGTCTTCCAGTTTACTGGAGGATTTCTTTTTAGACATATTTCACACTGTTGAGCTACCTGCTTGATGGTGGTATATAGGTTAGGAGCAACTATATTTTGACTTAAATATTTATACAGGGCCTCTGTTCCCCGATGCGTCTTTCCATGCTCTGCTATAATTACGGCCCATAATATTGTAGACAGTATTGTTATTTTCCCTTGTGGAGTCTTTGCCCACTGCCCTTCTTCTACCTTTCGCCCTCAATCTTCAATTAATTTTTTATCTTCTCTGGAATATTTAGGATCACAGTTATCGATTTCTATTTTACCATCAGGGACCAGGGATTGCACTTCTATTTGTGGTGGGCTAAACTCAGCCACTCTTTTAGCTTCGCGGTCTGCCATATAGTTTCCCAGCTCTTGACTAGTTGTTCCTTTTTGATGAGCTTTGCAGTACATGATAGCCACCTTTTCTGGCAATTGGACTGCCTCCAATAACTTCAGAATTTCTTCAGCATGTTTTATTTGTTTTCCTTGGGTAGACAGGAAGAGGTCCCCTCTCTTTCCAGGCTGCCCCATGAGCATGAACTACCCCAAAGGCATATTTGGAAACTGTCCAAATATTGATTCTTTTCCCTTTTGTCAGTTCCAATGCTCGAGTCAGGGCTATAATCTCTGCCTTTTGTGCTGAGGTATTTGGGGAAAGAGCCTTGGATTCTATCACCTGATCTGTGGTGGTTACCGCATATCCAGCCTTACAAATGCCTTGTCAAATGAAGCTACTCCCATCTGTGTACCAGGAGCCTTCAGCATCTTCCAGTGATTCTTCTTTCAAGTCTGGGTGGCTGGAGTATACAGCTTCGATTGTTTCCAAACAGTTATGAGATATTGGATCTCCCATACACAGTATGTGATTAAGTTTCTAACCTAGTGTGAATTTTCTGGCCTCCTGTATGTTGAGTATAACTGCTGCTACTGCTCTCAGGCAGCTCGGCCATCCTTTGCTCTCTTCATATAAAGGTCTTACCAAAAGTCCATAGTTACGGATCCATAAACAACACAACCCCATCATACCCTGGAAGGTGCAAAGTTCCTTTTGTGGTCTGAGAGTCTGACAGATGTCTTCTTTTCTTGCCGCTCCAAGTGTCCGTTGTCCCACGGTAATCTCATATCTTAGGTATGTTACTTGATGTTGTTGTACTACTTGGGATTTCTGTGGAGAGACTCAATACCCAGTTAGTCCAAAAATTTTGGCAAACTAATTGTCCATATCATACATAGTTCCTTTGTTTCGGACTACTCCTGCCCCAGATGGCCATTCCCATTGTTCCAGATCCTTGGCTAACTGATTTCCAAAAAGAGTAGGACTGGTTTTAGATCCTTTAGGTAACACTGTCCATGTAAGTTGAGTTTGTCTCCCAGAGTCAAGATTTTCCACTCAAAAGCAAACAATGGCTGGCTTTCTGGGCTCAAAGGCAGACAAAAGAAGGCATCCTTCAGGTCCAGTACAGTAAACCAAGCTAATTCAGATACTAATTTGGTTAGTCAGCACCGAGTGATTCTCAGGGAGCCATCGACCGCAACCGACCTCCGCTGCCCCTGATGGACCAGGGATATTGGTAAGACACGGTGCTTTATCGGGAATGGTACCAACTTTGTCAGGTTTTGTGCCTAATTGGGAATAGTACTACATTTGTCTACAGGTCTTGTGCCTAATTAGGAATTGTACCAAATTTTTCGGGTTTTGTGCCCAATCGGAAAGGTACCATATTTTCTGGTCTGGTAAAAGCCTGCCTGTTAGACGCGGCGAAAGCTACGCTTGGTTGTGCTATGGAGCTCCAGAGGGAAGCCTAGGCGCCGTCCGTAAGACAGTAGCAAAAGCTCTGCAGGTTCGGCATCAGTGATCTGTTCTGTATTTTCGGTAATCTGTATTATTCGTTATGTGGAATTTTGTTTATTTCCTGTTGTTTGATGCTGGTCTGGTCTGTTATAAAATGCCACCTATACCCAGGTCATCACCGTTAGGGTGTATTCTGATGCATTGGAAAGAGGGGCAGTTTGGGCAAGAAATGCAAAAAAGGAAATTGGTTGAGTATTGTAATCTATGGTGGACACAGTATAATTTTAGAGCATCAGGTTCGTTGGCCAGAAAATGGAACTTTAGACTATAATACCATCCTACAATTGATGCTATTTTGTAAGCGTGAGGGCAAATGGGATGAGATACCATATGTAGAACTGTTTTTATTTTAAGAGGGAAAGAGGAATGGAAGAAGGCGTGTGGGATAATGGTTGTTAGTACAAAATCGGATGAGCAATGTGAGGGATGTGTGACTGAGAAGAAATGTATGAAATGTCTGGCAGTGGAAAATGCTTCGCAGCATAAGGAAGATGATGATTTTGATTTATTAGTGGCTCCGTCGGCCCCACCAGCCCCCAGACATACTGGAGTAAGAGGTGATGGGGAGGATGAGGTAGAAATAGAGGAACAGGAGTATTCCACTACCCCAATATCCCACCGAACACGGCAATGGGATATTCAAGTTAGACAGCAGACACCAAATGCAATATTAGCACCGCTTCGGCAAGGGGTTGGGGCAGAAGGACCCATATATGTTAAAGTACCTTTCACTCCAGGAGATCTGATGCTCTGGAAACAATCTGCTGGAACTTATTGGGAGAACCCGAATAAAGTGGCACGAGTTGTAAAGATGATTCTGAAAACCCAGAATCCTGATTGGGATGATATACAGGTGTTACTGGACACCCTAATGGACTCTACGGAGAAGGAAATGGTGTTGAGAACTGCCCGCGAGCGAGTTAGAGAAGACATTAGGCAGGGGATTGTCACAGGGACAGTTGATCAGAATTTTCCGACTGAAGATCCCATGTGGGATTATAATACTGCGAGAGGAATGGGAAATGTGAGGAGATACCAGGAGTGGATAGTTGTTGGAGTACAAAATGCTATGCCAAAAACAATCAATTGGTCAAAACTGTATAATGTCAGGCAAGAGAAAACAGAATCCCCGTCTGCATTTTTGGAGCGGCTTAAAGAGGTGGCGAGGAAATACACAGATTTAGACGTAGAAACAGAGCAAGCTAAGGTGCAGCTGGCCCTGATTTTCTTAGGGCAGTCGCAGGATGATATTAGAAAGAAACTGCAGAAACTGGAGGGCGCGGAGCTGCGTGATCTGGATAGGCTATTAGAGACTGCTTGGAAAGTATACAATAACCGTGAGAGGGAGAGTTCTCAAAGACAACAGCGACATCTGCTGGGGGTGGTGCAGGGCAGGGGCCAGCACAATCCTGGAGGTCGAGGTAGAGGAAGAGGCTCGATACGTGGACGGGGAAGGGGGGTTGGATTTAATTGCTTGTCTAATGACTTAAGATCAAGGTTGAATAAATTAGGCATTAACCAATGTGCATATTGCAAGCAGGAAGGACATTGGAAGAATGCGTGCCCGTACAGAATGAGGCAGAATTTGCAGCCAGGAATCCCATTCAGAAACACCGAAGTGGCCAAGGCAATGGTTGTGGGAGAGTATGAGAATCAGAGCTGACTAGAATCGGGAAAGGATGAACCCCTAGTGAAAGTAAGGCTAGGGGGAAAGAAGTGCAATTTTTAATAGATACTGGTGCAACATACTCAGTTCTAAATGATTTATGTGGACAGATAGGGAAAAGGACAACTACAATAGTGGGAGCCACAGGGAAAGAGGAAACCCGGCCATTCATGCAACCCCTGGAATTACGATTTGGAGGAAAGGAAATATGGCATGAATTCTTGTATATGCCTGATTGTCCAATCTCCCTGCTGGGACGGGATTTGTTATCTAAATTAAATGCAAGAATTGTCTTTGAGGATGGAGAATTTATTATGCAAGTTCCAGAATCAAAGTCAGGACAGATACTAGTGTTGAAGGAAAATCCAAAAGTTCAAGTACCCAGAGAGATAGAAGAGGCAGTGATCCCTACAGTATGGGAAACTGATATACCAGGGAAATCGAAAATGGCTCAACCGGTAGTCGCAGAATTGAAGGAAGGAATGAAACCAGTACGAATAAAACAATATCCCATAAAATTAGAGGCCCGATATGGAATAGTGAAAATTATTGAAAAGTTCTTAAAGTTTGGAATATTAGAAGAATGTGAATCAGAATATAATACCCCAATTTTTCCAGTAAAGAAGCCAAATGGAGAATATAGATTGGTACAAGAGTTAAGGGCTATTAATGAAATCACAAAAGATATACATCTGGTAGTAGCTAACCCATACACATTGTTAACATCTGTGAAGGAGAAATACAAATGGTTTACAGTAATTGATTTAAAAGATGCCTTCTTCTGTATTCCTCTTGATAAAGATAGTCGGAAATTCTTCACTTTTGAATGGGAGAACCCGCACAATGGATGAAAAATGCAGTTGACATGGACAAGGCTTCCACAGGGATTCAAGAACAGTCCAACGCTTTTTGGGAACCAGCTGGCAAAAGAATTGGAATCATGGACAATGCAGGAGAAAGTTCAGGTACCGCGATCACAATATCGTCTGCTACAATATGTGGATGATATTTTCATTGCAACAGAGCACAAATCAGTATGTATCCAAGTGACAATTGAAATTTTAAACCAATTAGGCCTTAATGGGTACAAAGTCTCAAAAGAGAAAGCTCAAATTGCCTGCACAACTGCATTATATTTGGGTTGCGAAATAACACAGGGACAACGACGACTAGAAATGGATCGTATTAGAGCAATCTGTGTGATTCCAGAGCTTCAAAACTTACATGAATTAAGGACAATTTTGGGAATGGCAGGCTGATGTAGGTTGTGGATACTGGATTATGGACTCATAGCAAAACCTCTATATGAGGCACAGAAGTCACCAACTTTCATCTGGGAAGGACCTCAGAGGGAGGCCTTTAAGAAATTAAAAGAAGCCCTGACTAAGGCACCAGCATTAGGTCTGCTGGATTTGACTAAGGACTACCAGTTGCTTGTCCATGAAAGGCAACGGCTGGCACTGGGGGTCTTAACGCAGAAGTTGGGAAGCTGGAAACGACCAGTAGGGTACTTTTCTAAACAGTTAGACCCTGTGAGTGCTGGCTGGCCATCATGTTTGAGAGCGGTAGCAGCAACGGTGATCTTGATATAAGAAGCCAGAAAATTGACTTTGGGAAAGCGTTTTGAGGTATATGTACCTCATATGGTGTTAACTGTCTTAGAACAAAAAGGGGAGCATTGGCTTTCCCCTAGCAGGATGATGAAATTCCAGGCGGTATTGACTGAACAAGATGATGTAAGCTTAAAAACAACTAATCTGTTAAATCCAGCAGCCTTCTTAGGAGCACCTCTGGAAGACGGCCCTTTGGAACATGATTGTGTGGAAGTTATCGAACACACTCATGCAACAAGGGCTGACTTGAAGGATACCCCACTTGAACAGCCTGATCAAGAACTTTTTACAGATGAAAGTAGTTATGTAGAAAACGGGACACGATATGCCGGGTATGCGGTAACCACACAGAATAGGGTAATAAAAGCAGAGGCTCTTCCTGTAGGAACTTTAGCACAGCGAGCAGAAATAATAGCTCTCACGAGAGCCTTGGAATTGAGCAGGGATCAACGAGTAAATATATGGACGGACTCAAAATATGCATTTGGAGTGGTTCATATACATGGAGCACTATGGAAAGAACGAGGACTCCTATCTTCGCAAGGTATGAATATAAAATACCAAAAAGAAATTCTGAATTTGATAACTGCTGTACAGTTACCCAAACAGGTGGCGATCATGCACTGTAAAGCACATCAGGGAGGAGATTCCAAAATAGCTGAAGGAAACGCGTTAGCGGACCGGACAGCTCGACGGATTGCACGACAGGTATCAAATACGATGGCCTTAATACCCACGAAGGTAAGCCCTTTACAAAATTATTTAACACAGAAGCCAAAGTACTCAGAGGAGGATGAGAAATTAGCTAGACTAATGAAGGCCCAATTGGGTTCAGATGGATGGTACCTAACTGCAACTGGACAAGTGATTGTACCATCTACCATCATGCGGACAGTTTTACAGACGGAACATCAGGAATGTCACTGGGGAGCAGAAGCTTTAGTGGAGTATTTAAAGCGTAGCATAATCTCGACACAGATGTTAACAATGGCAAGGTCAATAAATTCAAAATGTGAAATCTGTTTGAAGAACAATCCGGTGGTTAGAAAAGGAATAGAAATGGGACATATCAGAGTAGGTATGGAACCGGGTGATTATTGGCAAATTGATTTTGTAGAATTACCTAAAAGTCAAGGATACAGGTATTTGTTAGTTGGGGTTGACACTTTTTCTGGATGGCCGGAAGCCTTTCCTTGTCGCACCAACCAAGCTAAGGAGACAGTGAAATGGCTGCTGCAAGAGATTATTCCAAGATTTGAGGTACCCCTAGGCCTATCATCAGATAGGGGACCACACTTCGTAGCAGCTATAGTTCAAGAGGTAAGCAAGATGTTAGGAATCTCTTGGAATCTCCATACACCGTGGAGACCACAGTCAAGCGGACAAGTAGAAAAGATGAATCAGACAATTAAGTGGCAAATCAGTAAACTATGTCAGGAGGCTAAAATTCAATGGCCACAGGCGTTACCAATAGCACTCCTAAGGATAAGAATTAAGCCAAGGAGTGGGATGACAGTAAGTCCTTATGAAATCCTTTTTGGGAAACCATATGAGGCGCTGCAACCAAATCCAAATGTGCATATAAAAGGGAATCAAGATGTATATAACTATGTACTGTCTCTCAGTAGAACTCTGAGGCGGCTACGAAGTGCCCTGATGGTGCACATATGATATAATTAAAGAAAAATTAGTTCCACAAGAAGAAAGGGAGTGGGTATGCCAGGAAAAGGATGGGCCAGAATCAAAGTGGGATACAGTTTGGTCGACTAGTATTTTACAAAAATTTCAATATGGAGGTGACACACCTTGGTGTTTCAGATGGACAGGGAAACAGAGTGTAACAAATGATCTAACATTATTGGCAGTTAACAAAGTCAGCCGGGAAATCATTGAGAGTGTTTCATGGTGGAACTGCTCTAAGACTTTTGATTGTGACACAGACCCTGGACAGATAACAATTCCTCCTGTAAGAATGGCTTTAATAACAGGATGTGCATGTCGAGATCTGAAAATTAACGGAAAAGTAATACAGATCCGAGCAAGTCAAACAGATTGCAGATATTTGACAATACATAGTATGGGCAACTTTGTATGGGCAGCTAACGATGGAACCTGGACTACTCACCTCCCAATGACAGGACCAGTATGGGAAATAACTTTGGGCTTACCTACCCTATGCCCAATTTGGAAGCGATCCCCTTTCAAAGGTAAATTGGAAACCTTACAGATTCGAACTAGGAGAGACATAAATGATGGTATTAAAGATATAGATGACATTTGGCAAGAACCTTCAACTGGGGTTAAAATAGGCTGGGCATTGGAATCTCTTTTTCCTCAGGTAGCTACATATCGTAATAGGGAAATTATTTACCATTTAATTGGACAAACTGAAAGGTTAGCTAGAGTAACCAAGAAGGGTTTCAGAGATCTAAATTTGCAATTGCAGGCCACAACAAAAATGACCTTGCAGAACAGAATGGCATTAGATATATTGCTATTAAAAGAACATGGAGTATGCGGGTACCTCAAAGGCTGGACTGATCATTGCTGTGTACATATACCAAATGTAACTGCAGACATAGAATATATCTCACAACTGGGGAAAATAGAAAAGGAGGCTGAAAGAGAAAAGGAGATAATTAGTCACAATTGGATCGGGGAACTGTTTAATGGATTAGGAATCCATCTCACTGGCTGGATTCAATCACTGACTGAAACACTATTCACCCTCTTGCTTATCTTTCTTGCAATTTGTCTGGTATACCTGTGTATCCAAAAAGAAATTGTTCGTAAAAGCAATTGGACACACAGAATCATTGGAGCCATCACACGAGAATACCCACAACACCCAACACCCCCGCCGATTTACCAAGAAACAGCTATGTAAATGAAAATACTTGCAGAAAATGAAGTATTTTCAAAGGGGGGAAATGTTGGAAAAACTTTAATTTAGCTGAAGAATTAGCGCCCAATTAAAATAAGATTAGAATTATAGATTATGTATATTGTATTTAGCATTTGATATATATTGTGTTTAGCATTTAATTTTGTTGATCTTTATAGTTAAGTATGTGCAGACTTTGTGTCTGTCTCTGCAGACAGTGACGGTTTTCTCACAAACCACATATAACCTTCACAAGTACATGGTATTAGGGAGTGCTTAGAAAGAATGTACTAACAACCTTATCCGAGCAGAGCCTACGCTTTTACTAACAACCTTATCTGAACACTGTCTACGTTTGTGAAGGCCAGAAGCATACCAAGGGCAGTCAAGTGAAGATAAGGAAATGCTGGTGTCCACACAAATGATGAGACAATCCTCAAATACATATGCATGAAGTAATGATGTAATCTGTTGAATATACATTAGATTGCGAAACACTTAAGGGTTAAATTGCGGACGCGCCGGGATGGTCTTGGGACCTGATTTGGGTTTGAATACCCCTGGTTCCCGGGGCCTCGAAATAAAGCACCACATATAACCTACCTGGAATGGTTATGTGTTTGTCTCTATGCTAACACGGGGGGTTTAAAGAGCTGTCGGAGTCCCTCTCCTCATGTCGTTGGGCTTCATTTGGGGGCTGATAATGCTCTGGGAGTTCACTCATTTCAGGCTTTGTCCCTTTACCTAATTTAACACACCTTTGACTAATACTACAGGAGGAACAACATCTCCTCATTTTCCCTTTTCTTTCCTTTTTATTTTCTTTTTCCAATGCCAGCACCATAGGGTCCTGGGGAGGTGTTAGTCCGCAGGCCCTCTGATACTCTTGATGATTACGGAGAGAAAAAAACATATCTGCATACGATGTTTCATCCCATTTTCCTTCTCTCCTTAAAAACATTAACTGTAAAAGGGTATTGTAGTTCAAAGTTTCACTAGGGGGCCACTTTTCTTCATCATCTAATTTATAAAGGGGGCACCATTGGTTACAATATCTTATAAGAGTTTTCTTATTCTCTGTTCCCCTACGTCCAACTATTTCTTTCCAGTGTGCCAGAATGCAGCTTAAGGGCTTTTTCTTCTGTATCTCTTTTCCCCTGCCTTCCTCCCATTCTCTTATCTCTGTCTCTGCTCCCAGGCAAACCTTCTTTGTATTTTTTTTTTAATTGTCCTCTTTACTGATATCAAGCTTTCCCTTCCACAGACCAATGCACTGTCACCCCCCTTCTCTATCCCAATCCTCGATCCTTATCTCCGGCATACACTTGCTAAAGACCTTCTTACACACACAACAATAGAACTGCCTGCAGGGATAACACCCTTAACTCCATTCACTCCTGCAGACTGAAAAGAAAAAAAATCTTCACACTGGAAGGAGGGGGGGATAGCCGCAAGGTTGGCCCTTTTCCTTTTTTTCCTTTTTTCTTTTTTTTCTTCTACTCTAGGTATTTTAAAATTTCCCCCTCTGCAGCCTTCCACTCCAAAGGTCTCAGGTAAATCTACCTGTTTGCCGGCTTAATGGACACTTGAGATTGAAAGGTCTCAGAGATGTATTTCTAGGATTAACCAAGACAGAGGGGGCCCAAACCCCTATAACAAAACCATTTTGTAAGTCTTACAAACATTTTAAGCGCCTCGTCCATCTCTGGCCGCACCCCTCGCGGGGTCACGGAACCTCAGATCAGGACCCCCACTTGCTTCGCAGCAATGCTGCATCTCAAACACACACATGCACACAACCACTCGTTTCAAAGCTAGCTCAATACAATGTTGGTTATGACCAGTCAATGATAACAGCCTGAGTTGTTCACTATTGGATCCACGATTTTCCAATGTTATGGATAGTTAAACTATACACGGTACCGGGCACACCATACAACACTTAAGAGTATGCACATACAATAACTATTACTCCAAGGAGTGCAACTCCAGGAGTCCAATACCACAGAATTATTACTCCGAGTGCAACTCCAGGAGTCCAATACCACAGCCCATCCAAACACCCTTAGAAATTGTGCTTTTAACCAAACCGGACCAGACCAAACCAAACCAAACCAAACCTCGCGGGAGCCCTTGGGAGTAAGTCACGCAGACTTTTCTTTAGCTACACGTGAGACGTCTCATCACGATTTTTTGCCCCCCCCCCCCCGTTACCTCACATACCTTGTCCATTCAAAGATGGTCCTTGTCTGTCCCTGCAGTGATCTGGGTGAGTGAAGGGAGTCCTCCCCATCCTCGGCAGGTCCTGCAGCCAGACAGAGAGGGTCCCATCTAGGGTGCCAAAATTGACTCGCAGAGTGACGACCCCAAAGGCAGAGTTAGGTGCAGGTATGTGGCTGTGCACAGGGTGCAAGGGGGATCTTTCCTCCAAGCTTGTACACCATGTGTCAAAGCCAGTACATCTTTATTGTGCCATGTTATGCATATGCATTAAGGTAACATACATAGTCATGTCTTTTCCAAGAAGTGGATAGGGTTAGTAAGATTAGTCACTGGAACTCATTATCATAGTAAGATTAATTCCGGGAACTCATTATCATAGGTCTCCTCCTCTTAGTGCTTGCGCGTTTTCTCGTGGTAATGGTCGATAGGGTCTTTGGGGATGAAGATATGCAGTCTTCCTTGCACTGAACTTTTCACCTTCCCTCCCTGCACATGCTCTTAGAGAGCCTAGGCCATCTTTGGGCCTTATCTGTCCCAGCTGGTGGTCTTTCCCATGTCCATTGGAGCAGTCTATGTTATCTGGCTTCGACCAGATACAGTCACTGCCCTGCTAAAAAAAGCTCTATGTCAGAATTCTATATTTTAATTAATTCAAACTTATAACTTTTAATAAATGATTTCTTCTTTCACATGTAACATCAAGAAGCCATGTAATATCAATAAAGAAACTTGCTTCCACATCACCGTGTCATGTCTCAACAGCGACATATGCCTGTCTTCAGACATCCCATCCCCCACTTCACAGAGTGAGATGCCCTTGCTGCATTCCTTTCTGATGAACAGTGTGCTGCCCCTGTGCATACACTGACTTTGCTTTTAAAGCTTTGTACTCACCCGGGGTGGGGGGGGTGGGGGGAGTATTCAGTCCCATTTCTCCCCACATTTAGCTTTGTTCCTGCATTTAGCTTTATTCTCACCGTTCCGTCCCAACTTCTTGTGCACCCTCAGCTTACTTGCCAGATGGGACAGAGTGGGAAAAAGAGAAAGCCTTGACACTGTGCAAGTACTGTTCAGCAACAGCCAAAATACCAGTGTGTTATTGTATTGAGAGCCTTGCCGAAGACATTCTATTTGAGGAGTACATGATTTGAACAGGCCATGTCTACTCCATAGGGTCATATACTTAGAGCTTGAGAAGCCCATATGGTATTAATATATAATCTGTAACTTATAACAAATTTGAGACAGGTAATCTATATGTGGATCAGGGGGTGGAATGTAGTGGTCCTGACCCAGAGACCATTGTACATGGAGGAGTCTGTGATCACCATAACAGCTAACCCGAGTAGGCCCAGGTCTGTGCTGTGATGCACGTACATCTTGGCCTTCAGGCCTGTGTTGTGCTGCACAAATCCCTCGGCCACAGGATAAACTCAGCCAGCTCATTGTAACAGAGGAGCCTGCATGCAGCTCCCACTTGGAACTAATAATGCCACACATGTGGCCTTGCCTTTATCTTAAAATGCAGCAAAAAGTTCTCCTGTGTACATCCTTTAGGAATACCATTGCTTTCTTATAAGAAAAATACATACTAAAATAAGTAGAAAGGAGGAATGTCTCTCCATGGATGAGATCTGCACAGTGTGATCTGCACATCATGCTGTCACAGTTTAGCTCCCATCTGGGTTGATCGGCAGCCAAACAAAAGTTGTGAAGCCCAGTTCTCCCCCTACACACAGGGAAAGGGGAAAGGGAAATGAGAGAGACTTTTGGGTTGGAATCTAAAACAGCTTTAATGAAACAACAATAATAATAAGGAAAATACTGTTAATCATAGAACCATGGAATCACAGAATGGTTTGGGTTGGAAAGGACCATAAAGATCATCTAGTTCCAACCACTCTGCCATGGGCAGGGACACCTCCCACTGGATCAGGTGCTCAAAGCCCCATCCAACCTGTCCCTGAACACCTCCAGGGATGGGGCAGCCACCACTTCTCTGGGCAACCTGGGCCAGGGCCTCCCCACCCTCACAGGAAAACATTTCTTCCTAAAATCTCATCTCAATCTCCCTTCTTTCAGCTTAAAGCCATTCCCCCTTGTTCTATCCCTGCACTCCCTCATCAAAAGCCCCTCCCCAGCTTTCCTGTAGGCCCTCTTTGAGTACTGGAAGGTTGCTCTAAGGTCTCCCCAGAGCCTTCTCTTCTCTAGGCTGAACAATACCAACTCTCTCAGCCTGTCCTCGTATGGGAGGTGCTCCGGCCCTTGGATCATCTCCATGGCCTCCTCTAGACTCACTCTAACAGATCCATGTCCTTCCTCTGTTGAAGACTCCAGAACTGAACTCAAGGCTCCAGGTGAGGTCTCAAAAGAGCAGAGAAGAGTGGAGGATCCCCTCCCTTAAACTGCTGCTCACTCTTCTTTTG
The DNA here is from genome assembly GCF_017976375.1 of Cuculus canorus. NCBI lineage: Eukaryota > Metazoa > Chordata > Aves > Cuculiformes > Cuculidae > Cuculus > Cuculus canorus. The sequence continues at coordinate 1,057,156 of NC_071440.1, forward strand.
ATGCAGCCCAGGATACAGTTGGCTTTCTGGGCTGCGAGTACACATTGCTGGATCATGTTGAGCCTCTCATCCACCAGCATCCCCAAGTCCTTCTCTTCAGGGCTGCTTCCAATTCATTCTCCATCCAGCCTGTAATTGTACTTGTGATTGCCCTGACCCAGGTGCAGGACCTCGTACTTGGCCTTGTTGAACTTCATGAGGTTCATACAGCCCCACCTCTCAAGCCTGTCCAGGTCCCTCTGAATGGCATCCCTTCCCTCCATCGTGTCAACTGTGCCACACAGCTTGGTGTCATCGGCAAACTTGCACTCAATCCCACTGTCCATGTCTGCAACAAAGATGTTAAACAACACTAGTCCCAATACCGATCCCTGAGGAACACCACACATCACCAGTCTCCACTTGGACATTGAGCCATTGACCACAGCTCTTTGAGTGTGACCATCCAATCAGTTCCTTATCCACCAAGTGGTCTGTCTGTCAAATCCACATCTCTCCAATTTAGAGACCAGAATGACATGCAGGACAGTGTCAAATGCTTTGCACAGGTCCAGGTAGATGATGTTGATTACTCTTCCCTTATCCACCAATACTGTAGCCCCATCATAGAAGGTAACCAAATACGTTGGGCATGATTTGCCCTTAGTGAAGCCATGTTGGCTGTCCCCAATCATTTGTTTTCCATGCACCTCAGCAGAGTTCGCAGGAGGATCTGCTCCATGATATTGCTGGGCACAGTGGTGAAACTGACTGGCCTGTAGTTCCCCCGGTCTTCTTTTTGCCTTTTTAAAAATGGGGGTTATGTTTCTCCTTTTCCAGTCAGCAGGGACTTCACTGGACTGCCACGACTTTCTCAAATATGATGGAGGTCATATTAATCAAATATTAATAAAGAGATAATATTATATATACAAATATACGAAGCTGAAACACTCCTCCCCCACAATGACTATTCATCACCACAGATGCTGCAGAGCAGACAAGGGGAAAGATCCTAGGCTGGATTCAGCAGCAGGGGAGACCTGGATGCAGGAACTGGATTCAGGAATGCAAGGATCTGGGATAAGTGCAAAAAGACAGATGAAGTTCTTACTGGATGCTGACCATCAAAGAAGAGAGCCTGACCTTCATGATCCCTCAGCTTTATCCTGAATGTGACATATATGGGGTGGAATACTCTGTTGGTCAGTTTGGGGTCACCTGTCCTGCCTGCCCCTCCCTGCAGGTGTGATCATTTTTTGTCCCTTTCACTTACTGCATTTCACCAACTTGAGGATGGCCTTCATCTCCATAGGGATAGATGTAAGTAATGGCCTTTCTGCCCTGTTACTTTGGTGATAATCAGAAATTTTAATTGTTATCACTTCTAGACAGATACGGCCTGAAAACATGTTGTTAACTTTCAGAAAATGAAGTTACTTAGACGAGACTAAGCTGAAAAGTTAGAAAATCAATTCTGCTTTAGCTCAAACAAAAATGCATGCCATGGGAAAATCCATGCAGGGTCTATCCAATGCTGCATGAACACAGGATTCCCAGCATTTGAAGGGACATAAGATTTATTCAGTGTCTATATTCCTCTTTTTGTTCTATCTCATTAAAAGGTATTGGCTTTCAGGCCTTTCTTATTGAGATCCAAAAAGAATTCTGCACTGTCTTTTTCTCTCTCACCCCCGCTCCCTGGTGCAGAACAGTTAACAATACTAATTTACCCACAAATCCAAACCATAGCACCATATGGGCTGCTATGAAGAAAGTTAACTCCATCCTAAATAGATCCCATACAGTTGTACCTATTAGCAAAATGGTCTTCCTTTACATATTGGCTAATTCTTTTTTTAGAAAAATCTACCAAAAAATCTAGAAATATAGACTTAATTAGCAGGGATAGATGAAGGCGAGGAGGGAGGTTGTGTTGAAGAAACATGCTACTTCAAATAAGAGGGCAGAACAGTGAGCAAAGGACAGATGCTTGTAATTTATTTGAGAAACAAAGTCTGTGTCACCTCTACCTTCAAGGCAAGCTGTGGGCAATAAGAAGGAAATACAGTGTTGAATGCCAAATAAACATGTTATAATAACCTAGCAATATCAAATGTGTGAATCAATGTTTGGAGAATTTAGGGGGAGGGGGCATTGTCCCCATCATCATTGTTGTTTTTAATGACTACAGTATGGTGGGAAGTAGTAAAAAAACTGCTTTTATCACAAGTGCCATACGCTGAGAGAAGGAATGTTTTATAAGGACATGTTAAGAGTTTTAATCTGAGAACCCAACCATCAAGTGCCATCTGAGAAGAACAGAAAATTTTAAAGGATGTCAGAAGAAAACAAGGACCAATAAACACCAGCTCCTTCTTTTGGCAGTTTTATGAAAAGGATTTGCAAACAAACCAAGATTTCAGGTTATAAATTGTCATTTGTAACAAACTGACTAGTAATTGCTAGGTATTAGGGGAAAGTGTGTGACACATACTAAACTGGATAATTTATTTTTGTTGTCAATAGAATGAATGTCCACAACTTCCTCAGTCTGCTTCTCCATCTGACCTCCTCTTAGTTGCCATCACTGCTGGAAGCCCCTGAAAATGCCAAGGACAGACTGAGTCCAAAAATCAGCCCCTACTATTCAGCTCCTCCAAATCACAACTGTAGCATATAATTAGTGAAGGGAGATCTTTGCCCTTTTGCCAAGAATAAAACTATTCAATGCAGAAATTAAGAAATCATCAAGGATAACCAAATAGCTCTGTTCTTCACATAAAATTAATATTAAAATATCAAAGTCAGTCTATAAGGACAATATGTGTAGCAAAAACTTTCTATGATTGTGAAAAAAGTGCCTATCTGTAAATATGATTTTTTTTTCTTTTACTAAAAAATAAAATCAAAATAACCTATTTAACTCAATATTGTCTTCCAGTACTGCTGCCTATTACCACAGTATGTAAATTTCTTCTTAGGGAAAAATTGCTAATAATGGCATATTTTTATTTGAATATCTGGCTCTTTTACATTTCTGAGTAAAAATTTCAAGTAGAATCTTATTGTTTACTTGCTGTTGTTTATTTAATTGCATTATTTTCCTCCAATTTTAAAGCCTAAGTTGATTTTTGGGTCAGTGAAGGAAGCAAATGGTTGCTTTTAGGAGATTGAAATGATTGTCAGACTGGTTTTATTTTTCAATAATTTAGAGCTTCCTTTTTATTTTACTTGATTTCTGAATTTCAGTTGTTGAATACCAGAGAAAATGTCTGGAATGAGTAATCACAAGGAAAGAAGGAAAAAGGTGGTGCGGGAGGCAGGGACCTGCAGAAACAAGATCCCTGATCCTCAATCATAATCATAATGAATAACAGTTTTGAAATAGACAGCTGACATCTGAAATAGCTGCTGCTGTTTTCTGCTAATATCAGAAACTCGGTTTTTTACTCTCAGTAGCAGTAAAACTGTCACTCAGAGGGGTTGTTATGTTTTGTATAGTTAATCTCAGTCCATTAATACATATGAATTTCCCTTCCGTTAAAGGATTAGTCATTCTTATGCTTGCTGATCAAAGTAGGTTATCAGTGACAAAAGCAATGGGTGAGGGGAATTTACCCAGGAAGTTTTGTTAAAGAGCTCCATTCTGGAAGAACGATGACCACAGATTATAATCTAGACATCTCTAATATATGGAGAGATGAATCTTCAAATTTTCACTTCTTTGTGCGGGGAGGACTGAGCCTGGGGTTTTGAGCAGCAAATTTTCATTGTGAGATATCTCCTGACATTGTTTTTCCAAACCTGGTTCTGCCCTACCTGTGAAAATGGGTGAAAATTGAGGGGGGTGGGTGGTGGCTATTATTGCTTTATAAATTAAGGTTACAATAAAGCCTTACGCTCAGAAGTTGTCTGAGTTGTCTGAGGGTTACAGAATTTACAGGATTATCATGGAATTGTTTAGGCTGTAAAAGACTTTTAGGATCATCAAGTCCAACCGTAAACCTAACACTGCCAAGTCCACCACTAAACCATGTCCCTAAGCACATCTACAGATCTTTTAAATGCCTCCAGGGATAGGGACTCCACTACTTCCCTGGGCAGCCTGTTCCCATGCTTCACTGCTCTTTGAGTAAGAAATTTTTCCTAATATCCAGTCTAAACCTCCCTTGGCACAACTTGAGGCCATTTCCTCTCATCCTGTCACTTGTTACTTGGGAGAAGAGACTGATGTCCAGCTCACTACAGCCTCCTTTCAGGTAGTTGTAGAGACCAATGAGGTCTCCCCTCAGCCTCCTCTTCTCCAAGTTAAACAACCCCAGTTCCCTCAGCCACTTCTCATAAAATTTGTGCTCCAGTCCCTTCACCAGCTTCACTGCCCTTCTTTGCAAACACTCTAGCAGCTCAATGTCTTTCTTGTAGTGAGACCAGACTAGATTATAATGACCCTTTGAGTTTTCAGTAATTATCTCTAAAGACCTGCCTGGTCAAGGGTTTCAACTTCTCTTTTGAGTCTCATCTTTTGAAATTGCTGTACAAGATTTTGAGAGCTACATTCAATTGGTTATTTAACTTCACTTTTTCACAAAAAATTCAACAAATTGTGTACTGCTATCGCAACAAATCCTACCCTGGCCATAAGCGGGTACTGGCTGGTAAAGTCACTCTGGGGCGAGCTGATTCTCTGGAAACATTTCACTAGTTAAGCGGGATGCATATAGCAAGGCTTGAGAAATTCTGGAGCAAACAGGACCCACATGGGTTCCCCTTTTGGCTGGGGCTGGCTCCCAAGAATAACTTTCCAGCACAGGGCAGGAGTGGGGAAGGGGGCTAATGGCAGATGACCTTCCCCAGCTTCAACCAAGAGCTCCCTCCTTTTGTATGTCTACAGCCACCCGCATGAAATCTAAGCTCACCACCTTGTCAGGGCAAAGGACACCAAGAGGGACATGAACCCAAAGCTCAGAGTGAGAAGGCTGTCTGGGAGCAAACGTCCCCCCATTTGTGGAAAATAAATTCCAGTCCTTGTCCATGTCAAAATTCAATCCTAGCACAGCTGCCCTAGAAGCATGGGGTGATTTGATGCTGCACAGCCTGTCTGGCAGGCGAGATTCCGGCAATGCCTTCTGCCCAGACCCGCAAAATGACCCAGGGAGCCCCGACCTCAGGTCCCCTCTGTTCTGCGGGGCACTGCCCACCTCTAACTCTGTGCCTGCATTAAAGGCTGCTGGGTCTCAGCACTCTGAATCAGCACACACAAAAACTCTTGTGCCAGCAGTTCCTGATATCCTAATATCACTTGTCCTGGGAGGGGAAATAAAAACAGATTACGCTGCAATTGTGCGTGCACTGGAAGGCTGGCAGGCACACACCACCCAGCTCCGCGCCCTGCCCCGTGTCCTTCCCCGCGCAGGGATATCTCCTTTGCTGTCTGTAGTTCAGTACAAGTTTGGTTTCTCTGCTGAAGACCAATAGCTGCATAGTAAATGCAGGAGATATTGCTTAGCTCCTGTAGATATGGGAGCTCGGGAGCCGTGTGCCATAGCAGCTGCAGGCACAGTGGCTGGCGGCCCGTTCGCCTTTCTGTGTACCGCAGAAAGTATGCACCCTCACTCGGGACCTCTGCGAAAGTCTCAGGGGGAGTATGAGTGCGCGGTATATCTCTGCCCCCACTGATGGGAATTCTGCTTGTGTTGAACAAAAGATAAAAATCCTTTCGTCCGCTATGGGAGATTTTTCACATTTCTATTTCACATCTTTCTCTCCACGTGTTTCTTTCCATCATATCAGTCTCTGCAACTCCGTTTGGTTCTGGACAGTGAACCAAACTTTCATCTTAGTTTAATTTCCCTGCAGTGAAGTTGTCTAAATGCTTTTGTTCCCATTTCTTACTTCTTGGATCCTCTTTTACCCGATGGGGTGAATTCTTGTTCCTCTCTGCGCTTCTGGCACAGCCATGCCTCGGCGCGGCAAGGGCACACCGTGAGACACGCCATCAGCCGTGTCTCTTTGCACGCTGTCCACCCTGCTCCAGGCAAGTACCTATATCAGCAGACAGTTGAGGGATGTTGTTAGCATGATTTCCAAGGTTTTTTTTCCTTCTTAGCTTTGAAATCTTGCTGTGCCAGCAAGACTTTGAGGGATTTGTGTGAACCTCATCCGCGGGAAGTACCTGTGCCCCTCTTCGTGCCTCTGTCTTGTTCTTATTTTTACATCTCTTGATGTTTTTCTGAAGTTTCTGGCAACTCTTAAGGACCAAAATGCCTCCTTCAGTTAACATTTTAGATTTATTTCAATTTCTTTTTTCCACAGAATATAAATATTGCCGAGTGCTTTTTGTTCCCCCTCCCCCTGTGTTATCTGTATTGCTTTAGTGTTCCTTTTTTTTTTCTCTATCTTTTCTGATATTTATCTGTTATGCTTATTTCTTTCTGTCTTATGAAGCTCCAGCACTTAAATCAGTGGGTAACAAGTTGTAAATCTGGGACATTTGTACAAAGCTTGATATTTAGAAAGAGCTGGTAACTAGGCTTATCTTTAAACGAACTAGTAAGTTTTTCCTTTTCCTGCATGATACTTAGCTTTGTGAAATAATATGAATAAAAACAAAACGGGGGGGGGGGGAGGGGATACCAAAAAAGGTATATTTTTAGGTATCCAAAAAAAGAACAAATCCAACCATTAATATAGCCTCTTATGGATTCTTTTTTGGAGCCATTTCACTGCTCCCATATAGGTTCTAGGATGCTCAGGCAGCCACTGGGTGCCTCTCGACCCTGCAGGGAGTTAAATGCTGGAGCCTCGGCTCCCCTCTGCAAAGGGTGGAGTGGCCATGTCCCCTTACCGACAACGCGCACATCCTGCCCCATCGCGCTGCTGAAGTGACCCGGGCCAGCCTGAAGGTGAAGGCGAGACGAGGGCCAAAGGCTGTCCCTACCCTCAGTACCGCCCCCGCACCGCGGGGTTCAGACTGGCGGTTTAGGGCAGAAATTACTTTGTCTGGTGTTAAGAGCTGAGGGCTGCCCGCGCTTCTCTGTCCCGTATGGGGCTCCATAGGTTGCTTATTCCTTTGCATGGCGCGACGGCAGGACGCAGCCAGCACTGCGAGGCTCCGCTGGTGCAGAGCAGATCCTGCACGCCACGGCACGACCGGGCAAGGTACTACTTGGCTCCGCCAGGGGGCAGCACTACACCACGTCCCCCACTCCCCACCCGCGCACTCTCAGTTTCTCGCTCAAATTAACATGGCTGTAATTAACACTGCGACCGTTCTTGGGCTCGTGTAGCTTAGTTGGTCTCGGTGCGTGTGCGTCTCTACACACACCACTTGCTACAGCACGTCACACCCTGCAAAGTGAGAGGTGCGCACCTGAGCGATCAGGGAAAGATGCAGTGCCATGGCTTACCTACGTCTCCTCAGGGCCGCGGTGAGGGAGACGGGCTCAGGCCCCGGCTCCGCCAAGGGGGTCTCACCCCTCCCGACCGTAGAGCTATTCGTGGCTGGCAGAGTCCCCGCGGCCCGACGTGGTGCCCATGTCCCGCCCAGAGACGCCGGTGGGGCAGGTCGGGCCAGTGGGGTGGCAGACAGGTTCTCTGCGTGCGTGAGTGCATACAGTGCGGTGCGGCGAGTGCCTGTGCGCGCAGTATTCCTGAGCTCTTGGGGGCCTCGGTGAGAAGCTTAATCTGTTTGTTCTCGGGGAAGCTCCTTCAGCCAGCTGTCCAAAAAGCGTCTTAAAGTTGGTCTGAGAGAAGGCTGCCTTGCGCTTAGGGGCCTCTTCTTTCTTTAATAAGTGCGTCAATCTCTTTTTCACTTCTTCAGGAGCTGTCTGGTGTGAGAAATTTACTGGAATTGAAGTGGGAGGTTTTCATAAAGTGAAAGTCCCTGTCTGAGCAGCTAATTTTTTAAATGCCCCAAAGGCAGAGACGTGTTTAAACAGGTTAAACATTGATCTGGTCTTAGGAACTCAAAAAATCAGACAGAAATACTCCTGTCAGAATTTAAAAAGTAATATTAACCCAACTTTTAAAAGTGCTTATTTTTTTTTTGTTTCCTTAATGTTATTCATCTCACTCTTCTAAAGTTTCCAAAGCTAAGCCTAACTCTTTGATACCCCTGCCTCTTAGTCTTGGAGGCAGTGAGACAGAGGTATAAATATGTAGGTATAAACGGTTTGACAATAGCACCTAACAAGGTCTTTTGTAGCATGTATGTATGGAGATGGATGCACCGCATATGCATGAGTAGTTTGGTTAAATGATGTTTTCTCTGTTTCAGAAGATTTGCCTCACAGACCAAACACATCCAAAATAAGCTAAGCGTGAAAGGATCTGGGCAGTCTCTTGCACAGGTGTCTGTTCTGGATGGTGCCACTCCAAGCTCTTACAAAGCAAAACAAATAATACCACCACCTCCAGAAGTTATGATGTACCTCATTTTCAGCAGTGTATACTGCAGTTCTTTCCAGCAGAGTTGCTTGGGAACCTGTGAATAAGAAAAAGGGCCTTTTCTTGTACCAGGAAGAAATAAGCAAGTTCTGACTTCTGATACAGTGCTTCTCAAGTGAAGTTCACAGTGCAGAATGCACAAGTTTCCTTACTTAGCAGGAACTTCTGCAAGGAAGTGCCTAGAGTCCTTCCTTAATATAGCTTTGCATTTTATAATCCAGGTGCTCAGTTTTTCTTATATATATATATATATATATATATATAAAATGTTTACATGATAGCATGTATGTTTAATAATATGTAATCATAGAGATTATATACATACTATATTGCATATTATTTATTATATGGGTATCTGTAGATCTATAGACACACAGAGAATTCTTGCAGTGTTATATAACATCTAAATGTGGATTTGAGAGCTCGATCCTACAAATTGTTGATTACATCCTCCAGGTGGATTGCTGCCCTCAGATCCAAGTTCAATACACTTAAAGGTTTTAAATAAGTTTAAGTTTTTAAGACAAAAACTGTTTCTTTCGATGTTCAATAAGTCTAGTTGTTCACTTGGGGAAGAAAAAGAAAAAAAAGATGCAGGAAAATAGTGGCCTATCTTTTGAAAATTACTCTTGTCATTTCTACATGATCCCCTTCAAATGTGTCCAGAAAGTGCCATCACCCAAAAAAAAACCCACCGCCATTATGTCAATTCATATAACTGTTCATTTTCCTTCTGCAAGAATAATGATCTCGGCTAAAATAGGACAGTGATGAAGCTCATGAAGGAATCATATGATTCTCACATATTTGCTTAGAAGGAATCAGTTGATACCGTTTTAGTTGGGAAAACCTACATCCATTTTTTAAGCTAGTTAAACTCACTGCTTTCCTTCTTTGTTCATATAGAAAATATAAAGGTAACATAATGTCCTTTCTGATGTGGAGATCACACATGAATCAGTACGCATATTAGAGCCCTGGCTTTCAGGTGTGCCTTGAAAGAGATACACAAATGAAATCCAAATTGCGTCTGTGTGTAAACAAAACCAATGTAAGGATCCTTCTTACTATCATGGAAAACAATAAGATTTTGTATTTTACTTCAGTGGGAAGAGAATCTTACCTAGTTTTGCAGACTTTAAGAAAGCCAAACATACAGTCAAGGCATGTTCAGAAGTTCTCATTTTATTGCTTAAATACATTTTTATAATGACATCACGTGCAAACTTTTTAAAACTTAACTTCCAAAACAAAACCAAAGTTTTTATTTTGGGGTTTTTTTTTGAGATTATTCAGTTCTTCCTTTGGAAAAGCATCCTCTGACCTAATGGAAGTTTTGTGCAAGTATGGATTGAGCGGTTGAAGTCTTTCTTAAATTATTCAAATAACTAATGCAAAAATAATATATCTTGCACTTATCATGTACTTCAGGTGATTTAGTCTTGTGAAGAGAAGGACAAAGTGTGTCTTTTATTTTTAAGCTGGATTCTCCAGTGGCTTCAATAGGGAGTCTTATAGATACATTGCTCCTATGGGAAGGCATGTACTGAGGACTGATTCCAGCTTTGATACTTTCATTGCTTGGCCAGATCATTTTCAGAGTGGCCTACGTTCAGCTCACAAATGCAGGTGTACTATTTGCAAGGAGAGTTCTGAGGAGAGAAAGTCATTAGACAAATATGGAAATAGAATTAAAGCATTACACCTTGCCAGAATAATTAAGTAGTGTTTTAAATGTTTTATCTCCATTTGTTTTTCCAGTAGTTGCAGTTGTATGAAAGAATTTTTAGAAGTCTCGCCAAGAGCTTGGTGCTATACAATGTAATTAATTTTGAGAGTAAATAATTTTAAATTCAGTAGTTCAGCCACTCCTTAAATCCCTGTGAAAACACTACTGAATGGCTTGCTTTCACCTTTTTATGTAAAGTCGGTAAGGTTAACAAGAGATGGGCTTGAGAACTACATTTTTATGCCAATAGCTGTACACCCGTATAACCTGATCAACTGGGCCAAATTCTGTCCTTTTGAAATAAAATCCACTGGTTTAAATGTCTTTAGAACCAATTTGGTGATTATTCCATACTTCATAATCCACTTTTTTCTCTGCTTGAATTATTATAGCTCAACAGCAACTCATGTCTAACATCACTGGAACTGACTTGCCCAGAGGGATCAGCTGATTTCTAAAGGTCAAAAGCAATTTTCATGTATACCTATATACATGCTGATATTATTGTATACAGTAACTCCTTTAAAGAAGATTAAACCCGAGTGTGAATACATTCTGAAAGATGTAGACACCAGATAATGGATAGTCCATACGAGAAAGTGAGTACATGTAATCACATAGCAATGTTTATAGACAGTGTAAGAAAAAAAATTGCAAATTCAAGAACTTGAGCATTTGTATTTATATGCTTCAGGTAACGGCATGCTATAGAAAAAATATGCAAAAATTGTACTAATATTAACTTTTCTGAGTTGAAAGGAAATTAGTTCTAACATGTTTTAATGTCTGTTTTGAAAATAAGTAAATTAGAAGAGAAATGTTTCCATGCTCATTAGAATGGAAAATATTATTTGATGGATTTTATTTTGATAATTTAAATAGTAACTTTCTACTTAGTCTGTTTCTATGATATTAATCATTTTATATAACACCAAAATGGATACAAAAATCAAAGATAATTTTATGCTTCTGAACAAAATATAGGATTTTTACAATATATGTTGGTGGAAGGCTGTTTATCCTAATGCGTCAAAGACATTTTTATTGTAGTCCATCCTATTTTCTAAATATAATTTAATTCTTATTTATTAATTTTACTTCAACATCATTAATATGATCTCTCATTAAATTATTTTGTTTATTGGAATATAGTATGTATCAGGTAAAAGCATCCTAAAACACATTGTCAAATTCACCATAATTAATTGTTATTTTTCACTCTGTATAAATACAAAACTTACATAACTGTATCGAAACTACAGTCTTGCTAATGTACTGTTCTTTGCTCCAATTAGCTATATGTCAAATCACATTTTGCCATCATTTGCCTTTCAAATGAAAGGAAGCTTAGAATTATGCCATCTCTGGTGTGCAAATTGTTAACAATTTGTTATATATAAAACAATTGCAAATGCAGGGATTTTATGTCAGATGAGGTCTACTTGGGCATTTTTATTCTGCATCATATCTGATGGATATAAATACAAACATATTTTCATGTGTCAATGAATCTTCGGGGGCAAATGCGCAATTCGCCAAATAAAATTTTAACAAAGAAAATCAGAAGGACAATTACTGTGTCTGCAATATTGAAATTTTCAACTGGATCCCCCATCAACCCCCCCTCAACTCCAGCCTCTCACAGATATAGGTGTGCTGCGAGTATGTCTGTGGAAGAATGAAGGAGGGATCACAATTCATAAAGCCTCCTATATAATTAATCATGAGGGTCTGCGTTACTGTAGTGGGGAACTGAAGATGTTACTGTATTAATAAGCAGGCAGTAGACCTCACCTTTGTCTCCATTCCCTGCGGAGACACTTCCTAGTGTTCCTAATCAATTTTTTAACACAGCTACTCTTGCTCCTCAACCCCAACTGTCAGTTTGCATTTGCAAAGATCTTTAAAATTAATTATTAGTATAATTAGGAATAATAATATTAAAAATAACAACAGGAAGGAGGGGAGGCGATGTCTGCCAGAGCCGGCAACCCATTTGTATCCCAGGCAGTAGCCTCGCACCACAGGACTCTGAGCGCCCCACGTGTGGCATATGATCCCCATCTGAGCAGGTGGGCGGACAGTTCTCGGGCAACCCTTCAGTCCCTCCTTCCCAAACGCTGCGCTCCACAGGCAGAATCCCCGGTGCGTGGGTGCGGAGGGAGCGCCTCCGCCGGAGCCCCAGCGACCAGCGTGGATCCGTGTATCGTCTCTCCTTCCTGCGGCTTTCTTATTTGGAGCACGAGGAAGGAGGTGAGTGGGTGGGAAATGCCAGGGTGAAGGGGAGGGGGGAGCCACGTTGCAGTCCAGTGTGAGGCAGCACCTATGGCCACTCCTTTCCCTACATCGCCCTTATGTTTTCCTCTCCTGCCTACCGTTGAATGAGCAGGATTGGGCTCGAAAAGTCACAACTAATCTCTGCGAGGATGTGTGTGACGTATGCGTCTTGCTGAGGGGCTGCGAACGGGAGCAGATCGGTGTCAGGCATCGCGGAGGTAAGTACCGGGGCGCGGAGCAGCCGTGACACCCTGCGCCGCGGCAGCCTCGCCGCTCCTACACACACACAAACACTCGCGCGGGGGCTCGGGCTTAGCCGTGGGCTCCGGAGGAGGCCACGCTGTGTCACCCACCGGGCAGGAGGGTGTCCGGGGAGAGCGACCTTCCCGAGGCCTCGAGGGGAAGAGGCAGGACATCAGCAGAGATAGCTCCCCGCCGCTCATCGGCCTCCTTACACCTTGTCGCTCTGCGATTCCTCGAATCCCTCGTTGACTTTCTATGACACTTCAGTCTTGTGTAAGTTTATACTTGGCTGAGTGGGTTGCGACAGAAGCAGTAACCTCAGACAGCAGCAGAGCGAGCTGACGAGGCCATTTCTCCAGAGCAGGGAGAGATTTCTCTGTGCCTCTCCCTTTTGTCCTTACTCCATTTTCCCTAATTTTTTACCCTTGATGATATATTTTTTTTAACCAAACAAAGACTATTGGTTTACAAGCTTGATCACCTGATAGCGACTTACCTATTGGTTTGTTAAACACACGTATCTATCGGGGGCTGCATTGAGCTGGAAGCGGTAACTCTTGTAGGGAAATTGGTATTCATACCGGTTCAGGCAGAGCTGGTACACATACAGCAATACGTACACACACGCGCTCATATCACATCACATTTGTGTGTGTGAGAGAGAGAGTGCGGGTGCAAGCACATTGTCAAGTTCCAGATGGTTGCCTTTTAACAAATAATCAAAATAAATAAGGGCTTGCTGCTGGTTAGGGTGAGGTGGGAGAGTTTGCTTTTGATTGCTCTGGGTGTATAAGGCTGACAATTGCTTTTCCAAGAACCATCTGTCCATTAGTAGAAAAAAAAAAAAAAAAGAAGGAAATGCTATAGGGAAACTAGTACTGCTTATGTGAGGGAAACAAGTGGGAGGAAATAAGTAAAAGTTCTGCTTAGTTAGGTTGGCAGAGTAGGTTAGCTTCAGAAAGACTTTTATAACGAATATGCAGGTTTTAAAGCCCATAGATACACTTCTTTCTATTCTCACTGTGTTTCATTTGGGGGATGTGAGGGGAGGCGCCCTGGAAAGGTAGATGATCTCCCTTTTATCCAACTCCATGATCCTGTTGGATGCAAATTGCACTCCTTTGCCAGCCATTCCCAACTTTTCTGCAATATGTCTACTGCTGTAGGCTGCCCTCTCAGCCTTGATTCTTCAACTTGACGATCTTGACGACTGAAAACAATAAGTTTACATGTCTTGATCCATTCGTATTTGAATATGCTGCTCTAGTTCTTGATTCATTCATTGCTACTGAAAAGCTAGGAAAGAAAGGGGGGGGAAGCACGCGCACAGTCACAGGACAAGGAGCAATAATTATTTTGTGCGTTTTGACTATCTAATACCCTGTGGTGTTTTGTTAAATAAGTAGTCCTTGTGTTATCAGACACGAGAGAGAAATATATTAGATGTCTGACACTTTTTTTGCCAAATAAGCATGCGCACATCTTCCAGCAAAACGGCAAAGTTTTAATGAAGGTGCTTACACTGTCTCTCTCAGGGAGTTCTCCTAAAGAGTGGGAATGTGTCTGAGCAGCGGCGTTGGTCAGCCGCAGGGCCGGCGCCCCGTCGATCCGCTCGTGCGTCCTGCCGGCACAGCATGGAGATGTACGACCACCAGCCCGGCCCGCTGCTCTCTCTGGGTTTGGGGGATAAGGCAGGGTGGGATGTGAGGACGTCGGCGTGTCTAGGGCAAAGTGAGAGACACACATTACTATTATTGTAGAGTAAAAATGAATATCAGCAGTTCCTGGAGTTACTAAAAGAAGAAAACAATACCCTTCAGAGAAAAAGACCGAGAAAAATGTTAGCACCGTATCTTATTCTTGATTTTGGTCTAGGTGAGATCAACCAGTATTTAGAGACCTCTTCAGTACTTGAGGGTGCAAGCTGATTTTTCGTTCATTTTAATTTATATTTTTTCCATCACTGTAAGAGAGATCGTTATTCAGACGATTCCTTTTAGTAGATGTACATTTTCTAAGAATGAATCCTCGGTCTTGTGATGCTACTAGCTATGAACTCATTTATTCTCAAATTTTATGAGCAGGGAGATTTAGCGAAGTTTTGCTCATTTACCTTAATGCACATTTAGAAAACGCACTTGAAGAGTTACTTTGAGTGTTCATGTTACGAAAGTTAAAACCTCTGAAAAGTAGTTGCCACAAGTTGTGCCACACCCGTTCTTCACTGTAAAAGAACTGCACGTTGTTATTTTTTTCGGACAAGAAGAAAAAACTCCTGCAGGTGCACAAAAAAGATTGCCCTTCAAAACAGCCAAGTTATTCTTTTCTCCAACTACAGTCTGTAGAGAAAAGCCTATTGAGATACGAAACAACCAAAATTCCTAGAATAAGATCTCGGGAATTCAATTATCAAAGCACACCCGGCTAATGAACTATTAAAAATAACAACAGAAAGTATCGGTTTATCCAATCAAATGTAGTCTCCAACTTCTCGGATGTGTGTCTTCCTCCTAAAAACCTAACACGATTAGTGCTCCTTCACTACCATTTGTACTTGTTAAAAGTGTCTTTTGATAACATAAATCTGACCCTTTTATTTTAATGATTTTTAAATATTATTTAAAACATGAAAGGAGAATAGGGATAAGGTAAAGAGTAATACGATCAGATAGAAATTGTTTCCAATAAAAAGTTCTTTCTGCACAATATCAATACAAAAACTTAAAGAATAGGACCATTCCGCAGGGGCAAATACTAAAATTATACTTTTGCTTAGGATATTATTGTCATCCCCCTTCCCACAGTTTGTAATCCATACTTTTCTTCAAACAGAAATACACAAAGTGAGCCCATTTTTTGATCCTGGCAATTAAAATGCAAGCACTGGGGAGGCGGTGAATATTCCTGCTGAAATGTGTTTGTGGAATTTTGCCTTTCCCGGTGTATATAAGACAATACAAAGAAGGGGAGAGAGGCTGGGGTGAGACGGTAGTGACAGGGAGAACACCCATATGCTGCCCTTCACTCTCTGCGCTCAGTATGTCCTTCACGAGCTTCTCTGGGAAGACTTTACTCGCAGTGAGGCGTTTATCATTATCCCGATCAGGTCTCTAATTTTTTTTGTGGGATACAGCCCAGATCTGGAGCCGGGAGTGTGTGTATCGGGGAGGGGGGGATTTCAGTCGCTGTAGCTGGGATCTGTGGTCCCAAGGAGGCGACAAGAACAGTACTCCCACTTGTTTCAGAAGGCGTGTTGCAAAGACTAAAAAAACACACTTGTTTTCTCGTGGAATTTAACTGATTTGCCCACTGAAACGATCGCTCTAGTAGGGCTGAATTCTTGCTCTAGAGCGGATCACGCAGAAAGGAGCACTACTGTGATGACTTTTCCCAAGGCTGCACTAGATTCGGTAAAGGAACGCGGTGCGGTGTGGCACTTCGCGCCCTAGCCCTGCCAATCGCCCGCGCTTGCCGGGGCCGTGCAGAACACCGGTAGGTGTCGCTGTCTCTCTGCCAGACGTGGCCTCTGCGAGCGCTGGAGAACTGCAGCGGCTGGGGCACCACCGCCTGGCTCGGGTCGCCTGAACTGGAAGCAGACGGCCTTGGGCGGCAGTATTCCCCCCTAGATCTCACCGCCGCGCAAGGCTTCCGCGGAGCTGGCCACAGAATGGAGTCAAGGGGGGGCACTTTGAGTAGGAAACACCCTTTCGAGGAGTCATGGAGCTGAGGGACACCCATGCCCTGCCAATTTTTTCTATTTGATCTATACCAGGACATCAGAAGTGGACTCCGGCAATCCAAGCTGATGTAAAGGGAAAAATAATCCAAAGAGAAACAAAAATAGGTTTAGTCCTCTCTGTGAGTCAATTATTATGGAAACCAGCAAAATAACGGTTAATTTCAGGCCTTAATTTATTTATTGCATATTTTATGCCAAGTTATAAACTGATTATGAAAACAGAGCAACAGAAAATATGGCTAATTCTGTTAGTGTTAAGTGTTAGTGTACGGAAACTCAACTGCATTTGCTACTTATCCTAGACTGATGCTGAAGTTAACGTTTTTGAATGCTCACTGAAATGTATCTAATAGAGTTTACTGTACGTCACTCCTCTGCTCTCCTCCCCGGAAATCTAACAATTTGTCAGTTATTTTAAATATGCATGAAATTCCCGAATATTAAAATTCTCGCCCTCTCTTCCTCTGCTGCTCCTCCTGGTTTCTAGCTTTCTACCTGTAATCAGGGAAGACATTATTAATCAGAGAGAGATTGATATGGCTTTATATTTTTTTCCGAAGTATATGTATTATGAGATGTATTCGCACTGGATGTGTAAGAATGTCCAAATTATGAATTTTTGTGAAGGCAAAACCCACTAAATTCAGCCTTTTCCTTACCAAAAAAAAATAAATTGTTTCTCATTTCAAGTTTCTAAAATTACATGGTTGGCATTTTACAATTTTTCGTTCAAAGGTTTAAATCTTGCGAAACAAAAAACAAGACGTTTTTCTGTTCCTATATCTCCCTTCTTCTAAAACAATCTGTAAATAATGCCAAAACGTGTCCACGCATAGAGTATATTGGTGCAGATGTGATTATGTACGGTTTGATTAAAAGACAGATAGAGAGGGCTGAAGAGAGGGCAAAATCTAAGTGTAAAATGTTTAATATTTAGATTATTTTATCCATTAAAAGCGTTGCAAAAAAAAAAAAAAAGACGTGAAAAGGGGTCTATTTAATGTATTTATTTTCGACCCGACGACCTCTCATCTGTAGCGATCAGCTGTAACGATTACTTCAAATTTTAGTATTATTAATGCTACTTTATTTTTCTGCCTGGAATCCGTGAAATCGTCACTTCAGTGGCATTTTGGGATCATATGTGAGTTGTACGCGCCTTTATTTTTAGCTTTAAAAGGCTGAGTATTAAGCAACGAGTTGGGGGGAGGTATTTATTGTTCATATTCTACACGTCAAATTAGTGTTAAAGTAGTAAGTGACTGAGGCAAGACAGCTGTCCCCACGATGCCTGTGGCACATACAGGGGCGGGGGAGGGGCTGCCGGGTTGGGGAAGTGGCCCGAGCAGAGCGCTGCAGCTGCAGGAGCTGGCGCTGCTGCCGGCTGCGGAGCTTATTCAAATGTCACCCCTCTGTGATTCGCGGGATGGGGGGGGGGGGGGCAGGTATGTGGCTGCGGCGACGGGGATAGAGACGGAGGGGAGCTGGGACAGGGTCTCAGGCACTGCTCCCACGGCAGCACAGCTGGGGCAGAGAACAGGCGGCGGCCCCTTCCATCCCCTGCCGTCGGGGGCAACGGCGGCGCGCAGCGAGGCGGTCGTGGGGGTAAGCAGCAGCGGCAGCACGGGGAGTGGCGAGGCGTGGGGTCATTGCGCCACCAAGGAAGCCAGAGGAAGGGAGGCGGTCAGGGCCCCGCTACCGCGGGAGAAAGCCGCGCCGCCGCACACTTGTGCCGCGGGCAGAGGGGCATTATGTAACATATCCATATATCCCCGCTCGCCAACACCTACACACACGCACCGCTCTCCCTCTGTGCCGTCTGCTACCTGCGTACTCACCTTTGTGAATCTGTCTCAATATGTTACTACAGATCTACAGGGGAGCGCAATTCATGTGTGCTAATTAAAAGCAGTGGAAATATAGGTTTCCTTTCGTGGGCTGTCTCCAACATCACTCGTAAACGGGTACCTGCACACAGATGTGTAGCTCTACTGCTATTCATAAAAAAATGTGTAGAAAGAGGCACTTTACTATATGAATTATTGCTCTATATGTAATGCAAGAACTAATCTAACAGATGATAATATCTATTTCCGGGATTTTTTTAATGTAGCCATATGACCACTTTTTCTTGGGAGACATATATGAGTGCTTTACTATAGGTCTTGTACAACTGCAGCTAGAGGTAGCACAGGAAATACCATAAAAAATCCAAAGAAGGTATACGTGTTGTGAAATAGATACTAAGTAATACAAACCGAGGATGACATTCTGCTCTTTACTTTAAAAAATATATGTGTGCATGACAGTCTTGGAGGGGAGGTAATTTTTGCCTTATATGTTTATGCAGGTAAGTAATTAATGGTGTAACTAATTATTTATGCATGTACTTAGAACTCTTTTTTAAAAAGGAAAATTGTGTGTATGGATGGGCATTGTTATGGAAAACATTACACCTTTAAAAATATATTTCTGGAATATAAAGAGCAATCTTCTAGTTATAATCAGGTTTAAACTACTCTTTTTTTATTAATAGCAATTTCCCCATTAAGGTAAATTGAAATGAGCTAATATTGGGTTTAAATGTAATACAAGGCCTGTGGATTTTCAGATAAAGAAAAGGTAATGATAACGGCAATGTTAAAATAGCCTTTAAAAATGCCTTTTCAGTAAAGACTTAGGTAGTTGCTTTAAAACTAAACATATTAACATGAATTTTAATACATGTAATAATGTAGCAGTTAAGATAGAAGGTACAAAATGTCTTCCTCAGAAAAAGCACTCCATACCTGGGTCTACACATTTTAGGATAATATTCTGAAATAAAACATTCTTGTAATCAATGCAGATATAAGTGTGTTTATAGGCTGGAATTCTGCAATGCAATATTATAAATCCTTTGAATCAGTCTCGCATTATCTATATTGCTTTGTACCTTAAACCAGTATTTTTTTCCTAATATGAAGTTAATTAGGCGATCAGATTTCCAGGTTCGACCTATTGGTATTATAGCTGAACATGGCAATGATATGCGCCTCTCCTCTTAAGACCCAATAAGCATGTTGTGCACCTTTATTTGTTTTATTAGCTTTGTACATATTTTGTAACTTTATACAAACAGAAGCAGGGAGGAAACTGCATATAAAGACACATACACAGCAGAGTCATGCCAAAAGGGAGAAGTGGGAGAAAATGGAGGGGGGCGTAAAGAAAGGAAGGAAAGGCAATAGCTTCTACCTTTCGGTTAATTAAAAAATTGCAAATATAGCTTTACATATGCATCAGTATTAAAAATAATACACCGTGGAATCAACAGGAGGAGGAAGAGGAGGAGGAGAATGTCGCAGCGGTGCATTATGCATAGGGAGCCATCTGGAGCAGCCTATTCTGAGCCGGACTCTTTTCCGTGCCACGTCGCAGCCGGCCCTGGCCGACGCAAAGCCGTCGCGCTCCAGCCTTCCCGTGCCTAACTGATATTTGTTATTTCGGGTTTTTTTTTGTTGTTTGTGATGTTTGACGAGGGTGAGGGAGAACTGATTGTTCCATTAATTGCGATCTTCATTGATAGGAGCGATCGCTTCAGTAATCTTCAGTCTCTTATTCAAGAAGTAGGATTTGCATATTTTTTTAATGCTCTCATTTCCTTGATATATGTAAATATAGCCGGACGTACAGAAAACCTCAAGCTGACGTCAATGAACTTGACCTCACTGTTAAACCTTGAGCGTGAAGCGGGCATGGGGGACGCGGCGGGGCGCCGAGCCGGAGCCGCTCCGCGCCAAGCCGAGCCTCATCGGTCAGTGCCGGGCCAGGTCAGGGCGGCTGCCGCCGCGGGGAGGTGGCCGGACCACCGATAGGCACCATCTGCAGCTGCGTTAACTGCTTGGTTCCACTCGCCGCTTTGCCACACTAATCAGAGCCCCTGCCCAATAAAATAGGCATTAACAAAAACATTAAACGCCCACCCTCTCTCCCCTCACGGTAACAAAACAAAGCCCACCCTCGCGGTAGGCTATCACCGTTCCCGGGAACGCTGCCACTCCTCTTCATCAGATGATGAGTGGGAAATAGAAAACGCTGATGTTTGATTGTTTGTCTGTTTTGTTATGTTCCAGAGCATCTCTCTAGAAGTTGGCACAGTCACTCAAAGCAAATCAGCCGCAAGCTAGCGTCTACACACATGCATGCACACACACACACGTTCACACCCACATACACTCACGTGTTGCTTCTCTATTCAAATATCTTTACTAAACTTAAATAGCCAAGCCAGGGAATGGAAACACGAGTGTATTTCTGATTGAGAGACTGATCCAGACTTTTATAAATCCTCTCAGCAGTTTTGTGTTGCCAGGTTTTACTCTGAATTTCGTTAGTTTAGTCTGAGATTGCATTTTTATTCTTATAGAGTTCTGTTGGTCTGCCTTGTCCCCAGGGGCTGTGTTGGCAGGAGGTCCCATGGGTGCTGTGTGTGGCTGAGCTGCGACAGGGGCTGTAAAGAGCCGCGGCCAGGACGCCTCCCTTGCCATGCACCACCTCCTTCCCTCCCTCCTTCCCCACATACCTCTCGTGGTCAGGCACACTCCCAAACTTCTCCCAATGCGTTATGCTCGGCTCCTGCACCCTAAAACGAATGGGCAAAATGTTGGTTCTGTGCTACTGGTTCTGTGCTACTGGTTTTGAACCTGGAGCATTGAATGAGAAGGAAAAGAAGGAAGCCACAAAACGTTAAGAAAGTCTCCTTCAAGCAATCACTGTATTTATTGACGAGAGCTCATGCTACAAGTTTAATGATAACAATTTGGAACGGATTCTTTGTTGTTGTTATTGTTGTTGTTGACCAGTCGATCGATTTTGACAAAACTTACAGAAAATGGTAAAACCTCCCAAAACCAGGACTCGGAGCAAACAAAATACCTTAGAAAAATTCAACCATTTGGTGCATTTTTTTTTCCACGATAGGAAAAATGGGACGATTAGAGGTTTTAGTGTAAATTCATTATCTCTGGAAACGCATAACATGTAGTAGGAATGAGAAAAGACGATGGCAATGGATGAACAAAAGGGCTTAGGTTCATCAGCAACAAAAGAGTTGGGAAAACTGGTTGAATTTCAGAGCACGTCCTCCTCAGCAGAGAGGGCTGGACTAGACCATGTCCACCTACCCTCCAAAAAAAACCCAAACACTTGCAGAGCCTCATATACAACACTTCACTTTCTACTCTGGAGCTTAGGAAGCAATATGGAAAAAGGGGAAAAATACCCACCACCACACCCTTTTGCCTACACCACTCCCCCCCCCCCCCCCCCCCCCCCCCCCCCCCCCCCCCTTTTAATGGAAGCTTTCTAACTATTTTGGAACCAATAGTGCAATAATTACACCATGCAACTAAGCGGCACTTTTAAATAGAGATGACGAGGGGGAAGATCTGAATTTCTGAAGATATGAAAGAACCTTTCTGTGCTTTACAGGGGTCTTGATCGTGGTAGAAAACTGTTTTCTAATAGCGATTCACCTAACCATTTAGATCTGGGCTCAAATCTTTATTTTATAAAGAACAAATGTAAGTGTCGCGAGGGGGATATACAGAACTTGAATTCGTTATAAAAAGGAGAGAGTTGAACTTCGTTGCACATCCGTGTTTTCCGATTGAGGGAGTTGGGTATACGTGAACCTGAGCTTGGCTACTAGCTCCGTGTCAGGTTCAGGGGCAGGGGCTGCCTCGCCCAGCGTCAGACAGAACAGGTCGTCTTGTTAGGGCTCCAGGAACTTCCCCTGGCGACCGCGAGGGAAATTTGATTTAACAAGGCAGAGGTTTATGAGTTAACACGATGGCTTATATTGGTTAGATGATTTTGTATGTCTTATGCTAAACTTGTTGGTCTTGTGCGTGGTTAGATGTGGGAACTCTTAATTATCAAGCAGATTTCCAGTAAAAGCAAAGCTAGAACATTTCATTATGCAGAGAGGAAACATTTTAGCAGTACCTGGGTATCTTTCGAAAGTGTATAGACATAGGAACAATCATTCACCGGGGTTTGAATTAGCATGTGAGAACTAACTCCTGTTGACTCTACATTTTCGAGCTGTTTTGTAATATATACATAAATTTTAAAAGTCGAACTCATATTTTTGAGATTGCCAATGTGGAGGAGATTATTCACTGTCGTTAATAAGTCCGTCTGGCTCTATGCTTACTGGGTCACTTCAAGCAAGCAGCCATTACTTAGTGGGTTGTCCAAAATGCAGCTTGGTCAAAATATGTATCCCTGTGAGTGGAGGTGATTTAATAAATGTTTCATGAGGTTGTAATTATTCCCATCTTGGTCGGGGCGGCAGGGGGAGCTGCGATGTGTCTGGCATAAGCTCAGCCCAACTAAACCGCACACCTTTTATGGGGGGTGGGGGGTGTGGCTTGCGCCATGCCGCGGCTCTAGGTGCCGCTGCCCCGGGAGTTCGGGAACGGCTACTGCGGCACGGCACAGTCCCGGCTCCGCGGTATCAGACTTGGGGCGCGGGACTGCCCCGACAGCGGGCCAGGCTAGGGCGCAGGCTACCTCCAGCCCTGGCGCGAGCGCTCTGGGACGCCGGTAGGCAGAGAATATAACTGAAGCAAGGGACTTATACAATGGTTCTTCTATTTTAGTCCTCCCTCTTACTCATCCACCAAGCCACCCATTCACCAAGTAGCGTACCTCTCCAAGAACAACTGTAGCCCAGAATTAGTGAAATAGGGGAAATAACGTACCATAAAATAGAAGAACACAGTTACTTTGTAAAAAATAATATGCCTTTAAACTGTCTGATGTAATCGATATGATGGAATGACAGTGATTAGATTGTTATATTTATTTACACATACAACTCTTGATGTAGTAACAGTTTTGTAAATATAGATCATGTCTTTGTAATGATCCTGATTTCAGGACATCGGTGACATCAGACACGGAAATTTTATCAGAAAAATACTAGCTTAATGCGTTTTGCATGTTTTAAACTGAAGGGTAGATGGAGTCTCCATCCTTTATTAACTGGTGACTTACAGTTATTATATATGCCTCTGTAGCTTTCAGCAGCTCTATTCAGCAGTCACAAATAGTCTTATTTTTTTTAATCATAGGTCTCCACAAATAATTATGGAATTTGTTTTTATTGTTCATAATTATGCCCTGTAAATATTATCACATTTAACCCTGCATTACTCATATCTGTTTTATGTCATTTTAGATGATCTGCAGGAAATGTGTCTAGTTATTTTTCTGTTTAATCTAGAGTCAAGCGTTTTAGTAATTTATTAAAAGTATTTTAGTAATTTATTCAATAATCTCCAAATGTTGATATACACAACACCTTCTGAACACGTGCATTTATCTATTTACATACATGTAATGAACAAGAACATTGAAATTGATTATGATCCTTTGCCTTTTTTGTGTCTATTTTTTTCAGATTTAATCAATGCAGGAAGACCATGGGAAATGACAATCATGACAAGAAATGGTATTTTTATTTTTTTGTTTAATAATAAGAGTCAGATGATAGAACATGTTCTTTAATGGCACACAGTGTATCCACGTGAAATTACTGTGTTTCTCTTTTTTCCCCCAACATTCTGAATTATCGATACTCTGCCTTTTCTTATTTTGTAATTTGGATTTATATTAGATATTCCTTTGCATACCATATATTCAACATAACAGAAATATAATCTGCACCAAAAAAATTATAAGACACTTATTAGAAGGCAAGCCAGTTGGGCGACTTACCTGGATGAAAGGAAAGGGTTATTATGCAGGAAATACTTGCCTGGATTTTGTTGGTGTGACATGTTTTACATCTATATGAATTCTATTCTAATTTAGTATGAAAAGAGGATTCATATAATGTTATACATTTATGTATTTCATACCAGTTTAAATAGGGTTCCTATGTGTATTCCATACATAAGATGGGGATACTGGCATTGGAACAAGTCTCCAATAATTAGAGAATCATAAGTATTCATCTTTAAAGTAAACAGAGACTGTTCTTAAAAATCCATGGAGGATGTTTCTTCTTTAGATCACAACCATCTGGAGACCTATACGAAGATTAGAAAACAAGCATGGTAATTACATACCAGCTTAAAGGCCATTAAAGGAAATTTATTAAGGAGGCAGTAAGAAAAAAAATTTGGATTCCTTATCTTCCAATCTGTAGATCATTCTAAAGTGATTTTGGAAAAAAAAAAAACCCAGATGCTGTATAGAGATTTTTTTTTTTGTGATATTCACAAGAAGTAAGTATTTTTGTGCAGTCTTACTGGGCACCCCTCGATCTCGAGGCCCTACTGGATGACTGAGAGTTAGAAAATTTAATTGGCAATATGGCTAATGAACACCTAGGTTATAATTGTCATGTTGGCACTTTTGACTTTCTGAGGCTCCAATGATTAATCAACAAAATGTGACAGGTGTATTGCAGTTACTTCTTAAGTCAGTGTGTAAGGTGGTCTTGAGAACAGAGCTTGATGTTTTAAAAGCATATTTTGTATCTTTGAAACATACTAATTTACAATAAAATGTTTTGCATTTAACTGCAACTCCTGTGACATGGCGACATGCTTTAATGCATTAATGTGTCTGTGTTGATATGTATTATATGTAGAAAGATCTATATATGTATAGACATACACATACACACACAAGGAATACCTGAATTTTCATGCCTCTGACAATGTAATTCATAAATTCACAATCCTACCATGTGTAATACATGCCTAACCACTAATACTGATGCTTCTGCAAGAAAAAAATATCTAACTGCAAATTCAGAGAAGCTCATTAGAATTTTACATAATATCAAAATGATCACGTGGCTGTAGATATATCGGCTGTCTAATTGTCATCCCTGTTGTGCATGAACAGCCTGAGAAGTAGGGAAGAAGCACAGTAATAAATAGTAGTGTTATAAGAATTCTAACAGTTTTATGCCAGACTCTATAATCAAGCACTGGTGGCAAATTGCAGTGTTTCCTTAAACCAGAGTATCTAGCATGCATTTAAAAAAAATAATGCTAAAATTCAGAAGTTGATAATCTGAAATCACAAATGAACGACCTCATTAGTAATATCACAACTGAATTCAGGATTTGGCACATTAGTAACATTTTGTGTTACTTCTTGGTGGCAGTATTAATTTTGGGCCTTGTCTGATAAATGATATTGCTTTCCCATTTTCATGCTTTTATGATATTAAACTATGATAAAAAATGAACTGGTTTATATAGTTGTAATTTTACAGTGTAACCACATATGATATATATTTAAATGCAAATACATGTACACACATATGCTTAATCCTACACACATATATACATGGTTCTCCTGTGTACATACAAGCACACATATGCTTTGTTATGTGAGCAGACTATACAGTTAGTATAGAACAAGAATAATTTAAATAAATTTAAATATTTCCCCCTAAAACCAGTAGCAATGCAAATATCTTAATTTACAAAGAAATCTGTTTAAATGCAGTGAGATGCATCCCCTAGAACTGTACAGGAATATAAAGAATGATGTTGTATTTTACACCTTAAAAGAGTAGTAGCAGCATGAATTTTAAGTAATAGTTTTTTTTAGAAGTGCAGAGCAGTCCATATTCTGTCTGTGCTTAATTTTTCAATATTCTTATACCAATCACAGTATGTATGAGCTGTTGAAGTACATTTATTAATTTCAACAGTAAATATTGTAGATCTCAGTCTGAAGTTTCATTGTATCATGTATAGTTGAGAGACCTTTATTGTTTGCACTTTAGACTTAGAAAATTGTGTACAAATTATAATGTTAAATAATTCAGAGTATAATGTGGGGGAGGGGTGAATTGAGATACTTAATTCCTAAAACTGTACATAATGCATTCTAACATTTTAGAAAGTCTTGTTTTCATCGATTTCTTGAGTAATATAAACATGCATTTCTTCACTATAAGTATGAAGTTAATTTAAAAAAAAAAAGCATTTTTATTAAGGCATTTCACCATTTGCTGCAATGTTCACCTGTGTTGCATTCTAACACACCAACCCATGCACCCCACCCCACACACACTGGGAAATAGGGACGGAGAGAGAGAATAGCTGCTATAGAATACACTGGACACAAGCCAGAGCCTGCTGCTAGCAGCATTCTGAATAAACATATATATAAAAATGTGTTGCACAGTCGTCCTGGTGTAAATACCTGCAAATCATTATAGACACAAAACATGACCAAGCTATGAAGCCATTAAAAAGACATCACAGCAGGTCAAATTGTCAATGCAATTTACACATCGACTCACTGTGTAACACAGATCTGATCCCCAGTGTCAGAAAGCAAGGCCCTGCTTTAAGCTATAGCAAAGTACTTCGCATTTCTCTGCACAAGCAGAGGCTGACAAAACAGAAATGCAGGCAAAGACGTTCTGCAGATCTGAAACACTTATCTATCCTCAGAGAGAGAATTCTTCCAGTCTTTGGATATTAGAGAGATCTACACTAGCAAGAAGGAAGGTAAAAAAGGCAGGTGGATTTTCCTGTAGTTGGTCCTGGGCTGCTGCTGCCGCCTCTGCCAGGGGCAGATCGCTGATCACTCATGCATATAAATAACCGTGTATACTTGAAATTTCTCATGACATCATCATTACCTTGATCTTCTGCCATCCAGGACCTCTGACCTTGCCAGGCTGGTCCACATTTTGGCACTGAAAGCCCTGCTATGATGCCCCTTTTCTCCTTCTTTCAGACCGGGGCAGCAGCATGCCAGCAAGATCGCATGCTCTTCCCAGCTCTAGGAGGCGAGAAAGTGAGGATCCCCCCCCCAACACACATGCATGCAAGATATTTGTAATCAAGCTGCCATCATTTGGTAAAAAGCTTTATACCATGCTAATCTAAAAGAATCAGGAGCTGGATCCTCAAATCATCTTGTCACTTTCTACTGAAATGGGATTTGTTTTCCTCCTTATACTGCACTGGAAATTGCTGATGGCTTTATGTCTTTATAGAATCTAAAGAGTCTTTCGTGAGACTGAAGCAATTTACAATGCAAATAGAGGCTTGTGAAGGGATGAATGCTTTTCAGTCTTAGCACAGCTTGATGCTGGGTTTATTTTCTGATATTATCAGATGAATTGTTGGCTATCTCTGCTGGAAATTACTGTCTGAAAGAAAAAAGTTCAGAATAAACTGTGAAGGCAATACATCTCTTTTGGATGTTATTAGCTGCACACACACATATCAGGTCACAGCTGCATAAAAGGATGACTATTTTAAAGCAACACTAGTACTCTTGGAGGAAACTACACGTCTATCAGAAAAAAAAAATTCTGGATTCTAGCAAGGAAAAAAAAACAGCTTTGAGGGAAGCGAGTTGTTATCTTTGGTTATCTAGCTGTATGAGTGTTTTGGTCTTCATAAAGCTAGATAACCGAAAGTAAAAACTCCTTCAATATCATCGTACATCATGTGAAAATGAAAAAGTACTGCAAGAGGCAGTAAAAAAAAACCCAAAACACAAGAAAGGTCAGGAATGCTTATTGAATCTAACACTTTTACAGCTAAAGGTGGGAGTGGAGGGAATTAAATGGCATACTTAGTCCAAAATATGAAGTTGTCAGATGATAAATGCTGCACTGAGGAAATGGTACTGGTGGCAAACAGTGCATGTGCAACTACTGCTGTTAAATAAATAAATAAATAGAAACCCAGACCAGTTAATGTTTAACTGGGCTGAGACGATTTTGTTTTAGAAAGCTATTTGGAAATGCTGTTTTATTTTGCAAAATGATTCATTGCAATGAAATAGCTTTAAAATAAAGCTGGTAGTTGGTTAGAATGAAGATGATGGTGGTTGTTGGTGATGATATAGTGTGAACTGAACTGGAAAAAAAAATAAGTCTACATTGATCTTAGACAAAGCATTGAGGGGTTTGTTACAAATAATATGAAAACGGGCTTTAAAAAACTTTACACTGAAGTATAGGCAAGCTTAGCAATTTTTATCTACTGAGAATTCAGTGGAGCTGCATAAGAATGAAAAAAGTGATGGCTGATTTTTATTCTTCTATTCAAAATATGAGCACAGATGCTTCTCTGTTCCGAGAAGGTTTCCTTGAGGAGGCTATTGAAGCAAAAAGACATGCAGGAGACGAGATCGCCTCCCCCCTTGTCAAAATGTTAAAAATGTTCTGTGTCTTACTCTGCGCCTAGCATTGGAAATGAAAGTGACATTTACTCCAAAACCCACGTGTGCGCCTCCTCTCTTTTTGTTTAAGGATGATCAGCTCTATCCAGGAAACAGCTCTGGCATCCCAAACTGAAATAATTAGGACGTATATAGTCCTGACAGACATGGAAAGTGGGCGGGGAAGCTGGCGGTCTGTCTTGCCTAATTGATTCCGTTAAACGGCGTGCAGGAGATGTGAACGGCTGGGCGCTTCCATTCCCACGCTCGGGGCAAGTGGTAATTCCATGACCCGGCAGCCAGTGACAGAAAGCGCTGCTGGAGGTTGGAGGATGAAAAAAAACATCAAGTACACTATACCGTACTCATCTCCATCGCCTCCGTAAGTGGAGGCATTTCCCATCCATAGCCATCTGCAGGCTCCTAAGTGAGAACACCAACTGCTCTGTAGCTGCACGCTGTCTCTTTCTGTTAATTCTGCAGTATCAGTACAAGCTCATCGGGAGCAAGTTTAACTTTTCTTCCGTGGACCAAGTCTCGCAGATGACTTAAGAGAGGCAAGGCAACCCGGGAGGTGTAGCTATGGAGACTGTGCCGCTCTTCCCTGATGGAAAAAATAGCAGACATAATGTGTCCTTGCAAACATCTCATGGTTTTTAATAAACACTTGTTTGGATGCTATGCATATTTATAATTATTGCAGTTTAAGCATTTTTTTACGGTGGAATTGAGCAGGATTAATTTTTAAGGGTAACATTTTTCTTTGGACTTGACATAAATATCTTTCCAGAGGCACACTAGTGTATAATACTATCTTAGAAACTGAACAGATCTAAGGTAGATTAAAATCGGATCAGAGATAAGAGAATAATTCTCAGTGTCCTTTATATATTAAAGGGCTAACCTTGTACAGGCTGATGGGTTTTTTTGTAGTTTTGGTGGGTAATTTTTTTCAATTTTTACTTCGGGATAGGACGGCTCACATAAAATATTGTTTTGGATTTTATAATGGAAATATTTACTTTTATGTCACATACTCTGAGAGGAAGGAAGCAGAGAACCATCAAACAGGTCCTATAAAGACCACACACATTGTTGCTTTAAAATAAATACTTAACCTCTGAAGTCTTCTAATCTTCCCTGTGGTTCCAATTATATTCTATAAGACTTTTCAGTCTAAAGGGCTTACTATTTTACTGATTCTGCTAATACCTTAGTCAAACTGTACTTATATAACATCCCACTTTAGCTGCTGTACACGTGCCGAAGTTTTACTACTGTAGTGACCGATGAGAAGCCCCTTGTTTATTTACATTTGTAGCGGTGTTTGTGCGAACACTTTCATTTTTCATTGTTGAATGCCTGTAAGCCTTTCATTTACCGAATGTCCAGGGGTGCTATTTACCTAGAGCCATTGTCTACTACAATTAACATTGACATTACAAGTATGTGTGTTTTCTTTCTCAAAGAGCTTCAATTAAGGCAATAAGCTGTTTTCCGGGGAAACCTATTGTTTACTTAGACATTCAATGAAGTCAATTTACTTAAGCTTTTATTTGTCTTTTTTGCAAATTTGTTAAGAAAAACACCCAGAAAAAATATCAATATTATAATCGTGATAGCCATTGTAATATTAAATTGATTTGTACCTTATTGATGCTACATGACTATCAATTAATAAACCGTTGTTATTGTTATTGTTATTCCTTCATTGATTAGAAGAAAAATGCCCAATTTCTTCCCCCTTTTGTCCTACAAATCTGACTTAGGAAAAGAGAGCATGTTAAAATGTATGCCCTCCAAGTTTATGCTTGCCTCATGTAGCAAATAATGTTCTATAAAATTATCTGTAAAATGCTCTTTCCTTAAAACGTGTAAAAAAAGATCAAACCATATACAGCTTTAAATAAAAAGTGTAAATAGCAGTTGAGCAGTCCTTTGAAGGCTAGTTTTAGCAATGGGAAAAAAAAGATCAAGCTTGTTTAGCATACCACTCCATTGTAAAACAGTTGGAGTGAAATTGCAGGTTGCGTGAGTATGCATGTTAACTAGTAGGAACCCGGGCTTATTCTTTATGAAAAGGGAGCAGCAGATTTCTATGCAAGGCCAATGTTAAAAAGGCAGCTGAATTTAACACCATCTGGAAGAAAAGATCTCTTCACAACTTTCTCACACCATCAGACAAAACTAGTGTCTCTTGTTCTGGGCCCTTGTCTATGCAACCATACAATACTGAGTCATTATACTTTTGCTGAGAGAAAATTTGAGAACACAATATGGATAACCAGTGAATGATCAAGTTTCATTGTGCCTGCTTAAGTCAACTGAAATCTAGGTCTAAAGCTATGAATGGCAGTATTGTTTTCCTCACTGGGGCTGTGCTAAATGTCAGCATAGTGTAAAGAAAAACTTTAAATCTGCAAATAACTCACCAGATCTCAATTATAATATTTTCCCACACTAGCACTAATATCATTGCTAAGGTCTACAATGCCCCAAATACAAAAAGAATCAGAGAAAAATGAGTTAATTTACAAGTAATTTTAGTCAGATAAACTTTTAGACTTTCTTGTAGGAACTTGAATACAGCATGTAGAGCTGGCTTATTGTTTCCTGAGAAGTTCAAGTTACAAACCTGCTTCTTATGTAATTAAGAAAATGAACTGTGTCAGCAAGCTTGTATCTTGCAACTATTCCAACTCTCTAGCTTGGGACTGGTAACATGTAAATAAGTGTACTCCATATTACACAGGTTGCTTCTGAGTCGAGCCTAGGAAAAGATTTCCTCTTGAATATTTAGAAGAAATGAGGCCAAAGCTGATTGATAAACAAAGAAATGGGTAATATATTTCTGTAGGTGTTGTTGAAATCTATTAACACATCTCAGTGTAGATCCCAGTGCTAGAAGAAATGTTTCCATTTTTTTCAGGTTTTATTACCCTTTTTTCCGCTTGATAATAGTTTCTGTCATAAGTGCTATTCAGTTTAGTTCTCTAGTTAGCATTCATATATCAATTGGCATTGTTCACAATGCAGACTAAGAAAAGGAAACAATCCAAATGCATTACAAGGAGTTAGTTATATATTTTATTAGAACGTCTGTGTTTTTAATTGACTGTGATTTTGTTAGTTTCATAAAACAACATACAGTTCTTAGCATAAAACTGCAAAGCAATGAGTAACTACACTTTTGATGAATAATAGATCAGTGCTAATCACATTACCTAGTAAATTTCTAAGCAGGAACAATATCTGCATCATTTGACACTTGTGTAACACTGACTAAGAGACCACTCAGAGTGGCTTGTGAAAAGTTAATGTTAGAAAAGTTGTAGTTTCTTAATTTCTTATGTAAGAAATAAGTTAAGAACAATAATAGCAATTAGAATAATCCAGACTGGAAGTATAAAGAGCATAATGACCCTAGCACACATTTAAATTCCATTCATAGCAGCTAGAAAGAAAAGTCAAAAAACTCTATAAGTCTTCTGTAAACCATAATGGGACTGTTGCACTGAAAGTAACAAAAGCTGAGTACTGCACAAAATATGACAGTTAGGGAAACTATATTTACCAGTTCAGAAACTGATTGTATGAATGGATATATCCATGTGTACATCTACCCCTTCCTAAAGTTGTTATTAATATGCATTAACATAGAAGAAATTCGTTATGTGTTTCAATAAAAATGGAAATATTTTAATATGGAAAATATTCTATTTTATAAAAAACTTAAGAGTTTTCTGTCTTTTAGGGTAGATCTGTCCTTTCGTGTGTGAATTAGAAGTTGTTTTCTCATTTCTGTTGGCTAGCTCCAGAAGGGAGGGTGAAGTAGCAGTCCCACAGAGACACAATGAAAAAGTCCATTTAGATTTTTATAATGCACAACACTTTCATAGATTGCACACTCTGGGATGAGCACATTAATTAGCTCTTACCACCTTCATTATTTTAATTTAGAGGAAAGAAAATGTCAGACTTCTGACAATTAAGTTTCCCCACTAAATGGTAAATGCATGAGATAAAAATTAATAAATTTCTTATGGACCTTTCTGAGAGGGAATGGGAAATGAGGAGAAAGGAGCCCTTTGGCTTTGCAGTTGTCTACTAACAATAACCTATTTTGTTCTTCTTGAACCTGTCACGTGTATTTAGCCATATACATATGTACATGTATATATAGACTTATACATTTATAGTGTGTGGTGTAAAGCAGGTGTGAAGATTGCCTGCAAGGGCCACAGTCTCATCTGGATGAAATTGTGTTATTAGGTTTCCTGGCAGCACATCTGAGTCATATACGAGAGTGTCGTCTAGCAGATTTATATACATACATATAGTATGAGAAAGGGAAGGGAGTGGGTTGTTCAGTCTGTGTCATTAAAGGCAATGCAATTCCCTCCCCTAATTTAATATGATTAAGACTAAGCTATCAATGAGCCAAATATTGCAGTTCTTGTTCTTAGAACTGCCACTGAAAGAAAGATTGGGTTCATGGTTGCCCACTCCCATATGTGTTGAAGACAGTATGATTTGGTTTTGGAACAGACAGAGAAAAGGAAAATGAAATAGTTATCATTAGTCTTCATAGATTTGGGTCTTGATTTTGTGCTATATCTGTCAGTATTAATTAGAGAAATATATTATTAGATTGGTGCAAAAATAGTTGCTGTTTTTGTCAGTGTAAACTGTGATGTTATTATGCATTAAGCTTTTATTGAATGGTGTTCACGTAGTACACCATCTTAAAGCACAAAATTCACCCTGCTTATTTATGCTAATGGCTTTGGTTTCACTGCTTATTCTGTTTTATATTACACCTTCAAATTAAATATGGAATAAAAGCAAATTTGAGTGATTTTGTTGCATGAGTTCAAAAGGGGACATAAAGCAGTGGAAACTGTTGCAATATCAACCAAGCATTTGGCCTGGGGACCATGAATGAATATACAGCTCATTGGTCCCAAAAACTTCATAATGGAAACGATAGCCTTGAACATGAGGAGGGTCGTGGACGTCTTTCTGCGATAGATGACAACCAACTGAGGGCCAGTATTGAAGTACACCCATGCAAAACAACTTGAGAGGTTGCAGAAGAACTCAATGTTGACCATTCAGCAGTTGTTCGACATTTGTACCAAACTGGAAAACCAAAAGAGCTCAACAAATGGGTGCTGCACGAGCTGAATGGAAAATGGATTCTGTACAACAATTGATGGCATTCTGTGCAGTGGCTGGACTGAGATGAAGCCCTCAAACCGAAGCCACATCAGATGCAGGCTATGGTCAGTGTTTGGTGGTCGGCAAGTAGAATCATCCACTACATCTTCTTGAATCCTGACAAAACCCTCACAGCAGAGAAGTGTTGCCAGGAAATTGACACAATGCACCCAGAACTGCAGCATTTACATCCAACATTGGTCAATCGAAAAGGATCAATTCTTCTCCATGACAACACCCAACGGCATGTCTCGCAAATGACTCTGCAGAAGCTGCATGAACCAGGCTACGAAAGCCTCCCTCTCCCAGCTTACTCTCCAGACCTCTCTCCCACCGATTACCACACTTTCAAGCACTTCAACAACTTCCTGCAAGAGAAGGTTTTCCACAGGCAAGCAGTAGCTCAAAATGCCTTCAAAGGATTCCTCAGTTCTAGGACCTCAGGATTCTCTGCTACCAGAATAAATAGGTTTGTTTCTTGTTGGCAAAAATGCATAGATTAGAATGGTTCTGATTTCAATTAATGAATTTTATTCTAAGCTGAGATAGACTGCTTTAAAGCTGATGGGGAAAACCAACAACCAACCTAATATTAAACTGTAGCTTGTCAAGGAAGGAGCTCTGGCACTGTTCCTCTATTCTGTTTTCTACACTGGACAAACACATGGGGCAGGAGAGAAGAAAGATTCTTTGGGACCCCAATGAAGGAAAGGCTCTGTTCTTTAGTCCTGTAGAGTCCAGGCATGATAGTTCCCTTCTAGAAAATTAGAAAGCTGTGGGCAGTGCTGGCAGAGGACCTATGCTCGCCATCTTCCCATCCCAGCTTGCCCAGTGTGGGGCCTGGACACCCTTGGCAAACTTGAGGATTACCTAGCCTCCCAGGGAAGAGGCACTTCACCCTTAACAGCTTTTTCAACTCTGTTCAACTGGAGATGAGCCAACACTTTGGTGCTGGAACCTGCTTGTTGCCCTGGTCACCTCAGTGTGCAGTGAGGGACATGTGAGGCACCCCTGCAGGACCAAAGACAGTCCCCATGACCTTCCACTGCCACGGGCCACTGCTCTGCCAAGATGGTAGTCTGTTACTGGTGTAGTGTTGCAGGCCTCACACAACTAGAGTGCCGATTAGCATTTCCCAGGAGGCCAATGGCCACAGCAGGGCTCTCCCAGGCACTGCTGGGTCAGGTTAGTTGTGCTGGGGATCACCCTCCATCATGCCCCTGTGGCTGCTGACCTTTTTTCCCACCATAGTCTTATATATATTTACATGCATATATATTTAGCTTATATGCTTATATGCTTATATGTAGTTATATACGCTTGCAATTAATAATTTAGGTTCTTCTGTCTGTTGAGCTATGAAGTGTGTATTACTAATTGCAACTGTCTATTGTTTTAAGTGATTATTATTAATTAGCACTTATTTTACTAAGAGGCAGTCGTGTGTCTGTGGGCTCACATGAGCAAGCTATAAAAGCAGAGTTCCCTCCCACCAGGTATCATATTGCAAAGTAATTGAGTTATTATTACACTGATTTGTTGTTATGTCAAGTGCTTTCATTTGCATGTGGAAAGCTCCTCCTGTGAATAAAGTGAAAACTCTCCAGGCGGGTGACCATCCCTCGGCTTGAGGTGCCTCATGGCCCCTCGCACACCTCACTGCCCGGCCATGGGGACTGCGCGAACAGCAGAACAGGAAGACACTCACGGCCGTTGATGGTTCCAATGTGATTTTGTGCAAGTTTGCATCATTGCAACGTGGCGATATGGGGTGGGTGGGGAGGGTGGGGTGGGACCCACTTCCTGCCTCTCTTCCTGGGCTGTGGAGAGTTACCTCTTTACCTGCATGTAGTCAGAAGGCTGAGCTCTCCCCTCTTGGTAGAAAGAAGTTGACCAGAGGTTATTTATAAAAAAAAATATGAGTCTTAAGTACTTACTAAAGCCAGTTAATAACATCATGCATGAACATTTAAACTTGTTGTAAATTCCAGAAAGGATTAGAGAGAAATCGCGCAGTGCACATCTAATGATACCATCTTAACTCTTCAATTATCCTGGTATCATAGTACAGTAAGGGTTGGAAGGGACCTTAAAGATCATCTAGTTCCAACCCCCCTGCCATAGGCAGGGACATCCCACTAGCTCAGGCTGCCCAAGGACCCATCCAACCTGGCCTTGAACACCTCCAGGGATGGGGCAGCCACAACCTCCCTGGGCAACCTGTTCCAGTGTCTCACTGTGAAGAAATTCTTCCTAATGTGCAGTCTAAATCTGCCCCTCTCCAGTTTATATCCATTCCCCCTGGTCCTATCCCCACAAGCCTTTACGAATACCCCTCTCCAGCTTTCCTTTAGGCCCCTGGATATTGAGTTGTTGATCACTAGTCTCTGGATGTCACCATCCAGCCAATTCCTTATCTACCGAACAGTCCACCCATCAAATCCATATCTCTCTGATTTAGAGAGAAGGATGTTGTTTAATGATTTTAGGGAAATCTATTACCTATTTCTATGAATACTGAATTTATAATCTAATAATTTGGAGAGTTCAAATGAAGCAACTCAAGTTACTGTATTTGGAGATGCTGTAAGTGCATGTGGAAAAAAGAGAAAGAATAGAACTAAACAAGATACATTAGAAATACCATCTAGAAATCAAATTATAAGATTTAACATGGAACAACATGCAAGGTAATGAATACCTGGGAGAAAAAAACCTGAAAAACATATATTCAGTGGAAATAGATACTAAGTAATAGCAAGAGGCCTGAGGGGGCTCTGAGTGGGCAGAAAATTTGATACAAAGTTAAAATATGACTTATTAAAAAAGTAGCAACAATGGGTTTATGCAGGATATATAAAAGCATCGTATTGGGAACTGATGATCTCCACATGGCAATATTCAACAGTACTGAGAATACAACATGCAGTTCAAAAAGCTGTAGTGAGTCAGACTGATGATAATCAAAGATGCTTTGAGTGTATGTGGCAAGGTTTTGGCAGCAAGGGGGCTGCAGGGGTGGTCTCTGTGAGAAGAGGTCAGGGGCTGCCTTGTGCCATACACAGCTTCTTCTAACTGATTTGGCAACAGACTCATTGCAGGACAAAGCTGAGCCAGTCAGCAAATTTTGTGGTGCCTATGTGAAAATATTTTTAAGAAAGGGAAAAAAAATGACAGACAGAGAGAGGAGGAAGGAACAAAACGAGTAAGAAACAGTGGAGGAAACACGAAGGTCATAGAAGGAGGAAGAAGGTATGCTCCATGGTGCTGGAGCAGATATTCCCTGCAGCCCATGGAGGGCTCATGCTGGAGCAGATGGATATTTCCTGAAGGAATACAACCAATGGAGAACCCACACTCGAAAAGGGAAACACATGAGCAGGAAAGAGCAGCAGAGAGAGAAACTTCTATGTACTCCATCCCCAGTTATCCCCTGTGCCACTGGGGGAGAGGGGTAGAGGAGTCCAGAGTGAAGGTGATCATGAGAAAGAGGGGAGGAAAAAGTGTTATTTTAGTGTTTGTCTCTGCTTCTCACTGCCCAAATATAATTTAATTGGCAATAAATTAA
This sequence comes from Cuculus canorus, assembly GCF_017976375.1. NCBI lineage: Eukaryota > Metazoa > Chordata > Aves > Cuculiformes > Cuculidae > Cuculus > Cuculus canorus. The sequence continues at coordinate 1,094,566 of NC_071440.1, forward strand.
ATTAATTTTTCCCAGGTTGAGTCTGTTCTGTCTGCAACAGTAATGGGTAAACAATCTCCCTGTCTTTATCTCAGCCCACAAGCTTTTTCATCCTATTTTCTCCCCCATCCCACTAAGGAGGGGGAGTGAGCAGTTGGGTGGGAATTTGGCTGTTTGCCAAGGCTAACCCACCACAAAATGGAAGAAAGGAAAACCGGTAACACAGAATGGAGGGATTGTTTCAGGAGGAAAGTGTGAGAGAAGTAACTGAGCTAGCTGCTAATCAAAAGCATGTTCGCATTCAGGCAGGGAGCAATCTAAATTTAAGTAGAAGTTTTAATATTTTCTTTCTGCACTCCAATGGATCATCTTGCACACTTCCTGGGGTGCATGCATCCCACTTTGTAGGTTACTACAAAGTAACCCATTGTAGGTTACTTAAGAGGATTGACTAAATCAACTTTTAGATCTTTTTTTCATCTCTAAATTTTTATTATTATATAGTCATTTGATTCCAGGTGTTTCTTTTGCCTGGAGTTAGATCTTTAAATAAAATGCTTTCTAAAGATAAATCTTAATAGTACATTTGCATGCTGGTTTTGAGAAACATACATGATAAAGACCTATTGTGATAGTATTTCCTGCTTAGGTACCATCATGGGAGTAATAGAGATACAAATATTAGCTTGAAATATAAATTTAAAAATCAGAAATGAATGTAGCTAATATTGAGCTAACAGATTTTTCTTTTAATATTAGATGTTCTGACCTGCCTATTATTGAGGGATTCTTAATTTCACTGAAGGCATTTATTATGCCCTTCCAGAATCAAGCCAAAAGAGAAGAACATGAGAATTGAAGCAAGTGGGAACAAAGCTGATGGAAAAAAAATACCACTGAAAATTTCCGGGCTTGCTGAAATGCTTTGATTTTTTTTCTGGGAATTCTAATTAAAATGTTTTGGGTTTATTGTTATTAAATTATATCTCTCCATGTTCTAATATTGTTTCATGGAAGCTGAAGGTTGGATTCCTTTTCTCATGTATGAATGGGGCTTTGATGCAATGTAGTCTCCTGTCTAATGAAGTTCTGAGATGCATCATTGGAGTTGCATGGCTGCAAGTGCATGCACACTGAGCAAGAAACTCACTGTATAAAGGAAAAAAATCCTGCATTACAAGACTTTTAAGAAAACATGGTGCAAAAATTAAATGTGGGAATATCAGATATTGCAATAGACTTTAAAATAAAAAACCTAATAACGATAATGGTAAAAAGACTCCCTTTCCCTGGGGTTGGGGGGGAGGAATTGGGAATCCAATTGCTCTGTTTTAGCTGCTGAAATTGGCCAGGCCAGAGCTAAACCATGACAAAGTGCTAAAGAAGGCCCAGAAGAATGGACAAAACCCCTTGATTGTCATCCACCACGACTCAGAAGAAATATGTCATATCCTGGAGCAAGTGAAGAAAGACACAGAACGTCAATGGTGGGACATCCTTTTTGGATGGTCACCCACTGCTACAGGCATCTTTAATAGAGTGCTTCATCCTGTTTTTGTTCTTCTAATATTAATCTTAATATTAATCTTAATATGTATTGTTTTATTAGTACATATAAATGTAGAAGTCTGGAGCATAATGAAGAAATTGACTCATTTGTTATCCCTATCCAACACATAAAGTTCTGATGTCCCACTCACTACAGATGTCTCCAGATCTATTTAGATACTGTGACACTTGAGTGACTGGAGCTACAATGGGTGTCTTACAGGCATAAGACAGAAAATTAATTGATGCTACTAATTAGATTTGTGTTTTACAAACCCTTGCTTATTAGTTAATAACACAATATCTTGTCTATCTTTTTTCTTTACTCTTTCCCTACCTTTTACTATCACCACCTGGAAAAGAAGAATCGAAGAAGAGGAGGAAGAGTTTGAGAAGTCATCAAGGCAAAACCCAACTGTTTAAGTTACAGAGGGAAATGTAAGAGACTGATTCTTTTTGGGTGCCTTAAACCACTTGTTTTGCTGCCTTAAAGCACTGTTGAGACTGCAGCAGAGGCAGCGTCCTTCAACCTTATCTCACTCTCACAAGCAGCCCAGCTGTGTTTGCTGCCCAAAGAGCCCCACTTGGAAGCAGCAGCTTGGAGCGACTGAGCCCGGACCCTCTTACTGGACAAGCATAGATGATTTAAACAGGCTGAAAGAATCCACTCACCTGACTGTAGCAGACCTACATATATTCCCAGTGGGCAAGTGTGTGGCACCATGGTTACTACTTGATAAAAAGTTTTGTCCTCTGTTTGTCCTGAGCTCCTAGCCACCTGGTAGAATCAATGAAGCCACACAGACAGAGCTCCTGTCAGAGCATATGACCACTCAGGCTTCAGACTGGGGGGGTGGTGCGTGTGAGGATATTCCTGGATACGAAGGCTGACAGCAATCACGCATGTGGGAGGTGCGACCAGGTAAGTGAACTGCTCTGCCTCATGACTGAGCTTTGGGAGGAGGTGGGCAGACTGAGTAGCATCTGAGAAGGAGCTAGACCAATGGAGCTATGCTCTGCTATCTCTGGTATGCATAAGCCAACTCAGCATGGCCACTACTGAAGTAGGGCAAGGTTCTGTTTTGTGCCAGGAGGAAGGCAGCATTACAAGGGATAGGGAGGAGTGGAAGCAGGTTACTGCATGGAGCTGTCAGAGGTACCCCTCCCTGCCCTTTCAGCTACCTATACTGAATGCATGAGAGGCTCTGCATATGGTAAACAAAGAGCACAATGAGACAGATGTGGAGGAACCTATGCAAACACTCTCACCAAGGTCAGATCAACCAAGTTTGTTGCATCCCTGAGATCCGATTCAGGGATGTCAGCAGATGACTGACAAGTTTAAAATGGCCTTTGGACTATCAGCTGTTCCTGCTCTTCCATGTGGGTATGAATGATGTAACAACAAAAAGTCTAAGGTTGATCAAAAGAGATTTCAGGGCCCTGGGAAGAATGCTAAAAGATTCAGGAGCACAGCTAGTGTTTTCCTAATCCTCCTAGTAACGGGGCTTTAGAAGAAACAGGTGAGCCCAAGACATCAATACCTGGTTCCAGGTCTGGTGCTTCCACCAGAACTTTGGGTTTTATAACCATGGAAGACCATTTGAGACACTTGGTATGCTGGGGCCTGACAGGATCCATCTGTCCCAATGGGGAAAACACTTCTTTGCTCATAAGCTGGTAGGACTGATAGAGAGGACTTCAAACTAGAATCACTGGAAGAAGGGGATACCTTCAGCTCTCCTGTTGGTAAGCCAAGGGTTGGTATGGCATTGTCTGAGGGTGGCAATGCTAATGGGAACATTTTTTGCTGCTCCAGGAAGCACTGAGGGCTCAGGAGCACATCTGAAATGCTTGTACCCCAACACACGCAGTATGAGAAACAAACAGGATGAACTGGAAGCATTGGTCAGTTCCCAGAGCTGTGATGTCATCAGTATTAAAGAGATTTAGTGGAACGAGTCCCATAGTTGGAGTGCTGGGATGGAGGGCTGCAGGCTGTTCAGGAGGAATAAGCGGAGCAGTCAAGGTGGAGGAGCTGCGCCATCTGTAAGGGAGAGGTGTGACTGTACAGCCCTTACAGTTGGGGATGATGTGGTTGAGAGCCTCTGGGTGAGAATTAGGGGGATGGAAAACAAAGGAGATGTTGTAGTGGGTATCTGCTACCCCTCACCCAGACAGGATGGTAGCACTGATGAGTTATTCTAAAGGCAATTAGGAGAAATTTCTGCATCGGTAGCCCTTCCCAGGCATCAACTGGGAACGCCATACTGCTGTGATGAGCAGGTCTGGGAAATTCCTGAAGTTTGTACTAGACAGCTTCTTGTCACAAGTACTCAGCGAACCAACTAGGAAAGATGCCCTCCTAGACTTGTTGTTTGTGAACAGAGAAGGGCTCACGGGAGATGTGATGGCAGGTGGCTGTCTTGGCCACAGTGATCACAAAATGATCGAGTTCAAAATTTTCAGTGGAATGAGAAAAAAGGTCAGCAGAGTTGCTGCCCTGGATTTCAAGAGAGAAAACTTTTAGCTATTCAGGGAGCTACTTAGCAGTGCCCTTGGGAATCTGCTTTGGAGAGCTTAGGAGTCCACGACTGCTGGTCAGTCTTTAAAAACCACCTTTGAGAAGCACAGGAACAGGCAATGCCATGGTGTCACAAGTCGAGCAAGAGGAGCAGAAGACCAGCTTGTCTGAACAGGGAACCCCTCTTGGAACTCAGGAGGAAAAAGAAATGGAATGATCTCTAGAAACAAGGTCAGGCTTCGCAGGAAGATTACAGAGCCCTGGTTCACAAATGCAGGGAGAAGACATGAAAGGCCAAAGCTCTACTAGAGCTGAAATTGGACAACAAGAAAGGCTTTTTAAAGTGTGATAATAGCAAAAGCAGGTCTGAAGAAACATTGGACCAACACTTGTTGAAGACGGTCACCTGACAAAGAGGGATGAAGAAAAAGCAGAGGCATTCAATGCTTCTTCTGCCTCAGTCTTTAACGATACTCATTGACCTTGGGCTGCCCTGTCCCCTGAGTCAGAGGACCACAACTATGGGAACAGTGCCTTTCCAATTTGTGGACACTGCAATGGTAAGGGACCAGCTGTATTGGCTGGATGTTCATGGGGCCTGATGGGATTCATCCCAGAGTACTGAAGGAGGTAGCCAATGTTAAGGCAGGACCCCTCTCAACCATCTTCCAAAGGTCTGGGGAGTCTGGGGAGGCCCTCGCTGACTGAAAGCTAGCCAGCATTATTCCAGTCTTCAGAAAGGGCATGAGGGAAGACTCAGTAAACTACAGAGCTATTGGCCTAACCTTAGTACGCCCTAAAATTATGGAGAAGATCAGACTGGATGCCGCTGGAAGACATTTAAAGCATAATGCAGTCATCAGGCACAGTCAACAGGGGTTGACAAAGGGAAAGTCCTGTCTGACTCATTCGATCTCCTATGATGAAGTCACACACCTAGTGGATGGAGGGAAGGTGGTAGATATGTTTTTTTCAGGATGTTAGGAAGGCTTTTGATGCTCTCCCTCACAGCATCCTTCTGGATACACTGTCCATCTGTCAGATGAACAGGTACATGGCGCACTGGGGGAAGAACTGGCTGAAAGGCATGGCTCAAAGGGTTGTAGTGAATGGGGCTGCATCTGGCTGGCGACCGGTCACCAGCAGTATTCCTCAGGGCTCAGTTCTAGGGCCAGTCCTGTTCAACATATTTATCAGTGATCTGGATGTTGAAAGCACCCTTAGCAAGTTTGCTGGTGATACCAAACTGGGAGGTGCTGTTGACTCTCTCGAGGGACAAGAGGCCTTGCAGAGGGATTTGGGTAGGTTGGAGCATTGGGCAATCATCAGTGGCATGAAATTTAACAAGACCAAATGCTGGATTCCGCACTTGGGAGGGAGTAATGCCGGGCACAAGTATAAATTGGGAGAGGAGTGGCTGGAGAGCAGCCCTGCAGAAAGGGATCTGGGGGTGTCGGTCAACAGCAGGCTCAACAGGAGTCAGCAGTGCCCTGGCAGTCCAGAGGGCAAACCGCAACCTGGGGTGCATCAAACAGCACAAGCAGCCGGTCAAAAGAGGTGATCACCCTGCTGTATTCAGCATTAGTGCGGCTTCACCTTGGGTGCTGTGGGCAGTTCTGGGCCCCACAATTTAAGGGGGATGTTAAGGTCCTTGAATGTGTCCAGAAGAGGGCAACAAAGCTGGTGAAAGGGCTGGAAGGCATGTCCTGTGAGGAGCAGCTGAGGACTCTGGGTTTGTCTTGTCTGGAGAAAAGGAGGCTGAGGGGTGTCCTCATTGCTCTCTGCAGCTTCCTGAGGAGGGTGAGTGGAGAGGGAGGTGCTGAGCTCTTCTCCCTGGGATCCAGTGACAGGACACATGGGAAGGGTTCAAAGCTACGCCAGAGGAAGTTCAGACTGGACATTAGGAAGCATCTCTTTACTGAGAGGGTGGTCAGTGCTGGAAGCTGCTTCCTAGAGAGGTGGTCGGTGTCCCGTGCCTGTCGGTGTTTAAGAGGCATTTGTACAATGCCCTTACTACCATGCTTTAACTTTGGTCAGCCCTGAAGTGGTCAGGCAGTTGGATTGGATGATCATTGTAGGTCCCTTCCAACTGAAATAGTCTATTATATTCTATTAATTAATCTATTAGTTTAGTAAAGTGGAAAATATTATCAGAAACATGTTCACCTAACACTGAAATGTTCTAAACTTAATTAAGGATTGGAGTTATTTTGCAGTTTGATTGCGTAGTCTTTGTAAAGTTTATTTCAGTATCAGGCAGAGAGGTAATAATTTAAAATTATAGATGCTCCAGTTTAGAATTTAAATATATGTTTTTAAAATGTATTGCATCTGGATCCAAGTACCAGTCATTTGGGAATGATCACAGGAATACTTTTATGAGAGCAGAGGGATTATCAGCCCAGCTGAAGTGCATTTACACCAAGGCACGCAGCATGGGCAATAAGCAGGAGGAACTGGAAGCTATTGTAGGGCAAGGAGAATATGACATAGTTGCCATCACGGAAACATGGTGGGATGACTCGTATAATTGGAGTGCTGCTATGGTGGGATATAAACGCTTCAGGTGGGACAGGAAAGGTAGGAGAGGTGGTGGGGTAGCCCTCTATGTCAGAGAGTGCTTTGATACCCTCGAGCTCGATTATGGTGATGACAGGATTGAGTGCCTGTGGGTGAAAACCAGAGGAACCCACAAGAAGGCAGATATTGTGATGGGAATCTGTTATAGACCGCTCAGCCAAGAAGAAGAAGCCGATGAGCTCTTCTATAGACAGCTGGGGAAAGTCTCAAGTTCATTAACTTTTTTCCTTGTGGGAGACTTCAGTCAAGGCAAGGGAGCCCATGAGGGCTGGGTGCTCTTCGAGAAGGAAATCCTAGCAGCTCAGGAGCAAGTTGTTCCTGTGTTCTGGAAAATGAGCCAGGGAGATATGGGTGGACATCAAAAAGAAGAGGAATGTCTATGAACTTTGGAAGAAGGGACAGGTATCTTGGGTGGACTACAGGGAGGAAGTGAGATCATGCAGAGGAAAAATCAGGAGGGCTAAAGCCCAACTAGAGCTCAGATTGGCCAAGTCGGTGAAAGATAACAAAAAATCTTTCTATAAATACATTAAACATAAAAGGAGGACCAGGGAGAATATTCAGTCCTTTTTGGATGCAAAGGGAACAACTGTGACAAAGGATGAGGACAAGGCTGAGGTACTTAATGTCTTCTTTGCCTCAGTCTTTAGTAGTAAGGAAAGATGTTCCCTGAGTGTACATCCCCAGGATCTAGAGGAGCAGAACAAAGCTCTCATGGTCCAAGAGGAGGTGGTTAGAGACTGACTTGCCCAATTACACACTTGCAAGTCTATGGGGCTGGATGGGATCCATCCAAGAGTATTGAGGGAGCTGGCAGATGTGCTTGCTAAACCCCTTTTATCAGTCTACCAGCAGTCCTGTCTGACTGGGGAAGTTCCACTGGACTGGAGGCTGGCTGATGTTATACCCATCTACAAGAAGGGTCAGAGGGAGAACCCAGGAAGCTACAGGCCTGTCAGTCTGACCTCAGTGATGGGGAAAGTCATGGAACAGGTGATCTTGAGTGCTATCATGAAGCACATGCAAGAGAACTGGGTGATCAGGCTCAGTCAACATGGGTTCATGAAAGGCAGGTCTTGCCAAACTAACCTGATCGCCTTCTATGACCCACCTACTGGATAAGGGAAAGGCTGTTGATATAGTCTTCTTGTACTTCAGTAAAGCCTTTGACACAGTTTCTCATAGCATTCTGCTTAGGAAACTGTCAGCCTCTGGCCTGGACAGGCGCACCCTCTCCTGGGTGGAAAACTGGTTGGATGGCCGGGCCCAAAGAGTGGTGGTAACTGGACTTAACTCCAGCTGGAGGCCGGTCACAAGTGGTGTCACCCAGGGCTCAGTGCTGGGTCCAGCCCTGTTCAATAACTTTATCAATGACCTGGATGAGGGGATCGAATGCACACTAAGTAAGTTTGCAGACGACACCATGCTGGGAGGAAGTGTCGATCTGCTGGATGGTAGGGAGGCTCTACAGAGGGATCTGGACAGGCTGGACAGATGGGCTGAGACCAATGGCACGAGATTTAACAAGGCCAAATGCCGGGTCCTGCACTTGGGGCACAACAACCCAGTGCAGTGTTACAGACTGGGGGAAGAGTGGCTGGAAAGCTGCCTGGAGGAGAATCATAAAATCATAGAATCATAGAATCACTAAGTTGGAAGGGACGCACTGGGTCATTGATTCCAACCATTCCTAACACTCCCTAAACCATGCCCCTCAGCACCTCATCCATCCGTCCCTTAAACACCTCCAGGGAAGGTGACTCAACCACCTGTCTCCCGTGGGTGGGACCTCACACTGGATCAGGGAAGAGTGTGAGGAAGGAGGAGCATAGACAACGTGTGATGAACAGACCACAATCCCCGTTCCCTGTCCCCCTGCACCACTTGGGGGGAGGAGGTAGAGAAATTGGGAGTAAAGCTGAGCCCAGGAAGAAGGCAGGGGTGGGGGGAAGATGTTTTAAGATTTTGTTTTATTTCTCATTATCCTACTCCGATTTGATTGGCAATAAATTAAACAAATTTCCCCAAGTGATAGAATCATAGAATCACTAGGATGGAAAAAACCTCCTGGATCATCGAGTCCAACCATTCCTATCTGACACTAAACCATGTCCCTGAGCACCTTGTCTACCCATCTTTTAAACATCTCCAGTGATGGGGACACAACCACCTCCCTGGGCAGCCTCTTCCAGTGCCCAATGATCCTTTCCGTGAAAAATTTTTTTCTGATGTGCAGCCTGAACCTCCTCTGGCACAGCTTGAGGCCATTCCCCCTTGTCCTGTCCCCTGTCACTTGGGAGAAGAGGCCAGCTCCCTCCTCTCCACAACCTCCTTTCAGGTAGTTGTAGAGAGCAATAAGGTCTCCCCTCAGCATCCTCTTCTTCAGGCTAAACAACCCCAGCTCTCTCAGCCGCTCCTCATAAGACTTATTCTCCAGCCCCCTCACCAGCTTTGTTGCTCTTCTCTGGACATGCTCCAGAGCCTCAACATCCTTCTTGGAGCGAGGGGCCCAGAACTGAACACATGATTCGAGATGTGGTCTCACCAGTGCTGAGTCCAGGGGCAGAATCACCTCCCTGGACCTGCTGGTCACGCCATTCCACCCAAGAGTATTGAAGGAACTGGCGGATGTCCTTTCCAAACCCCTATCCATCATCTTCCAGAGGTCCTGGCTGACTGGGGAAGTTCCACTAGACTGGAGGCTGGCTGATGTTGTGCCCATATACAAGAAGGGTTGCAGAGAGGATCCGGGGAACTACAGGCCTGTCAGTCTCACCTCAGTGCCAGGGAAAGTCATGGAACAGGTAATCTTGAGTGCTATCATGAAGCACACGCAAGAGAACCGGGTGATCAGGCCCAGTCAACATGGGTTTACAAAAGGCAGATCTTGCCAAACTAACCTGATCACCTTCTATGACAAAATCACTCAACTACTGGATGGGGGAAAGGCTGTGGATGTAGTCTTCTTGGACTTCAGTAAAGCCTTTGACACAGTTTCTCACAGCATTCTGCTTCAGAAACTGTCAGCCTCTGGCCTGGACAGGCGCACACTCTCCTGGGTTGAAAACTGGTTGGATGGCCGGGCCCAGAGAGTGGTGGTCAATGGAGTTAACTCCAGCTGGAGGCCAGTCACAAGTGGAGTTCCTCAGGGCTCAGTACTGGGTCCAGCTCTGTTCAATGTCTTTATCAATGACCTGGATGAAGGCATTGAGTGCACCCTCAGCAAGTTTGCAGATGACACTAAGCTGGGAGGAAGTGTCGACCTGCTGGAGGGTAGGGAGGCTCTGCAAAGGGATCTGAACAGGCTGGACTGCTGGGCCGAGACCAATGGGATGAGGTTTAACAAGACCAAATGCCGGGTCCTGCACTTGGGGCACAACAACCCTATGCAGCGCTACAGACTGGGGGAAGAATGGCTGGAGAGCTGCACAGAAGAGAAGGACCTGGGGGTACTGGTTGACAGCCGACTGAACATGAGCCAGCAGTGTGCCCAGGGGGCCAAGAAGGCCAATGGCATCTTGGCTTGTATCAGAAATGGGGTCACCAGCAGGTCCAGGGAGGTTATTCTCCCTCTGTACTCGGCACTGGTGAGACCGCACCTCGAATACTGTGTTCAGTTCTGGGCCCCTCACCACAAGAAGGATGTTGAGGCTCTGGAGCGTGTCCAGAGAAGAGCAACAAAGCTGGTGAGGGGGCTGGAGAACAAGTCTTATGAGGAGCGGCTGAGAGAGCTGGGGTTGTTTAGCCTTGAGAAGAGGAGGCTGAGGGGAGACCTTATTACTCTCTACAACTACCTGAAAGGAGGTTGTGGAGAGGAGGGAGCTGGCCTCTTCTCCCAAGTGACAGGGGACAGGACTAGAGGGAATGGCCTGAAGCTCCGTCAGGGGAGGTTCAGGTTGGATATCAGAAAAAAATTCTTCACAGTAAGAGTCATTGGGTACTGGAACAGGCTGCCCAGGGAGGTGGTCGAGTCGCCTTCCCTGGAGGTGTTTAAGGAACGGGTGGATGAAGTACTTAGGGACATGGTTTAGGGAGTGTTAGGAATGGTTGGACTCGATGATCCAATGGGTCCTTTCCAACCTTGTGATTCTGTGATTTCTGATACAAGCCAAGATGCCAACTCCTGGGTTTGTACACAGGGGGAACAACTTCCCTTACTATTAAAGGCTGAGGTAAAGAAGACATTAAATACCTCAACCTTGTCCTCATCCCTTCTCACTGTTGTTCCTTCTGCATCCAATAGGGACTGAATATTCTCCCTAGTCCTCCTTTTCTTGTTAATGTATTTGTAGAAAGATTTTTTTATTATCTTTCACAGACATAGCCAGTTTGATTTCTAGTTGGGCTTTAGCCCTCCTGATTTTTTCCCTGAATGATCTCACTTCCTCCCTGTAGTCTACCCAAGACGCCTGTCCCTTTTTCCAAAGCTCATAGACATTCCTCTTCTTTTTGATATCTCTCAAGATCTCCCTACTCAACCCAGCTGTTTTTTTCCCCCGCTGGCTCCTTTTCCGGAACACAGGGATGGCTCGCTCCTGAGCTGCTAGGATTTCATTTTTGAAGAGCGCCCAGCACTTGTGAGCTCCCTTGCCCTTAAGGACTGTCTTCCATGGGACTTTGCCAATCAGCCTTCTGAACAGTCCAAAGTCTGCCCTCTGGAAGTTTAATGTGACTGTTTTGCTAATCCCCTTCTTCATCTCACCTAGAACTGAAAACGCTATCATCTCATGATCACTTCGTCCCAGGCATCCTCCAATCGTCACATCCCCCACAAGGCCTTCTCTGTTCACAAACAGCAGGTCCAGGACGGCACCCTCCCTTGTCGGCTCACTCACCAGTTGCGTGAGGAAGTTGTCTTCCACGCACTCCAGGAACCTCCTAGACTGCTTCCTTTCTGCCTGTATTGTACTTCCAGCAGGTATCCGGAAGATTGAAGTCACCCACAAGGACAAGAGGTAGCAATCTAGAGACCATCCCCAGCTGTTTATAGAAGAGCTCATCAGCTGCTTCTTCTTGGCTGGGTGGTCTGTAGCAGGCTCCCATCACAATGTCTGCCTTCTTGTGGGCTCCTCTGATTTTAACCCACAGGCACTCAGTCCCTTCCTCACCATAATTGAGCTCAAGGGTATCAAAGCACTCTCTATCATAGAGGGCTACACCACCTCCTCTCCTACCTTTCCTGTCCCACCTGAAGAGTTTATACCCCCATGGCTGCACTCATTATACGAGTCATCCCACCATGTTTCCATGATAGCAACAACATTGTTGTCACCTTGCCCTACAACAGCTTCCAACTCCTCCTTCTTATTGCCCACACTGCATGCATTGGTGTAAATGCACTTCAGCTGGGCTGATGAACCTTCAGCCCTCATAAAGGGAATAGAGCTCATTCCCGACTGACTGGTCCTTGGAATAACTTACTCCCCAGTGCCTCTTTCATCCTTACTGTCCCCAGGTATAATAGCCCCCACTTGCTCTGTGGTGATGTACTGTCAGTCCTCTCCAGCACACCATCTCTCAGTTACTGGAGTCCCACTTCCAGGCTCACTCCCGACTAGCCTGGTCTCGTCCCCCTCCCCCTTCACATCTAGTTTAAAGCTCTATTTAAGGCCTAGCTAGATTTTCAGTAAGGACTTTAGCCCCCATAGGAAACAAGCCTGTCCCATCCCATATAAGAAAGCCTGGGGGTGCATGGGTCACCCCATGATCAAAGAACACAAAGCCTTTCTCCTCACACCAGGCTTGGAGCCAGGCATTAATTAACTGTTTCTCTTTGACCTCCTGCTTCTCATACCTTAGCACTGGAACGGAGCTAAACACTACTTGTGCCCCAGAGCCCTCCAACGTTCTCCCTAGAGTCCTGAAGTATCTCTTGATGGCTTTCAGCACTGTAAGTCATCATTGCCTATTTGAAATACTACCAGAGGGTAATAATCTATCTCTTTCACCAAGGAAGGAAGTTTTCTAGTAACATCCTTCACTGATGCCCCCGGTAAGCAGCAGACCTCCCTGTGGAGCAGCTCGTCTGCAGATGGGTCCCTCTGTTCCTTTTAGAAGGGAATCCCCTAAGACAATCACTCTCCTCTTCTTATTTACTGAGGATGTTTTTATGGTCATCTGAGGATGCTGGAGCCTAGGGAATGTTTCTAGGCTCTGGGAGCCATCTTCTTCATCCTTAGGGATGGGTTCCACCTGCAGTGTTTCGTATTTATTCCTCAGGTGGATCTGGGGGTTTGTTGTCTGGGTGGGGGGAGAAGGTTTCCTGCGCCGGGCAGGAATTTGCTGCCATTCCTCATCTCTTGTTCCCTGAACCTTGCAGTTTGCAGGTGGGAGTTGCTCAGCCGCACTAACTCCAGCAGCCTGCTGAGTTTGGGAGAGGGCGCTGCTCCAGTGATCCATCTCCCTCTCACATTCCCTGATGGTCCTTAGTCTGTTCACCTCCTCCCTCAGCTCTGCCACTATGCGAAGTAGTTCCCCTAGGCGAGCACAGCTTCCACAAGTGTAGGCGGTGCCAGAGGTGTGTGCTAGTGTAGGAGGGGGGCACTGCCTACAGCCCAGGCTCTGGGGAGCTGCATGGACCCACTGAGGCTCTGTCTGGGTGGCAACATCTATCCTGCTCGCTGCAGCATTCGGTGCGGTTTTAATCTTCTGCCAGGTAGCCACCATGGTCCACAGTCCCTTCTGGCCGGCCTCCAGCCACTCTCTGCGCCCTCCCTGCTCGAACTGTCCCGTTATACTAACATACCACACTCCTCATCACCGTGCTCCCAAGGGACCGATAAATCTCCCGCGGCAGCCGCCGGGACCGCCCCCTCCCGTCAGGCACTGCGCGGGACCGTGCGCTGCCGCGTGTCAGGAGCTCCGCTCCCGCCTGGGTTTTCCTGGGCTTTTCCCGGGCTTTTCCCGTCTCAGGGAAGTGCCCCACCGCCTCAGATGGCCACCCCACCGCAGTACAGGAAGGACCTGGTGGTTTTGGTTGACAGCCGACTGAACATGAGCCAGCAGTGTGCCCAGGTGGCCAAGAAGGTCAATGGCATCTTGGCTTGGATCAGAAACGGTGTGACCAGCAGGTCCAGGGAGGTGATTCTCTCCCTGTACTCAGCACTGGTGAGACCACACCTCGAATCCTGTGTTCAGTTCTGGGCCCCTCGCTCCAAGAAGGATGTTGAGGCTCTGGAGGGTGTCCAGAGAAGAGCAACAAAGCTGGTGAGGGGGCTGGAGAACAAGTCTTATGAGGAGCAGCTGAGAGAGCTGGGGTTGTTCAGCCTGGAGAAGAGGATGCTGAGGGGAGACCTCATTGCTCTCTACAACTACCTGAAAGGAGGTTGTGGAGAGGAGGGAGCTGGCCTCTGCTCCCAAGTGACAGGTGATAGGACAAGGGAGAATGGCCTCAAGCTGTGCCAGGGGTGATTCAGTCTGGATATCAGGAAAAAATTTTCCACAGAAAGGATCATTGGTCACTGGCACAGGCTGCCCAGGGAGGTGGTTGAGTCACCATCCCTGGAGGTGTTTAAAAGACAGGTGGATGAGATGCTCAGGGGCATGGTTTAGTGGTTGATAGGAATGGTTGGACTCGATGATCTAGGAGGTCTTTTCCAACCCAGTGATTCTATGATTCTGTGGATACATTTTATATCAAAGCTGAACTTCCAAATCCATCTTTTAAAACACTGATGTAGGTATTCTGGTGGTTCTTGTGTTATGCTGAATCTAATATCTACTAAAATAAGTTAATAATTTTGTTGTTACATTATTGTGAGTTTGGTAACTTTCACAAGTACCAGCCATTGCTAAAATTTAAAAAGTAATATTAAAAAATTGCAATATACCAAAAGTAATATTTGACAATCTTATTTATAAACTTTAAAGAAAAATTTGTCTTTCAAATAAAGCAGTATTTTAATGGTAGTTAATAGAAAGATATTGCAACATAATGCAAATGAAAATTCCAGTAAATGTGATATTATCAGTGTGTCAGTTGTGAAGAGCTTTTTGAAATTAAAAATATGTTTTATGTGCTCAACTTTTAGGGGCCCATGCAAACCATCCATGTTTTGCATTAAGCTATTATTCATGTCTTGTGTTTGTCAAAGACCTATTCACTCATTTAGGGGCAATTATGCCATTGATTTTTAGCAAGAATTCACCACTGACTTAAAAGTCAGTTGCACAATCTGGATCACTGTGAGATTCTTCATAAAGAATCTGATGCTTCATAAAAATAGGATAAGTGAAAGTACTCATAGTGTGGTAGCAATATGAAAGCTGTGAAATGAAAGAAGAGTAGATAGCAAATGATACTCAAACTGAGTTCAAGGTGATGTTTTGGCTGTTGGAACTTCTTCAGGTCATGAAATGAAAACTAACATTTTTTCTGTTTCTTCTTCAACCTGAGGAAGGTCTCAAAGACAGCCCATTGCAAACATACACAGGCAGAACCTTGTTCTGTATTCCAGCATGTATTTTAGTATTAGTATTTATTTTAAAAAGCTACATAATTAATATGTGAAACTCACTTTTGTAAGAAATAATCAGGACAATACTCCAGCAAAGTATTAGGTATGTTAATGGACAACTTGAATAGTCACAGCTATGTTATATGAAAAGTGATATGTTGTACATTTAACTAGTCAGCGAGCAAAAGCAAGAAATTTTCCTTCTGGGCTAGTAACTTTATGGCACTTTTCTAGTGCTAAACAGATTTCCCTTGGGTGTAAATAACACTGACCAGCAATAGAATCAGGATGACCTGATCCAGGAGGTCAATTCCCATGCTTTTTGCCATTGGGTAAATGATTCTCACTGAAGCAATGGAAACTGCATATGGGATAGCAATGGTTAAAAATTCTTTAAGATAATGAGTAAAAGTTTTGTATGAAAACCAGTAGAGAAATTATATTAATATAAAGTACATAAACCAATGTGGCCTTTGAGTTGTAAAAACTGAAGGTATCTTAAACTTATGAATTTTATAGGACATTAATAATTTTATTATTTTGTGGTCAAAATGTGAATGTAATTGCCTCAGCGAATGTAATTGAAACAGGGTTTCTTTTGGCTACTTTCAATGTATGTTTCATTAATATGAATATTTGATGGATCAAATACACCCCTTCAATTTAAAATGAAGCTTTCTTTTTAGCTTTAAGAGTACTATAAAGGCATAGAGTCCTTTCTCCTGTAGAATTCAACGTGAGCTGTGCATATATTTTTTTCTGTGACACACTGGATGACTCCTGCAAAGCTTTTGCATGCATCTTCTTTTAATGTTTTGGTTTTTTGATCTGATTTTGACAGCTTATTGTATATTTTGCTCTCTCACTGAGTCTCAGTGAAGCTCATACCTCTTTCTACCACACACCTTTTGACTTTTCATAGAATCATGGAATGTTCTGGTTTAGAAGGGACCATGAAGGTCATCCAGTCCAAGCCCCCTGAAGTGAGCAGGGACATCTGCAACCAGATCAGGTTGATGAGCCCCATCCAACCTGGCCTTGAATGTTTCCAGGGATGGGGCATCCACCACCTCTCTGGGCAACCTGTTCCATTGTCTCTCCACCCTCAGTGTAAAAAATTTCTTCTTAATATCTGTCTAAACTTTTCCTCTTTTAGTTTAAAAACATTTTCTTTTTTTAGAACAGTTCAAAAATATTTAGCAGATATAGCCAGATATGACTGAATTTCCTTAATCTGCTTTGCAGTTTCATGATGTGAAGTTAATTTTTACTCATTATTCACAGGCAATGAAAGCTTTGTAATAGGTACAGACATTGTTCTCCTATATAGAGTGGTCATATTTTTTAAAGCCTGATTTGACAACTGGGATATTTCCTATTTCATGTTAACAAAATATGACATAGTATGCATGCCCAGAATCGCATTGCTTAAGAATGTTACTGGCAAAGGATTCCTTAAATATAACATAAAGCAGAAGCAAAACAAAATTATAGCCAACATAATTTTTTGTTGTTGTTGAAAAATCAATATTTATTCAAAATGTGAAAAACCTAGAAATTATAAATGACTGTATTTTTATCTGAAGTAAAATAGGAGTGTTTTCATAGCTCATATTTTATAAAGTAAAAAAGACAAAGGTACTTAAATAATCACTATTCCCAGATATTTGGCACTGACAAAATAAACTTGCTTATTAACCAAACAGGTTTTTTACAACATAAAAACGGGTATGCTTTTCCACTGATAAAAAAAAAATGTGGAGTTATATAGTGTAGTCAAGTATTATATTTGTGTCCTCCATTCAGACACAAAAAT
Source organism: Cuculus canorus (assembly GCF_017976375.1). NCBI lineage: Eukaryota > Metazoa > Chordata > Aves > Cuculiformes > Cuculidae > Cuculus > Cuculus canorus. The sequence goes on from NC_071440.1 coordinate 1,111,469, forward strand.
GCATATGTATAACTGTATTGCTCTTCAGGAAGGACAAGCAGGAGAGACAAGGAGGAGTTGCTACCCTCTATGTTAATGACCAGCTGGAGTGCATGGAGCTCCACCTGGGGATGGATGAGGAGCCGACCGGTGACCAAGAGCCTATGAGTCTGGATTAAAGGGAGGGCAGGGACAGGAGACATTATGGTGGAGGGGCTGTTACAGGTCAGCAGACCAGGTAGAGTGAGTGGATGAGGCCCTCTATAGACAGACAGGTGCAACCTCGCATTCACAAGCCCTGATTCTCATGAGGGACTTCAACAACCCGGATATTTATTGGAGGGACAACACAGCAGGGCAAAAGAAATTCAGGAGGTTCCTGGAATGCGTTAATGACAACTTCCTTTTCCAAGTGATGGAAGAGCCAAAGAGGAGAGGTGTTATGCTGGACCTTGTTGACACCAACAAGGAAGGGCTGGTGGGGAATGTGAAGCTCAAGGGCAGCCTTGGCTGCACTGACCATGAAATGGTAGAGTTCAAGATACTTAGGGCAGTAAAGATACCATAAAACCATTCCCCCTCGGCCTATTGCTACAGACCCTGATAAAAAGTTATTCCCCATCTTTCTTATAAGCCCCATTTAAGTACTGAAAGGCCGCAAGAAAGTCTTCTCGGAGCCTTCTCTTCTCCAAGCTGAACAAGCCCAACTCTCTCAGCCTCTCTTCATAGGGGAGGTGTTCCAGGCCTTTGATCATTTTAGTGGCCTCCTCTGGACCCACTCCAACAGGTCCATGTCCTTTCTGTGCTGAGGGCTCCAGAGCTGAATGCAGGACTCCAGGTGAGGTCTCACCAGAGCAGAGTAGAGGGGCAGAATCCCCTCCCTCACCCTGCTGGCCACGCTGCTTTTGATGTAGCCCAGGATACGATTGGCCTTCTGAGCTGCACGTGCACATTGCTGGCTCACATCCAGCTTCTCATCCACCAGGACTCCCAGGTTTTTCTCCGCAGGGCTGCTCTCAATCTCTTCATCCCCCAGCCTCTATCAGTACTGAGGGTTGCCCTGACCCAGGTGCAGGACCTTTTCTGCTCTTCTTATTCTAATACTGGATGATTATATTTTTCTTACATTAGTAAAGTACCTCTGAGTGTAGATTGATCATGCCATAAGGTTGTATGGTTGCCTGTCACAACAATTCCAAATTGGTTTACTTAATTTAATGAACAGACTGTCATAAATATGTGAAAATTATGCCTTTCTTTATGTGACTAGGAAAATCTGTATGCTGTTGGAATTATTATTTAAAGACTTTTCCAAGTGTGACAAGAATCACAAGACCAAAACTGCAGTGCATTTTATGCATGTTTAACCATTACAGAAACAGTAAAAGTTGAGACAAATTTTATAACCCTTGATAAACCTCCACATGTGCATACTACAGAATATAGAGATTTTAAAGGTGGGCTAACATCACAACTCTTTTGTTATCAAAATAATGTATTGAAATGTTAGCAATGCCATAAAATGCTTTTCTTAATGCAATGTTTTGTTACAGTTCACTGGAGTCTTTAAAAATTTATATCCAAGAAAAAGATATATAAACATAAGCTTTATTAATCATGTCTGCCTGTGCACAAATATGTACACTATCAAGACACTCATCTCTAGTTTTAGGATGTAATTTCTTGTACTTTCTTAATGAGACTCAAATTCCAAAGTCACATCTCGGAATATACTGGGCTCATTTAAAAACCCAAGAAACATTATTTTTATTACTATATGTTTCCCCTTCATTAAGAAGTAAACACATTTTCTCCATCTAAGTTATTTACATTATAGGCTAAGAAAAAGAAGGAATAAATAAATAAACCAAAATCATTACCTGAATCAAATCCGTTTTGAATCCCAAAGTCCTGATCTGAACTCAAGACAGACCATCAGTGTAAAAGTTTAACTTCAAATATATCTTCCTTAGAACTGGCTAATATCCCACCGATGTTTTGATGGGATCACCTGTTTTTTTCTTTTTTTTTTTTCTTTCCAGTCAAGTAGTAGAAACAAGACAGAATATCTTTAATATTAAATAAAACCCAGACAACTGTTAGCCCTACATTAGCTGCATTCACTACTCCTTTCCTAACCACAATAATAATTTACATTTTAATCTGAATGTTTAGAACCAGTGTTTGTTCAGCACCAGATGGGGAGAAGAATAGTTTCAGGAACACCAAATTAGCCTCCATATAAACTGAGGACCTTCTGAGCTTGCTATATAGTTTTTTTTGAACACAAGATGTTTTTCTGAAACATTATCACTTCTTACATGGTGAGAGATAGAGGGAGACCAAGAATAGATGTATTAGAATATGCTATTTACCTTCTTCCAACTGCTCTGGCTCGGTGTCTGGCCTTTAGTTATGCTATCTATATTCATAGGGATTACACATTTCTGATTACTAACAAAAATAGATTTTAAACACATGGATATATATTTCAAAATAAAAACATAGCATCCCTACAATCAAAGAAATTCAGAAACTAAAAATGACAGTCTGTTTCTGAAATAATTTTGCCCTGAAGAGGCTATTATGGGACTATGTTGGGATCATTGATAATACCCTTAATGAAGATAAGAGCAATAAAAAAAATACTGTCAAAAAAAATTTAGTCTGTGCCTCTGATTTAAATGAATTATCTGGTTTTTTTTTTCTGTTCGTATGTCATTGCTCGGAATATAAACATCAGTGAGAAATACCAAACCAAAAACTGAGGGGGAAAAATGATGCTTGCCAAATGAAATACAACTCTAGAGGGGACTGTAAAGCTATCTGAAGATTTCTAATTAAAAGGAAGTGTGGAAAATGAAATTCAATAGCTGTAGAGCGAGCTAAACTTGTCCCATTAGATACTGATTATTAGCTACAATTGTTAGGTGTGCTACAAGCATCAGTGCCACATGGTTAAGGCAGCTGCAACCCCTTGTATGGAAGATCCCTGGAATTTTCTTAGTTTATTTTCACAAATACATGTGTAAGTATTATTAAAAAAGGCAAAAGTGAAATGAATGGCACACACAGTGCCATTGTGAAGTTTTTCCACTGTAATAGCAAACAGGCCCTTGTACTGGTTCTGTGACTTTTTCTAGTCCTGACTATTGATCATAATTTTTCCCTTGATGTACCTTTGTCTTGTTGAGAGCAGGCATAGGACCAAATGAGTTTTACTTCAACTTCTTTATATGGTTCTAGGGAAGAGTGTTATCAAAATAAAAATCTGAAACTGAAGAACAGAGTAACAATAGTTCTATGATGTACCCACTTCTTATCTCCTTGTGGTACTGTAGTTTTTTCTTCCTGAAAACCGCAGAATTTTGCAAACTGCAACTTTCTTTTCATAGATCAGGAGAGTGACAGTGATGAAATGCAGCTTAGCAAGGCTACATTTTACCCTTTAAAACTTTTGTTTGAGGTTTATGAGTGTGAAACTGCAAATACAGGTATAACAATGTTGCAGTTACTGGGCTTTGCACCAACACTTACTTCTCTGTTGCTTCAAATTGTATCACATGGCTGACTATTTTAATTGATATTAATTAGCACAGGACTATTTTTTAAATAATTTTCATATTATTCTTTAAGAAGCTAAATTTCCAAACTGACCATAAATTATTAATGAGAAAAATATCTATTAAATAATGGTTAAACAGGATTTATTTTTTTTTTTTTAGTGTGACTATCAGTGTAAACCAACATTTGGCACAAAGAAAGTTAATTCAGTGGATTGCTCTCGGACATTTGTTTTCATTTCCATGCAAATGTTTCATATTCTAATTCAATATTCCTGTTACATGGCATGTAGCATTATCTTGTTATGTTGGTATGTTACTTATAATATAACCTATTGTTTCTTATTTCATGGGACTAGAATAAATTATCTACACAGATGCGTGGTCTGTTCTGGAACAGAACACTTGCATGACTATATATTTGCAGAAGTACCAATGTTAGCATTTATGATACTTCTGTTTCTGCCAAAGTAACAAAGATCTAACGGCCTAAATGTTCACAGGTCACACCAACATTAATGAAGCAAAAGATTTGTAGTAAATGAATATTTGTGGTTTCTTACCACTGCTCTCTGGCTCTATTCAGTTCCATAGTAATCAAAGATGATGAATAAGTTATCTAACGCTTTTCTTTGCAAATTTAGGATTGTTCCTTATAGTATATTCTTTGGTGTTTTGTCTTGTATTGTAAAGGACGGGACTCTGCCATTTCCCCATGGAAACTTTTCAGCAGTCTTAATAGGATTCACCATTAGGAACATTTTCCTTTTGTTCAGTTTAAATTTTCTTCCTTTTCTTAACTTTGTTCTGATACTTCTATTTAATGATAATAAACTGACAATCATACTCTATCATCTTTCAAGATACAGCCTAAAACACTTGGAAACTAATTCTGCAGTCATTAATAATGCAAAACGTCCCACTCATCATGAAAATTCACTCTTCAAACGCAATTCTACAAGGTGCTGAGTGCATCCTACAAGGTCTTGTGTGTCTCCCAAAGCATCTCCCTGCTAAATTCAGGATTCTTGCTTTCATATCCAAGCATCTTCATAATGTTGTCCTACCTTATTTGACCTATAAATTTGACCTGCCTCTGCCCTCTCTTTTCTACTAATGATATTCTTGGTGCCCTGGCTGGGTGCATCTCTCCTTGTCTGTCTTTTTGTCTCCTTCCTGCTATTTGCACAGAACAACCTTAGTGAACTGTGTTCACCTTCCTCTTAGTCAGATCTCTGTTTAAAGTCCAATTTTCTGCATTAAAATTAAAGCAACTCAGATGATCTTTTTGAATGCTTGGGAGTTTATTTAAATTATGAGTTATGCACATTGAAATAAACAACCCTAAGGTAAACTTACTTTTGCTAAATAAACATAGTTGTTAATTTTTTTATTATGAAGTTTGTGTCTCTCTTCTCTGTTCTCAGACTTATGTTGTCTTTTTATTTTAGTAAAATTAAACTTCTCTGGGAAAAGCAAATGTTTGCTTTGGGAGATCAATGCCTAAATTAAAAAAGAAATGATACATTCTTAGTTAAAAACAGTAGTAAAATTAATTTTACACTGAAATTCTAAAAGAAGTCTAATTTTCAGTGAGCTTTCTACTTCAACATCAAATTTAGCTTAGGCCTTACGTAAATTACTAAACAGAAAATAGAGCAAATAATTTCTGAGAGCAGCTGTCTTGAGTAAATATTATCTGTACATACAAGCACTGTTCAGCTGTAAAAGGCACAAAGAATGATTTTGGATGCTGAAGTCTAGTGATGACATATCTATTTGATATGAACTGCAGAAATATTAGGTTGGTGCAAAAGTAATTGCTGTTTTTTCCCCATCAACTTTAAAGCAGTCTATCTCAGCTTAGAATAAAATTCATTAATTGAAATCAGAACCATTCTAATCTATGCATTTTTGCCAACAAGAAACAAATCTATTCTGGTAGCAGAGAATCCTGAGGTCCTAGAACTGAGGAATCCTTTGAAGGCATTTTGAGCTACTGCTTGCCTGTGGAAAACCTTCTCTTGCAGGAAGTTGTTGAAGTGCTTGAAAGTGTGGTAATCGGTGGGAGAGAGGTCTGGAGAGTAAGCTGGGAGAGGGAGGCTTTCGTAGCCTGGTTCGTGCAGCTTCTGCAGAGTCATTTGCGAGACATGCCATTGGGCATTGTCATGGAGAAGAATTGGTCCTTTTCGATTGACCAATGTTGGATGTAAATGCTGCAGTTCTTGGTGCGTTGTGTTGATTTCCTAGCAACACTTCTCTGCTGTGAGGGTTTTGTCAGGATTCAAGAAGATGTAGTGGATGATTCTACTTGCCGACCACCAAACACTGACCATAACCTGCATCTGATGTAGCTTCGGTTTGGGGGCGTCACCTCAGTCCAGCCACTGCACAGAATGGCATCAGCTGTTGTACAGAATCCATTTTCCATTCAGCTCGTGCAGCACCCATCTGTCGAGTTCTTTTGGTTTTCCAGTTTGGTACAAATGTCGAACAACTGCTGAATGGTCAACATTGAGTTCTTCTGCAACCTCTCAAGTTGTTTTGCATGGGTGTACTTCAATACTGGCCCTCAGTTGGTTGTCATCTATCGTAGAAGGATGTCCACGACCCTCCTCATGTTCAAGGCTATCGTTTCCATTACAAAATTTTTGGGACCAATCATAGACTCATAGAATGGTTTGGGTTGGAAGGGACCTTAAAAATCATCCAGTTCCAACCCCTCTGACATAGGCAGGGACACCATCCACTAGGTCAGGTTGCTCAAACCCCATCCAACCTGGTCTTGAACATCTCCAGGAAACTTCTCAGTAAAACCTGTGCCAGTGCTTCACACATTAAAAAAATTCTTCCTAAGATCTAATCTAAAGCTCCCCTCTTTCAAATTAAAACTATTCCCCCTCATCCTGTCCCTGCACTCCCTGATCCAGAGCCCCTCCCCAGCTTTCCTGGAGCCCCCTTAAGGTACTGGAAGGCTGCTCTAAGGTCTCCTCACAGCCTTCTCTTCTCCAGGCTGAACAACCCCAGCTCTCTCAGCCTGTCCTCATAGCAGAGGTGCTCCAGCACTCTGCTCATCTTTGTGGCCTCCTCTGGACTTGTTCCAACAGATCTATGGCTTTTCTGTTGAGGACTCCAGAACTGAACACAGAGCTCCAGGTGAGGTCTCATGAGTGTGGAGTAGAGGGGCAGAATTACCTCCTTCGAAGACTGCCATGTCTTCTCAAATACGATGGATTGGGGCTTAGCAACTTCATCTGCCAGTTCACTCAGGACCTGCGGATGCATCTCATCAGGTCCCATGGACTTGTGCACCTTCAGGTTCCTTAGATGGTCTCGAACCTGATCCTCTCCTACAGTGGGTGGTTCTTCGCTCGCCCAGTCCCTGACTTTGCATTCTGTGACTTGGGTGGTGTGGCTTGAGCCCTCGCTGGTGAAGAATGAGGAAAAAAAGTCATGGAGTACCTCAGCCCTCTCCATATCCTGGGCAACCAGGTCTCCTATTTCCTTCCTTTTATTACTGACGCATGTGAAAAGATGGGCTTCAGGGAAGGAAAGTAGGTAGTGGAAGGAAGCAAGGAATAAATTTCTGAAGTGCAAATGAGAGTTAGTGCAAATGATAAAATGTGATTGCTTTTTTTGTCTCCCAAAAGAAGAACGAGCTAGATTTTAACTGTTACTCTTGATGAATAGCAATTTAACACAAACAGCATTTCCATTAAAATCTTGAGCTAAATTTCTATTCAACATGAGTAAACATGGCAGAATTAGACCTTTTTTTCCCTCTTAAAATAAAATTACTTCAGTATTTTCCAAATTTAATTAGCTTAATGCAACTACTGTACTGGTCAAAGAATCACAGAATGGTTGATGTTGGAAGGGACCTCTGGAGGTCATCTCGTCCAATCCCCCAATCAAGTAAGGCCACCTAGAGTCAGTTGCCCAAGGACCATGTTCAGGCAGTTCTGAATATCTCTGAGGATGCAGACTCTACAACCTTTCTGGGCAACCTGCTCCAGCGCGCAGTCACCCTCGCAGTGAAAAAGTGTTTCCTGATGTTCAGAGGAAAACTCCCGTGTTTCACTTTGTGCCCATTGCTTCACGTCCTGTCACTGGGCATCTCGGAAAAGAGCCTGGCTGTGTCATCTTTGCACCCTCCCTTCATATATTTATATATGTTGATGAGATCCCCCTGAGCCTTCTCTTCTCCATGCTAAACAGTCCCAACTCTCTCAGAGTTTCTTCATATGTGAGGCGCTCCAGTCCTTCATCATCTTCATGGCCTTTTCCTGGACTGTCTCCAGTGTGTCCAGGCCTCTCTTGTACTGGGGAGCCCAGAACTGCACAGAGGACTCCGTGTGTGGTCTCACCAGTGCTGAATAAAGTGGAAGGATCACCTCCCTCGATGTGTTGGCAATACTTTGTCCAATGCAGCCCAGGATACCATTCGTCCTCTGCAGCAAGGGCACATTGCCAGCTCACGTTCAATTTGGTGTCCACCAGGAAACTCAGGTCCTTTTCTGCCAAGCTGCTTTCCGGCTGGGTGCCCCCAGCATGTGTACTGGTGCAAGGAGTTCTTCCTCCCCAGGTGCAGGACTTGGCACTTCCCCTTGTTGAACCGCATGAGGTTCTCCTCAGCCCAATTCTCCAGCCTGTAGAGATCCCTCTGGATGACAGCATGACCCCCTGGTGTATCAGCCACTTCTCCCAGATTGGTGTCATCAGCAAACTGGCTGGGGGTACACTCTGCCCCATCATCCAGATCATTAATGAAGATGTTGAACAGGACTGGACCCAGTATTGACCCCTGGGGTGCACTGCTAGTGACTGGCCTCCAGCTGGACTTTGTGCTGCTACTGATCACCACCCTCTGGGCCCAACTGTTCAGCCAGTTTTCAGTCCACCTCACTGTCTGCTCATCCTGCCTGTCCATTAACAGCTTCTCTGTGAGGATCTTATGTGAGACTGTGTCAAAGGCCTTCCTGAAGTCCAGGTAGACAATATCCACTGCTCTCCCCTCGTCCACCAAGCCAGGCATTTCATCATAGGAGGTTATCAGATTGGTGAAGCAAAAAAAGTACATGTTGTTTGATTACGGATAGAGTTGCTCTGGGGAAACTCTGAAAGAGTTGGTGCATAATAAAATCTCTCAAGATTGCTGGTGGAAGGTGAATGAACATTCTTTGAAATGAGGTAAGATAGCCGAGTAAAATCTGTGCTCAGAAATGCACAATACAGAATCATAGAATCACTAGGTTGGAAAGGACCCACTGAATCATCGAGTCTAACCATTCCTAACAATCCCTAAACCATGCCCCTGAGCACCTCATCCACCTGTCCCTTAAACACCTCCAGGGAAGGTGACTCAACCATCTCCCTGGGCAGCCTGTTCCAGTGCCCAATGACCCCTTCCATGAAAAATTTTTTCTTGATGTCCAGCCTGAACCTCCCCTGGTGGAGCCTGAGGCCATTCCCTCTTGTCCTGTCCCCTGTCACTTGGGCGAAGAGGCCAGCTCCCTCCTCTCCACAACCTCCTTTCAGGTAGTTGTAGAGGGCAATGAGGTCTCCCGTTTCCTTTCAGAGAGGCCCCACATTTTCCCTAGTTTTCCTTTTATCACTGATGCACCTATAAAAGCTTTTCTTGATGTCCTTCACATCCTTGGGCAGATTTCATTCTATCAGAGCTTTAGCTTTCCTAACCTGATCCCTGTCTGCTTGGACAATCTCCCTATATTCCTCCCAGCCTATCTGCCCTTGCTTCCACCCTCTGCAGGCTTCCTCTTTGAGTTTAAGTTTGTCCAGGCGTTCCCTGTTCATCCATGCAGAGCTCCTGGTGTTTTTGCCTGCCTTCCTCTTTGTTGGGACGCATCGCTCCTGAGCTTGGAGGAGGTCATCCTGGAATACTGACCAACTTCCTTGGGCCCCTCTCCCCTCCAGGGCTTTATCCCACGGTACCCTACCAAGCAGATCCCTGAAGAGTCAAAAATCTGCTCTCCTGAAGTCCAGGGTAGTGAGCTTGCTGTGCACCCTCCTTGCTGCCCTAAGGATCTTGAACTCTACCATTTCATGGTCAGTGCTGCCAAGGCTGTCCTTGAGCTTCACATTCCCCACCAGCCCTTCCTTGTTGGTGTCAACAAGGTCCAGCATAGTACTCCTCCCTGTCAGTTCTTCCATCACTTGGAGAAGGAAGTTGTCGTTAACGCATTCCAGGAACCTCCTGGATTGCTTGGACCCTGCTGTGTTGTCCCTCCAAAAGATATTGGGGTGGTTGAAGCCCCCCACGAGGACCAGGACTTGTGAATGTGAGGCTGCACCTCTCTGTCTATAGGAAGCCTCATCTGCTTAATCTTCCTGGTCAGGTGACCTGTAGCAGAGCCCCACCATAATGTCTCCTGTCTTTACCTTCCCTTTGATCAGCACTCATAGGCTTTTGGTCAGCTCCTCATCTGTTCCCAGGTGGAGCTCCATGAGCTCCATCTGGTCATTGACAGGGCAACACCCCCTCCTTGTCTCCCCTGCCTGTCCTTCCTAAAGAGCCTGTATCCCTCCATCCCAACACTCCAGTCATAGGATCTGTCACTTCATGTCTCCATGATGCCAATGAGATCACAGCCCTGTAGGCATGTGCACATATCCAACTCCTCTTGTTTATTCCCCATGCTTCATGCGTTTAGAATCATAGAATCACTAGGTTGGAAAAAGACCTTAGAGATCATTGAGTCCAAACGTACCTGACCACTACTAAACCACATTCCTGAGCACCTCATCTACCTGTCTTTTAAATACCTCCAGGGATGGTGACTCAGCCACCTCCCTGGGCAACCTCTGACAGTGCTTGATAACCCTTCCTAATGTCCAATCTGAATTTGCATAGAGGCACTTGACTTGGGCCACCAATGAAGCTGTCTGACTGGCAGGAGATCCTTTGTGTTTGTCTTCAGGTGCTCTCCTGCTGACCTGTGTTTCTTCTCTAGGCTCTGGGCATTTGTTGCTGGCATTGTCATCAAACAGGGATGGACTGAGGTTCAGCAGTGGGCCCATATTTCTCCTAGTCTTCCTTCTGCCATGTATGTACATAGAGAAGTTCTTCTTGTCTTTGACACTCCTTGCCAGATTCAATTCTAGCTGTGCTTTGGCTTTCCTAACTGCATCCCTGCATGCTCGACAGAATCATTTAGGTTGAAAAAGACCTCTAAGATCAAGTTCACCTGCAAACCTAATACTGCCAATTTCACCACTAAACCGTGTCCCTCAGAACCACATCTACACATCTTTTAAATGCTTTCAGGGATGGGACTCAACCAACTCCCTGGGCAGCCTGTGCCGATGCTTGACAACCCTTTATGTGAAGACATTTTTCCTAATATTTGATCTAAACCTCCCCTGGCACAACGTGAGGCCATTTCCTCTCATCCTATCACTTGTTACTTGGGAGAAGAGACCAACATTCACTTCACTACAGCTTCCTTTCAGGTAGTTGTAGACAGTGATAAGGTCTCCCCTCAGCCTCCTTTTCTACAAGATAAACCACCCCAGTTCCCTCAGCCACTCCTCATAAGACTTGTGCTCCAGACCCTTCACCAGCTCCGTTGCCCTTCTCTGGACACACTCCAGCCCCTTAGTGTCCTTATACTCAGGGGCCCAAAACTGAACACAAGATTCGAGGAGGAGCCTCACCAGCACTGAGTACAGGGGGAAGTGGTGGAGTATCCTTCCCTGGAGGTGTTCAGGAAATGCATAGATGTGGCACTTCGTGACATGGTTTAGTAGACATGCTGGTGGTGGGCTGATGGTTGGAATGGATTATCTTAGAGGTCTTTTCCAACCTTAATGATTCTGTGATTGCTATGCCAAAGATGACCTCCAACCATCACATCACCCACAAATCTTTGTTCTTGAACAGCAGGTCCAGTGGGGCGCCTTCCCTAGTTGGTTCCCTCATCATCTGTGTTGGGAAGTTATCCTCCACACACTCCAGGAATCTCCTAGACTCTTTCCTCTCCTCTGTGTTGTATTTCCAGCAGACATCTGGCAAGTTGAAGCCCCTCACAAGAACAAGGGCTAGCAATTGTGAAACTTCTTCCAGTTGCTTGTAGAATATTTTGTCTGTCTCTTCATCCTGGTTTGGTGGTCCATAACAGACTCCCACCATATCTGTCTTGCTGGCCTTCCTCCTGATTCTTACCCATAAATGCTCAACCCTATTGTCATCATCATCAAGCTCTAGACAGTCAAACCCCTCTCTAACATACAGAACCACCCCACTGCCTCTCCTTCCCTGCCCGTCCCTTCTGAAGGGTTTATAGCCATCCATTGCATCACTCCAGTCATGCAAGTCATCCCACCGTGTTTCTGTGATGGCGACTGCATCATAGTTTACTTGCTGCACAAAGGCTTCCAGCTCCTCCTGTTTTTTGCCCATGCCATGCACATTGGTGTAGGGGCCCTTCAGCCACGCTGTTGATCCTGAAATGTTTTTGGGGGGAGAACCCCATGGGCAGGGGTACCTCCCATTGGACCAGGCTGCTGAAGGCTCCATCCAACCTGGCCTTGAACACCACCAGGGTTGGGGCATCCACAACTTCCCTGGGCAACCTGGGCCAGTGCCTCATCACCCTCATTGTGAAGAATTTCCTCCTTTTCTTAGTCTAAGTCTTCCCCTGTGGAGAGTTTTTGTAGAGACGTGGCTTGAGGAGAAGGGACGTGAGAAAATACAGCTGGTGAAATAATAGCAGCCTCGTACAAGGCCACAGTCTCCTTGAGCAAGAAGTTAGGCGATAGCAGGAGATAAAAACAGGACCTAGAAAAACCACAAACATCCTAGGAATGTAGCAATAGAGGCAGGGCTGACACTCTGTATCGGACCAATGATGAGCTTTACTTTTGCAATATGTATGAGTCTTATTACTGCTATTATAAAAGCATGCCTATCGTATCAATAAATTGAGACTTGTTGATCATCATCGGATGTGCTTGTCTCCCGTCGACTCCGTCAAATGGTGACCCCGACCGACCGGACACCACGGATGACTTCGTCAAATGGTGATCCCCGACATGCCGGAACAAAATGCAGGCATTGAACCACGGACGAGCGACGACAGGGTAAAAGGTTCGGGTCCCGAAGCAGCCGGGACGGCAATAAGGGCGAATAAAAGTAAGGTGACCGTATAGACGAGCCTAAGGACACGCTGTGCTCTGGGTGACCGTATAGATGGGCCCGACTGATACGTGCTGCCGAGACCTTGAGGGGCTGCAACAGCGCTGATAAATTAGGTATGGAAAGGCAAGCAACATATAATTTATTTACCGCTTTCCTGGAAAAGCGGCAGGTTAAGGGAATAGATTTGCAGAAGGAGTTAACGAGTCTTTTAATATATGGGCATGCTAAAGGCATATTCATAAATCCGCATACTGTACATGAGCTGACAGAGTGGCGAAAGTTCGGAGATGTGTTGTGGGAGGCTACATTACAGGATGATAAAACGGCAAAAATGTTGGGAAAGCTATGGAGGGTGGTACATAACGAGCTTTTACAGCATCAGGCAGAAAAGAAAGCAGCTGAGCAAGCATCTGCTGCTCACACAAAAAATAGAAACTATGAAAGAGAGTGGTCCCAAACTACTCCTTTGCCCCCTACGGTCACGCAGGTGGCTTTACCCCCCCCGCCGCCACCGCCTTCTGGCTCTGGCTCAGAGGCAGCTTCTGAGCCATCCGCACCCCCCGAAGAGCAGGGGCCGTCCGCACCCCCCAAAGAGCAGGGGCCGCGGCTGCCCTTGCAAAAGATGGCTTGGAAAGGGGAGATGACTGTGCGGTTAATGCAGCAGCACAGCTAGCATGCCCGGTGATCTTCCAGGCTCAGGCAGGTGGAGGACTGATGGCAACAATTACTGCCCTTGATTGGAAATTGCTGTCACAGTTGCGATCTACAGTCAGCCAGTTCGGGGTGACAAGTGAGCCAGTAAAGCAGATGTTAGACTACATATGGGGCACTCAAGTGCTTCTGCCCGCTGATTGTAGAGGAATAGCAAAGCTAATATTTACACAGCATCAACAGCTTTTATTTAATGCACATTGGCAAGCGATTGTTAACGAATGCGTGGCAGTACAGAGGCAGCCAGCAGATCCTCTTCATGGAGTGACACCTGATGAGCTTATGGGGCTGGGAGTGTTTCTCCGCACGGAAGCTCAGGCTATGGTGGGACCAGACAAGTGCCGAGAGGCTATGAGATTGGTCAGATTGGCTATAGATAAGGTAAAAGAACCTGGAGGAGTACCTGTATATATGGGAATCAAGCAGGGTCGGGAAGAACCGTTTGGTGCATTTATAGATAAGGCTGCTGCCGCAATAGAAAAAGCAGGGGTACCCGAATACATGCGAGGGGCACTGCTAAAACAGTGCGCTCTTCAAAATTGCAATCAGGCTACACGGAGCGTGATTAACACCTTGGGTGCAAATTGGACCATAGAGGAGGCATTAGAAAGGATGGCTCAAATGCCGTTAGGATCACAAGCATTTTTAGTAGATGCTATTAAGCAGCTGGGGCTGGGATTACAGGAACAGGCAAAGGCTTCACAAAATCAGGTGTTAGCTGCTCTCGCACCCCTTCAAGCATTAGCTGCAGCTGATTCGGCTCCATCGGGAACCCGTACGCGATGCTACAGATGCGGAGGCATGGGTCACATGCGCCGAGAATGCCAGGCTACAGGGATATGGTGCCGAAAGTGCCATTCGGATACTCACACTACGGGCGCTTGTCGGCGGAGATCGGGAAACTCCGGCAGGAGCGCGAATCGCAGTGGCCGCGCTCAGACACAACTCGCCGCTGCAGCTCAACCGACCTTCCCTGCCCCCAACCTGCCACCACAGGGAGCCTCGGGCTGGACTTGGCAGCAGCAGTAGAAATCACGCTAATGACATCGCACCCACAAAAGATCCCAACAGGAATTAAAGGACCTATTGTTATACAAGGTCGAGCGGTGGGTGCACTGCTATTAGGACAATCGTCTGCCTCTATGATTGGATTATTTGTGTTACCTGGTGTTATTGATGCGGACTTTACTGGAGAAATTATGATCATGGTGCATACTCCTTTTCCACCCGTTCAAATTAATAAGGGACAGAGAATTGCTCAATTGGTACCGTTGGAGCAAATGACAAAAGGGATAAAGCCTATAAGGGAACAAGAGAGGGGAGAAAAAGGTTTCGGATCCACTGGCGGCCTGACCTTGCTGACTTTAAATCTTAATGAAAGGCCTAAGAAAACCGTGGAGGTGGAATATCAAGGACAAAAGAGGTCATTTCCAGGCCTTTTGGACACTGGGGCTGATTCCAGCATTATTAGCCCTAATTGCTGGCCTCCACATTGGCCTTTACAACCGGCTGCCACCACAGTGACCGGGGTTGGGGGTTTAACCCTGGCCAGTCGTTCCCCTCCTATCAAGGTGAACATCGATGGAAAACAATTAACAGCTACTTTCTCGGTAGTCCAATTGCCACCTACCGTGCAGTGCCTTATAGGGCGGGACGTTCTGGCCCAATTGGGAGTGATGCTAACCAATGAGCACCCTTTGGGGTAGTGGCCGTTGCCTGGACTTTCCCGATACCCATTACCTGGAAAACCAGCTCTCCGGTGTGGGTTAAGCAATGGCCTTTAAAAAGGGAGAGTCTCCTGCGTGCTCATGATCTAGTGAAGGAGCAATACGAACAGGGGCATCTGCGACTATCCACAAGCCCCTGGAACACTCCAATTTTTGTGATCAGAAAGAAATCAGGAAAGTTTCGTTTGTTACATGATTTGCGTACTGTCAATGCCCAAATGGAACCCATGGGGGCTTTACAACCAGGATTACCTAATCCCGCAATGATTCCTAAGGATTGGCCACTACTAATTATTGATCTTAAAGACTGCTTTTTTACTATTGCCCTTCATCCACAAGACATGATGCGATTTGCATTTACATTGCCTGCACTTAACAGGGAGGGGCCGGACCAAAGATTTGAATGGACGGTACTCCCACAGGGAATGCGCAATAGTCCTACTTTATGCCAAATTTATGTTGACTCTGCATTACAGCCCCTGAGAAAGAGATGGCCAAATGTAGTGATTTATCACTATATGAATGATATATTGTTTGCCCAACTGGAACCTTTTACTGAACAGCAAATTCAGGAGATACGGACTGCCTTGGCACAATTTTCCCTTGTTATAGCCCCTGAGAAAATTCAAACAACAGCTCCGTGGAAATATTTGGGATGGACAATGTCAGAACAAATAGTTAAACCCCAGAAGCTACAACTGCAAACAAAACTCACAACTCTGAATGAGGCTCAGAAGTTACTGGGCGATCTTCAATGGTTAAAACCGATTGTTGGAATACCGAACGAACTGCTGGAAGAATTATGCCCACTTCTCAAAGGCACGGACCCAGCAAGTCCGATCCATGTTACTCCGGAACAACAGCACACTCTTCAGAAAATAATGGACTGCGTTACACAGGGGCAAGTCCATCGTCGAGATCCAGAATTATCCATAGACCTGACGATCTGGAACGGTCCCAAATACCTCCTTGGGGCACTGACTCAATTGCAAAAGAAAACGGGGGAGATAAGGGTATTGGAGTGGATTTCCCCCGCGTTACCACAAACCAAAACTCTGGTTCAAAAGGTCGAAATGCTAGTGGACTAAATAAAGAAAGGCAAGGAGAGAATGCTACAAGTAGCTGGAACCGAGCCAGCAGTAATCAGGATGCCAATTAAAAAGGATACCTTGGACTGGTACTTGTGTAATAGCGAGGAGCTGCAGGAGGCACTTTTAGGTGCGAGCTGCCCCATTGAAACAGAAAAGCTCCGGCAGGCGCCAGCTCAATGGATTGGGGAATGGGATTGGATCACTCGGCCAAAACGAGAAAATTCCCCTATCGCAGATGCTCTTACGGCATTCACGGATGCTGGCAGAAAATCCAGAACTGCTGCAATAACATGGCAAGAAAAGGGACTATGGAAACATCAGATTTTACAAGCAGAAGCTGCAGACAGTCTACAGACTATGGAGCTTTTAGCAGTAGTATGGGCAATATCACAGCTAAGAGGACCACTGAACATCGTAACAGACTCTTTGTATGTTGCTGGGGTCGTAGCTAGAATCGAAGACACCTCTATAAAAGAGGTGCAAAACCGGAGGCTGTATGAGTTGTTGGTTCAGTTAAAAAAGGCTACAAGGTTAAGGGAGCACGCTTATGCTGTGATTCGTATTAGAAGCCATAAATGGGAAGTTGGCTTGGGTGAGGGTAATGCTAGAGCAGACAGACTAGTGTCTGTGGCTCAGGGCACTCCACTGCCAGGCCAGCTGCTAGCCAGAGAAGCTCACTCTATATTTCACCAAAATGCAAAGGGCTTGCACCGAGAGTTCAAAATCACAATGGCAGAGGCGAAGGCCATAGTTAGGGCCTGCCCGATTTGCAGCCATCACAATGGAGGTGGTGGTCTAGGCCTAGGGGTAAACCCATGGGGACTACAATCAAATGAGCTATGGCAAATGGCTGTTACGCATGTCCCTAACTTTGGTAGATTGAAGTATGTGCATGTATCTATTGACACCTATAGTAAGTTCATTTGGGCAACAGCACAGGCAGGAGAAAAGGCTATCCACGTGGAAAGGCACCTATATAGCTGTTTTGCAGTAATGGGGACGCCAAAAAGGATTAAAACGGATAATGGGCCTGCTTACATTAGCAAGAGAATAGAAGGGTTCTTAAAGAGTTGGGGAATTGAGCATATCACAGGCATTCTAAACTCCCCAACAGGGCAAGCTATCATGGAAAGGGCTAACGGCACTCTGAAAAGGTACTTGGCAAAACATGAAAAGATTGCTGACCCCCAGGCAAGGCTATTGAGGAGCTTATTTGTGATCAATCACTTGTGCATATTTGGGGATGCAGAGTACCCTCCAGCAGAATTACATCATCGGCCAAATGAAACTACCGAGCAGAAAAAGGACGTGTGGGTGAAATACAGAGACCCTAAGACAGGGTTGTGGAAAGGCCCTGCTAAGGTTATGTTTTGGGGAAGGGGATATCTTTGTGTCTCTACCCCTACAGGACCGGTATGGGTGCCTGCATGGTGGACTAAACCTGTTCTCGATGCAGCAACTGCCAAGCAATCTGACGGAGGAAGACAAGAGGAGAATAGAGGAGAAGCTGCCACTGATCCTACGACCGCTGCTGTCACAGTTGAAAGGATACTCGAAAGCCATCGACAGGGTTTTGAAGCACTGCCAGACCTTTGAAGGACTGATTACAACTATTGGACGGTTATCGGAAGTATTACATACGGGGCCAGTGGGTCAAAATTGTCTTGATTGTAATAATGCGTGTTGTGCTGCTTGGGTAGCTTTGTATTGCAGGGGTTGCGATAAGATCTTTTGGATAGAACAGTCCCTAGTATGTGACTTATGGTGTAACAGGTGTGCATTTGACCATAACTTTACCAGCTGGCAGAGAGAGCTGCAAGAGCAAACAAGGCTAGCAACAACCACGGCCTTAGCATTTTTTGAAGCACCTGAACAGAAAATATTGGCTTACTACCATTGGGAATTGGAGAATATTGTTAAAAGGGTTATAGTTCAAGGTAGATCTCATATTATCTCTGCGAGGTGTAGGAAATTGGTACCCATAACACAGCATTCCGTGGTAGGGCCCATAAGAGGAGATCCTGACAGGGAATTGGATCGGTGCTTGAGCAGGCTACAGGAGTTAAAACTGCAGCAGCTAGGAACAGTAAGGACTAAAAGGAATAGGGGGAGAAAGGATAGAAGAGAAAAATGAAGCCTGTTTCTGCTGTATTGCTTAGTGCTGTAATAGCCAGTGTAGCAGGAGTTATACGCTTTACACGCTTTAATCAGCCAAGAGATAACATCTGGGTAACATTGGCAAACCAAACTAATCAATCGTCGCTTTGCCTTAGCTTAGGAGGGGTTACTAATCCTTTCCGAACTTGCCTGATAGGTTTGCCTGTTTGGTCCCCAGGGGAATTTTGTGGTTTTGTGAACGAAAGCAGCCTGTGCAAAAACTTATCGAGCGCTGAGGGCTGTAGCCAGGTGTCTCCCGAGTGGGGAGGTAACCCTCAGATTGAGGGTGGCTGCCAACAATGTAAGATCATACTGTCCTTGAACATCACCCTGCACTCTCCCCCAGAAGAATTAGATCTCTTTGGAAGTGCAAATGCCAGTTTATGCAATGTCAAACAGGGGGGTTGATTCGGTTTTGAGCCACTGAACTTAAATGACTTTAACAAGAATCGCAAATATTAGGCCAGCCTAGACTCATCCCTGGAGTCAGGAACAGTGAATAGCCAGCTTTACTCCCGATGCAACGGTGCCAACATTACGGCCCCGAAGAAATTGCCCCTCGAGATATTTTTAATTTGTGGAGACAGAGCTTGGAATGGTATACCGGCAAAGCCACAGGGAGGACCTTGCTATTTGAGGGAATTTATCATTGTTCCATCCTAATGTATCCTTATTAGTGCAATGGAGTCAGAGAAAAACGCAGTGTGCACGAGCTAGACTGCGGTCAGATAGGGAAACCCACGTTTTGGAGTCAGACGAACCTTCTTGCTCAGAAAGAAAATGGGGGAAATGTGGAGAGTTTTTGTAGAGACGTGGCTTGAGGAGAAGGGACGTGAGAAAATACAGCTGGTGAAATAATAGCAGCCTCGTACAAGGCCACAGTCTCCTTGAGCAAGAAGTTAGGCGATAGCAGGAGATAAAAACAGGACCTAGAAAAACCACAAACATCCTAGGAATGTAGCAATAGAGGCAGGGCTGACACTCTGTATCGGACCAATGATGAGCCTTACTTTTGTAATATGTATGAGCCTTATTACTGCTATTATAAAAGCATGCCTATCGTATCAATAAACCGAGACTTGTTGATCATCATTGGATGTGCTTGTCTCCCGTCGACTCCGTCATTCCCCCATCCAACTTAAAGCCATTGCCCTTTGTCCCATCACTACATGCGTTTGTAGTCCCTCCCCAGCTTTCTTGTAGGCCCCCTTCAGGTACTGGAAGGCTGCTCTAAGGTCTTCTCCTCGGAGCCTTCTCTTCTCCAGGCTGAACAACCCCATATCCCTCAGCCTGTCCTCATATGGGATGTGCTCCAGCCTTTGGATCATCTTTGTGGCCTCCTCTGGACCCGTTCCAACAGCTCCATACCCTTCTTACGTTGAGGATTCCAGAACTGGACACAATACTCAAGGTGAGGTCTCACAGGAGAGGAATAGAGGGGCAGAATCATCTCCCTCAATCTGCTGGCCACGCTTATTTTGATGCAGCCCACATGGTTGGCCTTCTGGGCTGTGAGGGCACATTGGTGGCTCATGTCAAGCTTCTCATTCACCAGCACCTCCAAGTCCTTCTCTGCAGGGCAGCTCTCAATCACATCGTGCCCCGGCCTGTATTGAAACCATGGATTGTCTCAACCCAGGTGCAGGACCTTGCACTTGGCTATGTTGAACCTCATGAGATTCTCACAGGCCCACTTCTCCAGCCTGTCCAGGTGCCTCTGGATGACATCCCGTCCTTCCGATGTGGCAACTGCTTGGTGTCATCTGCAAACTTGCTGAAGGTGCACTCAGTCTCGCTGTATATATCATCAATGAAGATAATAGACAACACTGGTCCCAGTACGGACCCCTGAGGGACACCACTTGTCATGGATCTTCGTCTGGACATTGAGACATTGACCACTACTCTCTGAATGCAACCATCCAACCAATTCCTTATCCATCGAGCAATCCACCCATCAAGTCCATATCTCTCCAATTTAGAGAGAAGTATTTTGTGTGGGACCATGTCGAAGGCTTTACAGAAGTTCAGATAGATCACAACCATTGCTTTTCCCATGTTCACTGATGTGGTCACTTCATCATAGAAAGCCACTTGCTTGGTCAAGGAGGACTTGCCCTTGGTGACTCCATGCTGGCTGCCTCTAATCACCTCCTCATCTTCCATGTGCTTCAGCATAGCTTCTGGGAGGTTCTATTCCATGATCTTCCCAGGCACAGAGGTGAGGCTGTCAGGTTGGTAGTTCCCAGGGTCATCTTTTCTACCCTTTTTAAAAATGGGCACAATGCTGCCCTTCTTCCAGTCACCAGGGACTTCTCCTGATTGCCATGACTTTTCAAATATCATGGAGAGTGGCTTGGCCACCACATCGGTCAATTCCCTCAGGATGAATGCATAACTTCAGATCCCATAGACTTGGGGGACACCTGGGGCAAAGAGATTATGAGATGGTAGAATTCTCAGTTCGAGATGATGCGAGGAGGGAGGGTAGCGGAATGATCTCCTTAGACTTCCAGGAGGCAGACTTTGGACCATTCAGATGTCTGGTTGATAAAGTCCCATGGGAGACAGTCCTTAAGGGCAAGGGAGCCCAAGAGGGCTGGGTACTCTTCAAGAAGGAAATCCTGTCAGTGCAAGAGCAAGCTGTCCCCATGTGCTGGAAAATGAGCCAGCGGGGAAGAAAAACAGCTTGGTTGAGCAGAGAGATCTGGGGGGACATAAAAAATGAGTCTATGAGCTTTGAAAGAAGGGGCAGGCATCTCGGGTGGACTATAGGGATGAGGTGAGGTCATGCAGAGGGAAAATCAGGAGGGCTAAAGCCCAACTAGAACTCAGACTGGCCAACTCTGTGAAAGATAATAAAAATCTTTCTACAAATATATCAACAGTAGAAGGAGGACCAGGGAGAATATCCAGCCTTTAGTGGATGCAAAGGGAACAAGTGTGACAAAGGATGAGGACAAGGCTGAGGTACTTAATGCCTTCTTTGCCTCAGTCTTTCATAGTAAGGAAAACAGTTCCCTGTGTGTACATCCTCATGAGCTAGAGGAGCAGAACAAAGCTCTCATGATCCAAGAGGAGGTGGTTAGTGTTTTGCGGAATCAAACTCTATAACCCAAAATGAGTTATAAAGCAGGTATGTTTATTTCCAGCGCTGGGGTGCAAGGGGGTTCTCCTCCTAGCTTGCACACCGTATGTAGCGCCTACTACATATTCATAACCTTTGCCACTTCGTATTATAATTAGTTCTGGAAAGTTCGCTCCAGTCTTGTGCCTGCATGGTGCCTCCTGGTGGTCGTGGGCCAGGGTCTTAGGGATGAAGTAGGAAGTCTTCCTCGGGATGAATATATTTCTTTTTGAACTTTGCCAGACTCAGTCTCCTCTGGCTGTTTTCAAACTCCTGAACCAAATGCAGCAGCTTTCTGCATTCCAGTGCCTACTTATCAGTAAACTGCTGCTAGCTGGCTCCTTTGTTATAAACTTCCAAGCTCTTCAAGGTGAAAAATGCCAAGCTCTAATGAACACTCCCAACCCCCCTTTGTCTGTTTTCGCTCATCAGTTAGAGGCTTGCACAGCCACTTAGACACTCACAAGTCTATGAGGCCGGATGGGATCCACCTGAGGGAGCTGGTGGATGTGCTTGCCAAACCCCTTTCTATCATAGAATCATTAGACTGGAAAAGACCTCTTGGATCATCGAGCCCAACCATTCCTATCTGCCACCAAACCATGTCCCTGGGCACCTCATTTACCCATCTCTTAAACACCTCCAGGGAAGGTGACTCAACCACATCCCTGGGCAGCCTGTGCCAGCTCCCGATGATCCTTTCCATGAAAAATTTTTTCCTGATATCCAGTCTGAACCTCCCCTGGTGCAGCCTGATGCCATTCCCCCTTGTCATGTCCCCTGTCACTTGGGAGAAGAAGCCAGCATCCTCCTCTCTACAACCTCCTTTCAGGTAGTGGTAGAGAGCAATGAGTTCTCCCCTCAGCCTCCTCTTTTCAAGGCTAAACAACCCCAGCTCTCTCAGCTGCTCCTCATAAGATTTGTACTCAAGCCCCTTCAACAGCTTCGTTGCTCTTCTCTGGACACACTCCAGAGCCTCAACATTCTTCTTAGAGTGAGGGGCCCAGATCTGAACACAGTACTCAAGGTGCAGTCTCAACAGTGCAGAATACAGGAGCAGAATCACCTCCCTGGACCTGCTGGTCACGCTGTTTCTGATACAAGCCAAGATGCCATTGGCCTTCTTGGCCACCTGGGCACACTGCTGGCTCATGTTCAGTTGGCTGTCAACCATTACCCCCAGGTCCTTCTCCTCCAGGCAGCTTCCTAGCCAGACTTCTAGTCTGTAGCACTGCATAGGGTTGTTGTGCTCCAAGTGCAGGACCCGGCATTTGGCCTTGTTAAACCTCATGCCATTGTTCTCAGCCCAGCAGTCCAGCCTGTTCAGATCCCTTTGCAGAGCCTCCCTACCCTCCAGCAGATCCATGCTGCCACCCAGCTTAGTGTCATCTGCAAACTTGCTAAGGATGCACTTAATGCCTTCATCCAGCTCAGTGATAAAGATATTGAACAGGGCTGGACCCAGTACTGAGCCCTGAGGAACCCCGCTTGTAACTGTCCTCCAGCTGGAGTTAACTCCATTGACCACCCCTCTCTGGGCCCGGCCATCCAACCAGTTTTCAACCCAGGAGAGTGTGTGCCTGTCCAGGCCAGAGGCAGACAGTTTCCTAAGCAAAATGCTGTGAGAAACTGTGTCAAAGGCTTTACTGAAGTACAAGAAGACTACATCCACAGCCTTTCCCTCATCCAGTAGTTGAGTCACTTTGTCATAGAAGCGATCAGGTTAGATTGGCAAGACCTGCCTTTCATGAACCCATGTTGACTGAGCCTGATCACCCCCCAGTTCTCTTGCATGTGCTTCATGATAGCACTCAAGATCACCTGTTCCATGACTTTCCCCATCACTGAGGTCAGACTGAAAGGCCTGTAGTTTCCTGTATCCTCTCTCCAGCCCTTCTTGAAGACAGGTGTAACATCAGCCATCCTCCAGTCCACTGGAACTTCCCCAGTCAGCCAGGCCTGCTGGTGGATGAAGAGGCTGGACCACTGGGCTGAGGCGAATGGCATGAGGTTTAACAAGGCCAGATGCCAGGTCCTGCACTTGTATTTAAAAGACAGGTAGATGATGTGCTCAGGGACATGGTTTAGTGTCAGATAGGAATGGTTGGACTCGATGATCCAAGAGGTCTTTTCCAACCTAGTGATTCTGTGATTTATGTATGTTCAGGTTCCTCAGGTGGTCATGAGCCTGATCTTCCCCTACAGTGGGAGAAGCTTTATCCCCGTGGTCATCTTCTTGTTGTCCATTGACCTAGGAGGGCTGAGGAGATTGGTTGTTGGTGAAGACTGAGGCAAAACATTTGTTGAGTCCCTCAGCCTTCTCCTCGTCTGTTGATATGAGGTCTCCATTTTCATCCATCAGTGGGGGATGCTCTCTTTAACCTTCCTTTTCTGGCTGACAGACCTGTAGAAACCCTTCTTGTTAGTCTTTGCTTCCCTTGCCAAGTTCAGCTCCAGCTGTGCATTGGACTGACCAAAGTGAGGCCCATCTACGTCAAGAAATGTAACACCCATGTGCAAGAAGGACTGGAAGGAGGATCTGGGGAGCTACAAGCCTGTCAGCCTGACCTCAGTGCCAGTAAAGGTTATAGAGCATATCATCCTTGTCGCTGTTGAGTCACGACACGGTGATGTGGAAGCAAGTTTCTTTATTGATGTTACAGGGCTGGCCGGCCGGTGCTTGATCTTACGCGCGCTTCTTATACCCTTGATTAACACACGCGTCTCCGCATGATTGGATTAGCTTATACACAAACAATCTGTGAATGGATAGTGCTACTTTCATGCATGGTCCTATATTGTCTGCCCACTTCCCGTCCCATGATCTCCTTCCGGGTGCATTAATCAGGGGTCCTCAGCCCGCTGTGGACCCCACAATTCCCCCCTTTTGTATTTGTGCTGAAGAAAATTGCCCGTTAAAGATTGCCTGTGTCGGCTGCTGCGGGGCCCTTCGCAGCAGACACACAATGCAGGGCAACATCAACAGCACAACTACAAACATACCCATTCTTGAAAACAGGGAAGCAAAGCAGCATCAATATTTGACCACGCTGAGCAATATTGTAGGTGCATCTGAAAAGTATACAAACAGTGACTTATACTCCGTCTCTACTGATCCTAACAGCTCTAATCTGTGATTCCAGTACATGACTTATGCTCCACTTCTACTGATCCTAACAGCTCTAGTCTGTGGTTCCGATATACGACTTATACTCCAGTTGTTATGGCAGTTCTTTGATGTTAGCAAGGGCTATCCATCACACTCATCTCCAGCTGTTTGATTCTCCACATGTGGCCTCCGTGGCTTATCCACAGCAGGGCGAACACAACGAGCAGGGTACCACCGAGGTCCTTCATCTGTGGAAACACAAGCATACCCTCGACCCCAAGTTAATAGCTTGCATGGGAAGCGGGACTATTGTCAGTTTTAATAGGGTAGGCTGCGTTTTTGTACAGTTTCCCACAGGAGCTTCATAACTCCAAACAACAGGTGGTTTGTCACTTGTCCAAGACTGCTCGTAATTCCACCACTTGTGGGGAGCCTTGTTGATGCTCAATTAAATGTTGCCAATTTTGTCCATCAAACCATGTAACAGTAGCTTTCCCTGTTTTCCCAGACCCATCTGTGAAAACTGTGGGTCCATCAGCAGGTGCTGTTCGGCTTAACAATTTTTGTGTGATAGAGATTTGAGTTCCCAGTTTACAAAGTGGATGGGAAGGAAAATGATACAATATCTGGCCTGTAAAATTAAGTAGTGCTGCTTAAAGTGCAGAACTATTGGCAAGACACCATTCAAAATATTGAACTTGTAAAGGAATAACAATACATTCCGGATCTCGTGCCAATAGTTCCACACATCGTGTTCGAATTTTTATAATGAGTTGAGCTAACAGCTCATATAATCCTGGAGCAGCCTTTTTTGTTCGAAATGGTAAGAAGATCCACTCCAGTATATGGAGGGGGTCTTCCCACCCCTGATCCCACTGCACGAGCGCAGCATAGGGCATTGAGCCTTCCACAAAGACCAATGCCTGCACAATTACAGTCAGGTCAATGCACCAGACGTGCTTTTCCTGAATGGCTTTGCTCTACAAGGGTCAGAACATTTCTGGCTTCCTTATTTAGAACCCTGGGTGCTGCAATATCTGTGTCCCCTTTTAACAGATCAACTAGGGGTTGTATTTGTGATGATGTAAGGCCCAGATAGGGTCTCAGCCAATTTATAATTCCAACTATTTTCTGAACATCATTTAAAGTCCTGATTTCAGTTACTATTTTAATTGCCTGAGGTTCTACTGTTTTGGCCAGTACTTTCATGCCCAAATACAACCACGGTTTAACACGTTGTACCTTGTCGGGGGCAATGATAACATTCCAACATTTGTTTAGTGTCCCTTTCCAATTCTCCTAATTGTTCTGACATTGCAGCAGCCAATAAGATGTCATCCATATAATGATAGCAATAGCATTCAGGATATTTTTTTTTTTTTTTTTTTTTTTGCGGAAAACCTTCCAATGATATCTTGCATGATTAGTCGAAGGAACTGCAAAAGTAAATTTTTCGACAATATTTCAAAAAACTGCACTGAACAGGCTGAAACATAATTTGTGCAATTTGGGCAAAGTCATATGGTGTGATTTCTTCCATAGTTAATAATAGAAGCAATTGCATTGTTGCAGGGGAGCTGGGACCATACTGTGTAACAGTTTTTTGAAGTTCCTGTACTACTTTCCAGGTGTATGGTCTGTGCTCATCCATAACTCCCCGTCCTGGATCCCCCCGGACCACCGGGAATGCCATAGCTGTCACAGGACTCGGGTCACGTTCCTTTAAGAGTGTAGTTATTGCCTCAGACAATGTCCACTGTCCTTCTAGCATAGCCCATTGTTTTACCTTTTGCCAAAATACACATGGATCATACGGTCTCACAGTAACCTGTGCCGAGGGTGGATCCCACGCCTGAGGGGTTTTAGGTTTACCGGAGGAACCCCTAAAGGGTGGCTCGGCGCTAGCCTTGGTCTTTCTGTTTTTTAAAGCAGCCGCCTCAGTGCCCCCCCCCCCCACCACCGCGGGATTGTCCCAATCATCTGGCTCATCTGGCAAAGGCGGGAGTAGCAGTGGATTGTCCGGTTCGGGTGTCCCTCACTCTTCAGGGGGCAGTGGAGGGGCGGACGGCGTTACGGGATTAACCTGCTGTTGGCTTTGTTTATATATCGGACAAACCGAGTCTGTTTCATCGTCTGACTCATCAACAAGAAAACGTTTTTGCGCTAACCGAGATGGTTTATTCTCTTGGTGCGTTACCGGATTTCTTGAATTTAGATGTTGAGACTCAGATAGAGATGCAGAGTCTGGGTCGGCAGTTAATATAGAAAATTCCTCTTGCTCCGTTAACAGATCCTCAGCAGATGGAGGCTCGTCTCGGGAGGCAAGGGGTGAAAGATCTTGCTCTGCCTGATCCCTCTGTTTTTTAAAGTCTTTCAAAGTATCAAACAAAAGGCACCATGTGGTTAACAAAGATACTGACTCTTTGTCTCCACGTGAAGCACTATCAAACAGCCTGTCCCCTATTTCTTTCCAATTCGAAACAGTAAATGATGTCATTATATCTGGCGTATAACCCTGTCTCTTACTCCATAAAAGCATCTTTTGTAACATGAATCCCTCTAGCTTTACCCCCTTCTTTTCTAGTATTTGCTTCCACATGCTTATAATCATTTCCTCCTCTTTTGTTAGTGAGGCTCCCATCTTTTTCCCCAGCAGCTCACCTGCACTCGGTGGCTTCTTAAAAGTCCCGGATCCGGAATTAAGCAGCTTCTCTCGCCGCTCCTCTTGGCTACTTTTGCCGAAAACTCTTTGAGCAGCTTCTCTCGCCGCTCCTCTTGGCTACTTTTGCCGAAAACTCTTTTAGCAGCTTCTCTCGCTGCTCCTCTTGGCTATTTTTGCCGAAAACTCTTTTATAGTGGCTGTGCCACCTCGGGGAACCCCTAAATTAAAACTCTCAGAAAATCGCTCGCTATATCACGTCGGGGTCACCAGATGTCGCTGTTGAGTCACGACACGGTGATGTGGAAGCAAGTTTCTTTATTGATGTTACA
Source organism: Cuculus canorus (assembly GCF_017976375.1). Taxonomy (NCBI): domain Eukaryota; kingdom Metazoa; phylum Chordata; class Aves; order Cuculiformes; family Cuculidae; genus Cuculus; species Cuculus canorus. Next base: position 1,139,081 of record NC_071440.1, read on the forward strand.
GGGCTGACCGGCCGGTGCTTGATCTTACGCGCGCTTCTTATACCCTTGATTAACACACGCGTCTCCGCATGATTGGATTAGCTTATACACAAACAATCTGTGAATGGATAGTGCTACTTTCATGCATGGTCCTATATTGTCTGCCCACTTCCCGTCCCATGATCTCCTTCCGGGTGCATTAATCACAGCCCGCTGTGGACCCCACACATCCTGAATGCCATCACACAGCATGTACAGGACAACCAGAGGATCTGGTCCAGTCCGCATGGATTTAGAAAAGGCAGGTCCTGCCTGACTAATCTGATCTTCTAGGACAAGGTGACCTGCTTAGTGAATGAGGGAAAGCTTGTGGATATTGTCTACCTAGACTTTAGTAAAGCCTTTGACACCATTTCCCACAGCATTGTCCTGGAGAAACTGGCTGCTCAAAGCTTGGACCAGCGCACTCTGCTAGATAAAAAACTGGCTGGATGGTCAAGCCCAGAGTGTTGTGATGAATGGAGTTCAATCCAGTTGGTGGCCAGTCACAAGTGCTGTTCCCCAGGGCTCAGTGTTGGGGCTGGTTCCATTTAACATCTTTATTAATGATCTGGATGAGGGGATTGAGTTCTTCTTCAGCAAATTTACAGATGACACCCAGCATCCTACCTTGTATCAAAAAAGGTGTGGCCAGCAGGAGCAGAGAAGTGATCGTACCCCTGTACTTGGCGCTGGTGAGGCCGCACCTTGAATCCTGTGTTTAGTTTTGGACCCCTCACTACAAGACAGACATTGAGGGACTGGAGTGTGTCCAGAGAAGGGCAATGAAGCTGGGGAAGGGTCTGGAGTACAAGTCTTATGAGCAGCGGCTGAGGGAACTGGGGTTGTTTAGTCTGGAAAAGAGGAGGCTGAGTGGAGACCTTGTCACTGTCTGCAACTACCTGAAGGCATTGGCACAGGCTGCCCAGGTAAGTGGTGGAGTCCTCAACCCTGGAGGTATCTAAAGGACATGGAGGTGTGCTTAGGGATATGGTTTAGTGGTAAACTTGGCTGTGTTAGGTTTAAGGTTGGACTTGATGATCTTAAGGGTCTTTTCCAACCTAAATGATTCTGTGATTCTGTGAAATAAGAAACTAACCTCTTATAAGAACTAATGAGAATATAACATATAAGAAACTTGGGAGCCCATGCAGCAAAGCTGAACATGTTCATCCTGGAGAAGAGAGAGAGATGTGTGATCTAAACATAGATCATCAGATTCTATCTTTAGCAACAGTGATATCAGTCTGAAGAAACCACACTAATATCAAAGCACCTGCCTTGGATTTACATATGAATTACAGATGTCAATTCAGTCTCTGGCATATTGCTGAATATTAATGTATTAAGTTTAAGTGGCAAGGCTTTGGTAGCAGGAACTGCGGCTCATAGAGAGGAGCCTATATAGGAGCAGGTTTTCTGGTAGGAACTGTGGCCCATGGGGGACCTATGCTGGAAGAATTTTTCCCTGAAGGGTTGTATCCTGTAGGAAGGACCCAATGCTGGAACAGGAGGAAAGTGTGAGGATTTAGGAGCAGCAGAGATGAAGTGTTATGAACTGGTTGCAACCCCTGTTCCCATCCCTTCTGAGCTGCACAGGGTGGTGAGGATGTAGAAGAGCTGGAAATGTAGGAGTGGAGTTGAGCCTAGGAAGAAGGGTGGAGGAAGGTGTTCTTTAGTTTTGGCTTTGTTTCTCACCGTCTGAATCCATTTTTAATTGGCAATAAATTAAATTCATTTTCCCCAAGTTGAGTCTGTTTTGCCAGTGATGTTAATTGATAAGTGAACTCCCTGTCTTTATCTCGACCCACGACCTCCCCAATCATATATTCTCACCCTGTCCTGTTGAGGGGAGGGAGTGAGAGAGCAACTGGGTGGGGTCTGGCAGCCAACTAAGTTCAACCCACCATAATTACTAAATGTAAATTTCTGATTCTTTAAAAAAAAGCTGCAAGGTAGCTCACGGAGCACAGAAATGTCATCAATGCCATGGCCATATGCCAGCCTAAGCACACGTTCATTGTTGTTATGGAAAATGTTCCCTGTCACAGCAGAGTATGGTGATAAGTGGTGCAGCAAGCAGCGAAAATGGACAGTAGCCACTAACAAGCTCTGAACTCTATTTATACAGGAAAGTAAGCCTTGTGACCAACACAGGAGCTTGCCAATTAACCACTGAACAGCTATAAATGCATTCTAATATGCTCTGATCAAGCCTGTCAGTATTTTAAGCCCTACACTGGGGACCAAGAAGGTCCTGGCCAACAGACAATCACCCACACAGCCACTCACTCCTCTCTCCCATAGGATGGAGAGAAAATAGAAAGAAGGTGAGAAGAGTCGTGGATGACAGTTTAATAGGGAGGCCATGCAAGCAAAGCAAAAAGAGGAATTAATTCACTACTTCCCATTGGCAAGCAGATGTTTAGCCACTTCCTGGAAAACAGGGCCTCAGCATGCATAAAAGTTGCTTAGGAAGACAAATGCCATAACCACGAGTGTTTCCCCTTCCTCCTCCTTCTCCTGAGCTTTTATTGTTGAGCATGATGTCCTATGGCATGGAATATCATCTCATTTTGGGTCAACTGTCCCAGTAGTGTCTCCTCCTAACCTCTTGCCCACTCCCAGTCTACTCCCTCGGTGGGTGTGGGGGTCAGGGCAGAGTGGGAAAGAAAGTAAGTCTTGATACTGTGCAAGCTCTGCTCAGCAATAACCAAAACGGTGTGCTATCCACACTCTTATCTACAAATGCAAAGTACAGTACCATATGGGCTGCTATGAATAAAGTTAACACCATCCCAGACAGACCCTTTATAATCCCTGACTGGACAAAGTTGAGTAGGAAACATATCATGATGTTGAAATTATCATTGGTCTTGTAGGCTAGGTTCTGCTCTATCGGTGACTTTATTAAGATGGAAAACACTTATACAAATTCTGACCATAATATTTTAACTCAATCTTAATTTACTTACATAGGAAGAATTTATAGGATGAGATCTAGATGGACTTCTTAGGCACATCAAGCTAAAGCTTTGTAACGTGCAAAAAAAAAAAAGTATTTTAAAGTAGGACGATAAACGTGTCTAGACTTCCTAAAGAGACAGAGTGAAACAGGTAATTTTGAAGGTCACCTCTCAGCCTTCCACCTGTGCTTGGTAAGGACTCATTTGAGGTAGCCAAGAGGAACTCCGATGTTATGTGGAGAACTGTCTATCAGCTCCTTGTTCAATGCGGAGTTTTCTGTGGATGCCTTTCTGTCAATCACACACACTTACAGCAAAGAAAAATTGCTGTTAAAAAGCTAGCATAATAATATGCATGTCAAGACAAAGCCTTTTGGCCTAAATTTTCTCAATATCATTTATAACCTGTATGAAACTATTACCACAGAGAACAAAATTCTAGTTCTGGACAGACTACACATGGGGGATGGGTGCAGATTTATAGAGCTCACAGAAGATTCAGTAGTTTGCTTGCTGTTTTGGAGACTTGGAGTAAAATAATCTGTATTTCTAGATTGTATCTTCCAGTTTTTATGGACTATGCCCCATGCAAAATAAATGCTATGAGAATGAAAACAACTGTTATATCTCAAGTATGAAAAATATTCTAATTAATCACTGCAAGAAATATTTGAAACAGAGAGAAAATAAAATAGCAATTAAAAGCACCACACAGTGCATTATTTTACTTAAAAGTATGCACTGAATATAGTTGTCTTTGAACCAAGTGATTGTGGCAGCCCCTGGGAAGGTACAAGCAAATTCTTACAGGTAATCTTAAGGAGGCAGATGTTTCCTCTTCTAAATTATGAAACTATATTTTATCTATGTGACATCATATCAATGAGTTGTAAACCAATTTTGCTAGGACATGCTCTGAAACAAGGAGATGTGGGCATGATTGCATTCTTTAAGATTAGCTTGAGAGATATCCTCCTTTCAGAAAGAAAATAAATTTTGTCTTCTAAGGTGATAATGGTATTGAATTATGTTCAATCAGTTTAGCACTACTAAAAACCGTTCTTTTTTAGAAAGAAGTTTAATGATATTGTATTTGATTAATTCCATATTTCCACAGGATGCTAAAAATTAAACAAATAGTTAATGTCCCATGTAGGAATTCCGCAGAACTAAAGATATTTAGTATCATGAAAGATAAAGCTCAAGCAGCCAAATTCTTCCTTCCTTTTGCATCTTAAAAATGCTGAAAGTAAAGAAAATGTTTTTATTGCATGAAATTGTCCATCTGTCAACATGGACCCAGTTGTGTTCCCATTGCAGTCAGTGGGAGTTTACTATTCCTTTTTGAGTGGGCTACATTAAACTCTATCAACAACTTTTGAATAGAAACCAAGGACCTGATTCTGAAACATTCCCTCTGGATAGCAGATCCACTGAAATCGGTGTTACAAAGCTGGATGAATCAACCTCAAATTTCCATTACATGAAAATGTACTTGGTGCAGTAGAAAAAAACCCTTGAAATTAATAATAGGATACAGTCCCTTTTTTTTAAGATTCAAGGAAAGCAGAAGTCCTTGAAATTGGAAGTTAGCTGTCCATATCAAAGCTTATATGTGCAATTAAAAATATATTTTATAATATCACTTTATCAAGATCCATATAGATATATAGTGGATCTCTCACTCATTATAAGTATAATAGTACTTCTTACCTATTACCTATGGCTACTATATTTGCATAAACAGATATCAATAAAAACCCTCAATGTATTACTAAAACAAAAGATTTTTGGAGGCAGTTTAGACATTAGCTTTTCATTTTCTTAAATAATTGTAAATTCATTATTATTTCATAAGCAAGAACATGCATTTAATTTAAATTTTAATTATATTGTTAAATGAAATCCTAATATCAGATGGCTGGAACAATTTTATAAAGAAAAAAATTCTCCTTTTATAGGTCTTGCTTTACACTGTGCTGTATTCTATATCGGTAAAACAGAGGCTATATTTGTAATGAGGCAATGTAGATGAAGTGAAATCAGTAAAAGTATAATGGAGGAGAGGATAAAATATAGCCATCAGTATAATGAGAAAAGAGTAGAGAATTTAAATGTTTAATGGTTGCACATTCAAGTTCATTTTTCTGTCATCTTTTTGAATGGGTAGACTGAAACTCTTGAAAGACCAGAATGAAATCTCTGCTTTGGACCAAAAGGTTTAATAGCATTCTTTAACAGACTGCCAGATATACCTTTCTAGCCTACAGCAGTTTACCTTTATTTTTTAAATAAAGAAGCATGGTAATAATTAGTGGGAATAATGGAAGAGAGGACAACATCCAGTCTCTGTGTTTTCAATGAGTGGGCTTTGTGCCCTGCTGCGCTGTTTGGATGCCAGCTTCCCTTGTCACAGCCATGATGGAAGCTTAGAGTGCAATAGAAGCACAACAACAATATGAATTACTGCATGGCCTTCTCCCCTGAAATTAATGTAGTCTAAAAATATCTTCCACTCTAAATTGCTTTACAATTAAGGCAGGCTTGCAAAAACACTCAATATATATAGTGTGATTCTTTATTGTTATAGCCTGATAAAACTAAATAATATCACCTCTTGAAAAAGAAATAATGTCAAATATTTGCTAATAATTGGACCATCTAAGGAAAAAAAAAAGGAAAAAATACACTGAAATAATGAAATTACTCATATGAGTAACCCTTTTGATATTAAGAGATTTACTCAAGTAAGGCTAGTTACTTGCATGCCAGAACTGGCAGAATCAAGCCCTTGTCAGTACAGATTTATTTTCAGTTAGAAAATAAATCATTGCAGAAATCTGCTATATCTTTCTGTTTACAAGAAGAAAATGTCTATTTGGAAACTGCAAAATGTGATACAGAAATGCTTTATTAAAAAAAGTGAAAATTAGCTAATTATGAATTACTTCCTTTGAATTATTTAAATCCATTCTTTGGTTGCGAAAAGAAAAACTGAAATGAATAATTTTATCATTTTGACTGTTTCTGTAAAACCTTAACACTGCCAGTTTCAGAGTATGGGGCTTAATCAGCACTATTGACAAGGATTTATATAAACTTTTTAATTCCAAATGCATTTATATACATATAAGCATGTATGTGTACATAAATTCTATTTATTACAGTCATTTTACACAAATAGAACCTTAAGTAGGTGAAGTAATAAAAAAAGCCAATCAAAAAACTCTTCATATATCCATATGTTCATAAACATTTTAAAATTGTCTCTTTAAAAAAAAAACCAGCCGAATTAAGAGGCCCACTGGAGAAGTGGGCCTCTGAAAACTTCATGAGGTTCAACAAAGCCAAGTGTAAGGTCCTGCACCTGGGTCGCAGCAATCCCTGTTTTCAGTACACGATGGGGGATGACGTGCTTGAGAGCTGCCCTGCAGAGAAGGACTTGGGGGTGCTGACCGATGAGAAGCATAGAAGATCATGGAAAGGGGTTTGGAAAGGACATCCACCAGCTCCTTTAATACTCGAGTGGATCCCATGGGTGGACTTTCCATCATCTTCCAGCGGTCCTGGCTGACTGGGGAAGTTCCAGTGGACTGGAGGCTGGTTAATGTTGTGCCCATCTACAAGAAGGGTTGCAGGGAGGATCCAGGAAGCTACAGGCCTGTCAGTCTGACCTCAGTGCTGGGGAAAGTCATGGAACAGGTGATCTTGAGTGCTATCATGAAGCACATGCAAGAGAACTGGGGGGTGATCAGGCTCAGTCAACATGGGTTCATGAAAGGCAGGTCTTGCCAAACTAACCTGATCGCCTTCTATGACAAAGTGACTCAGCTACTGGATGAGGGAAAGGCTGTGGATGGAGTCTTCCTGGACTTCAGTAAAGCCTTTGACACAGTTTCTCACAGCATTTTGCTTAGGAAACTAACTGCCTCGGGCCTGGACAGGCACACACTCTCCTGGGTTGAAAACTGGTTGGATGGCCGGGCCCAGAGAGGGGTGGTCAATGGAGTTAACTCCAGCTGGAGGCCAGTTGCAAGTGGGGTTCCTCAGGGCTCAGTACTGGGTCCAGCCCTGTTCAATATCTTTATCACTGAGCTGGATGAAGGCATTGAGTGCACCCTTAGCAAGTTTGCAGATGACACTAAGCTGGGTGGCAGCGTGGATCTGCTGGAGGGTAGGGAGGCTCTGCAAAGGGATCTGAACAGGCTGGACCGCTGGGCTGAGACCAATGGCATGAGGTTTAACAAGGCCAAATGCCGGGTCCTGCACTTGGGGCACAACAACCTTATGCAGTGCTACAGACTAGGAGAAGTCTGGCTAGAAAGCTGCCTAGAGAAGGACCTGGGAGGTGTTGGTTGACAGCCAACTGAACATGAGCCAGCAGTGTGCCCAGGTGGCCAAGAAGGCCAATGGCATCTTGGCTCGGATCAGAAACAGCGTGACCAGCAGGTCCAGGGAGGTTGTTCTCCCTCTGTACTCGGCACTGGTGAGACCACACCTTGAGTACTGTGTTCAGATCTGGGCCAGGGGAGATTCTTGCTGGACATCAGGAAAAAATTTTTCATGGAAAGGGTCATCGGGCACTGGAACAGGCTGCCCAGGGAGGTGGATGAGTCACCTTCCCTGGAGGTGTTTAAGAGACGGGTGGATGAGGTGCTGAGGGGCATTGTTTAGGGATTATTACGAATGGTTGGTCTCTATGATCCAGTGGGTCCATTCCAATCTAGTGATTCTATGATTCTATGAGCCGGTAATGTGCGCTTGCAGTCCTGGAGGCCAACCGTATCCTGGGCTGCATCAAAAGAAGCGTGGCCCGCAAGATAAGGGAGGTGATTCTGCCCCTCTATTCCTCTCTTGTGAGACCTCATCTGGAATACTGTGTCCAGTTTTGGAATCCTCAACGTAAGAAGGATATGGAGCTGTTGGAATGGGTCCAGAGGAGGGCTACAAAGATGATCAGAGGGATGGAGCACCTTCCCTCCGAGGACAGGCTGAGAGAGTTGGGCTTGTTCAGCCTGGAAAAGAGAAGGCTCAGAGGAGATCTTACAGTGACCTTCCAGTAACTGAAGGGGGCCTACAGGAAAGCTGGAGAGGGGCTATTCGTAAAGGCTTGTGGTGATAGGATGAGAGGGAATGCATATAAACTGGAGGGGGGCAGATTTAGGCTAGACATTTAGGAAGAATTTCTTCACCATGAGAGTGGTGAGACACTGGAACAGGTTGCCCAGGGAGGTTGTGGCTGCCCCATCCCTGGAGGTGTTCAAGGCCAGGTTGGATGGGGCCTTGGGCAGCCTGCTTTAGGTCCCTTCCAAACCTAACTATTCTATGATTCTATAATTATGGAAATTCAGACTGCTTTATTTGATTTTTTCCTGGTTATATCTTGATTCTTATTTGAAAAGACCAGAAGCAAGTAGGTATGCCAGCAATGTAAACCATATAGACAGGAAAAAAGTAGAATGCAAGGACTTGTAAATAAATCCATGGATATCAAGAAGCAGAAATGCTAAGATTGTGCATTTTAACAGTACACTTCTATACTTGTAAGCCATAAGGCAAGATATTGGAGAGATGCAGCATTGGCAACTCTCAGAGAAGGGAAGAGAGAGAGTGTTTTTGTGTGCCCATGTGCATGTGCATGCATGTGCATGTGAAAGAGAGCAAAGCTGGGAGGGAAGAGGAAGGGAGAGGTGCAAGGGGAAGAGGAAGAAAGGTGGGGACAGGCAAACACAATAAAGCATAACGACATTACTGCATGTCTAATAGCTTAAATATGCTATGTCTCTCTGTATCCTATTGTTGTCTATATTGCAAGTAGAGCAAAAGAAGTGGTTAATATTTCAACAATAGTTCATATTTGATTCAAGTACTTTTTACAAAAAAAAAAGAGGAAAAATATTTGTAGCTTTCAAGAAAAAGGAAAAAATAAATGTTTACTTATCAATATTTTCAAGATACAACAGTGTTTGCATAGCTCGTGATTAACATAGTAAGTGCCAAACATGAAATGGTAACATGAAATTATTTATATTTTAGTTAAGTAACGCACCTTATTATTGGCAAATTACTAGAACTAGTACTAGTAACAGTAACAGTAATAGCAATAGTTTCAACTTATCTTTTAATACTAGCATATTTAAAAATACTAAAATTAAAAAAATGCAAAATAAAGCCAAGCTCATAATTAGCAATGCCCTTTTCTTGACATTAATTGGCTTTATAGTTGTTATTTTATGGAAATACTGGGTTTTTTTTACAAATACCGCAGCTTTAACAAAGAATGACTGAATTGTCTTAACAAAGAAGGTGAAGATTGTGTGTTACTTACAACAGAATAACCACCTTCCAGTTCTCTTAAATCCACAATATACGTAGTGCAGGTCCTGAATGGCTTTTGTTTTCAATGTGTTTTGTAAGCTTTTAGGGTTTTTTTCCCCTATCAAATATGTCAAGTCAATTTACGGGGCACTATTACTGATATGTTTCCCTGGTTTGTGTTTTTCTGTGAAAGGCAGGCAGCTGAGACCAAGTCTTCAGATGGAGGGGGAGGAAGAGAACATATACATATATATTGTGCCAGTGTCTGTAAATTGGCATATGACAGCAGGCTAGGAGAAACCTCTAGTATCCATTTGCATGCTGAAGAATATCCAGGATTAAACCAAACTGATTTTTGTACAGGACATTTATTATTGATTTCACAGATTTCTTGAAGGAAAGTTTATTTTCCATTCACAGATGAAAAATCTTCTATGATAAATAAAGGCTGGCTTAGCCTTAACAGTAAATAAATCTCTTTCCTTTATTTCTTATGAATTTTTCTTATATGATTACTAAACAGATGTTGGCAATCAAATTATTATACTTTGCTCCTCAACAATTCAAAAGAAAACTATCACACTTACTATACAGCATTTGTAAAATGTGTCTAATTCCAGAAGTTTCCTTTCCATAAATAAAATAGACCATGTTTTCGAACAAATTTAAATAATCTTTTGAAAAATCTATAAATTAAATACATAAGAAAGATTTTTATACCTTTCTGTCTTTATGTAGACAGATGTATTTTTCTACCTACTGTATGCATCAAGTAGTATTTTTCAAGCAGTATGAAAACTATGAGCAACTGTTACATGTGAGTTTGCATGTAGTGAATTTATAACATAGCACTAGTTCATTTTCATCATCTAATAGATTCATAAAATATTTTGGTGATGCTTAGCATTCAAGCCTTGATAGGTGGCACTGATAAAAGCTCATAATATAATATAATATAATATAATATAATATAATATAATATAATATAATATTAAATAAACCAAGCCTTCTCTTTTAATGAGAGCTAGTACAATGCTTTGACTTGTCACTAATTTAAAGAAATATATTAAAATTTGTCAAGGTGCTGCTCTCCAGATAGCTCTTCCAATAGTTTTGACAGGATGTCAGTACCTTCTGTGAGCTGCTTAGTGTAACTTGCAGGATCAGGACCTTAGTAAGCATATCCACTTAAATATTACTTCAAAATCTCTAGTCTTTGCTGAACAGCTTTTAAAACTTAGCTTAGTCTGAAAACTGAAAACAGAGAACAAATACAGGCTCAGTTTAATGGCTGAGTCTTCAACAATTAGGATATATTATAATTTAAAAATGTACTGAAAATATATAAGGACAAATCCTTAGCTGTAAATTTTTCTAATGTATTTTGTTCAGATGGGTTGTGACAATTTACATGTGCCTGAGAGCTGTGTCCTAATGTTCGTTTTGGTCCAATGCCTGTAAGGCACTGAGCATCTCCAAGGGGACAGTTCTCAGTTCACTAGTGTAAAACCACAATAGGAGTTCGTCTTCAGCGGTGTTCAAGTTTGGACCCTTTATGAAGACAGAGCCCAACAGAATAAATGTTAGGCACTCCTATGACTTCTGAATACAAAATACATATTCAAAGTAAACAGATAAAATTCCTACATTTCTGCATTTGAATATCCATGTTTTCTGAAAAAACCCCCGAACATGTAAAGACATTTGTTTGGTCTTCACAGATGTTCTGATAGATTATAAATTTTATTATTTAAAATATAATACTTGGGAGCCATATTGTTTTGTTCAGTTGTTCAGTCTTACCAGTTTACACTGCTCTCAGGAGAGATCAAGGAATTATTAAAAATACAGTAGGAATAAAAAGGATAAGATATTTGTCATTCTTGTTTAAACTGATGTATGCTGCTGTCCTATAAATGTCACATCAGATAACCCTGAAAAATTACCACAAATCTCCATAATTATGCATATTCATGGTAGTGTTTTGCATAGTGCTAGCAGGAGACTGTATGAAGGGAGGAGGATGAGGAAAAACTAAATTTTAAAATTATTACCAGCATCTTAGAAATAGACTCAGCAAGTTTCAATTTGCTTGGTTTACAAAACCAAAACAGTCATAGCACTATCCTTGTGATGCTTACAGTTAATTAGTATTTTTGTGCTATATATTTAGCCATAAAAAGTGAATAAGGATAAATTGTTGAGAAATGTCAGTGTTAATTTGAAGGTTCTTTTTATTACCGACAGCTGTAAAGAAAACCACAAATGGGAAACCAGAGTACTTTTCAGAATTGCCTTTTTATTTGCATTTCCAGCATCAGACTAAAGCACAAATTTCTCATTTGTTCACATGTAATAGATGAGTGTGAATTAAGGTGCATTGCTGTTTCTGCACCAAATATCATGCCTAAGCAATATTCTAAACTATGAAACTTCAGCAAACTAAAAGACTGAGAGAGAAAAGCTGTCCTATGTCTAGCTATTTGTGCTGAAGCAGAGAGCAGAGTTAAGTTTGGGTAGTACAAATGCTTGGGTAAACAGCAATTATTCTTCCCACAAGATTCCAAATAGAAACAACAATACTAGTATTGTCCACCACTTCTCATTAAGGGGATTCAGGGATGGAGCTGAGTGCTCCGAGATGGATGGGAAACTGACAGGCAAACTGTGTTCTGAACGAATCTCTCATGATCCCACTAAAACAGATGCAGGCTTTTGGCCTCAGCAGTGCCAGCTGCACTGGAAGAAGCCAAGCCTGTCATACCACCTTCTTATCAAATCTTCAATGCAAAGGCAAAAGCATAGTTAGAGCTTAATGAAAAAACAAATACAAAGGAGAAGATTAGGCCTTGTTAACACTTGCATTCATTTGTCCCTATAAAAAACCTGCAATGAAGGGACTGCTTTAAATATTTTTTTATAAGGAGAGAATTATATTGATGGGGTATTGTTTCTAGAAATGTTTTTTATACATCTTGCTATAACCCAGTGAATTGTTTTATCAAAAATTCCATTTCTACCAATTCTGTTAATGACAACTGTCAGTCCATAAACATATACTTCATATATGTTGATATTAATTATTTTGTATCACTTCCATCTGAAGTGCTTACTTACATACTTTACTGCACACTTTTGGAAAATAATAATTAAAAATTAACTTTAAGCATTGTTATTTAAGTTAATCTGTTCTTCATGACGAACATTGACATTTGATGGTTCTAAATTACTCTAAGATCAAACTATGAGATCTTCTCTGTGAATAATACTTTCTTTCATGAGTAGTTCTATTGATTTCAGCAGTGCTTCTTGTGGGATAAAATGCTACTCTGTGTGAGCATGGGGCTCACAAGCTGGTCCTCTAATTCCTTTTTACCCTTGTGAATTTGAAGCAAGATGACCTTAATCAGAGTCCAAACTTAAAAAGCTTTTTCATATCAAATTTTTGTTGAAGCCAACAGGAATTTTGTGATTGGAGGGTTTGAAGAATTAAGGCCCTATTCTTTAAATCTGTAAACTACACTGCAGTGGAAGATTAGCCCGAACATGGCCATTAAAAGATGAAAATTCATTGAAAGTATCTCGTAGAACTATGTCCACTGTAAGAAATCAGGATTTGGCCCAACATTAACATGTTTAATGCTAAAACCTGGGGTAAGATTGTTTGTTTCAATGTGTATCACAGGAAAAAATATACATAAAATTATTTTTGTTAAATTTATGTCAGTAGATAATTTGGTGGCTTGAGATTATTTCAATCTTTACATTAATGAATCTGTGTATATGCATAATTATATTATAGAATCACAGAATTGTTTAGGTTGTAGAAGACCTTTAAGATCATCAAGTCCAATCATAAACATAACACTGCCAAGTCCACCACTAAACCATATCCCTAAGCACATCCAGACATCTTTTAAATGCACCCTTAGCAAGTTTACGGATGACACTAAGCTGGGTGGCAGCGTGGATCTGCTGGAGGGTAGGGAGGCTCTGCAAAGGGATCTGAACAGGCTGGACCACTGGGCTGAGACCAATGGCGTGAGGTTTAACAAGGCCAAATGCCGGGTCCTGCACTTGGGGCACAACAACCCTATGCAGTGCTACAGACTAGGAGAAGTCTGGCTAGAAAGCTGCCTAGAGGAGAAGGACCTGGGGGTGTTGGTTGACAGCCAACTGAACATGAGCCAGCAACGTGGCCAGGTGGCCAAGAAAGCCAATGGCATCTTGGCTTGGATCAGAAACGGCGTGACCAGCAGGTCCAGGGAGATTATTCTCCCTCTGTACTCGGCACTGGTGAGACCGCACCTTGAGTACTGTGTTCAGATCTGGGCCCCTCACCACAAGAAGGATGTTGAGGCTCTGGAGCGTGTCCAGAGAAGAGCAATGAAGCCGGTGAGGGGGCTGGAGAACAAGTCTTACAAGGAGCGACTGAGAGAGCTGGGGTTGTTTAGCCTGGAGAAGAGGAGGCTGAGGGGAGACCTCATTTTTCTCTACAACTACCTGAAAGGAGGTTGTGGAGAGGCGGGAGCTGGCTTCTTCTCCCAAGTGACAGGGGACAGGACAAGGGGGAGTGTCCTCAAGCTCCGCCAGGAGAGGTTCAGGCTGGACATCAGGAAAAAAAATTTCACGGAAAGGGTCATTGGGCACTGGCAGAGGCTGCCCAGGGAGGTGGTTGAGTCACCTTCCCTGGAGGTGTTTAAGAGACGGGTGGATGAGGTGCTGAAGGACATGGTTTAGGGAGTGTTAGGAATGGTTGGACTCGATGATCCAGTGGGTTCCTTCCAACCTAGTGATTCTATGATTCTATGAATCTATGATTCTATGATATGATAAATACCTCCAGGGATGGGGACTCCATCACTGCCCTGAGCAGCCTGTGCCAATGCCTAACAACACTTTCACTGAAGTACTAATATCTGACCTAAACCTCCCCTGGCACAACTTGTGGGTTGGAAACTAAAACAGCTTTAGGGAAAAATAATAACAATAACAATAATAATAATGAATAATACTATTAATAAGAAAACAATACAGTATCTACAAATGTACAGAATTGCCCCCCCCCCAATGACTTCATCACCACTGATGCTGCAGGGCAGGCACAGGGAAAGGTCCCAGGCTGGACTCAGTGGCAGGAGGGAACTGGGCTCAGGAACTGGATTCAGGAACACACAGATCCGGGATCAGGGGTAAAGAGACAGATGTGGTCCATATTGGACACCGGCCATCAAAGAAGAGAGAGCTTGACAATTGTGAACCCTCAGTTTTATCCTGAGTATGATGACGATCATAGAATCATAGAATCAAGGTTCATAGAGTAGGTTGGGTTGGAAAGTTCCTTAAGGATCATCCATTTGCAACCCCCTGCCATGGGCAAGGACATATCCCACTAGATCAGGGTGCCTAAGGCCCCATCCAACCTAGCCTTGAACACCTCCAGGGATGGGACATCCATAGTCTCCCTGGGCAACCTGTTCCAGTGCCTCACCACTCTCATAGTGAAGAAATTTTTCCTTATGTCTAATCTAAATCTGCCCCTCTTCAGTTTAAAGACATTGACCCTAGTCATATTGCTACAAGCCTTTGTAAACTGTCCCTCCTCAGCTTTCTTGTAGCCCCCTTCAGGTACTGGAAGGTCGCTATAAGACCTCCTCTGAGCCTTCTCTTCTCCAGGCTCAACAAGCCCAACTCTCTCAGCCTGTCCTCCTAGCAGAGGTGCTCCAGCCCTCTGATCATCTTTGTAGCCCTCCTCTGGATCCGTTCCAACAGTTCCATCTCCTCCTCATGTTGAGGATTCCAAAACTGGACACAGTACTCCAGATGATATCTCACAAGAAAGGAATAGAGGGGCAGGATCCCCTCCCTCACCCTGCTGGCCACGCTTCTTTTGATGCAGCCCAGGATACGGTTGGCCTCTTGTGCTGCAAGCACACATTGCCAGCTCATGTCAAGCTTCTCATCAATCAGCACCCCCAAGTTCTTCTCTGAAGGGCTGCTCTCAATCATATCATCCCCCATCCTGTATTGAAATCGGGGAGTGTCCCCACCCAGGTGTAGGACCTTACACTTGGCCTTGTGGAACCTCATGAGGGTCACACAGGCCCACTTCTCCAGCCTGTCCAGGTCCCTCTGGATGACATCCCATCCTTCCAGTATGGCAACTGCACCACTCAGCTTGGTGTCATCTGCAGACTTGCTGAGGGTGCACTCGCTCTTACTGTCTATATCATCAATGAAGATATTAAACAGCACTGGTCCCAGTACGGACCCCTGAGGGACACCACTTGTCATGTATCTCTGTCTGGACTTTGAGCCATTGACCTTTACTCTCTGAATGCGACCATCCAACCAATTCCTCATCCACCGAGCAGTCCACCCATCAAATCCTCGGTGGGGGACTGTGTCTAAGGCTTTACAGAAGTCCAGCTAGATCACATCCATTGCTTTTCCCGTGTCCACTGCTGTGGTTACCCTGTCATAGAAAGCCACTAGGTTGGGCATACAGGACTCGCCCCTGGTGAAGCCATGCTGGCTTCCACTAATCACCTCCGCACCCTCCAGAGTATGGGATGGCATACTCTGTTGGTCAGTTTGGGGTTACCTCTCCTATCCACACCTCCCTGCAGGTGTGACCTTCTTTCACCCCCTTCCCTTTCTGCTCCACCAGCTCAAGGATGGCCTTCGTTCCCACAGGGATAAGTGTGAGCAATGGCCTTTCTGCATACCAGTGCCCCATGTTATCACTTCTAGGGAGAAAAACTGCCTGAAAACATGCAGTGCACTTTCAGAAAATGAAGTTAATTAGATGAGACTTAGCTGAAGTTAGAAATGGATTACTTTAGCTCAAATCAGAACATTTACTTTATTCTCTGGCATTCATAAAATTTGTACCATTACTGTACATTGTAAGTGTCAATATAAATATTAAAAATCTTCAGATAATATATTTCTAGAATGAACATAATTTACATAAACCTTAATGATTCAAAATAAAAGATATCACACCAAGTGCCTAGAATTGCAAACAGGCAAGCACTCAAAGCACTGTTGACTTTTGTGGGACTACTTATATGACAGAAGTTACTTATATTCTTAAGTGTTCACATTATTGTATTCTAATAATGTTATGATTATTTTACAAAAGAAACTAGTGTCCTTTAAAAAGAATAAAGATCCTGCTAAAGTATCAGTGCAGGTAAAGCCACTCAATAGCTCACTAAATTATTTATATTAGAAGGAAAAGCACTTGTGATTTTCTTTTAATTGAGTGTTCTTGTTTTAGAGTTAGACTACTTATATAATTAGCTCTGTCTAAGCAGTAGTGTGTACTGATTCATTTCAGAGAGACTTCTAGAAAGTCACAATTTTTTTTATTTTGTCCACCCCTTGCTACAGAGATCAATAACCTGTAAATTGTCCCTTACCCCTGCATCACTGTACCTGCTAGAAAGCTTAGGTACGTTGATGAGGCATTGTCCATTCTCTATACTTAGCTCACTCTCTATGTGCTGCATCTGCAAAAAAGATGATACAAGACATTTTTGTTAGGGAGTTGAGAAGTCCTCTTACCCATATCTGGTATGCTACAAATAACCTTCTTTATTATTTTCTGGAACTTAGTAGATAAAGCTAATTGAAATATTTTCTTTCTCTTTAGCTAATAAAACAATTTACTGATTTTGCTTTATTCATTTCACTTTTGTGTTAACACTGAAAGTGCAATTATTTTTGGGTAAAACTATAAAACTAAGGGATTCCATTCAAGAATAAATATACTTAAGACGTAAAAGAAACCCAAAACAAATGCCATAGGGTACTCCAAAGAATTTTCTCTGAAATTTTCCACTAAGGGAGGGAACTGTAGCCCCATGCAGAGGGAAGGGGATGAGGTCTATGAAATCAGTAGATCCTTCAAACAGGTGAAAGAGAAAAAGTGCGGAAATAAATGCACTGGATATAGAGTTTTATACAACAATACAACTGACATAGAAGCCATGCTGTCAAAACTTTTACAAATGTGATAAACAGCGCACAACCCCTTTGGAAAACAACATAAGAGCTGAGGATGTAAGTTAATGCTGATAAAATGGAAATTCTTTGCAGAATTCTGTGGAAATCTTCAAGGAAAGTATGCTATGAAGGCTAATCTGAATCCCTAGCTTTACATTTTTCTTGTTATCATTTTATGGAGGCTGCTTACATGACTTTTAGGGGAATTCTTCTGGTTTCACTGGCTAACGTCCTACTTATACTCATTATGTTGTTTATATGAGGGAGAAAAGCACCAGGCTGGCTTGTTACTCCATGCACTTAGAAAAAGCAATGACTCTTTTTATTTTTATTTTTATTTCAATATGACTAAATATTTGTCATCTACATCTCAGTATGAAGCTATTGCACTAATTTGCTTATTTTACAACATTCTTGAATTCCTTTCCTTAAAGCACAGACTCTGATTGATCTGTTTATGACATACTTTTTAACAAATACTCATTTCTTTAACTACCACACTATTCATAGAATCATAGAATTGCTAGGTTGGAAGGGACCCACTGGATCATTGAGTCCAAACATTCCTAACAATCCCTAAACAATGCCCCTCAGCACCTCATCCACCCGTCTCTTAAACACCTCCAGGGAAGGTGACTCAACCACCTCCCTGGGCAGCCTCTGCCAGTGCCCAATGACCCTTTCCGTGAAAAAATTTTCCTGATGTCCAGCCTGAACCTCCCCTGGTGGAGCTTCAGGCCATTCCCCTTGTCCTGTCCCCTGTCACTTGGGAGAAGAAGCCAGCTCCCTCCTCTCCACAACCTCCTTTCAGGTAGTTGTAGAGAAAAATGAGGTCTCCCCTCAGCCTCCTCTTCTCCAGGCTAAACAACCCCAGCTCTCTCAGTCGCTCCTTGTAAGACTTGTTCTCCAGCCCCCTTACCAGCTTCGTTGCTCTTCTCTGGACATGCTCCAGAGCCTCAACATCCTTCTTGTGGTGAGGGGCCCAGAAGTGAACACAGTACTCAAGGTGCGGTCTCACCAGTGCTGAGTACAGAGGGAGAATAACCTCCCTGGACCTGCTGGTCACGCTGTTTCTGATCCAAGCCAAGATGCCATTGGCCTTCTTGGTCATCTGGGCAAACTGCTGGCTCATGTTCAGTCGGCTGTCAACCAACACCCCCAGGTCCTTCTCCTCTAGGCAGCTTTCTAGCCAGACTTCTCCTAGTCTGTAGCACTGCATAGGGTTGTTGTGCCCCAAGTGCAGGACCCGGCATTTGGCCTTGTTAAACCTCATGCCATTGGTCTCAGCCCAGCGGTCCAGCCTGTTCAGATCCCTTTGCAGAGCCTCCCTACCCTCCAGCAGATCCACGCTGCCACCCAGCTTAGTGTCATCTGCAAACTTGCTAAGGGTGCACTCAATGCCTTCATCCAGATCATTGATAAAGACATTGAACAGGGCTGGACCCGTTACTGAGCCCTGAGGAACCCCACTTGTAACTGTCCTCCAGCTGGAGTTAACTCCATTGACCACCTCTCTGTGGGCCCGGCCATCCAACCAGTTTTCAACCCAGGAGAGTGTGCGTCCGTCCAGGCCAGAGGCTGACAGTTTCTGAAGCAGAATGCTGTGAGAAACTGTGTCAAAGGCTTTACTGAAATACAAGAAGACTACATCCACAGCCTTTCCCTCATCCAGTAGCTGAGTCACTTTGTCATAGAAGGCGATCAGGTTAGTTTGGCAAGACCTGCCTTTTGTGAACCCGTTTTGACTGCTCTGATCACCCAATTCTCTTGCATGTGCTTCATGATAGCACTCAAGATCACCTGTTCCATGACTTTCCCTGGCACTGAGGTCAGACTGACAGGCCTGTAGTTCCCTGGATCCTCCCTGCAACCCTTCTTGTAGATGGGCACTACATCAGCCAGTCTCCAGTCCAACGGAATATCCCCAGTCAGCCAGGACCACTGGAAGATGATGGAAAGGGGTTTGGAAAGGACATCTGCCGGCTCCTTTAATACTCTTGGGTGGATCCCATGTCTTATGGGACAACTTCCCTTACTATTAAAGACTGAGGCAAAGAAGGCAGTAAATACCTCAGCCTTGTCCTCATCCCTTGTCACTGTTGTTCCTTCTGCATCCAATAGGGACTGAATATTCTCCCTAGTCCTCCTTTTCTTGTTAATGTATTTGTAGAAAGATTTTTTATTATCTTTCACAGACTTAGCCAGTTTGATTTCTAGTTGGGCCTTAGCCCTCCTGATTTTTTCCCTGAAAAAATCTCACTTCCTCCCTGTAGTCTACCCAAGACGCCTGTCCCTTCTTCCAAAGCTCATAGATATTCCTCTTCTTTTTGATATCTCTCAAGATCTCCCTACTCAACCAAGCTGGTTTTTTCCCCCGCCGGCTCCTTTTCTGGAACACAGGGATGGTTTGCTCCTGAGCTGCTAGGATTTTGTTTTTTAAGAGTGCCCAGCCCTCGTGGGTTCCCTTGCCCTGAAGGACTGTTTCCCACGGGACTTTGCTAAGCAGTCTTCTGAACAGTGCAGAGTCTGCCCTCTGGAAGTTTAATGTGATTGTTTGGCTAATCTGTTGGGGGAGGGGAACCCCAGAGTCAATGAAAGAGTCCTCCCCGAGGTGTGAATCATTGCTCATTTATTGTAACATCTGAGGGTCTATTTATACAGATAATCAGAGTGCACGTTTCCATGGAATCAGAATATTTACAACATATTCTAATTGTAAAGTCACATTGTTGAACTACGCACCCGGTTCCCATGCCTGGTTCTGACTTTATCAAGCCGGCCTCCTCATTCTCATGAGATAGCAAAGCTCTCAGAAAACATCACAACCTTGAAGCCTTATACTAAGGCTTTGTATCTAAGAACTGACTATAGGCCTTTGTGTCTAAACATTGATACTTTAGCACATTCCTTTCTACTGATTGTCATAGGCAGGGTTGTGCAAGCAGGCTTCTAGGATTACAGCATGTCCAGTTTGTTCCAATATATTTCCTACAATTCCCCCTTTTTCTTTTTGCACAACCCAAGCCTGACTAACTAGACGAGTTGCTATTCTTCTTAAAGACGGGAACAAACAACAACCAAAGAGCAACATTAAAATAAATGGTAAAAACGACATCATTAACGACTTCATCAAAGAGGATAGGCATCCTGTAATTCCCATGCTGTAAGCAGGTCCTGACCAATCGTGATCTTCTTCAAGTCTTAAAGTTATCCTTTAGCTCTCGGAGTTTTCTATGAATGCTCTCAGAGTGAACACTAAGATTAAAACAACACATTCCTTCTCCCCCTTTTTTTTTTTTTTTTTTTTTAATTCTATCCTCTGCAGCCTTTCACTTCAAAGGTCCCAGGTAAATCTACCCGTTTGCCGCCTTAGTGGACGTTCGAGATTGAAAGGTCTGAGAGGTGCATTTTTAAGATTAATCAAAACAAACAGAGGCTCAAACTCCTATAACCAAAACCCAAATCTTACAAATGTTTAAAGCACTTTAAACACACACACACACACACAGAACCACCTTTTTGAGAGCTTAATACGCCCGTACAATATTGTTTATGACCAGTCAATAAGAGTAGCACGATGGTATGAATTTAAACTATACACGGTAGCGAACACACAAAATCACTATTCTTCGGAAATATAGTCCTACAAGCTCCACACTCCATAGTTAAGGATAGTGGTTTTCTACAAAGCTCACATTTGTGGTTACGATTAGAAAAGATGGTAGGGTTTAATTCCCAACCCCCCCAGGTCCTTGTCTACAACGATGCTGGATACCCCTCGCTGGATATTGATCTTAACATCTGGAACTTGGGTATCATCTGCAAGTTCTTTCTTCAACTGTTTAATTGCTCACCATCGTTGCTGGCTGACCTCTCGCGGTGTTGGCTGATCGGAGCAGGTCGCGTCCATTTACTGGGCACCCATACAGGTCCGCAATCTGTGGAAACACAACTATATCCTCACCCAGTAAATAAAAGCAGGCTGGGTCCTTACCATAAACCTGTGGTAGGATTCTTATACCTGATTCGAACTTCAGAGATAGGTTGCATTTTTGTATTACTATTGTGTATGACAACAGGAGGCCGTTCTAACCCTGCAGACAAACTCAAGTAATTAAGGGTGAACAGCACCTTGCTCAATCTAGTCTGCACATCCCTGTCTCCAGGCATCTTTTGTTTAGCTGGATAATCCTTTAAAGTGCAATTTGCTCTCTCAACGACAGCTTGCCCTGTTGAAAGGTGTGGGTTTCCCGTGATGTGCTTTACTCCCCATAATTGTAGGAATTTCTGCACCCGTGTTCCGACATATGCAGGGGCATTGTCTGTCTTAATACAATGTGGGACTCCCATTACAGCGAAACAGACTGCAAGGTGTCAGATCACATGAAGTGCCTTTTCCCCAGTTTGCGCTGTAGCCCAAATCATTTTTGAATAAGTGTCTATGCTAACATGTACGTATCTTAACCGCCCAAATTCTGGTATATGGGTTACATCCATTTGCCAGACCTCACAGGCACTCAGCCCTTTTGGATTAACACCTAAGCCCAGACCTGTTCCATGTGCACTGCATTGAGAACAGGATCTTACAATCCCCTGAGCATCCGCCCAAGTGAGGTCAAACTGTCTTTTTAACGCTCTGTCAGACTGGTGAAAAATCTCATGGCTCTCTCTTGCCTTGGCAAAGGAGCTGACCGGGGCTGAGGTAGCGATACTGACTAATGAGTCAGCAACAGCGTTGCCTTCCCCCAGACCCACAGTAGTGCAGTGGCTCCTTATATGTATTACACAGCATGGTCGTGTTCGGAGTGCTATTGCCTTTTGGATTTGTAAAAACAGTTCACCAAGTCTCTGATTCGCTGGTAGCTTGAGAATAGCATCTTCTATTCTCTGTACTACTCCCACAGCATATTGGGAATCTGAAACTATATCCAGAGGAACATGCAGCCAAGTGGACAAGGCCCAGGCTATGGCTGCCAATTCAAGCGTTTGGAGAGAATCTGTCATATTCCCATGTGTTCTGTGGTCGTTCCATTGTCCATTCGTTTTCCACACACATACCGCCATCCTGCTTTTCTTTCCAGCGTCTGTAAAGACAGTCTGCCCTTTAACTGGTTGCTGTACTATTTTTTGTTTTTCCAACCATTGATATCGTCTGGTAAGCTGTATGCGCTGATCTGTGGGCACCGTGCTTGTTACTTTACCCTGGAATCCAATCAATGCTGTCTGCATGAATTCTGAGTTCCTTAATATCCACTCAAAGTCTGCTGTTCTTATGGGCAAACTTATCCACGCTGGTTCCTGACCACATATCTCCTTACAACGCTGCCTACCCTTTTCAATGAGGTGACTGACAACCTCAGTCCTTTGCCATACACTCTTAGGGGCTGTATAAGGCGAAAAAAACATTCAAGCAAGGTTAAAGAATTCAAGTCTTTTGAGGATGTTTTGGTCGCCTGGCATCATTTGGCACCCTTTGGGCAGGGGACTCTCACCCTTTTTCTTTTTGCCAGGCAGGCCATTGCAGTAGAATGGCAAAAGGGTGTTGTGCATTGCAAATAAACAGTCCTATAGGGACATCATGTAGCATTTGATTGGCAAAGGATTCCAGGATCTTGTCACTCAGAAATTCCAACGCAGCTTGGTGCAGCGGAAGCCACTCGATGGGTTGGCCTGGGTCTGTCCCACGGAGGAGGGGCATAAAGGGTGCAAGTTGTTCATTTGTTATTCCTGCAATATTGCGGATCTACTGTAAGTCTCCAACCAGTTTCTGAGCGTCGTTCAACGTCTTGACACTAGGTGTCAGTATCAGTTTCTGTGGCCTAACAGTCACACTGGCGATGGTCCAACCTAGATACTTCCAGGGTGCCCGACGTTGGACTTTTTCAGGTGCTATGATGAGGCCCTTAGAATTAAGATGAGATTCCAAGCATTTAATAAGCATATCTGTGATAGGTTCCTTCTGACAAAGCAAGATGTCATCCACATAATGATAGATGAGGGTATCGGGGAGCTGTTTACGAATAGGCTTAAGAGCTCGAGAAACAAAGAGTTGACACATGGTAGGAGAATTCTTCATCCCTTGAGGGAGGACAACCCATTCAAATCTTTCCGCCAGTTCGGCTTTGTTTATCGACGGCAAGGTGAAGGCAAAGCGAACGGTGTCTTCTGGTTGCAGTGGGATAGTAAAGAAACAGTCTTTCAAGTCGATTACCAATAAGTGCCAATCCTTTGGCAACATCGTTGGCAATGGCATACCTGGTTGCAAGGCTCCCATAGGCCACATCTGATCATTTACCTTGCGATGATCATGCAGGAGGCGCCACTTCCCGGACTTTTTAGGAATTACAAAGATAGGTGTACTCCAAGGACTGGTCAAAGGTTGCTGGCGGGGACAACTGCTGGATGATATTAAAGGACCCGCCACTTTTGTCATCACACGGGGACCCTTTGCGATGGCTTCCCTGTTTTTTTGCCAGCCTGCATAAATCACCAGCATGATTGCTTTTCTGACAATGGTCACACCACACAGTTGCAGTACATGTCTTTCGAGAATGCCATTTCCTCCCGCATTTATAGCAACTTCCTAAACTGACCCTCCTGTCTGTTTGTGTTGGCATTCCTCCAATCTTTTGTACTGCCGCGGCTAGAAGGGAGGTGGTGGGAGATATGGCAGCTGAAACAGCTTGTGCTATCATTTTTCCTAGCTGGGTACTTTGTGCTCTGCTTGCCACTTCTGTCATATCAACTACCTCAGAAGATTTAGGAAGAGCGGCTAAGGTCGCTTTTGTCTTTGGATTGGCATTCTCGAAAGCAAGCAATTTGAACATGCTTTGCTTTCCAGCTTCATCCATGCCCGTTTGATTTGCTAACGCTGCTGATAATTGGTCGACAAAATGAGTATACGGCTCTGTGAGTCCCTGCTTCACGTTAGTGAAGGTGGGCGATGGATCTTCCCCTGGTAATGCATAGTATGCTTGCCGAGCAGTGGCTGCAGCCAGATGATGTAAGGCTATTGGATAATTCAACTGTTGGGCCATGTTAGAATATGCCCCTTGCCCAGTAATCATCTCTGCGGTTATTCCTGCTAAAGGATCATTGGGAGCTCTTGGTCGTGCCGCCTCTAGGGCAGCCTGGCGAGACCACTCCCTTTCCCATAGAATTTGTTGTGACGGTGTGAGAAGCAGTCTGGCAATGTTACGACAATCTATGGGGGAATTAACATCAGCCGTATATATCCAATCTAATGCAGATCTCACTTCCTCAGATTTTATTCCTCCCCCCTTTATCACCTTCTTTATTTGCTGTAGAATTTTCCAGTCATGCTGCTCGAAATTAGGTTGTGGGTTATTTGCATTAAATACAATCGGCAAAGCAAGGGAGCCTGCTGGCTGCCAATCCCCATCTAAGAGAGCATCTCGAATAACTCCAGACCACCTGTTACTGGTCCTTGGCCGACATAAAGGCTCGGCATATTGTGGGGGATAAACTGAAGGTGCCGAGGGTGTCATTGGCACACAAGGCTTATCAATCATCTCTCTAATTGAGGAGGCAGGGACAGCGGACACTGGACCTTCTGGATTTTTTATACGATCTTCTAACGAATGAAGGGACTTTTCCATTCTTTCCTGAAGAGTTTGCATTGTTGATTCTACCTGTTTTTGTAACTCTTTAAGTTCAGTGGAGTTACCTGGCGTTTCCTCTACCACGCCATCTTCTTCCTCCTCTGACTCCTCGCTACTTTTTTCTGGTAACACAACAATCTCAGGAGGGGGAGGAAGAGACAGGTATAATTTAGCCCGGCAGCTTGGTCCACCCCGCACTTTATCAGTGCAGCCGCGACTGTGGACACTTCCGGTTCCTGTGTCATTGCACTTCCGGCCTCTGATGGGTGAACATCGGGCGCCTCCGATGCAATGGGGTCATCTAGGTCCTCAGACGCATTCCCCCTTTTTACAGCCGGATTAAAGAGCTCGCGGACGCTGGTACAAACTTTCCCAGTCATTCCTTTCATTGGGTAATTCTGGCCCACCCCAAAGAAAGCACTCACGCGACTCATCGTGGTAGGATGAGTTTCAGCCGGAGGATTGGGGGGGGCTATGGCATGCACAGCGGCAGCGGCAACTTTTGACTCCACCTTCAGCGCTTGTAAAGTATGAACGACAGTCCGCCAAGTTTCCCCACAGCCCCCAAAAGGCTCTTTGCCCTTTTTGGTGATCGTGCAGCCCCATAATTCATCCCCCACGGCGTGCCATGCAGCCCAGTCAAAAAGATGAGAAAGATTTGCAAGAAATCCTTTCTCCCTAGCCCTTTGAACGAGCTTCACTAACGCCTTTTCTGCTTCACCTCGCTTAGCGAGAATACCTAATAACAGTTTTTGTGCTGCAGCATATGCAGATTCCATGTCCCTAAGCAAGAAAAGCAGAGGGAAGGTAGCGACCCTTCCTACCTCAGTCCGCAGTCGCTGACTCGTGGCCGATATCTCTGCCGGCTCCCCACAGCCTTCGCTCCGAAACCTGAAGCTAACGGCTCAGACTTTCGCTATAGGTTCAGCTTTTTGCTAGGGGTTTCAGCTTTTCACTAGGGCTTCAGCTTTTCGCTAGGGGTTCAGCTTTTCGCTAGAGTTCAGCTTTTCGCTAGGGTTCAGCTTTTCTCTAAGGGTTCAGTTTTTCGCTAGGGTTCCTGCTTTTAACCCTTACCGCTTTTCGCTAGGGTTCGGCACCCTTACCACGTTTCACTAGGGTCCGGCGTTGAAGATTCACCCTTACTGCTTTTCGCTAGGGTTCGTCATCAAAGATTCACCCATTCCGCTTTTTGCTAGGTTCTACCTTTCGGGCGCCACTTGTTGGGGGAGGGGAGCCCCGGAGTCAATGAACGAGTCCTCCCCGAGGTGTGAATCATTGCTCCTTTATTGTAACCTCTGAGGGTCTATTTATACAGATAATCAGAGTGCATGTTTCCATGGAATCAGAATATTTACAACATATTCTAATCGGAAGGTCACATTGTTGAACTACGCACCCAATTCCCATGCCTGGTTCTGACTTTATCAAGCCGGCCTCCTCATTCTCATGAGATAGCAAAGCTCTCAGAAAACATCACAACCTTGTAGCCTTATACTAAGGCTTTGTATCTAAGAACTGACTATAGGCCTTTGTGTCTAAACATTGATACTTTAGCACATTCCTTTCTACTGATCGTCATAGGCAGGGTTGTGCAAGCAGGCTTCTAGGATTACAGCATGTCCAGTTTGTTCCAATATATTTCCTACACTAATCCCCTTCTTCATCTCACCTAGAACTGAAAACCCTATCATCTCATGATCACTTTGTCCCAGGCGTCCTCCAACCATCACATCCCCCACAAGGCCTTCTCTATTCACAAACAGCAGGTCCAGGAGGGCACCCTCCCTTGTCGGCTCACTCACCAGTTTTGTGAGGAAGTTGTCTTCCACACACTCCAGGAATCTCCTAGACTGCTTCTTTTCTGCTGTATTGTATTTCCAGCAGATATCAGGAAGTTTGAAGTCTCCCACGAGGACAAGAGGTAGCGATCTAGAGACCATCCCCAGCTGTTTATAGAAGAGCTCATCAGCTGCTGCTTCTTGGCTAGGTGGTATTGCAGCACTTCACATTAAAACAGCAAGTAAACCAGCTAGTGTTGTTTAGGATCATGAATGATCAGTATTTAGTGTACTTATTTCATCCTATAGATTGAAAATTTTTGTTCTTTTATATTTGAAATATGAAATATTATATAGTTTATCATAATCTGTTAAAATATTTTTCAAACACTAACAGCATTTTAAAACTAAAAATATTTAGAAAAGCATTAATCCCTTTTTCCAGAATGTATAACTGAGAATGAAGACACACACTGTTTGTTAACTAAATCAGTTTTTAATTTTTAATGCAAAAATTGTAGCCAGAAATAGACTTCTGAAACAGAAAAATGTTTTTTATTTTGGCTTTGATGCTTCACTGAAAGATACTATTTTCTTTCTGTCTACTGCTATTCTTGGGCCAAACAGAAGGTTGGATTTCTCTCTGTAACATTCAATAAAAATTTTCCAATTAGTTCCTAATTTATGGCAGAGCTGGTCTGAACAAGAACTTGATCATGACCAATAACTAATTTTAAGTTGTGTTCATATACACCAAAAGCTGTCTCGAGTTACTGTCTGCCATATGTAAAGGATTGGACCAAATTACGACAGTATCACCACAATGCATTAAAACCTGACTGCTTTTTCAGTTCATCCTAAATTATAAGCTTATAAACATTCTCTTTGACTGGTCAGTGGGCTTGGCACAACTAGGTGGGTGCTTGAAAAACAAAAATGTCTGGTTTATGTCACCAAGATTTATTTCTGATACCAATTTATCAATAAACGAATATTAAATGCAAACAAAAGAGCCTTGCTATTTATATATAATCCACTCACTACATTAAAAGTAATTTGCCATCTTATGTCAACATAACTACATGAGACTGTGATGAGGAACAGGGAGAATTAATTCTGCCTTCCTCAACACAGATATTTGTCTCCATATTCCTCCTAGAAATTAGTGTAACATGAGTGACTGAAACATAACTTCCATAGAGGATAAATATTTCCAATATTAGCTCTCCATTGCAGGATTTAAGTATACAAGATGAAATTTGCAAATAAACCCAGTTTCTTTCCTCTTACCCACCCCTAGTGAACAGATCTTCCACAGCAACACAGGCTTCCTTCATGGCATTCTCTAAGTGCAACATGCAAATAAAGAAAAACATTGCTTCATAACATAGCAGCTTGTGCCTTTTTTGGCTGCATATTCTTATATGTTTACGTTTTATCAGTGGTGACTGACTTCGTTTTACTTTGTGTTTTGTTTTGTAAATGCCAGC
Source organism: Cuculus canorus (assembly GCF_017976375.1). Taxonomy (NCBI): domain Eukaryota; kingdom Metazoa; phylum Chordata; class Aves; order Cuculiformes; family Cuculidae; genus Cuculus; species Cuculus canorus. The sequence continues at coordinate 1,167,286 of NC_071440.1, forward strand.
AACAGTCTGATTAGAATGCTGAACATGTTGTTAGCAACATCGTTAATAAGTCAATATTCCCTGATGCTTATTGGCAGGATCTAGCAATGTGGTGAAATTGTCAGTTAAATGCTTGGAGTCTGAATAGAGGAAATGACAGGCAATGCCACAGATCCAGATGAAGTGCATGTCTCCACTGCAGGTGAAATCACTGAAATGGTGAAACCAGTTTAGGTTCAAGGTCATGGCTGACATTCAGCTGCCATGGCTCCATTGTCTATATGTCTACCCTACATTGACACATTCAAGGGTACTTTATAGCAACCACAAAGACCTAGTCAATTGATACCATTACATTTTATGCACACACAAGCTGCATGCTTGTTCAGTACACTTGTTACAGTCTAAATTTTATTCATTAGTTGAGCCACTGAAATTGCTACTTGCCCAACACTACTCCTAACAACATAGACTTACTTGTTTAGTCCAAACATTTCGGTATGTCATTTTAAAGTTTTGCACAGCATTCTCTAATTCAGTACATTCAATACTTTCATCCAGGTCATTGATAAAGATGGCTGTTTGTGGCCAACGAAAGATTACCTGAAGAATCCTGCCATTTACTGTGACAATTTAAATATAGTCAGTTACAAAGAAAAAAATATGCACAAAACATGTAAGCAAGGAAAAAAAATAGAGATATTTGTTTGCTCTCAGCGTGCCACAGTAATCCAATTGCTCAGGAATAGTCTAGTGAAAAAGGGGAAAACATAAGCTTGGGTTAGGGAAGACAGTAATTAGCTCCATTGTTAGGGGTCTGTTGAGCTTCTTTGACTCTAAAGGAAAACCACACTAGAGAGTTTGTTGAATGCCAAAATTTGTGTGGAATACAACCTAAGTTATGGTGCTTATCTAATATGTGGTTGTAAACTATACTGATATAGAAAATAGCAAATGTGAATCTTTATTAACTGCCCCAGGTCCTTCTTCTCCAGGCAGCTTTCTAGCCACTCTTCCCCTAGTCTGTTGCACTGCACAGGGTTGTTGTGCCCCAAGTGCAGGACCCGGCAACTTGCAAAGGGTACATTCAATGCCTTCATCCAGGTCATTGATAAAGGTATTGAACAGGACTAGACCCAGTGCTGAGCTCTGGGGGACACCACTTGTGACTGGCCTCCAGCTGGAGTTAACTCCATTTGCCACAACACTTTGGGCCCGGCCATCCAACCAGTTTTCCGCCCAGGAGAGTGTGCCCCTGTCCGAGCCAGTGGCAGCCAGAATTTTATTACACCAGAATAACTGAATAGGTTTAACTGCAACTTTTCTCCATTTTACCTGTTTTCCTTAAATTAATGCATCTTGATGCATAGATAAAGCCAAGGATTTCCTGCAGCTTGCAAGAAAGTCTGTATGAATATATGCATTGTCTGAGTTTCTGTTGCTCTAGAATGTTTTAGTCAGGTTTTGCAACTCAGTCTTGCCAGACATTTGAGTTTAACCTCAACACTGCGTGTTTCTACATAGTTTCTGGTTTTCTGTGTTACAGTGCAACCCAGAACCTTAAAAAGTCCAAGTAGTAATAGCATCCTTTTGTGAGGGCATTAATAGACTGTCAAAGCAATGTTTCATATCCACCCCCAAACACACTTGGGCCAGGCAACAGAAAAAAAATCAATTGCATCACAAGGAACGTTAATTTTGAGTCCCATGGAGATGGAAGTATCAACTACATTGTGTACCTGACCCTGCTTGTAGGAGATGATTTTGATCTGGGCTTGGACCCAGATAAATCTGCTATGACTACTCTTTCTGTTATGTTTGTTGGGAGAAATAAGAAAAGAGAAAGCAGTGCTAAATTACTGCAAAATAAAAGAACAACAGCAGCAGCCTGTTCCTGAAGCACTGCACCCCATGGAAAGGACCCACACTAGTGCAGTTTGTGAAAAATTGCAGCCTGTGGGAAGGACCCACACTGGAGCAATTCATGGAGGACTATCCCTCTCTTGTGAGACCTCATCTGGAGTACTGTGTCCAGTTCTGGAATCCTCAACATAAGAAGGAAACAGAGCTGTTGGAACAGGTCCAGAGGAGCCTATAAAGATGATCAGAGGGCTGGAGCACCTCCCATATGAGGACAGGCTGAGAGAGTTGAGCTTATTCATCCTGGAGAAGAGAAGGCTCAGAGGAGATCTTATAGCGACCTTCCAGTACCTGAAAGGGGCCTACAGGAAAGCTGGGGAGGGGACTGTTCACAAAGGCTTGTAGTGATAGGACAAGGGGCAATGGGTATGAACTGGAGAGGGGCATATTTAGACTAGACATAAGGAAGAATTTCTTCACCATGAGAGTGGTGAGACACTGGAACAGGTTGCCCAGGGAAGTTGTGGCTGCCCCATCCCTGGAGGTGTTCAAGGGTAGGTTGGATGGGGCCTTGGGCAGCCTGATCTAGCGGGATGTGTCTCTGTCCATAGTAGGATGGTCTTTAAGGTCCCTTCCAACCCAAACTATTCTGTGGTTCTATGATTCTATGACTGTCTCCCAAGGGAGAGATTCCACACTGGAGCAGGGGAAGAGCAAGTGGAAGAAGGAACAGCAGAGACAATATGTAATAAACTGACCACAATCTCCATTCCCTGTCCCCCTGAGCCACTCAAGGGGAGGAGGTAGAGAAAATCGGGAGTGAAGTTGAGCTTGGGAAGAAGGGAGGGATAGGGGGAAGGCTTTTTAAGATTTGGGTTTATTTCTCATTACCCTACTCTGACTTTTGAGTGGCAATAAATTAAATTAATCTCCTTGAGTAGTGTCTGTTTTGCCTGTGTGATGGTAATTGGTGAGTGATCTCACTGTCCTTATCTTGACCCACAAGCCCTTTGTCGTATTTTTCTCCCTCTGTCCAGCTGAGGAAGGGGAGTGATAGAGCAGCTTGGTGGGCTCACGGCATCCAGCCAAGGTTAGCCCACTACACATATTTAAAAATTTTTGAAGTCTTTTAAATTCCTATTTCTAGACCTCTCAGTAAGTTCACTTGATTAAAAAGTTCCTCTTTTGTTCTTGATCTATTTTCATCTGGAGAGTCTGGTGATGAGCATAGACTAAGGCTCTGTGGAGCACAATCCTGTAGCGATAAAAGATTTAAAAATAGCACAGCACTACATAGTTGCAAATATTTTTTTTTTTAGCATTCAAAACCATACAGTATATAACCTAAACATTTTCACTGTTGTAATATAAATGACTTTGAGAGGTCTGAATGTATTTGTCTACCATATTTTTTGGAAAACGCAGTGCTCAAACCTGTGTGATGGAAATAGTTGACTGCAAAGTTCTGAAAGAAGGAATAAATAAGAATCAAATCTTGGCCAGCTTGCAGTTAGAAGGAATGTGATTGCAACAGGAGTTTAGCTTGTTTACTAGTTGAAACAAGCAACAAATCAAGTCCTGCAGCAGGAACAAAGGACAGACCTGAGCTCACCAAGAGGACACAATGAAGAAGGAGATGAGATAAAGACAATCAGAGGCTTCTGAAGACACAAAGAAACTGTGATTTGCATACAAGAGTGGGCATGCCAGTAAGTTCCCAGAAAAACAATGGACATGTAACTGCTTAACCAGTATTTCCTGGAATCTATATGAATATGCATGTTTAACCAGTATAAAAGTCATGTAACCAGTCTCAATAGTCGGACACATTAGGTGGATTATCCCATGTGTGTCCTGGTGCTGTTTATTAAAAAGTTTAATAATCAAATTGGCATTGACTATTGAGCTTGGCTTTTTCACAGTATCAATTTTGGCACCCCAGATGGAACAACCTCTGCTCAGCTGCACAACCTGGTGAGTACAAGGACCCCCTTGGATATCCCCAGGATCTTTTCTCAGAGGGGCTTCTTCCCCCGACCAGATCGCTGCGGGAGCAGGCAAAGACCCTCTCCTAAAAAGATATTCTTTAAATTCTTGTTCTTGGAGCAATAATGGGAAAGACTTTATAAGTCGTGAGGAGACATCCCACGCGGAACACTGTACGACTGGTTGCAGTCCCCTTTGTGTATTCTTGTGGTAGTTATGTACAATTGTACTTGGATTCTTGTGGAAGCCTAGGTTTTGGTGACAGGGGTTAAAGTTCCCATTGTCTTGGTTTGGTACGGGGGTTCTGAGTCCCCACTGATAATTAGTCTAAGAATTGTGCGCTGTTTTGGTCTTGTACTTGGAAAGTATAATAAGGAATTGAATATTGATAAAAACTGATTTTAATATTGGTATACTTCATAAATCTCTGTGTGTGTGTGTGCGTATGCCTGAGATGTAGCTACAGAGTGAGTGTAGAGTTTTGATCCGTGGTCCTGTTAGGGGTGTGGCTGGAGATGAATGAAGCGAGTGTAAGTTTTGTCTTAGAATTTTTATGAATTTGTTTTTCACAGACAGCGTGTGAAGAACAGAAACTGGTAAATTATGTCAAGATATTTGGCTAATTCTGACAAAAGACCGTGTCCACCACAAATAATTTTAATCTCGAGCAAGAAGGAAAAAAAAACAACACACCAAACCAAAAACCTGCAGCACTAGGTTTGAATGCTCCCTCTCTTCTCCTCCCTTGAATATGAAGCTTTGGTTTTTTTAACCCTGTTACCTCTGTAGGGGCATGCCAAGTTATGAGCAGTTTTACTTAGATAAAAATAATGAGCACCCCAGTGATTATTGGGGAATTCTCAAACAGTCTTTATTAAAATATGAGAGGGATGATCCTTAAAAATTTTTATAGATCGCCAACTATCAATTTATTCAAAATATGTTGTGTGGTTATTTCTGCAGGCACATTCCAGTGAAAAACAGTATACTACATAACAAATTTTCTTCCACTTTGTTATGTATTGTACAGACAGAAATATACTACCAAAACCACAGCATTATTTATGTAGTATATGTGTGAATGTTTTTCTAGCATTGGCATTTGTATTTCTAGATAAATCACCAGGCCACATTAGTAAAAAACAAAAGCCTAAAATTAGTCTGTTTTGAAGATGCAGTAAACCCAGAAATTCTTATTAGTTTTAATAGGAGTTGCAATTACTAACATTTTGGAAAATCATGTTATTTAACTGTATAATTTTCAAAAGTCTCTGAACAGATTGATAAGGGAGGTAATATATTTTATTAAATCAACTGACATACTGAAAAATTATTGCCTTGACCAGAGCCTTAGAACTGGCGAAAGGGAAACAGATAAATATACGGACAGGTTCTAAATATGCCTTTGGAGTTGTTCATGCTCATGGAGTGATTTGGAAAGGAATGAGAGTTATCAATGGCACAAGGAAATGGTCCAGAGACAATGCCCTTTGAGATGAAAATATTGTAAAGGAATAGAAAGCCCAATTAATAACTTTTTAAGACATGGAAGTATTAGTGGAATGCAAATCTGAATATAATACCCCATACTACTAGTGAAAAAGTTTGATGAAACTTACTGAGTAATACAGGACCTGAGAGAAATAAATAAGACTGTCAAGGATTTGCATCCTGCAGTGGCTAATCACTATATGTTACTAAATTAAAAATAACCAGATATGATTTACAGTGTTACATGTAGAAGATGCATTTTTCTGTCTGCCGTAAGCCAAAGAAAGTCAAAAGATATTTGCATTTGAAGGGGAGAGTTCTACCTCTGGTACTCAGCTTACTTGGACAGTGTTACCCCAAGGTTTTAAGAATAGCCCAACAATTTTTGGAAATCAATTAGCATGAGAAATTGAAGCATGGGATTCCCCCTCTAGAGATGAAATCCTTCTACAGTATATGGATGATTTGTTAATAGTAACTGGAACGAGACCTGACTGTAAGTTTGTTTAGTTTTTTTTTTTGATTAAATGGATATCGAGCCTCTCAACAGAAAGATGCAAGAACGAGTGACAACCTTGGGATATGGACTGTCCAGGGAACAATGAGAACTGGGAACTGAATGAAAGGAAGCCATCTGTCAGACTCCACTCCCACAGATGGTAAAAGAACTCAGAATCTTCTTGGGAATGACAGGTTGGTGCTGCTTATGTATTTACAGTTATGGAGTGATGGTGAAGCCATGAACTTTTAAAACCAACTCTCCCCAACTGACATGGTCTAAGGAGGTTAAAAATGCATTTGAGATGCTTAAAAAGGAACTTTGGTCCAGAAGATGCCTCATCTAGATTTTTGTAATAGCAAGCCATCCTGGTCAAGTCAGATGATATAGAAATTGAAGTAACTAACATTGTGAACCCAGCTTCTTTTCTCAGTGGAACAACAACCAAAACGCCGACACATGACTGTCTTGAAACAATAGAAGCTGGGTATTCCAGCAGAGCAGGTTTGAAGGAAGAACCTCTGGAGGATGCATAAGATTCCTGGTTTTCAGATGGAAGTAGCTTTGTCTGACATGGTACCCATAAAGCTGGTTTTGCAGTAACTACTAGGGACAAGGTAATTGAATCCCAACTGTTGCCTGCTGGGACTTTGGCTCAAAATTATTGCCTTGACCAGAGCCTTAGAATTGGTGAAAGGGAAACAGATAAATATACAGACAGATTCTAAATATGCCTTTGGAGTTGTTCATGCTCACGGAGTGATTTGGAAAGGAACAAGGGTTATTGACGGCACAAGGAAAACAGATTAAACATGCTGAAGAAATGCTTCACCTGTTGGAGGCAGTACAATTATCAACCAAAGTCGCCATCATGCACTGTCGAGGACACCTAAGAGGTAACACTGACCAGGAAACAGATAATAGATTGGCTGATTATGAGGCTAAACGGGCGGCATAAAGAATGCAAGAAGGGCAAATTTTAGTTCTAACTCCAGATAATAGAGATGAAAACTTGGAAAATAAGGAAGACATTAGATACTCCAAGTCTGATTGGGGATTAATACAAGAACTTGGAGGATGGGTCCCTTCCCAGAAGTGGGCACAATTAAAAGACAGCAGAACTATTGTACCTGCCAGCTTGGTTTGAGAACTTGTCAAGAGGGAACATAATAAAACCCACTGGGGACCAGACCCCTTATATAAATTCTTAAGTCAGAAATGGGTAGGGAAGAATTTATATACCACTGTTCGGCAAGTGACTCAACAGTGTGAAATATGTTTAAAGAATAATCCTAATACAGGAAATCGGATACAATTCATAATAATTAGGAAAGGAAATGTGTCCTGAGAGTGATGACAAATTTATTTTTCTGAACTCCCAAGAAAAGGGGGGTACAGATACTTGTTAGTATTCAGATACCTTTTCTGGATGGCCAGAGGCCTTTCCTTGAAGGACAAATAAGGCAGGGGAAGTGACAAAGGTTTTATTGAATGAAATACCTCGATTCGGGGTACCCATGATTATCTTGTCAGATAGAGGCACTCATTCTTGTGCACAAGTAGTACAACAGGTTAATAGAGCATTAGGGATTGATTGGGAGTTGCATACTCCACACCGACCACAGACTAGTGGCCAGGTGGAGAAAATGAATCATCTGATTGTTTCTGATAAAGCAACAATTAGCTAACATTTGTCAAGAAGCCAATTTGTATTGGTATCAAGCACTTCCTTTGGCCTTGCTTAGGATTCGAACCAAGCCAAGGTCCAAGGAAGGCATTAGCCCCTTATATCAATTGCAGTATACAGGAGGAGATCTTATACAATTAGGTGAAAATTATCTTAAAAAAAAAACCCAACAAACAAACAAACAAAAAACCCAACCAAACAAAAACCAACCTGTTTTAGCTGCACAGGCTAGAGGTTTAGATCAGCCTGTACATTGTTTTAAACCTGGGGATTTAGTTTATGTTAGGAATTTTATAGGTGATCTACTTGAGGAGAAGTGGATATCAAGTATTATTGACCACCTTCATCATGATCAAGATTAAAGAACAACTCACTTGTATCTACTGTTCCCGAGAGAAGGAGGCCCCGGGAAAACATCGGACTTCTGAAAATCTAGGGCCTTTAAAGCTGAGACTACAACAATAGGATGAAGAATCCACAAGTATTGATTCTAATAGCTGGTATTGTTAATATTGAAATTTTTTGGGATCTAAATATGTGTCTATGATTGGTATAAGAAGTGAGCAATAGTCTTAACTGGTCAGATTGCAGGATATGTACAGCTCTTCCCAGAGGAAATACGCAGTCATCTTTATTTGGGATTCCAATAAGTTATAGTAATTGGAGCTGGCCATTTAATGGCATGGGCCACAGGTATCAGCAAAAAGAAAATTATACCAAAGGCCCTCGAATGGAATTACAAAGCCACCTTTATAAAGCGAAACAATTCTGATGTCTTAAAAGAAGGGAAATTACACTTTCGTGAACCAGACCTGACTCGCAGAGTGATGACACCAAACACAGAGTTAGGTGCAGGTATGTGGCTGTGCACAGGGTGCAAGGGGGATCTTTCCTCCAAGCTTGCACACCATGTGGCAAAGCCAGTACATCTTTATTGTGCCATGTTATACATATGCATTAGGGTAACATACATAGTCATGACTTTTCCAAGAAGTGGATAGGGTTAGTAAGATTAGTCACTGGAACTCATTATCATAGTAAGATTAATTCTGGGAACTTGGGTTGAAAACTGGTTGGATGGCCGGGCCCAGAGAGTGGTGGTCAATAGAGTTAACTCCAGCTGGAGGCCAGTCACAAGTGGAGTTCCTCAGGGCTCAGTACTGGCTCCAGCCCTGTTCAATGTCCTGTTCAATTGTCCATCAATGACCTGGATGAAGGCATTGAGTGCACCCTCAGCAAGTTTGCAGATGATACTAAGCTGGGAGGAAGTGTGGATCTGATGGAGGGTAGGGAGGCTCTGCAAAGGGATCTGAACAGGCTGGACCGCTGGGCCGAGACCAATGGCATGAGGTTTAACAAGGCCAAATGCCGGGTCCTGCACTTGGGGCACAACAACCCTATGCAGTGCTACAGACTGGGGGAAGAGTGGCTGGAGAGCTGCACGGAAGAGAAGGACCTGGGGGTGCTGGTTGACAGCTGACTGAACATGAGCCAGCAGCGTGCCCAGGTGGCCAAGAAGGCCAACGGCATCTTGGCTTGGATCAGAAATGGGGTCACCAGCAGGTCCAGGGAGGTTATTCTCCCTCTGTACTCGGCACTGGTGAGACCGCACCTCGAATACTGTGTTCAGTTCTGGACCCCTCACCACAAGAAGGATGTTGAGGCTCTGGAGAGTGTCCAGAGAAGAGCAACGAAGCTGGTGAAGGGGCTAGAGAACAAGTCTTACGAGGAGCGGATGAGAGAGCTGGGGTTGTTTAGCCTGGAGAAGAGGAGGCTGAGGGGAGACCTTATTACTCTCTACAACTACCTAAAAGGAGGTTGTGGAGAGGAGGGAGCTGGCCTCTTCTCCCAGGTGACAGGGGACAGGACAAGAGGGAATGGCCTGAAGCTCTGCCAGGGGAGGTTCAGGCTGGATATCAGAAAAAAATTCTTCACAGAAAGAGTCATTGGGCACTGGAACAGCTGCCCAGGGAGGTGGTCGAGTCACCTTCCCTGGACGTGTTTAAGGAACGGGTGAATGAAGTGCTTAGGGACATGGTTTAGGGATTGTTAGGAATGGTTGGACTCAATCATCCAGTGGGTCCTTTCCAACCTGGTGATTCTGTGATTCTGTAACTCATTATCAGAGGTCTCCTCCTCTTAGTGCTTGCGCATTTTCTCTTGGAAATGGTCGATGGGGTCTTTGGGGATGAAGACTGTCTTCCTCACGTTGAACTTTTCACCTTTCCTCCTTGCACATGCTCTTAGAGAGCCTAGGCCATCTTCAGGCCTTATCTGGCCCAGCTGGTGGTCCTTCCCATGTCTGTTGTACCAGTCCTTGTTATCTGGCTTCAACCAGATGCAGTCACCTCCCTGCTAAAAAAACCTCTATGTCAGAATTCTATATTTTAATTAATTCAAACTTATAACCTTTAACAAATGATTTTGTCTTTCAGACCGTATATTCAGATGACTGTTAAGTTAGTTAAGGAGCTAACTCTGTAAGATCAATAAAGAAGTTTGCTTCCACATCACTGTGTTGTGTTTCAGCAGTGACATATGGTGACCCCGGTGTGATATAGCCAGAAGTTTCCGACATGATATAGCTTTTGAGGTTCCCCAAGGTGGCACAGTCACTAAGAGAGTTTCGGTGGCACGCCCACGGAAAAAGAATTTCAGCGAGCATAGCCATTAAAAGTGTTTCGGCGAGAATAGCCAAGAGATTTCTGTGAGAATAGCCAAGAGAAGCAGCCGGCATAGCTGCTAAAAGAGCCCCAGCAAAGCAAGAGAAGCGGCGAGCATAGCTACATAATTCCAGATTCGGGACCTTTAAGGAGACACCGAGTACAGGTGAGCTGCTGGGGGAAAATGGGAGTCTCGTTAACAAAAGAGGAAGAAATGATAATAAGCATGTGGAAATGAATACTAACAAAGAGGGGTGTAAAGCTGGAAGAAATAATGTTACAAAAGATGCTTTTGTGAAGTAAGAAGCAGGGATATAATCCAGATACAATAACATCATTTAATGTTTTGAATTGGAGAGAAATAGGAAACAGGTTGTCTGATAGCACCTCACGTGGAGACAGAGTCAGCATCCTTGTTAACCACGTGGCGCCTTTTGTTTGATACTTTGAAAGACTTTACAGAGCAGGGAGATGGGGCAGAACAAGATCTTTCACCCCTTGCCTCCCAAGACGAGACACCATTTGCTGAGGATCTGTTGACAGAGCAAGAGGAATTTTCTATATTAAGTGCTGATCCAGACTCTGCATCTCTATCTGAGTTTCAACACCTAAATTCAGGAGATCCGGTAACGCGTCCAAGGAATAAATCACCTCGGTTGGCGCAAAAAAGTTTTCTTGTCGAGGAGTCAGACGATGGGGTAGACTCGGCTTGTCTGATATATAAACAAAGCCGACGGCGGGTTAACAACGTAATGCTGTCTGCCCCTCCACCGCCCCCTGAAGGCCGAGGGGCGCCTGAAGAGTACAATCCCTTTGTTTACCCACCTTTGCCAGCTGAGCCGGACAATCCGTGGGGAAGGGGGGCGGGGGGGGCGGTGGTGAGGTGGCTGCTTCAAAAAACAGAAAGATCAAGGCTAACACCGAGCAAACCCCCAGGGGTTCCTCTGGCAAACCTCAAACTCATCAGGTGTGGGATTTACCCCCGGCACAGGTTACTGTGAGATCGTATGATCCTTGTTTATTTTGGCAAAACGTAAAACAATGGGCCATGCAGGAGGGACATTGAGCGTTGTCCGAGGCAATAACTGCACCCTTACAGGAAGGTGACCTGGGTCCTGTGACAGCTATGGCATTCCCGGTGGTCCGGGGGGAGCCGGGGCAAGGAATCATGGATGAGCATCAGCCATACACATGGAAAGTAATACAGGACCTTCAAGAAACCCACTTTAAGGTTGCAATGGCTCACAGACAAGCCAGTATGGGTGGATCAGTGGCCCCTCAACAAAGAGAAACTCACAGCCCTGCACACATTAGTGGCAGAACAGTTAGCTGCAGGCCATATTGAAGAGTCACACAGTCCTTGGAACATGCTGGGTTTTGTGAGCAAAAAGAAGTCAGGAAAACAGTGATTATTACGTGACCTGCAAAAAGTCAATGAGATGATAGCAACCATGGGAGCATTACAACCGGGACTACCTTCCCCAACGATGATTCCAATGCGATGGGACATATTTGTCATGGATTTAAAGGATTGTTTCTTCACAATTCCTTTAGATGAAAAAGATGTTGAAAAATTTGCTTTTACAGTTCCTTCAACTAATCATGTGGAACCCACAAAAAGATATCATTGGAAGGTTTTACCCCAAGGGATGAAAAACTCACCTACCATCTGTCAATGGTTTGTAGCCCAGGCACTGAGTGTTGTGCGGCAGAAATAACCTGAATGCTATTGCTATCATTATATGGATGACATCTTATCGGCTGCTGCAATGTCAGAACAATTAGGAGAATTGGAAAGGGACACTAGACAAACGTTGGAATGTTATTATCTAGTCATTGCCCCTGAAAAGGTACAACATGTTCAACCATGGTTGTACTTGGGCATGAAAGTACTGGGCAAAACAGTCCAACCTTGGGCAATTAAAATAGTAACTGAAATCAGGACTTTAAATGATGTTCAAAAAATAGTTGGAATTATAAATTGCATGAGATCCTATTTGGGCCTTACGTTGTCACAAATACAACCCCTAGTTGATTTGTTAAAAGGGGACACAGACATCGTAGCACCCAGAGTTTTAAATAAGGAAGCCAGAAATGTTCTGGAACTAGTAGAGCAAGCCATTCAGGAAAAGCATGTCTGGCGCATTGACCTGACTGTAATTGTGCAGGCATTGGTCTCTGTGGAAGGCACAATGCCCTATGCTGCACTCGTGCAGTGAGATCAGGGGTGGCAAGACCCCCTCCATGTATTGGAGTGGATCTTCTTACCATTTCAAGCAAAAAAGGCTGCTCTAGGATTATATGAGTTGTTAGCTCAACTCATTATTAAAATTCAAACACGATGTGTGGAACTGTTAGCATGAGATCCAGAATGTATTGTTACTCCTATGCAAGTTCAATATTTTGAATGGTGTCTTGCCAATAGTTCTGCACTTCAAGCTGCTCTCCTGGATTTTACAGGCCAGATATTGTATCATTTGCCTTCCCACCCACTTAGTAAATTGGGAACTCAAATCTCTATTACACAGAAATTGTTAAGCCAAACAGCACCTGTTGATGGACCCACAGTTTTCACAGATGGGTCTGGGAAAACAGGAAAAGCTGCTGTTACATGGTTCGATGGTCAAAACTGGGAACATTTAATTAAGCATTAGCAAGGCTCTCCACAAGTGGTGGAACTACGAGCAGTCACATTGGCATTTCAACAGTTCCCACAAGCCATAAACGTGGTAACAGACTCTGCTTATGTTGCAGGCCTAGTGCAGAGATTGGATAAAGCAGTTCTTGGACAAGTGACAAACCACCTGTTGTTTGGAGTTATGAAGCTGTTCTGGGAAAACATACAAAAACACAGCTTACCCTATTATATCTTACATATAAAAAGCCATACTGATTTACCTGGTTTTATAGCAGAAGGAAATGCCCGGGCTGACCAATTAGTATCTGCGGTAGCATTAGAACCAGTACCAAACATTATGCAACAAGCAATTGCTTCTCATCAATTTTTTCACCAGGGTCACAGAGCACTCAAAAGACAGTTTCAACTTTCTACTACTGAAGCTCGATCTATCGTTGCCTCATGTCCTGATTGTCAAGGACAACATTTTCCAACAGTCTATGGAGTAAATCCTAGAGGCTTACAGGCCCTACAAATTTGGCAAACTGATATAACTCATATGGAATTTGGCCGAAAAAAGTATGTGCATGTATCGATTGATACCTTTTCTTCTGTCATCATTGCTACTGCACATAATGGAGAAACAGCAAAAGATGTCATTAGGCACTGGCAAAAAGCCTTTGCCACCTGTGGTGTTCCTCAACAAATTAAGACTGACAATGGTCCCACTTATGCTTCTGGGCAGGTGAAAGCATTTTTACAATCACGGGGTGTCAGCCATGCTACAGGTGTTCCTCACTCCCCCACCAGTCAGGCAGTCATAGAAGGTGCCCATGGTATTCTTGTGTCTTTTACAAAAAACAAAAGGTGGGAATGTCTGGGGAATCACCGGAAGCATGGTTGAACAAGGTGATGTATGTATTAAATTTCTTAACTGTCAGTGAGGAACATCAGAATCCCTCAATCATAGAATCATAGAATCACCAGGTTGGAAAGGACCCACTGGATGATCGAGTCCAACCATTCCTAACACTCTCTTAAACCATGTCCCTAAGCACTTCATCAACCCGTTCCTTAAACATCTCCAGGGAAAATTTTTTTCCGTGAAAATTTTTTGCCTGATGTCCAGCCTGAACCTCCCCGGCGGAGCTTCAGGCCATTCCTGCTTGTCCTGTCCCCTGTCACTTGGGACAAAAGGCCAGCTCCCTCCTCTCCACAACCTCCTTTCAGGTAGTGGTAGAGAGCAATGAGGTCTCCCCTCAGCCTCCTCTTCTCCAGGCTAAACAACCCCAGCTCTCTCATCCGCTCCTCATAAGACTTGTTCTCCAGCCCTCTCACCAGCTTCATTGTTCTTCTCTGGACACACTCCAGAGCCTCAATATCCTTCTTGTAGCGAGGGGCACAGAACTGAACACAGGATTTGAGGTGTAGTCCCACCAGTGCTGAGTATACGGGCAGAATCACCTCCCTGGACCTGCTGGCCATGCCGTTTCTGATCCAAGCCAAGATGCCATTGGCCTTCTTGGCCATCTGGGTACACTGCTGGCTCATGTTCAGTCGGCTGTCAGTCAACACCCCAGGTCCTCCTCCTCCAGGCAGCTTTTTAGCCACTCTCCTTCTAGTCTGTAGCGCTGCATAGGGTGGTTGTGCCCCAAGTGCAGGACCCGGCATTTGGCCTTGTTAAACCTCATGCCATTGGTTTCAGCCCATTGGTCCAGTCTGTTCAGATCCCTTTGGAGAGCCTCCCTACCCTCAAGCAGATCGACACTTCCTCCCAGGTTAGTGTCATCTGCAAAGTCACTAAGGGTGACTCAGTCCCTCAACCTTCTCCTCGTCTGTAGATACAAATCACCATTCCCAACCATCAGCAGAGGTACATTCTCTTTAACCTTCCTCTTCTGACTGACATACCTGTAGAAGCCCTTCTTGTTAGTCCTTACTTCCTTTGCCAAGTTCAGCTCCAGCTGTGCCTTGGCCTTCCTGACCTCATCCCTACACAATCGGGCAGCATCCCTATCCTCTTCCCATGTTCCCTGCCCCTGCTTGTACTGCCTATGCAGTTCCCTCTTCTTGAGTTTAACCAGCAGATCTCCACTCAGCCATGCTGGTTTCTGCCCTTTCCTGCCTGATTTCCTGCATCTGGGGACTGAGCGCTCTTGCACTTTATGGAAAGCATCCTTAAATATTTGCCAGTTCTGTTTTGCTCCCTCGTCCCTGAGGACCATGTCCTAGGGTGTCCTACCGAGTGACTCCTTGAAGAGCTGGAAATCTGCTTTCCTGAAATTTAGGGTCCTGACTATACTCCTCACCTGCCCCATATCCCTCTGGACCTTGAACTCCACCAGTGCGTGATCACTGCAGCCCAGGCTGCCACCAATCCTAATGTCACTGATGAGTTTGCTTGTATTAGTGACCACCAGGTCCAGTATTGCATCCCCTCCGGTGGGGGTCTCTATCAGCTGGACTAAGAAATTATCTTCAGTGCACTCTAGGAGTCTCCTGGATTGCCTACAGTCCCCCAATAGGATGAGAGTTTGTGAGCGTGAAGCCTCCTGTAGCTGGAGGAAGAAGGCTTCATTGGTTGGCTCTCCTTGATCCGGTAGCCCGTAGTATTCACCAACCACAAGGTTCCCATTGGTTCCCCTATCCTTTATTCTGACCTACAATCTTTCAACCTGTTCATGGTTACTCTTCAATGACAGCTCTTCACATTCTATCCCTTTCTGAGATAGAGGGCAATGCCTCCGCCCCTCCTTCCCGGTCTGTCCATTCTGAACAGCCTGTAGCCATAGATAGCCGCACTCCAGTCATGGGATTCATCCCACCATGTTTCCATGATGGCAACTAGATCATAGCTTTCTAGTAGCATGGTAGCTTCCAGCTCCTCCTGCTTGTTGCCCAAGGTTTGTGCATTTGTATAGAGGCACTTCAGATGGGCTGCTGATCACATCACCTTCCTAGGGTACCCTTTATTACCCATAAGGTGTTTTGGAGAAGTTTCCTTCCTGACATCTACTACCTCAGGAGCCTCCCACTCATCTCCATAGGACTTCAGCTGCGACATGTCATCCCCAGCACACCCCTGGATAGCAGGTGGAGGGCCCATACCAGCACCCCATCCCTCCAACCACTGTCTGTCCTCCCACCGCTTGTCACAGGCAAGCCTGATATTATCCCCCACCCCTTCACATCTAGTTTAAAGCCCTGTCAATGTGTTTTGTGGAATCAAACTCTATAACCCAAAATGAGTTATAAAGCACGTATGTTTATTTCCAGCGCTGGGGTGCAAGGGGGTTCTCCTCCTAGCTTGCACACCGTATAGCTTAACAAGCAGCTACTTATAGTGTAAAGGCATGCATAGGTATAAGCGCCTACTACATATTCATACCCTATCCCTGCTTCATATTATAATTAGATCTGGAAAGTTCGCTCTAGTGTTGCGCCTGCGTAGTGCCTCCTGATGGTCCTTGGCCTAGGTCTTAGGGATGAAGCAGGAAGTCTTCCTCGGGTTGAATATATTTCTTTTTGAACTTTGTGCAGACTCAGTCTCCTCTGGCTGTTTTCAAACTCCTGAACCAAATGCAGCCAGCTTTCTGCATTCCAGTGCCCACTTATCAGTAAACTGCTGCTAGCTGGCTCCTTTGTTATAAACTTCCAAGGTCTTTAAGGCGAACAACGCCAAGCTCTAACTAATGCTCCCAGCCCCCCTTGTCTGCTTTTGCACATCAATTGAGGCCCGAAATCTCCTGGGCAAAGAGGTCCCTCCTCCCCCTTTGAGAAAGGTGGCTCCCATCTGACACTTGTAGTACTGGTGCCGTGTAGGCCAGCCCATTGTCAAAAAAACTAAAGTTGTTGCACTGACACCAGCCACGGAGCCATGTATTAATTGACTGGACCCATCTGATCTCTACATTGTCACTACTCTTAACTGTAAGGAGGGAAGAAAAAAATCACCTGGGCCCCAGATTCCCTCACTAGCTGTTCCAAGACCCTAAAATCTCTTTTAATCCCCCTTGGGCTTTATACTGCTGCTTCATCCCCTCCCACATAGAGCAGCAGTAACGGGTAGTAGTCTGTAGGCCTCACCAGATTGGGAAGTTCCCTGGCTGCATCCCTTCTCCAGGCTCCTGAGAGGCAGCAGACTTCACTGTGAGTGGGGTCTGCTCAACATATCCGACCATCTGTCCCCCTCCACAAAGAGTCTCTTACAACTATGACTCTCATGTCTGCACTTGTTGCAGCTGTGGCAATACAGCATTTGTGCCATTTCAGTCTCTGCCCTTGCTCTGATGCAGGTGCATTTTCCTCCAGTCCATCCCCAACATCGAGCCTCAAATCTGTTGTGGAGAGACACCTGAGGAGGTGTGGGCAAGGAGGGGGTTGGTTTTCTGCCCAGTCGGTGGACTCGCTTCCACTCACTACCTCCTTTTTAGCCCTTGCCTACAACTTTAGTGGGGGAAGATACCAGATCCCTTTGATCCTGGGCTTTTTCCTGTGGTTGAGTCTGCTCCTGTGTCCTGGAGCTCAGGGTGTGGGCAGGTGCAGAGGATGCAGCCACTTGCTGGGTGGACACCATGGCTGGGCTCCCACTCACCGATCGAGCTTTCCTCTTGAGCACGGAGACTGTGCCCTCCCCGCACGCCTTGCCTTCGCCAACTGATCTCGCCAACTGTTCGAGCCCACCCCTCTGACAAGCCTGCCCCTGTTTGTGCGCTCCTGTTCACGGCACTCTGGGTCGCGGCTTTCCCTGGAGACCGCGGCCACTTCCAGGACCGTCCCCGTGTCAGCCGCCACATGGGAGCCTCCGCTTCTGGGAGTCTGGACTGGCCCGCGAGGCTCCCTCCGGGGTTCCTGGACTTTCCTCGCTCTGGCAAGCGCCCTTTCGCCTCGATCTAGTGCCTGGCTGCAGCACTTACCGTGTCTGCCGCCAAACCACGTTGATTGTCATAGCCTGTATAATGTTTTGGTGTTTCTTATGGTGGTGTCAAAATTCAGCAAAAAGTTATAGTGACTGGAAGCGAAACAAAGACAGCAAATAGAAACAGCAAAGTATTTTGCTAAGTCAATTGAAAAGGATGGTGTCTTCTAAAATTGCAAAAGAATTTGCAATTAAATAGAAAAGGGGGGAATTGAAGGAAAGAATAAATAAGAATCGGATCTTGGCCAGCTTGCAGTTAGAAGGAATGTGATTGTAACAGTTTAGCTTGTTTATTAGTTGAAACAAGCCACAAATCAAGTTCTGCAGCAGGAACAAAGGACAGTCTAGAGCTCACCAAGAGGACACAATGAAGGAGGTAAGATAAAGACAATCAGAGGCTTCTGAAGACACAAAGAAACTGTGATATGCATACAAGAGTGGGTATGCTAATAAGTTCCCAGAAAAACAATGGACATGTAACTGCTTAACCAGTATTTCCTGGAATCTATATGAATATGCATGTTTAACCAGTATAAAAGTCATGTAACCAGTCTCAATAGTCGGACACATTAGGTGGATTACCCCATGCATACCCCGGTGCTGTTTATTAAAAAGGATACCTGCTTAATAGTGAAATTGGCATTGATTATTGATTTTTTTTTTTCACGGCATCAGTTCCTTCAACATTACAGAACAACAATACAGAAATAATTAAAAAGTTCAAAACAAACAAAAAAACTCCTCTCAGCACACTGTGTTATTGCAAACATTCAAGGACAGATGTCTTTCCAAGGCTATTTGTCTATGTGCAGTGGTGGGACAGAGGCACATCCAGATCCTGTCTAAAACAGTTTTGGAGACAGTGAATTGCAGTCTGACAGTTCCTGTTTCATTCCATGGACCATTAGAAGTTCTCAGCTCCAGATAGATGGAGTTTAGGGAGATGAATCCCACTTTGGACTCATTTGTGACTGTGCTACCAAGTCAATTACAGTCTCATTCAAGACAGGCTTCCTCTGACAAAGCCAGTCATTTGCAAAGTAGGTGGGGCTAGTCACCCCAGGCTGTCCTCATCATTAACAGGCACTTTCAGAGCATGATTCATACAACCTGTCTCAGATGCCTACCTTGGCATGAGAAGAATTATTGCCTAGAATTATGTCTATGTTTGGCCAAATGATCCCCACCTCTGATTTCCCTTTGGTCAAGGTGACATCTGATGGGTTGTAAATTTAAAAGTCATATATGAAGTCCCACATTTTCCAATATGATTAAATGTTTTATACTTTAAGGTTTATAAGTCACATGCAACTTATTGTTCAAGCTGTGATCTTGGTAATTTAGCTGCAGGTTCCAGTGGAGTGATTGTGTGAAAAATAACAATAACACGTTTGTTCATCAAGAATGGAAACTTGAATGCAGGAGGAACTATATAAAGGCTAAACCATAAAATATGAAGGTAGACAAATACTGTGAAATAATAAAATGATTATATATGACATAAAGCTCTGCAGACTTAGCAGGAACTGACAACCACAAGGAAGAGGCCTATCACCCCACTTGCGAAATCAACACGGAAGCCTTTGCCTATCAGCACAACACAGAAAGCCTTTGCCTATCAACACAACACGGAAGCCTTTGCCTATCAGCACAATACAGAAGTCTTTTCCTAAGAGATGCGTACACGGAAGTTATCAAGAAAGCCTTAAAAGGGGACTGCTGGGGAGGAAAAGGTGTGAGCTGTTGGTGGAGCGCAGACCCCCCGGCTGCACCCAGCGCTGTTTGCTTGCTATCGCTTGCTGTAATTAATAAAATTGTGAATTGATCCTCAAAGGCTGAATCAATTATTTGCCTCCAACTTATAACAATTGCATTGCAAACAGGGCTGTTCCCTAAAGAAATCCAGTGCTTGAATGCACTTAAAAATGCTAGAGATAGCAACTTTTACAGTATTGCTAGGCAAACACTCTCACGGCATTTATAATGAAGAATGGGAATATCTTTGTTATTAATGTACATTAAATATTACATGTGTACTTGTTACTATGAGCACATGACTAACAATTTCATGTATCTGTTGCTTTTATGCTACACTGTAATATTTAATAATGGGAAAGAATAATGTGTGTAGATTACCTCGTAATTCATAAATATTCATGAATTGATGAGCAAAAGCAGACGGAGGGTTGGGAATACTCACTGGAACTTGTGCTGTTCATTGGTAAAGGCCTTGAAAGGCCTCATTTGGGGTTATAGTGTTTGCTCTTCAGTTTTATAATAATTCTGAAAAACAACTAATTATTCAAAACTGGACAATTAAATAATTAATTTCAAATATTATTTTGTTCATGGTTGTAGGTTTTTGTTTTGTTTTGCTAATGGGACTTCTTTCTCTGGCCCATTTGTATTTCACAAGAGACTCAGTTTCCCTTATTCTCTGACAACACAGGAAATATATTTATATAAATGAAAAAGCTGGTTCAGTCAATACCATTCCAAACAAGGAAGCAGAGTCTGTACTTCAGAGCTGTACATAAACATAATTTGAAGAGGTAACAATGAACTAAACCATATTTACACAAGCATTTGTAATAATATCTCACAAGCTTCACCAAGTGTTTAATTCCTATTAACTCAACTGCATAACTATTTTGGCACTTGGTATCTTACCCAACCTATAAATCTTCCTGCTAGATAGGAAAACTAGTACATTTTACCACTGTCTTTCACATTAAGTACACATCTGCTGCTCTACTAGAGGGAAGTACCATCTAAGGATTCTTTGAAATGCTTCATTATTTCTTAAGCCTCTACTACAGCACAGTAAAATTAAAATGTAAAGCCTTTCACATTATATTACTCAATGAGCTTTACAGAAATTGTCATAATTGTGTGGGGATTTTTTAATGACAGCTTCTTGTAAAATCCCTTTGGCAGTGCAAGCTCAAAGCAAAGCAGAGATGTCTGCTACAAGATGATAATGAGGTAAACACATTCAATGATAAAAAATGCAAATGCTGAAATGTGACTGACACTGCTTCTACTTAATGTTTACTTTCCCTACCAAAGTAATGACAAGTTCAAACTAGTTTCAGACCTGCTATAAAAGAAATCAGAACCACTAGAAGTCACAGAATCACAGAATTGTTTAGGTTGGAAAAGAACTTTAAGATCATCAAGTCATCATAAACCCAACACTGCCAAGTTCACCACTGAACCATGTCCCTAAGCACCACATCTACATGTCCTTTAAATACCTCCAGGGATGGGGACTCAACCACCTCCCTGGGCAGCCTATTCCAATGTCTATCAACCCCATCAACGAAGAAATTTTTCCTAACAGTTTGAACCTCCCCGGCACAACTTGAAGCTGTTTCCTCTCATCTTATCCCATGTTGCTTGGGAGAAAAGACCAGCACCCGCCTTGCTACAGCCTCCTTTCAAGTAGTCGTAGAGAGTGATGAGGTCTCCCCTCAACCTTCTCTTCTCCAGGATAAGCAGCCCCAGTTCCCTCAGCCGCTCCTCATAACCCTTGTGCTCCAGCCCCTTCCCCAGCTCCGTTGCCCTCCTTTGCTCCAGCCCCTCGATGTTCTTCTTGTAGTGAGGGCCCCAAAGCTGAACGCAGGATTCAAGGTGTGGTCTCAACAGCGCTGAGTACAGGGACAGAATCACCTCCCTGGACCTGCTGGCCATGCCATTTCTGATCCAAGCCAAGATGCCATTGGCCTTCTTGGCCACTTGGGCACACTGCTGGCTCGCTTTCAGCCGGCTGTCGGCCAACACCGTCAGGTCCTTTTCTGCTGGGCAGCTTTCAAGTCATTTGTCCCCAAGCCTGTAGCATTGTAGCAGTCATATCGATTACATTTTTGTTTAACTTAACCTAGATCTCAAATGGTAAGTATTACTCAAAAATTTCATCTATTCACTTGTCTGTTGTGCTCCACAAAAATGAGAAGGACCTCAAAAGACATTATCTGAACTATAACTTTTTTAAAAAGAATCATTATTAAATAAAAAACATTAATAAACATTAATTAAAACTGTGCAAGGTCATACCATACTTCTTTCCTGTATGTACTGGTTTTGGCTGGGATAGGGTTAATTTTCTTCATGATAGTTCATATGGGGCAAAACTTCATATGGGTGTTTTGTATTTTCCTATGTGCTTATAGAAGCCCTTCCTGTTTTCTTTTACATCCTCAACTAGATTCAATTACATTTTGGCTTTAGCTTTCCTAACGTCAGTCCTAGATACATAGACGATGTTTCTTCCTAGGTTACCTGTCCCTGCTTTCACCTGCTGTATGCTTCCTGTCCCAGTTGTTTCCTCTGCAATAGCCAGATTAAAGCTTATCCTGCAGAATGCTGCTTGCTATTTACTGTATTTGCCTGTCATGCTTGTTCTGTTTTTCTTCTTTATAAAATATTAATATTCTTTCCAAAACAGGATTCTCTCTGAATGAGAGCACATTAGCAAAAGGAAATGTCAAATAGTCTAATTCAAGCACTTTTATAAAACAGACATAAAATTGAGAATGTAATAATATAAGCAGAGAGGTGAAATTACACTCCAGCAGAGAGAGAGAGAAATAGAGACACTGAAACAGTGATAGACAGCTAGACAACCATTATATATCTGTATTGAAACACACTTATTCACAATAAGAAACATATATCGACCCTCAGAGTCACACAAAATATTATACTAATTTTCATTCATAGGAATCACCGCACAGGCAGGGACTGTCATTCTCACTTTTTATGCTGTACAAACATTTTCCTGAAGAGGACAATATGTTTCTGGAGAATAAGACAGAACATCGCTCAGGCACGGTCATATTCAGCCCTCCAGCAGGTGAGATGGATATTGCAGGGCTGCAAAGGAAAGCTGAAGGATTACAAAGAGCAATGAAAACCTCAAAAAGTACTAAGCCTAACTTCTCTGGATACAAATATTTGATGTCTGGGAAGCCTTACAATGGGATTTTTCCAAGCTAGAAGCACACTCAGTAGGACCTCTTGGGACATGGTCCTTGGGGACAAGGGAACGGAACAGAGCTGGCAAATATTTAAGGCTGCTTTCCATAAAGCGCAAGAGTGCTCAGTCCCCAGATGTAGGAAATCAGGCAGGAAAGGGCAGAGACCAGTGTGGCTGAGTGGAGACCTGCTGGTTAAACTCAAGAAGAAGAGGGAACTGCGCAGGCAGTACAAGCAGGGACAGGGAACATGGGAAGAGGATAGGGATGCAGCCAGGTTGTGTTGGGATGAGGTCAGGAAGGTCAAGGCGCAGCTGGAGCTGAACTTGGCAAGGGAAGTGAAGACCAGTAATAAGGGCTACTATAGGTATGTCAATCAGAAGAGGAAAGTTAAAGAGAAAGTACCCCCACTGATGGTTGGGAGTGGTGACCTCGTATCTAGACGAGGAGAAGGCTGAGGGATTTACCAATTTTCTGCCTCAGTCTTCATTGATAACCACTCTCCTCACCCCTCCTGGGTCATGGGACAGCAAGATGGTGACCAGGAGGGTAAACTCCCTCCCACTGTAGAGGAGGATCAAGTTCGTGACCACCTGAGGAACCTGAACATATATAAGTCTATGGGAGCTGATGAGATGCATCCCAGAGTCCTGAGGGAATTGGCCAATGTGGTGGCCAAGCCACTCTCCATAATATTTGAAAAATCATGGCAATCAGGAGAAGACCCTGGTGACTGGAAGAAGGGTAACATTGTGACCATTTTCAAAAAGGGTAGAAAAGATGACCGTGAGAACTACTGACCTGTCAGCTTCAGCCCTGTGCCTGGGAAGATCATGGAACAGATCCTCCCAGAAGCTATGCTAACACACATAGGGGACATGGAGGTGATCAATGGCAGCCAGCATGGCTTCACTAGGGGCAAGTCCTGCCTGACCAACTTAGTGGCTTTCTATGATGGGGTAACCGCAGCAGTGGACATGGGTAAACTGACAGATGTGATCTATCTGGACTTCTGTAAAGCCTTTGACACAGTCCCCCACAATATCCTTCTCTCTAAATTGGAGAGATATAGATTTGATGGGTGGACTGTTCGGTGGATGAGGAATTAGTTGGATGGTTGTATTCAGAGAGTAGTGGTCAATGACTCAAAGTCCAGATGGAAATCTATGACAAGTGGTGTCCCTCGGGAATCTGTACTAGAACCAGTGCTGTTTAATATCTTCATCGATGATATAGACAGTAAGATCGAGTGCACCCTCAGCAAGCCTGCAGATGACACCAAGTTGAGTGGTGCAGTTGCCACACCGGAAGGGCGGGATGTCATCCAGAGAGAACTGGACAGGCTGGAGAAGTGGGCCTGTGAGAACCTCATGAGGTTCAACAAGGCCAAGTGCAAGGTCCTACATCTGGGTCAGGGCAATCCCCGATTTCAATACAGGATGGGGGAATGATGTGATTGAGAGCTGCCCTGTGGAGAAGGACTTGGGGGTGCTGATTGATGAGAAGCTCATCATTAACCGGCAGTGTGCGTTCACAGCCCAGAAGGCCAACCGTATCCTGGGCTGCATCAAAAGAAGCGTGGCCAGCAAGATAAGGGAGGTGATTCTGCCCCTCTATTCCTCTCTTGTGAGACCTCATCTGGAATACTGTGTCCAGTTTTGGAATCCTCAACATAAGAAGGATATGGAGCTGTTGGAACGGATCCAGAGGAGGGCTACAAGGATGATCAGAGGGCTGGAGCACTTCCCATACAAGGACAAGCTGAGAGAGTTGGGCTTGTTCAGCCTGGAGAAGAGAAGGCTCAGAGGAGATCTTATAGTGACCTTCCAGTACCTGAGAGTGGCCTACAAGAAAGCTGGGGAGGGACTGTGCACAAAGGCTTGTAGTGATAGGACGAGGGGCAATGGCTATAAACTGGAGAGGGGCAGATTTAGACTAGATATAAGGAAGAATTTTTTTCACCATGAGAGCGGTGAGACTTTGGAACAGGTTGCCCAGGGAGGTTGTGTCTGCCCCATCCCTGGAGGTGTTGAATGCCATGTTGGATGGGGCCTTGGGCAGCCTGATCTAGTGGGATGTGTCCCTGCCCATGGTGGGGGGGTTGGAACTAAATGATCTTTAAGGTCTCTTCCAACTCAAACTATTCTATGTTTCCATGATGGATCAATTTAGGGAACTCCTTTTTAGATAGACATAAAAATCCTTTTTTCGGTCTCTTTGCATTAAGGTGGTAGACACTAAAATCATCATATATTTGGGTATATAGAAAATTTACAAGCCACAGATAAAATTTCTTCTCTGTTTTCGGGGCATATTTAGTTGGAATATCTAGATACTATTCATACCTGGGGGTAAGGGAATAATTTTCTAGAATTTGATTTTAAATGGTGGGAAGGATGTTTTAACAAATCCTCAAGGAGTTGGATCAATAGGCAGCAGGAAGGTTAGATGATCAGAGACACATTAAATTACTGCTTCAGGATTATTTACACATTTTATTTGTTAAGTTGATGAGCGAAAGCAGACAAGGGGGGTTGGGAGTGTTCATTAGAGCTTGGCGTTGTTCGCCTTGAAGACCTTGGAGGTTGATAATGAAGGAGCCAGCTAGCAGCAGTTTACTGATAAGTAGGCACTGGAATGCAGAAAGCTGGAAAACAACCTGAAGAGACTGTGCTTGTACACAGTTCAAGGAAAAAACTATTTTTCATCCTGAGGGAGACTTCTTACTTCATCCCTAAGACCCTGGCCCACGACCATCAGGAGGCACTATGCAGGCGCAAGACTGGAGCGAACTTTCCAGAAATAATTATAATACGAAGCAGGGAAAGGTTATGAATATGTAGTATGCGCTCATACCTATGCATGCTTTTACACTATAAGTAGCTGCTTGTTAAGCCATACGGTGTGCAAGCTAGGAGGAGAACCCCCTTGCACCCCAGCGCTGGAAATAAACATACCTGCTTTATAACTCATTTTGGGTTATAGGGTTTGATTCCGCAAAACAAAGTCTTGTGTTTCATTATGCATTGGGATTGTGTGACAAGGTTCTGGTGGTAGGGATGTTTTGTGGAATCAAACCATATATATGAGGGTTATGAGGAGCGGATGAGAGAGCTGGGGTTGTTTAGCCTGGAGAAGAGGAGGCTGAGCGGAGACCTTATTGCTCTCTACAACTACCTGAAAGGAGGTTGTACAGAGGAGGGAGCTGGCCTTTTGTCCCAAGTGACAGGGGACAGGACAAGCAGGAATGGTCTGAAGCTCCACCAGGGGAGGTTCAGGCTGGATATCAGAAAAAAATTTTTCACAGAAAGAGTCATTGGGCACTGGCAGAGGCTGCCCAGGGAGGTGGTCGAGTCACCTTCCCTGGAGGCATTTAAGGAACAGGTGGATGAAGTGCTTAGGGGCATGGTTTAGGGAGAGTTAGGAATGATTGGACTCGATGATCCGGTGGGTCCTTTCCAACCTAGTGATTCTATGATTCTATGATTCTATGACAGTCTTTGAGGTCCAAATGGCTCAAGTATGTGGCCTCGATGGTCTCTAAGCAGTCCTGGTGCACTGGTTCTCCTGTATTTCAACTGAGAAAAGAAGCTGGGTTGATGATGTTAGTAACCACAATTCCCATATCATGATGTTCCAATGTTGTAGCTTGGTATTTTAGGAACCTTTGTGAAGAAAGCCAGTGCCCACCTTTCGCTTCCAGACACTTACACAGTCATTTTCTGGCCCAGGGTAAATCTTTGCGCCTCCTGGATGTTTAGCACGACGGCCGCAACCGCTCGTAACAAGCCAGTCCCTAGGGCAATCCCTTGCTTCTCATGAGAGAAAAGGAAAAATGGCTTACTCACATCTGGAAGTCCTAAGGCCGGGGCCAACATCAGGGTTTTCTTCAGCTGTTCAAAGGCTTGCACAGCCTCTGTGCTCCATTTCTCCTAGGCGTTGATTAGTGCATACAAGGGTTTAACAAACAGTCCATAGTTATAGATCCACAGCCGACATCACCCAGTCATCCCCAAGAAAGTTTGTAACTCTTTCACTGTTTACAGTCTCGGAGATTGGTATATTGCCTCTTCTTAGGCCTGTCCCAAAGTTCTTTGTCCAGCGTCGATTTCATAGCCCAAATAGATCACTTTGCGTTGCATTATTTGGGCCTTCTTTTAGATACCCGGTATCCCTGGAGCCCCAAAAAGTTTAACAGAATCACCATCCAGGTCATGCAAGCGTTGTCTTGGTGGCAATCAAGGTATCATCTACATACTGCAACAGTCTCCCTTCCTTAGGTGGGGCTTCCAGGACTCAAGGTCCTTTGCAAGTTGAATATCAAATCATGGAATCATAGAATCACTAGGTTGGAAGGCATTCACTGGGTCCTTGAGTCTAATCATTCCTAACACTCCCTAAACCATGCCCCTCAGCACCTTGTCCACCCATTCCTTAAACAGCTCCAGGGAATGCGACTCAACCACCTCCCTGGACCCTTTCTTGAAAAATTTTTTCCTGATGTCCAGCCTGAACCTCCCTGGCGGAGCTTGAGGCCATTCCCCCTTGTCCTGTCCCCTGTCATTTGGGCCAGCTCCCTCCTCTCCACAACCCCCTTTCAGGTAGTGGTAGAGAGCAATAAGGTCTCCCCTCAGCCTCCTCTTCTCCAGGCTAAACAACCCCAGCTCTCTCAGCCGCTCCTCGTAAGACTTGTTCTCCAGCCCCCTCACCAGCATCGTTGCTCTTCTCTGGACACGCTCCAGAGCCTCAACATCCTTCTTGTGGTGAGGGGTCCAGAACTGAACACAGTATTCGAGGTGCGGTCTCACCAGTGCCGAGTACAGAGGGAGAATAACCTCCCTGGACCTGCTGGTCACACCATTTCTGATGCAAGCCAAGATGCCATTGGCCTTCTTGGCCACCTGGGCACGCTGCTGGCTCATGTTCAGTCGTCTGTCAACCAACACCCCCAGGTCCTTCTCCTCTAGGCAGCTTTCTAGCCAGACTTCTCCTAGTCTATAGCACTGCATAGGGTTGTTGTGTCCCAAGTGCAGGACCTGGCATTTGGCTTTGTTACACTTCATGCCATTGGCCTCAGCCCAGCGGTCCAGCCTGTTCAGGTCCCTTTGCAGAGCCTCCCTACCCTCCAGCAGATCCACACTGCCACGCAGCTTAGTGTCATCTGCAAACTTGCTAAGGGTGCATTCAATGCCTTCATCCAGGTCATTAATAAAGACATTGAACAGGGCTGGACCCAGTACCGAGCCCTGAGGAAACCCTCTTGTAACGGTCCTCCAGCTGGAGTTAAGTCCAGTTACCACCACTCTCTGGGACTGGCCATCCAACCAGTTTTCATCCCAGACTCCATCCACAGCCTTTCCCCCATCCAGTAGTTGAGTCACTTTGTCATAGAAGGCGGTCAGGTTAGTTTGGCAGGACTTGCCTTTCATGAACCCGTGTTGACTGGGCCTGATCACCCGGTTCTTTTGCATGTACTTCATGATAGCACTGAAGATCACCTGTTCCACGACTTTCCCTGGCACTGAGGTGAGACTGACAGGCCTGGAGTTCCCTGGATCCTCCCTGCAACCCTTCTTGTAGATGGGCACAACATCAGCCAGCCTCCAGTCCAGTGGAACTTCCCCAGTCAGCCAGGACTGCTGGAAGATGATGGAAAGGGCCTTAGCCCTCCTGATTTTTTCCTTGCATGATCTCACTTCCTCCCTGTAGTCTATCCAAGACGCCTGTCCCTTCTTCAAAAGCTCATAGACATTCCTCTTCTTTTTGATATCTCTCAAGGTCTCCCTACTCAACCAAGCTGGTTTTTTCCCCCGCCGGCTCCTTTTCCAGAACAAAGGGATGGCTTGCTCCTGAGCTGCTAGGATTTCATTTTTGATGAGTGCCCAGCACTCGTGGGCTCTCTTGCCCTGAAGGACTGTCTCTCATGGAACTTTGCCAACCAACCTTCTGAACAGTCCAAAGTCTGCCCCCTGTAAGTTTAATCTGACTGTTCGGCTAATCCCCTTCTTCATCTCACCTGGAACTGAAAACCTTATCATCTAAAGATCGCTTAGTCCCAGGAGTCCTCCTGTTAGCGTAGAGACAAACACATAACCATTCCGGGTAGGTTATATGTGGTGCTTTATTTCGAGGCCCCGGGAACCAGGGGTATTCAAACCCAAATCAGGTTCCAAGAGCATCCCGGCGCCAGTAGATGTCGCTGTTGTCTTTGAGAACGCTCCCTCTCACGGTTATTGTATACTTTCCAAGCAGTCTCTAATAGCCTATCCAGATCACGCAGCTCCGCGCCCTCCAGTTTTTGCAGTTTCTTTCTAATATCATCCTGCGACTGCCCTAAGAAAATCAGGGCCAGCTGCACCGTAGCTTGCTCTGTTTCTACATCTAAATCTGTGTATTTCCTCGCCACGTCTTTAAGCCACTCCAAAAATGCAGACGGGGATTCTGTTTTCTCTTGCCTGACATTATACAGTTTTGACCAATTGATTGTTTTTGGCATAGCATTTTGTACTCCAACAACTATCCACTCCTGGTATCTCCTCAGATTTCCCATTCCTCTTGCAGTATTATAATCCCACATGGGATCTTCAGTCGGAAAATTCTGATCAACTGTCTCTGTGACAATCCCCTGCCTAATGTCTTCTCTAACTCACTCGCGCGCAGTTCTCAACACCATTTCCTTCTCTGTGGAGTCCATTAGGGTGTCTAGTAATACCTGTATATCATCCCAATCAGGATTTTGGGTTTTCAGAATCATCTTTAGAACTCGTGCCACTTTACTCGGGTTCTCCCGATAAGTTCCAGCAGATTGTTTCCAGAGTACCAGATCTCCTGGAGTGAAAGGTACTTTAACATATACGGGTCCTTCTGCCCCAACCCCCTGCTGAAGCGGTGCTAATATAGCACTGGGTGCCTGCTGTCTAACTTGAATATCCCGTTGCCGTGTTCGGTGGGATATTGGGGTAGTGGGATACTCCTGTTCCTCTATTTCTACCTCATCCTCCCCATCACCTTCTACTCCAGTATCTCTGGGGGCTGGTGGGGCCGATGGAGCCACTAATAAATCAAAATCATCATCTTCCTTATGCTGCAAAGCATTTTGCACTGCCAGACATTTCATACATTTCTTCTCAGTCACAAATCCCTCACATTGCTCATCCGATTTTGTACTAACAACCATTATCCCACACGCCTCCTTCCATTCCTCTTTCCCTCTTAAAATAAAAACAGTTCTACATATGGTATCTCATCCCATTTGCCCTCGCGCTTACAAAATAACATCAATTGTAGGATGGTATTATAGTCTAAAGTTCCATTTTCTGGCCAACGAACCTGATCTTCTAAATTATACTGTGTCCACCATACATTACAATACTCAACCAATTTCCTTTTTTGCATTTCTTGCCCAAACTGCCCCTCTTTCCAATGCATCAAAATACACCCTAACGGTGATGACTTGGGTATCGGCGGCATTTTATAACAGTCCAGACCAGCACCAAACAACAAACTAAACAAAATTCCACGTAACGAATAATACAGATTACCGAAAAATACAAGATCAGAATACAGTTGCCGAACCTGCAAAACGAATAATACAGATTAGGAATAATACAGATTACCGAAAATACAGAACAGATCACTGATGCCGAACCTGCAGAGCTTTCGCTACTGTCTTACGGATGGCGCCTAGGCTTCCCTCTGGAGCTCCGTAGCCCAACCAAGCATAGCTTTCGCCACGTCTAACAGGCAGGCTTTTACCAGACCAGAAAATATGGTACCTTTCCGATTGGGCACAAGACCCAAAAAATTTGGTACAATTCCTAATTAGGCACAAGATCTGTAAAAAAATTTAGTACTACTCCCAATTAAGCACAAGACCTGACAAAGTTGGTACCATTCCCGATAAAGCACCGCGTCTTACCGATATCCCTGGTCCGTCGGGGACAGCGGAGGTCGGTTGCGGTCGATGGCTCCCCAAGAATCACTCGGTGCCGGCTGGAGCGAGATCGATGCGAGCCACCTCAGCAATGCCCGCGCGGTCCCATCTGGGTCGCCAAAACTGTTAGCGTAGAGACAAACACATAACCATTCCAGGTAGGTTATATGTGGTGCTTTATTTCGAGGCCCCGGGAACCAGGGGTATTCAAACCCAAATCAGGTTCCAAGACCATCCCAGCGCGTCCACAATTTAACCCTTAAGTGTTTCGCAATCTAATGTATATTCAACAGATTACATCATTTTTTCATGCATATGTATTTGAGGATTGTCTCATCATTTGTGTGGACACCTGCATTTCTTTATCTTCACTTGACTGCCCTCAGTATGCTTCTGGCCTTCACAAATGTAGACTGTGTTCAGATAAGGTTGTTAGTAAAAGTGTAGGTTCTGCTCGGATAAGGTTGTTAGTACATTCTTTCTAAGCACTCCCTAATATCATACTTGTGAAGGTTATATGTGGTTTGTGAGAAAACCGTCACTGTCTGCAGAGACAGACACAAAGTCTGCACAAACTTAACTATAAAGATCAACAAAATTAAATGCTAAACACAATATATATCAAATGCTAAATACAATATACATAGCCTATAATTCTAATCTTATTTAATTGAGCCCTAATTCTTCAGCTAAATTAACGTTTTTTCAACACTCCAACCATCACATCCCCCACAAGGCCTTCTCTGTTCACAAACGGCAGGTCCAGGAGGGCACGCTCCCTTGTCAGCTCACTCACCATTTGTGTGAGGAAGTTGTCTTCCACACACTCCAGGAACCTCCTAGACTGCTTCCTTTCTGCTGTATTGTACTTCCAGCAGATATTTGGAAGACTGAAGTCTCCCACGAGGACAAGAGGTAGCGATCTAGAGACTATCCCCAGCTGTTTATAGAAGAGCTCATCAGCTGCTTCTTCTTGGCTGGGTGGTCTGTAGCAGGCTCCCATCACAATGTCTGCCTTCTTGTGGGCTCCTCTGATTTTAACCCACAGGCACTCAGTCCCTTCCTCACCGTAATTGAGCTCAAGGGTATCAAAGCACTCTTTAAGATAGAGGGCTACACCACCTCCTCTCCTACCCTTCCTGTCCCGCCTGAAGAGTTTATACCCCTCCATGGCTGCACTCCAGTTATATGAGTCATCCCACCATGTTTCCGTGATGGCAACGACATTGTAGACACCTTGCCCTACAACAGCTTCCAACTCCTCCTTCTTATTGCCCATGCTGCCTGCATTGGTGTAAATGCACTTCAGCTGGGCTGGCAAACCTTCAGCCCTCATAAAGGGAATAGAGTTCATTCCCACTTGACTGGTCCTTGGAATAAATAACTCCACAGTGCCAGTTTCATCCTTACTGTCCCTAGGTATAATGGCCCCCACTTGCTATGAGATGATGTACTGGCAGTCCTCTCCAGCACACCATCTCTCAGTTACTGAAGTCCCACTTCCTGGCTCACTCCCGATTAGCCTGATCTCGTTCCTCTCCCCCTTCACATCTACTTTAAAGCTCTGTTTAAGAGACTAGCTAGATTTTTAGTAAGGACTTTAAATATACAGTTGAGTTGAGTTCTGTGCCCGCTTTCAGAGTTTTCTATTCAAATGCAAATATTTTCTGGCTGGCTTCATGGAGAGGGAGGCAAAAGTAGGCATCCTTCAGGTCTAAAACAGTAAGCCAGGTTAGTTCAGGTATTAAGACAGTCAACAATGTACATGGATTTGCCACCACCGGGTAAAGGTTTTTGTTATTTTATTTACAGCCCGTACGTCCTGGTCACATCGGTGGCCCATACCTCGGTGTATACCTGTTTCGTGAGTTCTTCACTGATTTTTCCTTCTGTGGGAACACTGACTAAGGATAAACCCATTCTTTGCATATACTGCTGGTCATTTACCTCCAGAGTAGTCTCTCCCTTTTCAAATTTGATTATTGCACCCAATTGTTCTAATAAATCTCTCCCCGAAAGTGCCTTCAGGGAGTTTGGGATATACAAGAATCTGTGAATGCCCCATTGTATTCCCAGTTTATATCTTAGAAGTTCACAAAAATACACCTTTTCACTTTGGCCAGTTGTCCCTTTTAATATGATGTAGTAATTTCTTAGGGAATCAAAGCTTGGTTCAAAACTGAATACATTGTCTCTGTGTCAACTAAATTCTACTTTCTTCTCCTCTTTCCCTGGCTTCATTATAACTAATGGAGGGGTCCAGAACTGAACACAGTATTCGAGGTGCGGTCTCACCAGTGCCGAGTACAGAGGGAGAATAACCTCCCTGGACCTGCTGGTGACCCCATTTCTGATCCAAGCCAAGATGCCATTGGCCTTCTTGGCCACCTGGGCACACTGCTGGCTCATGTTCAGTCGACTGTCAACCAGCACCCCCAGGTCCTTCTCTTCCTTGCAGCTCTCCAGCCATTCTTCCCCCAGTCTATAGCGCTGCATAGGGTTGTTGTGCCCCAAGTGCAGGACCCGGCATTTGGCCTTGTTAAAACTCATGCCATTGGTTTCGGCCCAGCGGTCCAGCCTGTTCAGATCCCTTTGCAGAGCCTCCCTACCCTCCAGCAGATCCACACTTCCAGCTTAGTGTCATCTGCAAACTTGCTGAGGGTGCACTCAATGCCTTCATCCAGGTCATTGATAAAGACATTGAACAGAGCCGGACCCAGTACTGAGCCCTGAGGAACTCCACTTGTAACTGGCCTCCAGCTGGAGTTAACTCCATTGACCACCACTCTCTGGGCCCGGCCATCCAACCAGTTTTCAACCCAGGAGAGTGTGCGCCTGTCCAGGCCAGAGGCTGACAGTTTCTGAAGCAGAATGCTGTGAGAAACTGTGTCAAAGGCTTTACCGAAGTCCAAGAAGACTACATCCACAGCCTTTCCCTCATCCAGTAGTCGAGTGATTTTGTCATAGAAGGTGATCAGGTTAGTTTGGCAAGATCTGCCTTTTGTAAACCCATGTTGACTGGGCCTGATCACCCGGTTCTCTTGCATGTGCTTCATGATAGCACTCAAGATTACCTGTTCCATGACTTTCCCTGGCACTGAGGTGAGACTGACAGGCCTGTAGTTCCCTGGATCCTCTCTGCAACCCTTCTTGTATATGGGCACAACATCAGCCAGCCTCCAGTCTAGTGGAACTTCCCCAGTCAGCCAGGACCTCTGGAAGATGATGGATAAGGGTTTGGAAAGGACATCCGCCAGCTCCTTCAATACTCTTGGGTGGATCCCATCCGGCCCCATAGACTTGTGGGAGTCTAGCTGGGCAAGCAAGTCTCTAACCGCCTCCTCTTGGATCACAGGAGCCTCATTCTGCCCCTCTAACTCTTGGATTTGTAAACAGAAGGAACAACTTTCTTTGCTATTAAAGACTGAGGCGATGAAGGTATTAAGTACCTCAGCCTTGTCCTTATCCCCTGTCACTGTTATTCCTTCTGCATCCAATAGAGACTGGATATTCTCCCTCGTCCTCCTTTTCCTGTTAATGTATTTGTAGAAAGACTTTTTGTTGTCTTTCACAGACTTAGCGAGTTTTATTTCTAGTTGGGCCTTGGCCCTCCTGATTTTTTCCCTGCACGATCTCACTTCCTCCCTGTAGTCCACCCAGGATGCCTGTCCTTTCCTCCAAAGCACAATGAGCTTCTTCTTATTATTGACACCTCTTGAGATCTCCCTGCTCCACCAAGCTGGCTTTTCCCCCCGCCGGCTCCTTTTCCGGAACACAGGGATGGTTTGCTCTTGAGCTGCTAGGATTTCATTTTTCAAGAGCGCCCAACCCTCGTGGGCTCCCTTGCCCTGAAGGACTGTTTCCCATGGGACTTTGCTAATCAACCTTCTGAACAGGCCAAAGTCTGCCCTCTGGAAGTTTAATGTGACTGTTTTGCTAACCCCCTTCTTTATCCCACTTAGAACTGAAAACCCTATCATCTCATGATCGCTTAATCCCAGGCGTCCTCCAACCATCAAGTCCCCAACAAGACCTTCTCTATTCGCAAACAGCAGGTCTAGGAAGGCTCCCTCCCTTGTTGGTTCACTAACCAGTTGTGCAAGGAAGTTGTCTTCCATGCACTCCAGGAACCTCCTAGACTGTTTCCTTTCTGCTGTATTGTACTCCCAGCAGACATCTGGAAAGTTAAAGTCACCCACAAGGACAAGAGGCAGAGATTTAGAGACTGTCCCCAGCTGTTTATAGAAGAGCTCATCAGCTGCTTCTTCTTGGCTGGGTGGTCTGTAACAGACTCCTATCACAAAGTCCCCTTTCTTGTGGGCTCCTCTGATTTTAACCCATAGGCACTCGATCCCATCCTCACCGTAATCCAGTTCAAGAGTATCAAAGCACTCTTTAAGATAGAGGGCTACCCCACCTCCTTTCCTACCCTTCCTGTCCCGCCTGAAGAGTTTATATCCCAACATAGCTGTACTCCAGTTATGTGAGTCATCCCACCATGTTTCCGTGATGGCAACGACATTGTAGACACCTTGCCCTACAACAGCTTCCAGCTCCTCCTTCTTATTGCCCATGCTGCGTGCATTGGTGTAAATGCACTTCAGCTGGGCTGATGAACCTTCAGCCCTCGTAAAGGGAAGAGAGTTTATTCTCGATTGACTGGTCCTTGGAATAACTAATTCCACAGACCCAGTTTCATCCTTACTGTCCCCACTTGTACTCGCCCTCACTTGCCCTGTTGTGGTGTACTGGTGGTCCTCTCCAGCACACCATTTCTCAGCTGCCGGTTTCCCACTTCCAGGCTCATTCCCAACTAGCCTGGTCTCCTCCCCTTCCCCTTTCACATTGAAAACAGCCAGAGGAGACTGAGTCTGTGCAAATTTCAAAAAGAAATATATTCATCCCGAGGAAGACTTCCTACTTCATCCCTAAGACCCCGGCCCACAACCATCAGGATGCACTACACAGGTGCAAGACTGAAGCGAACTTTCCAGAACTAATTATAATACAAAGTGGGGAAAGGTTATGAATATGTAGTAGGCGCTTATACCTATGCATGTCTTTACACTATAAGTAGCTGCTTGTTAAGCTATACGGTGTGCAAGCTAGGAGGAGAACCCCCTTGCACCCCAGTGCTGGAAATAAACATACCTGCTTTATTACTCCTTTTGGGTTATAGGGTTTGATTCCGCAAATCAGTGGAGTGTGTTGAAACCTTAAGGAAGGTGTTTTGTATGTGATATGTATTAGGGTAAGAGAAAGGCTGCAAGATTGGACTATAAAAGGGTATCTGAAGACTGGAAATTGGGAACGGCTTGAAAGTTAGGATTAGCAAAAAGAAACATAAAACCAGAGTGGTATTTGATAAATATACAAGAACACTCAACAACAAAGTTGTATAGCTGTCTTCTGTGTAGAAATTGTAATATTTGTGTAATAACAGCTTGTTCTTTGTGCGGGGCCTTTTTCAACCCTGAAGGCCAATTACCACAGAAGAGGAGCATTTGGGACTGGAGAATCGCTGTGGTAGGGGTCTTGAGGGAAGTACAGGATATTATTCATGCACTAGAGATTAAATACCCACCCCACACAAGAAAAAAGTTAAACGGATTAAGCACACACCTCTTTCGAAAGAAGAACCAGACAAACTGCTTATGGGGGGTAAACAGAGTAAAGAGATCCCTAGGAAGACACCTTTAGGATGCATTTTAGCTCATTGGGGAAAAATTTGAGGTTCTCCAGGCGGAGCAACCAATAAGACTACCCTCATAAAATATTGCAATCAATGGTGGCCACTGTATAAACTGGAAGATTAAGTGAGTTGGCCCCAAAATTGGAGCCTGGACTACTATATGTTGCTTCAGTTTATGTTATTTTTAAGGTGATAGGGAAAGTGGGATGAGGTTACATATGCCGATATGTTCTTCTGCTTCAGGAATCACCCTGAATGGCAGAAAGATTGTGGGTTTAACATTCCTCCCTCGGATCCTTTCGTTTTGTCTTTGGAAAGGGACAGGAGGAGGGAACAAAGGCTTAAGAGATGTTGCTCTGCTTGTAGCATTGGACAAAGGTGTATAAAAGTTACCCAGGAGCAGAAAGAGGGAGAGATAGAGACTCCAGAGAATTTAGGATTTCCATATAGAACACCCCCACAGGATGCACTCCTGCTTACTCCCCCATTCCCCTCAACTTATGAGAAGGATGAGGAAGGATCCCCGATTACCCACAGAACTTGTAGCAAAATGACTAAAGTGGAGAGGGACGTTCCTAATGAAAAAATGCCCCAAATACTAGCCCCTCTGAGGGAGACTATGGGACCAGATGGATTGGCCAGGATAAAAGTCCCCTTCTCTACTTCAGATTTGGATGCCTGGAAGGAAATAGCCAAGGGTTATAGAGATGACCTGATTAAAGTAGCTACCAAATAAGGGGATGGGATGGGAAGAACCCGGAGGCAGATTAAGGATAATTCATGTGCCTGTTGAAAGAAAGAAGGCCATTGGAAGAACGAGTGCCCTGTGTTACAGAAAAATTCAAATCCTCAAATTGTAGCTGTAGTGGAACAGAACTGACGGGGACCCGGGGAATCTACCCTAGCAGATCCACTGGTTAAGATAAAGCTGGGGGAACAGGGCAAAGAGGTGGAAGTTTTAGTAGATATGGGTGCCTCTTGCTCAGTTCTAAACGAAAGACTAATACCTGTGAGTGAAGAATCTGTAATGGTTATGGGAGTTTCTGGACAACCAGAAAGAGCATACTTTGTCAAACCTCTTAAATTCCAATTAGGCAAACAAATGGGTGTGCATAGATTCCTGTATATGCCAAATTCCCCCAAGTCTTTGCTTGGAAGGGACATTTTGACCCTGCTAAATGCAAAAATAACTTTTGATAGGGGCAACATGGAAATCAAAGTGGGAAATAATGAACTGATTGAAATTTTAAGTTTAAGCCTCATGCAACCAGTAAGGGACACAGAATAGTCCCTTGAGGTCACTGAAAGTTTGAGCCAAGTGCATCCCGGAGTGTGGGCTTCTGGGTCCCCTGGCAGAGCAATGAACACCTCTCCAGTAAGGACTGAATTGAAACCAGGGGCAAGGCCAGTTAGGATTAAACAGTAAATTAAATTAGAAAACCTTAAGAAATTAAGGATTAGGGAAATTATAGATAAATTTCTGGAATTTGGATTATTGATTGAGTGTGAGTCAGAGTACAACACCCCCACCCTTCCAATTTAAAAGACAGATGGAAAGAGTTACAGACTCGTTCAAGATTTAAGGGCAGTGAATAAAATAGGAGACAACTTGCACCCGGTAGTGGTAAACCCTTATACATTATTAAATAAATTGAAGAAAGAACAGGTTTGGTTCACTGTACTAGATTTGAAAGATGTCTTTTTCTGTTTGGCCCTGGCCCTGGCCAGACAAAAGATACTTGCTTTTGAATGGGAAAAACCTGAGACAGGAAGAAAAACCCAGCTGACCTGGACAGTGCTGCCGCAGGGGTTTAAAAACAGCCCTACAATTTTTGGTAATCAGTTGGCTCGGGAACTTGAAACATGGAGCCCACCCTCACAGAATGGGACTCTATTACAATATGTAGATGACCTTTTGATTGCTACTGAAACTAAGGAGGAGTGTTTAAAATGGACTCTAAGTTTACTCAATTTCCTTGTGTTGGAAAACGTTAATTTAGCTGAAGAATCAGGGCTCAATTAAAATAAGATTAAAATTATAGGTTATGTATATTGTATTTAGCATTTGATATATATATTGTGTTTAGCATTTAATTTTGTTGATCTTTATAGTTAAGTTTGTGCAGACTTTGTGTCTGTCTCTGCAGACAGTAACGGTTTTCTAACAAACCACATATAACCTTCACATAAGTACATGGTATTAGGGAGTACTTAGAAAAGTATGTACTAACAACCTTATCCGAGCAGAGCCTACGCTTTTACTAACAACCTTATCTGAGCACAGTCTACGTTTGTGAAGGCCAGAAGCATACCAAGGGTAGTCAAGTGAAGATAAGGAAATGCTGATGTCCACACAAAGGATGGAAGCATACCAAAAGCAGTTGTAACTGGTCCAAGACTAAAGAGGTGAAAAGGACAAAGGACCTTATAAGTCCTCAAAGAATGTTTACTTTTTAGGTTATCCAACCATGTCTGGAGACTTCCTTCAGGTTATCTCCTTACCTAAACCAGTTTTATCTTACAAGACAACTAAACATATCAGTAAATTCTTGCAACTGTAAGTGAGTGTTTATTCTTTCAGGTTTTTTATCCATGCCTGGAGATTGTCTGCATATTATCTCTTGATCCAAGACAGATTTATATGGCAAGATAATTAAACATACAATCCAGCTGCAGCAAAACTTATCAATTAGTTCTCACAAACTACAGACCAGAAGAGCATATGACTCAATTGTTTTGTGGAATCAAACTCTATAACCCAAAATGAGTTATAAAGCAGGTATGTTTATTTCCAGCGCAGGGGTGCAAGGGGGTTTTCCTCCTAGCTTGCACACCGTATAGCTTAATAAGCAGCTACTTATAGTGTAAAGACATGCATAGGTATAAGCGCCTACTACATAGTCATACCCTATCCCCACTTCATATTATAATTAGATCTGGAAAGTTCACTCTAGTGTTGCACTTGCATAGTGCCTCCTGATGGTCGTGGGCTGGGGTCTTAGGGATGAAGTAGGAAGTCTTCCTCAGGATTGTTATAAATACTCAATCAATCGTAATTTATGCAAAAGATTGCTTTATTATATTTATATGGGAAAGCATTAGAAGCAAACAGCGCTGGGTGCGCTGGGGAGTCTCCACTCCACCAACCGAATGTGGCATTGTCCTAACATTTAATAGGGCTAATGGAAGACATTTTATCCATGTCATTCTTGTTTCTATCATTATCTTAGATAATTGATGTTTCAATGTTTGATTCATTCGTTCGACTCTACCAGAGCTTTGGGGGTGCCATGGGGTGTGATATTCTCATTTTATACCTAAGGCCGCTATGATCTCTTTGAGAACCTTCGATGTAAAATGCGATCCTTTATCTGAATCGATTACCTGAATCATACCAAAACGAGGGATAATGTTTTCCAAAAGATGTTTAGCCACTGTTTGGGCTGTAGCTCGTGCAGTAGGGAAGGCTTCAACCCAGTGTGTGAATTGATCTACGATCACTAAAAGATATCTATACCGTCCTACCTTTGGTAATTCAGTAAAGTCTACCTGTACCTTTTCAAAAGGTCGATAGGCTAGGGGCCTACCACCAAAGGGAGTCTTCTTAATATAATTCTTATTTATTTTTTTGGCATACGAGACATCCCCGAGTTTCTTGTTTCGCTATTTCAAAAATGCCAACACATCCATAGAATTTTAAAAATTGCTCGCTCAAAGCTTTTGTTCCCCAATGGGTTTTTTTGTGTAATTCATGTATTATTCTTCGAGCATAAGTTTTAGGTAGCATTTCTCTGCTGTCCGGCAGTAACCATTTATTTTGTTTCCACTCAACTCCTAATTTCTTATATTCTTCTATGTCTTTCTGACTATATATTTTGGTTCCACAATATTCATTGTTGTTATTCTCAAAAACTAAATTCTCCTTTATTGACATTGATAACAGGGCGGCCCTTTTTGCCTCCTCATCAGCTAAGTTGTTCCCTCTCATTTTAAACTGTAGCCCATGCTGATGTCCTTTAACATGGGTAACTGCGATAGCCTCAGGTTCTCTGATAGCTTGTAAGATTTGTCTAATGAGTTCTTCGTGTACCAGTCCCTTTCCCCGTGAATTAATAAGTCCTCTCTCCTCCCAGATTTTTCCAAACGTATGGACGATGCCATAAGCGTATTTTGAATCTGTAAAAATAGTTCCTACTTGATTGTGTAACCTCTTTAATGCTCTTAATAGTGCATATAATTCACATGCTTGGGCCGACCAAGTCGCACTAAGTGGTCCTGACTCAATTACCTTCCCCGTTTTTCCATCTACTATCGCATATCCTGATTTACGTTTCCCTTCTATGACCCTAGAAGAACCATCAACAAAAAGTTTCTCTCCAATTTCCAATTCTTCTTCCTCTAAATCAGGTCTAATTTTAATTTGTAATTGTATCATTTCTACACAATCATGTAGTGGTTCTCCCAAAGGTTCCCCAAACAAAAATTGAGCTGGATTTTGAGCATTTGTCGTTTTTAATTCTAAATCCTGTGAATGTATTAAAATGGCCTCATATTTCAACAGCCTACTATCAGTGAGCCATTTATCGGCTATGATGGAGACCATCTCACAGGGACGCCTTAAAGAGACAGACGGACTACCGCTCTGGTGGCGAGTAGCAATATTTTATTCTCCAAACGTAGTTTTTATACTCTTCTGGTTCCTCTTCGGACAATGATTAAGTGCTTCTAGTTAAGATAACAACGTGCTAGCATGCACTATCTACATACTTTATTACTATTCTTGTCGTGAGAAAGCAGGCTCTACAAGTTCTACAAACAAGGGTCTACGTGTCTGTCCAGAGTTCAC
This sequence comes from Cuculus canorus, assembly GCF_017976375.1. Lineage (NCBI taxonomy): Eukaryota > Metazoa > Chordata > Aves > Cuculiformes > Cuculidae > Cuculus > Cuculus canorus. Next base: position 1,208,433 of record NC_071440.1, read on the forward strand.
ATAACATCCTTAACTAAATCTGCAGGTGTTCCTGGAGTGTATACATTTAACTTGGGCCCTGGAATGGGGAGAAACCCATTATATTGCCAAGAACCTCTGTGTCCACATCCTCCCTTCCAGGAGTAGCGGCTTTTGATCTTAGCACAGTGTTGTGTTATTGACCCTTCCAGGCCCTACAGAACACTGCTCTCAAGGCCTCTGGCTTCATCATTCTGCTTTTGACCCTTTCAGGCCCTCAGAATGTATAATGGTTCTCCTCAGGCTTTCTGTTGTAAAACTCCCCTGACGTTGTGTGGTGTATACACTACCAGGGAAGCCCCAAATGTAGTTTTCCTTGCTTCTTCTACTAATAAAGCCACAGCCACAATGGCTTGTAAACATGTAGGCCAACCCCGGCTCACGGGATCCAATAATTTTGAAAAATATCCTACTGGTTTTTTACTTCCTGCCCAATCCTGAGTTAACACTCCATACGCAGTATGGTCCTTGGTATCTAAAAATAACTGAAAGGGTTTGTTTAAATCTGGCAAATTTAACACTGGTGCGCTTATCAACTGATCTTTTAATTCTTGGTATCTCTTTTCATCCTCTTTGGTCCATTTTAACCTGTCAATGGTCAATTTCTCATATACCCCAAAAGTCCAAGGATTTGCCTAATTTCTTGTTTAGTCTTGGGGGCTGGCATAGCTATAATTCCGGCCACCCTGTCAGGGTCAAGTTTCTTTTTCCCTTTAGTGATCCAATGTCCCAAATACTTTACCTCTGGCTCTGTAAATTGTAACTTAGACCTTGAAACCTTCAACCCTTTTTTTCCCAAGAAATTTAGCAAATTTATTGTATTTGTTCTAACTGATTCTTCTGACCTTCCTGCTATGAGTAAGTCGTCCACATATTGTAACAATTTAACATCTTCTGAAGGGTGAAAGTCCATTAATAATTTCTCAAGGGCTTGGCCAAACAAATTTGGGGACTCAGTAAAGCCTTGGGGCAATACCGTCCATCTCAATTGTTGCCTTCTTTTTGTCTCCGGATCTTCCCATTCAAAGGCAAAATAATCCCTGCTCTCAGGTGCTAATGGACAAGCCCAAAAGGCATCCTTTAAATCAATCACACTATACCAGGTGTCTCCTGGGGCTATTTGATTCAACAGGGTATACGGATTAGCCACCACGGGGAATCTACTAATTGTTCTTTGGTTTATAGCCCTTAAGTCTTGAACTGGCCTGTAAATTCCATCTGATTTCCTGACCGGTAAAATTGGTGTGTTGTGGGGGGACATACAGGGCTCCAAAGTTCCTTGTTGTAACAGATCTTTAATAATTGGTAACAGCCCTTTTCTTCCTTCCATAGAGATTGGGTATTGCCGGACACGTATCAGAACTTGGGGGTTCTGAATTTCAACCTTAATAGGTTCTATATTTAATTTTCCTACTTCTCCCTTTTTATGCCAGACATTTGGGTCTATTAAATCTTCATCTGTTTGGGTCAACTGATAAACCTTCACCGTTATTGATCCTTGATCAATTGTCAGATTGATTCCCAAAGAAATAATTAGATCTCTTCCTAACAAATTAAAGTCTGCCTCCTCAACTAATAATAAGTTTGCAACACAGATTTTGGTTTCTGATTCTATCAATACATTCTTAATGATGGGAACTTTAAAAGGTTCCCCCTTTGCTCCCACTACCAAGGTATTTTCCTTACTCAATTGACATCCTTTTGGTAATTTTCGAATAGTAGATTTCTCCGCTCCGGTATCTACTAGGAAGATAAACTCTTCCCCCTGGGGACCTATCCGTAATTTTATCAAGGGCTCTGGTGATAATGTTGTCCCCAGGACGTAGAGCCCCTGACACCCCTAATCCTCCTGAAACATTTTCTCGTCCTGTAATTTCTTTTTGCAGTTTCGTTTAAGGTGACCTTTCTTTCCACAATAATAACATTCGGGGCCTTCTCCTATGGGAGCCCTATAATTTCGTGGCTTTTCTCCTGTGAAGGAGTTCCCCGAAGGTTTAGTATTAGACCTGTGGGGTTGTGTGTTCCTTTGTGTTTCTCTAACAGCAGCCACGAAAACTTTTGCCTTTGCTTTTTGCTTTTCTTCATCACGTCGTACATAAACCCTTTGAGCCTCCCGAAGGAGGTCCTGTAGACCCCTATCTTGCCACCCATCTAGCTTCTCCAATTTCCTCCGAATGTCCTCCCAGGATCTAGCCACAAACTGAGTTTTTAATAATGCCTCCCCGACTGGGGAGTTGGGATCTACTCCAGAATACATTTGGAGATTTTTCCTTAATCTTTCCAACCAGTCAATGGGAGATTCATCTCTCCCCTGATGTTCCCCAAAGGCCTTAACTATATTCTGCCCCCTGGGAACCGCCTCCCTAATGCCTTGAATAATCATTTCCCTTAAATCTGACATGTTTTGCCTATCATGTACATTTTGATGATTCCAATTGGGGTTTTGAGTTGGCCATTTCTGCTCCCCTGGCGGACCCTGCAGATGCCATCTTTCCCAATTCCGCATGCCTGCTTGTCTTATTATCTCTCTCTCCTCCATAGTAAATAATATACTTAAAATGGACTGAATTTCGTCCCATGTATAGGTATTGGGGCCCAAAAATTGGTCTAATCTTTCAGCGACCCCCAAAGGGTCATCTAACAGTCGCCCCATTTCCTTTTTAAATGTTCTTACATCCCCTGTATTGAGGGGAACTGCTACAAATCCTATTCCCCCAACATTTCCTCCCAGAGGAACTTCGCGTAAAGGGAGGAGTTCCTTTGGTGATTCTTCCTCCTTTCTAGTCCTACTTCTGGTTCGCAAAGCGGGTGGTGGCTGTGAAAGGGCTGTAGGATCTCCATTATCCAGATGGGGGGGTGTTCTACCCTCTCCTCCCCTTGGTTTTCATATGGGGGTGGTAAATTATCTAAAACCTCCCAATCTTGTTTTTCCTTCTTTTTCTCCCTTAAGGGATACAATGATATCCTCATTGAGGACCCTTGCCATAAAGCAGCATAGTCACTTTCATCCTGGCTGAACGGTTCTTTCCCATTTACATATAGATTCAAAGCCTGACAAATCCAATCATCAAAAGATCCGAAAATTGGCCAATACAAATAGTCAGGCCTTATTTCCTCCCTGGTCCAAACTTCCATACAGTAATGGACCATTTTCTCCTTACTCTTCTCCTTCCCAGACGGCCATTCATCCCAGTGTTTGAGCATTAACCCCAGCGGACTGTCTGAGGGTATTTCTGGTAACTCGCTCCCTATCTGTTTCTGAGAACCTCTCCGTGGGCCCTCCCTGGGGCTAGGGAATTTGCTTTTCCTTTGCCCCATCTCCGCCAAGTGTGACTCCTTTCACCCTTTTTCACTCACTTCCCTCCTTCGGTGACCAGGTCCCTCGTGGGAGACTGGAAATGCACCTAGAAGAGGTCCACACTCACTTCACAACCCTGTTGTGTCTCAAGCACGCACACTTTGGCTATCCCCCCAACCGAACGGTACTTACAGTCCGATGTTCCCGTCCGGATCTTCGTGCACAAGAATTATGGGTACAAATTTGGCTGCAGCAATTCCGTAGGGAGCTCAAACTTTGCTTCTAGCTTTCCTCTATTTAGGGTTGATATCGGCAAGGTATCTACCAGAATCGTTCCTTCACCAGGCCACGGTTAGTGGGGCGCCCCCCGAACAAAGGAATGCCTCCGGCAACCCAAGCCGATATCCCGGACGAGCCCCCAATTTGTTATAAATACTCAATCAATCGTAATTTATGCAAAAGATTGCTTTATTATATTTATATGGGAAAGCATTAGAAGCAAACAGCGCTGGGTGCGCTGGGGAGTCTCCGCTCCACCAACAACGCACACTTAAGTCCGAGTTCTCAGTTCCTTTTATATTATTTTGCAGGTCGATATTGTCCATGTGGCGATCTCCTTTTCATTTTCCTTATCTTCACTTCTGTACTTTGAACTCGGTTTCCTGCACGAGGTATCTTTCAGGTCGTTATCAAGTTAATCCTCAGTCTCCTGCTATTGTTCCATGCCTCCCTAGGGGGTCCTTACTCAGGCTCCGAATCATTCCAGCAGGCCTTTTTCCCTATAGTCTGTAATGCTAATTTGCAGGTCGTGCACCAACAGGCGTTACATTGTGTTTTCTGACACGAATTACACCTACATTCTTCACATTCTATGATTCACTCTATGGTTCTAACAGTATGAATCTAATTAATAAATCCTGTATACCCCTTGTGTTTGAAATCTCAAAACCAAGAGTTTTAAACAAACATTTTAATAAAGATAGAATTAAAAATTTGGATTTCATATCTGCTCCAGTTTATGTATGGTTAAAGCTGAGATCTCAGAACTATAGCTTTGACATATCCGAATTAGTTTGAATAGCAACAGCAGCACAAATATTCCCTAGTTAAATTGAATGAAGGTCATTAACGAATAACCAACAAGACATCAGTTTTCTTCTCTCTTCCTAAAGCGGCCCAAAAAATAGGACAGAAGTAGCTGAGAACCTTAAAAGCAAGATTCTGGTAGAGATTGACTTAGCAGCAAATTAATTGAGTTCAGTTAATATGATTATTAAAATTCTGTTCAAGCTCTGAAAACACAACAGATTTATTGTTGAACACATATTTCTTTTCAAATATAAGCAAATAACTTTTCAATGATACATATTCATTCTGTAAATGAATAGTTATCTTACACCTATCCATTCAACAATTCCTTTTTAGGAGTTTGAATTTACACATAAAGGCATCTTGAAATGAACTGGTTGCTGCTTACAGTTCCTGGCTTTTCTGTTTTTGAATGGTGAAGTGTTTATCAGCCCTCCACAAATGGGAGGGCTATCTCATGTAGATATTTCAGACAAACTCACTTAGAAAAGCCTCTCGACCTTCTGCAAAAAAAAAAAAAAAAAAAAAAAAAAGTAGAGATTTGATATTCTGAAAATTAACAGTTATAAAAGACAGCATACTACTTTCTAATCACACAGTGTTTGTCTTCCTGGAAGAAAAGACAAAGGCTTTATGCTTTTGTTTGATTGTAAATATTTAAGATACTGATTTATATTTAAAACAGTTGATGAATTTAGTTATTATGGATGCAGTTACACATGGAATGATCCCCTTGCAACTCATGTATTTGATCTATTGCTATGAAGTAGCATATTAACATTTATACTAATCCTGTTCTATGAAGAATTTTTACTAAGTACCTAAGCAGTCTTTATATGCAAGGCTAATCAGCAGACAGATTATTAAAAATACTGAGGCAGTGCAAAGAAAAAAATCCTTCTATTCTTGCAGTATCTTATATTAATATTAAAAAGCTAAATTGAATACATGTGGCTTATGCCTTTAAAAAAGATTAAGAGCTGTATGGCAGCTAATTTTAACCAATATGATTAAAGCAAAAAAACTTAAGTCTCTTCTTTTACAGCAACACTGTCTTATACTTTGAGTCCAGTGTCACAATACTATAGTTTTACTACAATTCAAGAACAGCAGACAATTTATTTTTTAAAAAGCTTAACTTAAATTAGTTCATTTTACCATTTCTACTTTAATATGTAATTGTGCTACCATATTCAAGTATAGCGCAGCAACTTTTTCCTATCTTACCTGACACTGCAGAGAAGTCAAAAGAGCAGTGTATGACACTAGCCATTACCATGGTAACCACCAGCTGTACACCTGTTTTGCAGAATCAAACCCTATAACCCAAAATGAGTAATAAAGCAGGTATGTTTATTTCCAGTGCTGGGGTGCAAAGGGGTTCTCCTCCTAGCTTGCACACCGTATAGCTTAACAAGCACATACTTATAGTGTAAAGGCATGCATAGGTATAAGCGCCTACTACATATTCATACCCTATCCCCGCTTCGTATTATAATTAGATCTGGAAAGTTCGCTCCACTGTTGCGCCTGCGTAGTGCCTCCTGATGGTCGTGGGCCGGGGTCTTAGGGATGAAGTAGGAAGTCTTCCTCGGGATGAATATATTTCTTTTTGAACTTTGTGCAGACTCAGTCTCCTCTGGCTGTTTTCAAACTCCTGAACCAAATGCAGCCAGCTTTCTGCATTCCAGTACCCACTTATCAGTAAACTGCTGCTAGCTGGCTCCTTCATTATCAACTTCCAAGGTCTTTAAGGCAAACAACGGCAAGCTCTAACGAACGCTCCCAACCCCCCTTGTCTGCTTTCACTCATCACACCTATCACACTGAAGTACTTTTTTAAAAAAAACAAAAAAGCCTAAAAAACCAAAAACATTTAAAAAACACCTTAATGTAGTTGGGATAATGATTTTGTTTCTTTTTAAACTGCAGGGGAAGGAAAACAACACTGCATCAGTTTTCAAGAAGTCTCCTGGAACTTGCTATAATAATCAAAAAAAAAAAAAAAAAGGCTTTATCAAACGACAAGGATAGCAAAGTACACATTTGAGCTGTCAGATAGTACAAGAGCTTGTCTGTTTAACAGATGTTAAGCCACGTGATGGCATGATATTTCACAAGACATTATACCTTAAAATTACATCATAGATTAAAAGCTTCCTTTTGGTGGTCTCTTCAATTCTGACATGATTTAACATCTGACGCTGCACAAACCTACTAGGAATTAACAATAATTGATAAAATCTGCATTTATGACTTGAAATTTCATCTTTCTGTTTACACGCAACACTTTAATGCTTAAAATCACAAGGAAAAAACAAAAAAAACCCACAAACAACCCCCCCCCCCAAAATCAAAGGTATGCATACAAGTGAAATTTACCAAAATATGCAAGTTAAAAAGCACCAAAGATCAAACAAATAACTAACTTACCTTTTTTAAACTGATCTGGTTTTCAAAATACTCTCATATGAAAAAGAACATATGCACATTTTCAATCAGCACACAAATCAACACGTTTAAGTAGTGACATAAGAATATTTATATGCATATTTATTCTTAAGCATCAATCTTTGGATATTGCTAACACGATCTTAAAGACAAAATATATCCCTTTGTATTTCTAAAGTTCAGAATTATACTTCTGTACTTGATCTGGCTGGGATGGAGTTAATTTCCCCCATAGCAGCCCTCCTAGTGCTGTGCTTTGCATTTGTAGCTAGAACAGTGTTGATAACAATCCAGTGTATTGGCATCGAGGCTGTTTCTCCAGCATTCCCCCCAAAGGCCAGTAGGCTGGGGGTGGGCAAGAGGTTGGGAAGGGACACAGCTGGGACAGCTGACCCAAACTGACCAAAGGGATAGTCCATGCTGTATGACATCTGCTCAGCCATAAAAGCTAAGAGAAAGGAGGAGAGGAGGGGGAATTCGTTATTAAGGCGTTTGTCTTCTGAAGTTACTGCTACATGTACTGAGGCCCTACTTCCCAGGAAGTGGCTGGACATCACCTGCTGATGGGAAGTGCAGAATAAATCTTTTTGTTTTCCTTTGCTTCCACACGTGGCCTTGGCTTTTCTTTTATTAAACTGCCTTTATCTTGACCCATGAGTTCTTTTTCATCTTATTTTCTCCCCTCTGTCCTGCTGAGGAGGGGCAGTGAGAGAGCAGCTTGGTCAACGCACCAAAATCCCCTATACAAAGGGAAAAGAAGACAGAACAGGAGATCACTTTGGTTTAACAATGAGCAGTTGGGTGTGCTTAAAAGAAAAGAAGCCTACTGGTTATGGAAAGGCAGACAAATAGCCGTCAAGGACTACAAGAACCTTGCTTAGGGCATGCAGTCAGGAAGGCTACAGATCAACTTGAACTGAAATTGGCCAGAAGCTTCAAGAAGAACAAGAAAGGGTTCTTCAGGTATGTGAGCAGTAAGTAGAAGCACAGGGAAGACATGGGCCCATTGCTAAACCTAGCCACTAATAATGCTGACAAGAGAGATTCTCAATAACTTCTTTGCCTCTGTCTTTACCGGCATAGCTGGACTCCAGATCACAGGATTAAGTAGCTATGACAACACGTTCCTCAACCCACCAGTAATGGAGGAAGGGCTGGTCTGTGGCCTCTTGCAAGGTCTCAACCCACATAAACCCATGTGCCTGGACAGAATTCACACCAGGGCACTGAAGAGAAGTGGCTGATATCATTGCAAGGCCACTGTCTATAACCTCTGAAAAGTCATGAAGATCAGAGGATATCCCTAATGACTAGAAGAGGGCAAATGTCATACCCATCTACAAGGGCCCAAAAGAGGACCCAGGAAACTACAGGCCCATTAGTCTTACTTCAATGCCAGGGAAAGTAATGGAACGAGTTCTCCTAGAAACTATCAGAAACAAAATGAAGCAGGTGATTGGGAAAAGCCAGTACAGATTTACCAAAGGGAAAACATGCCAGACTAACCTGATCACCTTCTAAAACTAAATAACATCTTCTGTCAACATGGGGAGAGCAGTGAATGCCATTTACCTGGACTTCAGTAAAACATTCAACACTGTTTCCCGCTGCCTTCTCCTGGACAAACTGGCAAGATACAGACTGGATGGGTGGTCTGTGAGAGGGGTAGGAAATCTGCTAACAGGTCACACAGAGGGTGGTGATCAGTGTTTTTTACTCAGGCTGGCAGCCTCTCACAAGTGGGGTCCCTCAGGGAGTGATACTGGACCCCATGCTGTTCATAAATGATCTAGACGATAGGAATGAAAGCACCCTCACCAAGTTTGCTGACGACACCAAACTGGGTGGTGAGGTGGACACCTCAGAAGGGAGAGCAGTCTTACAGAGCGACCTGGATAGGCTGGAAGAGTGGGCAATCAAGAACAGTATGAAGTTTAACAAAGACAAGTGTAAAGTCCTGCATCTGTGATGACATAACTAAAGAGCCCAGTATAGGCTAGGATCTGTGTGGTTGAGGAGCAGGCTTGCTGTAAGGGACCTGGGGGTCCTGGTGGACAAGTTGAACATGAGACACCAGTGCACCTATAAAAATTAACTTCTTTATTTGTATTTCGTATGCCTTAAACATTGTGCAAGGGTACAAGGCTGAGTGCGTCTGGGGGCTCGGTGCAGTTTGACAGCAGCAGAGGAGAGAGGGGGAGGTGCTGAAGCAGGTGCTGCTCCCTCACACACACACACACACACACACACACAAGGAAACTTAAAGATCATCCAGTTCCAACCCCTCCTGTTGGATCAAGGACTCTTTTACAAAAAACCAATCGTCGCTTACAAACATCTTGGTCATCTCGGAAGATACTGAATTTACCGATATCACTTTTGGTTTGTAACAGTAGCGAATCCCCATATGCAGTCATCTGTCAATGGCAAAACAAAAGAGGGGAATCTGGGAAGGACAGAGACCTGAATGACCCTGCCATTGCCAGTAGTAAGAGAACTGATAAAGCTGAATCATTCTGGGTATTGGAATGGGTGTTTCTGGGTGTGCAGCCAAAAACGAGCATTCAAACCAGACCCAAAGCTGTGGCAGAGTTAGTACGAAAAGGCAGATCTCGAATTATTGAGATCAGCGGTCAAGAACCTGCAGACATTAGCATTCCAGTTAATGCTGTAGACCTAGAGTGGTGGTTACGAAATGTAATACCACTTCAGGAAGCCCTATTAGGATTTGAAGGACAAATACATTCACAGCAGCCGCAAGGGAAGAAGCGGCAGATATTGTCACTAAATCAGTGGCTGGAGAGAACGAAAGTCAGCATGCAACCACTGGTGGATGGCCTTACTGTATGTACTGATGCCGGAAAACGACTGCATCGTGCTGTTTGTGTATGGGACGAACGTGCTGAATGGCACAAGCATATTTTGGAGGGACAGCCCCAAGATTCTTTACAGACCTTAGAATTAACTGCTGTTGGTTGGGCCCTGTTGAATTGGCTAACCACCCCTCTTAATGTTGTAACAGACTCACTATATGTAGCAGGAGTAGTCCCAAGACTAGAGGATGCTCTTTTAAGACAGACAACTAACCCAAGATTAGGAGCATTGTTTGTGCAATTATGCTCCACGCTTCAACAACGCACAGAGCCTTGTTGTGTTATTCATGTGCGAAGTCATCAACTTGACGTGGGACTAGGAAGGGGTAATCAGATAGCAGATAGCTTCGTTAGTCCAGCTCAGCATATGCCCCCTATGGATCAATTTTGTGTAGCAAGACAGAGTCATGACCAATTTCACCAGAATGCCAAAGGATTAAAACGACAGTATGGCTTAACAGAGAATGAAGCCCGTAGTATTGTAAAGCCTGTCCAAGATGTGGAAATCACGGTCCAGGAATAGGGATCGGAGTTAACCCTAAAGGACTAAAGTCCTTAGAGCTCTGGCAAATGGATGTCACTCACATTGGGGAATTTGGAAGACTAAAATATGTTCACGTGACAATCGATACCTTTTTGAAATTTGTATGGGCAACCGCATTACCTGGTGAGAAAGCACAACATGTGTGTAAACACCTGTTGTCCTGCTTTGCTGTAATGGGGGTGCCTGAGACCATAAAACCAGATAATGGGCCTGCCTATACTAGTCAAAAGATGAGGGTCTTTTTGTCCAAGTGGGAGTACAACATATCACAGGAATCCCTCACTCTCCCACTGGGCAGGCTTTGGTGGAGCGAACTCATCAAGTGTTGAAAGATTATTTACAAAGACAAAAAGACACTGAAATGGACGTGCAAATGAGATTGAATAAGGTTTTGTTCACATTAAACTATTTGTGTTTAATGAGTGATAGAGAAGAGCCACCGGTGATAATACATCATCAAAGTATAAGGTTGAATGAAAAGACAATTATCCCCAGCTTTCGAGTATTATATAGAGATCCAGTAACAGGAATATGGAAAGGACCTGTTGCTGTAATATTTAATGGTCGAGGATATATGTGTGTTTCCACGGAAGGTGGTCCTAGGTGGATACCAGCGAAAAACATTCGACCCTATCTAGAGACGTCATCAGAGCGTGATCAACGGCCTACACAAGAAGATCCTGCACAGGAATGAATGAAGAAAGCTGAAGTCTGCTGTTTTAATTGTGGGAACTGTGATCCCTGCGTGTTGCATAATTGTGGTGACTGTGGTAATAATCAGTGGCCCTGTAATATGGACTATTAAGGATCAAGATTGGAAGAGAGTAAAAGAAAAGTGTAGGCATTGTTATAAATGGAAACGGTATGGAAAATGAGGCAGTTTTGGCTGTGTTTAGCATGTTTAAACTTAGTCATTGCAGTCTATCACCCCGCATTGTGTGATCCGCGACAAAATGTATGGGTTACTCTTGTACAAGTCTTGAACACTACTAGCTTTTGTGCCAGTTTGGTGACCCCAAGCTTACCATTTGTGACTTGTCTTATAGGAGTTCACATAAGAAATTTTTCGAACTTTAATCAAACAATGCAAGAGTTGAAGTCACAGTTTAACATCACTAGTAACCTACCTTTTCGATGGAAAAACGAGAGCGAAGCATTCGACAAATATGATAATTGGGATGACAAACTTCCAATTGGACCTGAACCACAAGAACTTGAACTTGTGGATTCACTGAACACTACACATTGTCTTTTTATAGGTTTAGGATTGTGGTCTGAGGCACAGAAGGAAGGGAGATTAGTGGACCAAGCAGCACCAACAATAATTGATCCTATAGGGAACAGCAGTGATTGGGAGCAGAAATGGTGCAACATTATAAAATGAAATAAAACTCATTCTGCTCCTGGCACTGTATTATCAAGATGATTACCACCAGGATATTTTTGATCTGTGGTAATCGAGCGTGGGCAGGCATGCCCTCTAACCCGAAGGGTGGACCATGTACCATTGGTCAGCTCAGTTTGGGCATTCCACATCATCATCCAAATCAAACTCATCCCACGAGGTGGAAAAGAGACCTGACTCAAACCCTAAGTCGAGGCTGTGAGGATAACATTTAATTATGGAATTTTTGGGAAAGATTTTTTGCATTTCTTTTGGTATCAGGAGTTGCAGCCGCAAAAGCGCATAAAAACTTAGAACAATTATTTTGTTGGGTAGTGAAACAAGCCAACATGACAACTCGAATTTTGTCTGAACTGGCTGACGACATGTCTACCGTGCAGCATACTGTTTTACAGAACAGAGCAGCAATAGATTTTTTTTGTTATTGGCGCATGGTCATGGCTGTGATGATTTTGACCTAGGGGTTTTTTTTTGATTTGGATGGATTATCCAACTGGTTAGGATTGACTGGTTGGCTTAGGAGCATATAAAAAACGGGATTAATGTTGTTGATAGTTATAGTTGTAGGAATAGTTCTTTTCAGTTGTGTAAGGTCACGTGTAAGAAAAATGCTATCGCGAATAACAAATGAAGCCTGGCTTGTTCAAAAACAAAAAGGGGGAATTGTGGAAGAATGGCTTGGTGAACTTGGGCATGATTTAATAGCAATGAACAATCCAGGGTTTGCAGTCTGTGGCTAGGCCTGACCTTGAGATAAGATAAAAGGGAGCAGAATACAAGAATGTGGAATTCAGCGCTGGAAAGTCCCAAAGAGTCGTGAAGCCGACGAGAACTTTGTATCTGCCCCTTTCGCATGCTTGAGAGCATCTAACCAATGATGTAACAGCACAAGGCGCATGAACAGTATGACATAACCAATTATGATTTGTTTTGTTAGCGCGTGTATTATTAGGATAAGTATATAAGGAGTGTTAAGTGTGTGAATAAATGAGAACGATCATACTCATATTGAGACTCCATTGTTACTCCGGGTCTGCCTCCCACTCTGACATATGTGCATCTATACAGTGGCAATCAGACTGTGATAACCATCTTATGGCACAGGTAATGGTGTTCTTATCATTACTAAGTGAAAGGCCAATAGGATGACTATAAAAACCAAGTTAGTTCTGTTCTTAATGCTGCTTTGAAGAAAATCCTTAATGTCAGCCTTTTAAAAATGGAACAGATAGTTTAGCTTTTAAAGATGTCTTAATGATAAAAGAGAGCTGGAAATGGGCTTACAGATTCCCCCGCAGGGCTCCCACACTATTTAACAATCACTTTTCAGAGAGTTGGTCATGTCTAGCTTTCGGCTGTGCTACAGGAATGCCAATTGTAATTAAACATGTTAAAAATACTTTTCACATCTTATTCAGGGTGACAAATACTTCCTGTTCTGCGAACCTGTGAAAATTAAGGCAGCTCTCCTCCCAGATTTTTTTTTCCGAAGTAATGGTTTCATTTTAATGAGATAGAAGAATACTTGATTTTCTTCAACCCTGAGTCACTCTGCAGCCTGATGGCAGAGCTCACTCCTGCTCTCAACTGGACATCCAACTGAGTTAGTCTACAAGAACAACTTTTATTAATTATCTCTCACCTTCTCTGTTGACAGGTAAAGGACATTTCTTTGTGAAAATTATGCTAGGCAGGTGTTCTGGTTTGAGATAAAGCAGAATTAATTTTCTAAGTTTTCAGCTAAGCCTCATCTAAGTAACTTGATTTTCTGAACGTTCACTATGTTTTCAGATGGTGTCTGTCCCTAGAAGTGACAATGCTTAAAATTTATGATTATCACCAAAGTAACAGGGCATTGGTGTGCAGAAAGGCTATTGCTTCCATCTATCCCTATGGAGACAAAGGCCATAGTCAAGTTGGTGGAATGCTGTAAGTGAAAGGGGTGAAAAAGGGTCACACCTGCAGGGAGGAGCGGACAGGACAGGTAACCCAAAACTTACCAACAGAGGATTCCATCTCATAGATGTCATACTCAGCATAAAACTGAGGGACCATGAGGGTCAGGCCCTCTTCTTTGATGGCTGGCATCTAATATGGACCTCGTTCATCCTTTTGCCTCTGTGTGCTAAATTTTGAATCACAGAATCATATAATTGTTTGGTTGGATAAGACCTTTAGATCATTGAGTCCAACTGTACCTGTCCATGACTGAACCATATCCCTGAGTACCTTGTCTACCTGTCTTTTAAATACCTCCAGGGATGGTGACTCCATCACCTCCCTGGGCATCCTGTGCCGGTGTCTGACAACCCTTTTGGTGAAGAAATTTTTTGTGATGTCCAATCTGAACCTCCCCTGGCACAACTTGAGGCCATTTCCTCTTGTCCTATTTCTTGTTACCTGGGAGAAGAGACCAACACCGATCTGTCCACATCCTCTTTTTAGGTAGTTGTAGAAGGCAATAAGGTCTCCCCTCAGCCTCCTCTTCTCCAGGCTAAACAACCCCAGTTCCCTCAGATGCTCCTCATAAGACTTGTTCTCCAGCCCCCTCACCAGTTTTGTGAGCATTCTCTAGACACGCTCCAGCCCCTCAATGTTGAGTACTCACCAATGCTGAGTATAGGGGAAGGATGACTTCCCTGGTCCTGCTGGCCACACTGTTTCTGATAGAAGACAGCGTGCTGTTGGCCCTCTTGGCCACCTGGGCACACTGCTGGCTTATGTTCAGCCAGCTGTTGACCAACGCCCGCTGTTGACCAACACCCCCAGGTCATTTACCACAAGGCAGCTTTCTAGCAATTCTTCCCCAAGCCTGTAGTGTTGCATGGGATTGTTGTGACCAAAGAGGAAAACCCAGTACGTGGCCTTGTTGAACCTCATACCATTGGTCACAGGCCATCAATCCCCCAGGGGTCCATACTGGGACCCGTGCTGTTTAATATATTCATTATGATATAGACTGCGAGATTGAATGCACCCTCAGCAAGTTTGCAGATGACACCAAGCTGAGCGGTGCAGTTGCCACACTGGAAGGACAGGATGTCATCCAGAAGGACCTGGAGAGGCTGGAGAAGCAGACCTGTGTGAATCTCATGAGGTTCAACAAGGCCAAGTGCAAGGTCCTATACCTGGGTCGGGGCAATCCCTGATTTCAATAGAGGATGGGGAATTATGTGATTGAGAGCTGCCCTGAAGAGAAGGACTTGGGGTGCTGGTTGATGAGAAGCTCGATATGAGCTGGCAATGTGTGCTCGCAGCCCAGAAGGCCAACCGTATTCTGGGCTGCATCAAAAGAAGCGTGGCCAGCAGGTCGAGGGAAGTGATTCTGCCCCTCTATTCCTCTCTTGTGAGACCTCATCTGGAATACTGTGTCCAGTTCTGGAATCCTCAACATAAGAAGGATATGGAGCTGTTGGAATGGGTCCAGAGGAGGCTACAAAGATGATCAGAGGGCTGGAGCACCTCCCATCTGAGGACAGGCTGAGAGAGTTGGGCTTGTTCAGCCTGGAGAAGAGAAGGCTCCGAGGAGACCTTATAGCGACCTTCAAGTACCTGAAGGGGCTACAGGAAAGCTGGAGAGGGGCTGTTCACAGAGGCTTGTGGGGATAGGACGAGGAGCAATGGGTATAAACTGGAGAGGAGCAGATTTAGACAGAATCACAGAATCACAGAATCACAGAATCACAAGGTTGGAAAGGACCCATTGGATCATCGAGTCCAACCGTTCCTAACACTCCCTAAACCATGTCCCTAAGTACTTCATCCACCCGTTCCTTAAACACCTCCAGGGAAGGCAACTCGACCACCTCCCTGGGCAGCCTGTTCCAGTACCCAATGACTCTTACTGTGAAGAATTTTTTTCTGATATCCAACCTGAACCTCCCCTGACGGAGCTTCAGGCCATTCCCTCTAGTCCTGTCCCCTGTCACTTGGGAGAAGAGGCCAGCTCCCTCCTCTCCACAACCTCCTTTCAGGTAGTTGTAGAGAGTAATAAGGTCTCCCCTCAGCCTCCTCTTCTCAAGGCTAAACAACCCCAGCTCTCTCAGCCGCTCCTCATAAGACTTGTTCTCCAGCCCCCTCACCAGCTTTGTTGCTCTTCTCTGGACACGCTCCAGAGCCTCAACATCCTTCTTGTGGTGAGGGGCCCAGAACTGAACACAGTATTCGAGGTGCGGCCTCACCAGTGCCGAGTACAGAGGGAGAATAACCTCCCTGGACCTGCTGGTGACCCCATTTCTGATACAAGCCAAGATGCCATTGGCCTTCTTGGCCACCTGGGCACACTGCTGGCTCATGTTCAGTCGGCTGTCAACCAGCACCCCCAGGTCCCTCTCTTCTGTGCAGCTCTCCAGCCATTCTTCCCCCAGTCTGTAGCGCTGCATAGGGTTGTTGTGCCCCAAGTGCAGGACCCGGCATTTGGTCTTGTTAAACCTCATCCCATTGGTCTCGGCCCAGCAGTCCAGCCTGTTCAGATCCCTTTGCAGAGCCTCCCTACCCTCCAGCAGGTCGACACTTCCTCCCAGCTTAGTGTCATCTGCAAACTTGCTGAGGGTGCACTCAATGCCTTCATCCAGGTCATTGATAAAGACATTGAACAGAGCTGGACCCAGTACTGAGCCCTGAGGAACTCCACTTGTGACTGGCCTCCAGCTGGAGTTAACTCCATTGACCACCACTCTCTGGGCCATCCAACCAGTTTTCAACCCAGGAGAGTGTGCGCCTGTCCAGGCCAGAGGCTGACAGTTTCTGAAGCAGAATGCTGTGAGAAACTGTGTCAAAGGCTTTACTGAAGTCCAAGAAGACTCCATCCACAGCCTTTCCCCCATCCAGTAGTTGAGTGATTTTGTCATAGAAGGTGATCAGGTTAGTTTGGCAAGATCTGCCTTTTGTAAACCCATGTTGACTGGGCCTGATCACCCGGTTCTCTTGAGTGTGCTTCATGATAGCACTCAAGATTACCTGTTCCATGACTTTCCCTGGCACTGAGGTGAGACTGACAGGCCTGTAGTTCCCCGGATCCTCTCTGCAACCCTTCTTGTATATGGGCACTACATCAGCCAGCCTCCAGACATTGGGAAGAATTTCTTCACCATGAGAGTGGTGAGACACTGGCACAAGTTTCCCAGGGAAGTGATGGATGCCCCATCCCTGGAGGTGTTCAAGGCCAGGTTGGATGGGGCCTTGGGCAGCCTGAGCCAGTGGTACGTGTCCCTGCCCATGGCAGGGGGGTTGGAACTGGATGATCTTTAAGGTCCCTTCTAACGCAAACTATTCTATGATTCTATGATTCTATGTTTCTATGATTCTGTGCTGTTTAGCCCTGTGTGTTTGATAACATAGATAACATAGTTCTGTGAAACTCGAGGCCTTATAACATGTTGAGAGCCCACCTCTGTCTGGAGAAAGATCAAAAGACTTGGCTGTCCCTTGATAATTAGGGAAAAAGCAGCAGTTCACTCTCACACTTTCTAGCAAGGACAGTGCTCTGTGGTGACTGTGTTCTCAGTTGTGCTCCCTCTGCCTGGATGCTGTTTGGAGTTGCCCTGCATTGTGAGGTAATGAGAATTAATTTATTAATTTTATTTTATAAATAAATAAATAAATAAGACTTCAATACTGAGTCTGAATTAAAATACATGGAGTTGGTGAAAGCACAACCCCTCATACAAATGATGGAGTAGCAGGAACAAGCCAACAGGGAAGTGCAGGTAGCACATAATTATACCCTGAGGTAGTTAAGGGAATTTTTAGAGATTGATCAGCAAAGGAGTGGCTAAAGCATATTGGCATGGATTTTTTGAGCTTGAGATAGTGTAGCAGTGTTAGCATAGAGACAAACACATAACCATTCCAGGTAGGTTATATGTGGTGCTTTATTTCGAGGCCCTGGGAACCAGGGGTATGTACCCAAATCAGGTTCCAAGACGATCCCGACGCATCTGCAATTTAACCCTTAAGTGTTTCGCAATCTAATGTATATTCAACAGATTACATCATTTCTTCATGCATATGTATTTGAGGATTGTCTCATCATTTGTGTGGACACCAGCATTTCCTTATCTTCACTTGACTGCCCTCAGTATGCTTCTGGCCTTCACAAACGTAGGCTGTGTTCAGATAAGGTTGTTAGTAAAAGCGTAGGCTCTGCTCGGATAAGGTTGTTAGTACATTCTTTCTAAGCACTCCCTAATACCATGTACTTGTGAAGGTTATATGTGGTTTGTGAGAAAACGGTCACTGTCTGCAGAGACAGACACAAAGTCTGCACATACTTAACTATAAAGATCAACAAAATTAAATGCTAAATACTATATATATCAAATGCTAAATACAATATACGTAACCTATAATTTTAATCTTATTTTAATTGAGCCCTGATTCTTCAGCTAAATTAACGTTTTCCAACAGCAGGATCTATTAATTTATTAGTGAATGAAAAAGTCATATTAAGCCCTATAACTAATGATCATCAGATACAGTGAGGATATACTCAGTTGTGACAGATTACAGGTCCTGATGGGCGAGACATTATTGCATCTGTGCTGTATCAATGGTTGTGTGCAGCACTTTTAACAGTGTATGCAAAACCAACTGAATCAGTATCATCCCTCAGAATCATAGAGGCATAGAATGGTTTAAGTTGGAAGGGACCTTAAAGCCCATCCAGTTCCACCCCCCACCATAGGCAGTGACACCTCCCACTGGATCAGGTTGCTCAAAGCCCCATCCAGCCTGGCCTGGAACACCTCCAGGGATGGAGCATTCATGACTTCTCTGGGAAACCTGTTCCAGTGCCTCACCAGTCTCACAGGAAAACATTTCTTCCTAATATCTCATCTAAATCTCCCCTCTTTCAGCTTAAAACCATTGCTCTTTGTCCTATCACTACACTTCTTGATAACGAATCCCTCCCCATCTTTCCTGTAGGCCCCCTTTAAGTAGTGTAAGGCTGCTCTAAGGTCTCCCTGAAGCCTTCTCTTCTCTAGGCTAAACAACCCCAACTCTCTCAATCTGTCCTCATAGAGGAGGTGTTCCAGCCCTCTGATCATCTTTGTGGCCTCCTCTGGACTCGCTCTAACAGATCCATGTCCTTCCTGTGCTGAGGATTCCAGAACTGAACACAGTACTCCAGGTGGGGTCTCATAAGAGCAGAGCAGAGGGGACCCTGCTGGTCACATTTCTTTTGATGCAGCCCAGGATACGGTTCGCTTTCTGGGCTGCAAGCACACAATTGCTGGCTCAGGTTGAGCTTCTTATCCACCAGCACCCCCAAGTCCTTCTCTTCAGGGCTGCTCTCAATCCATTCTTTGCCCAGCCTGTATTTGTGCTTGGGATTGCCCTGACCCAGGGGCAGGACCTTGCACTTGGCCTTGTTGAACTTCATGAGGTTCGCACAGGCCCACCTCTCAAGCCTGTCCAGGTCCCTCTGGATGACATCCCTTCCCTCCAGCATGTCAACCACACCACACAGCTTGGTGTCTTCAGCAAACTTGCTGAGGGTACCCTCAATCCCTCTGTCCATGTCTGTGACAAACATGTTAAACACCGGTCCAATACTGACCCCTGCGGAATGCCACTCATCACTGATTTCCACTTGGACATTGAGATGTTGATCACAACTCTTTGTGTGTGACCATTCAGCCAATTCCTTATCCACCGAGTGGTCCATCCATCAAATCCATATCTCTCCAATTTAGAGACCAGAATGTCATATGGGACAGTGTTGAATGCTTTGCACAAGTCCAGGTAGATGATGTCAGCTATTCTTCCCTTCTCCACCAATGCTGTCGTCCCATCGTAAAAGGCCACCAAGTTCATCAGACATGATTTGCCCTTAGTGAAGCCATGTTGGCTGTCACCAATCACCTCCTTATTTTCCATGTGCCTCAGCAGAGTTTCCAGGAGGATTTGCTCCATGATCTTTCTGGGCACAGAGGTGAGACTGACCAGCCTGTAGTTCTCCGTCTCTTCCTTATTACCTTTTTTAGAAATGGGAGTTTCACCAGACTGCCACAATTTCTCAAATATGATAAATAAGGGCTTAGCAACTTCCTCCATCAGTTACTTAGGACCCGTGGATACATCTTATCAGGTCCCATGGACATGTGCACCTTCAGGTTCCTTAGATGGTCTCAAACCCAATACTCTCCTACAGTGGGTGGTTCTTCACTTTCCCAGTCCCTGCTTTTGCCTTTTGTGCCCTGGGGTAGTGTGACTTGCGCCCTTGCCAGTGAAGACTGAGGCAAAAAAGTCCTTGAGTACCTCAGCCTTCTCCATATCCTCAGCAACCAGATCTCCCTCCCTTTTCCTTCTAAAGAGAGCCTACATTCTGCCTAGTCTTCCTTTTGTCACTGACATACCTATAGAAGTTTTTCTTGTTGCCCTTGACATCCTTGGCCAGATTTAATTCTGTCAGGGCTTTAGCTTTCCTAACCTGATCTCTGGCTGCTTGGACAATTTCTCTGTATTCCTCCCAGGGTACCTGTCCTTGCTTCTACCCTCTGTAGGCTTCCTTTTTGTGTTTACGTTGGTCCAGGAATTTCTTGTTCATCCATGCAGGCCTCCTGGTGTTTTTGCCTGACTTCCTCTTTGTTGGGATGCATCACTCCTGAGCTTGGAGGAGGTGATCCTTGAATACTGACCAGCTTTCTTGCCCCCCACCCTCCAGGGCTTTATCCCATGGTACCCTACCGAGCAGATCCCTGAAGAGGGCAAAGTCTGCTCTCCTGAAGTCGAGGGAAGTGAGCTTGCTGCATGCCCTCCTCACTACTTGGACTCCACCATTTTATGTTCACTGCAGCCAAGGCTTCCCCTAGAGCTTCACATTCCCCACCAGCCTTTCCTTGTTGGTGAGAACAAGGTCCAGCATAGCACTCATCCTCGTTGGCTCTTCTATCATGTGGAGAAGGAAGTTGTCATCAACACATTTCAGGAACCTCCTGGATTGCTTGTGCCCTGCTGTGTTGTCCCTCCAACAGATATTGAGGTGGTTGAAGTCCTCCATGAGGACCAGGGCTTGCGAATGCGAGGCTGCACCTATCTGTCCAGAGAGGGCCTCATCTGCTCACTCTATCTGGTCTGGTGGCCTGTAGCAGACCCCCACTATAATGCCAACTTTTCCTAAGAATGCCTGCACAAATAAATTCCTTTTTGGATCAATTGTTTAGCTTTCATTTAGTCCAGTGGACACTGAACCCATAAATTTTATGGGGAGACCCAGGGTCTCACCCCAGTGACCCCCGTACTGTCCAGGTTAAGTCACAACAGACCTCAGACAGCAAGGTAGGAATATTGGTAACTGTGGTGGGTTGACCCTGGCTAAATGCCAGGTGCCTACCAAAGCCGCCGTATCACTCCCCCTCCACAGCTGGACAGGGGAGAGAAAATATAACAAAAGGCTTGTGGGTTGAGACAAGGGCAGGGAGAGATCATTCACCAATTACTGTCATGGGCAAAACAGACTTGATTTGCGGAAAAACTAATTTAACTTCTTGCCAGTCAAATCAGAGTAGGGTAACAAGAAAAATAAAAATTCGGATGCATCCACCTGCTCCAGTGTGGGGTCCTCCATGGGCTGCAGGTGGATATCTGCTCCACCATTAACCTCCATGGGCTGCAGGTGGGTATCTGTTCCACTGTTAACCTCCATGGGCTGCAGGGGGACAGCCTACTTCACCATGGTCTTCACCACAGGCTGCAGAGGAATCTCTGCTCTGGTGCCTGGAGCACCTCCTCCCCCTCCTTCTTCACTGACCTTGGTGTCTGCAGGGTTGTTTCTCTCACATATTCTCACTCCTCTCTCCTGGCTGCTGTTGTGCAGCAAACCTTTTCCTGTTCTTAAACATGTTATCACAGAGGTGCTACCACCATTGCCTTGGTCAGCAGTGGGTCTGTCTTGTAGCTGGCTGGCATTTGCTGTATTGGACATGAGGGAATCTTCTGGCATCTTCTCACAGAAGCCACCCCTGCAGCCCCTGTCAAGGACTGTGTCACAAACTGCAGATGAACTGTTCCTTTTATCTTTTTTTTTGTCTTAAACACTGTTTTCAAGCCATGTTTGTGAGAGAAAGTGGTTGAAACTAGCTCAAAAGAACCAAACAAGGTCACTGTTTTTCACATTTGTTAAAATGTTCTTTGCACAAGCGTGGTGAAGAGAGGTCACGCATCCGTCACTGCAATTTCAGGAGGGGCCCAGCACTCCTGAAGACAGATTGCACACATCCATCTGGAAACAGCACGTGATAGCTTATTCAACAAGAGACTTCTCCTAAAGGAACACAAAGTGAGCATAAATGAGCATGATCAGCTGACAGCAAATTGCATAAAGGGGGAAGTTTCCCTATTTGAAATTAATGTTCCTGTCCTCTCAAGAATTTTGTCATCATATTTCATTGTAGGATCCCTTAGAAAGGTGAAACCATATTTTTTCCCACTAATTCTCTATTTCCTCTTTTTAATCTGCCTCTCTCCCTTTTTCTCTGATGTGTCTCTGTATTTCTGTTTCTGGAGAGGCACGTTATATGGTTTCTATATGTATACATCTTTGCCTTTGCCATGAATCAATAGTTATTTTCCTCTAATAGATGACTGAATATTTGCAAGCTGCCTCAGAATTAATGAATTAGTTCAAATTAACCATTTAGTGTCATTTCACTTCAATTCACTTCCCAGAACTCCATTTTATCAAGCCATATCCTCCTTCCCCCTGGGAGTCAGGATGGGACACCCCTCTGCTACCAAAACCTTGCCATGCAAACCCAGTACAGCAACTAATGAAAATATCAGAGTAGCCTTTAGACAACAAGGTGAGGATAGACATCGGTAACCAGAAATGGGAGCCAGAAGTGTCCTGACTGCAGTGAGAATGCAAACAGCCAACAGCTAGAGGTTTCCAGCCTCTGGGCATCCATTGGATACTCCCCAAGCCTGCACTATAGAGAATAACACTTCCAACACACTGAAGGCCCCCACAATTGCAGTGGCAGTGGATGGGAGCTGTCAACTCTACAAAACTTTGATGCCTCCGACATTTTGCTGCATACCTTTAAAGAAAGGATGTTTCTCCTACAGATTATCTCTTCTCTGCTCTTACACAGCCAAAGAGCTCTCATTAGGACTACCTTTGTGGAAGTCACATTAAGCAGAGTGCCTACTCTTCCCTCTTGTCTGAGCAAAGCTTTGCTCAGAGGAGCAAGTAGAACAAGTACATTAGTCTGCAGGGAAATTATATAAATGTGGAGACCACCTCAGCATAAGAATAGGAATTAAAATAATAGTTTCATATAGCATGTGCTGCCTCCTCTGAAGGGAAGAAAGGGCATCAGGTTCCTGACCTTGCTGAGCAAATTCACAGTTACAACCCTGCTGTATGTCAGCAGGTCTTAAAAAATGAACTGGAGGAGCTTAATGGGAATACAGACTAGGGCAAGGGACTATGAGAAATGGCTTCCCCTGCTGCTCCTTGCAGAATAATGTCTCCCAAGAGGAGTCTGGAAAGAGGTGAGTTATCACAGAGGTGCTTACAATGTCACTGATTTGTTCAGCCTCAGCCAGCAGCAGGTCTGTCTTGGAGCCATCTGGAACTGGTTCTATTAGACATGGGAGAAGCTTCCAGCATCTTCTCACAGAAGCCACCTGTCACGATTTAAGTTAAAATACAAGAGACTTCAGAAGGAGAGTTTACCAATTTGCTTAATCCTTTCTCCAACAATCTCATAAGAATGGAAATAAACCACTCAGCATGTCAGGTCATGGTAAACACAGAGCAATCATGCAAGGACAATTAATGTTATCCAGCTTGCTCAACACCACTTACTTGGGTTTAACCCCTTTTCCCTAACAATCTTGCAAGAACGAAAATATACCTATCCAGCTTGCTGGGTTGTGGCAAACACTGAGCAATCACAAAAGGACAATTAATATTGTACAGCTTGCTTGACACCGCTTTACTGGGCTCTTATCAGCAATCTCGCAAAGATAATTATTCTTGTCTAGCTTGCTGAGTTTAAATCAGAAACTCCCTTTAAATTCCTCTTAACAGTTAGTAAGATTCCTGAGACTTGTATATGTATAAACAAGTTGATTTTATTAAGAATAACTGATTATAACCACTTGTGACTAAAGAAGGGTTTGGTGGTGGGTGGGGATAAGATACTGTTTGCAAAAATACATTGAAAGTCAAGCACACGAGCACCGATAGGAATGATCTGCAGGTAAGAAATATGTAGTTAAGGTCAAAGTATAAAGAAATACTAGTAATTAGCTTGATGTTAAGATATATCTTTAGTGTGCATAACACAAAAGTCTTACCCCAGATAGTGTCGTGAGGGGAAGGGAGATGGGCTCCAACCAGTCTGCTGATCCTAAAAGTTTCGATGACATTTCCCCTCACAACTTTCCCCTTTGTTTACATTTTTATGCTAACTTGCACCTTTGGGGCAGAGTTTTAGGTGGAGCTTCAGTGACTGAAGTCATTATGTCAAACCCTGCAGATTGGTGGAGTAGGAGTGGTTATGGGAGTGGTTTGCCTCAGAGGCGGGTAGCCTTTGGTGTGGAGGTGTATTTTAGTATTATTACAGTGATGTTATAATGAGTACAGGTCAGCTGGAAGGCTGAATTGTCAGAGCAGCGGCTGCAATTCATCTTCTTTCAAAATAATTGGGCAGTTGTACCATGCTCCTTGTTGTCTCCAGATGTCCCATCTTCCACTTTGCAGGGCAACATGCCCTTGGTGCATTCCTTTCTGATGACCGGTGCACTGTTCCTGTGCATGCTGCATCTCTACTGACTTTGCTTTTAAAGCCTTGTACTCAGTGGGCGTGTGTGTGTGTGTGGGGTGGGGTGGGTGGGTGTGTATTATTAAGTCTAATTTCTCCCCATATTTAGCTTTATTTCCGCATTCAGCTTTATTCTCACAACAATATGAAAGACTATGCAGAGGCTGGAAGCTGGGTAGGAGCAGGAGAGGAACACAGGCTGTGTTTGTTAAAACTGGGCACTGACCTGGCAGGGACGATGAGGCTGTGCCGCTCTTCTGCATCCTCATATGTGGCTAAGAGGGTGAAATGTGGCCTCTCAAAGCCCAGGCATGAGAAGGGTCTAGTTTCTGTGATACTGGTCTGAAGCTGTTCAATATGTTTGCCAATGGCCTGGATGGTCACACATAAAGCCCCCTGCCCAGCTACAAATTTGCATATGACGCTAAATGAGAAAGAGTGACCTATGCAGGGAATGGCAGCACTTCAGTCCAGAAGCCATCTGATGGACTTTCATAGAATCCCAGAAGCACAGATACCTAGCAAGAAAGCACCTTGAAGGTCAGACACCTGAAAGTGTCAGTCTAGAAGACACCAGAGGTTCAAGCCAGTAGCCACTGAGGCTCAACCAGGAAAAGTGCAGGGTTTGTCCCCTGGGCAGGACAACCTGAGGGGGCTGGGGAGTGACTGGCAGGGTCACCACCATGCTGAAGACAACCCAGTGCACAAACTTTAGTTCTTCTGACATCTTTCTGTGAAACTGTGCCTCATTCCCTCCTCTCAAGATAACATGGGAGAGTTTTTTTGACTGAAGGGTCTTCTCTCCCTGTTGCTTCTTCCCCAACACCACAAGCACTCCTGGCCTCCAGTGATACATCCTTTTTCAGGGCTATTTGCCTGTTGCTGCAACTCCTGTCACTGTCTCTGAGCAGTGTCCCAGCTGCCAGGCCAGCCTTCAATGAGTATCACACCATGGCAGTTAGTCCCACTGCTAGGTTTCTGTTGCACTTTTCTAAAGGAGTCTTCCCAGGAGACAATTTATCTCCTGACTATCAGAATACTTGGAGTTGGGGTGAGAAGGCAAGTGCTTGCTGAGACAGCAACAGAGGTGATGACAAGCCTTTCCCTGTCTGCTACGGCCTTCTGAGATGCTGTGCTGCTTCAGACACTAGAATGAGGACAAAAAATTATTTGGATTTGTTTCTGTCTCTTGGACCTGATGAAATGGTAAGTGACTAGGCAGAGATTACAAAATTCAGCAGTGAGAGAGTGAGCAATCTCAAATCCTACTTGGAATAGTTACAGAGGGAAAAATAGCCCTTTTATTGCCCTGCAGGAATGGTTGCCTGAATCATACCCAAGAGGAGCTTCCAAGAAAGCATTCTGCAGATCATGTGTTTCTTTAGATGGGGCATCCTTGACACACAATGTAATTTTCGCTGAACCATAGAATTAGAGGCCTGTTTTTCCCTCATATGGAATAAAAACTCATCAGTTTTAATTGAGTGTGGCCTATAGACAAAGTAAGGAAATCTGAGTAAAGCTCATGAAAGTCAGAGCTGAGTCTTTGTTGGGGAGAGTTTAAGCCTGTCTCCCTTCAGAGGGAACTTTGACTGTGTCTGGACCAGTTAAGCTGCTTGGGAGTAAGGTGAAATGCATCATAGAATCATAGAATCATAGAACAGTTTGGGTTGGAAGGGACCTTAAAGATCATCTAGTTCCAACCCCCCTGCCATGGGCAGGGACATCCCACTAGATCAGACTGCCCAAGGCCCCATCCAACATGGCCTTGAACACCTCCAGGGATGGGGCAGCCACAACCTCCCTGGGCAACCTGGGCCAGTGCCTCACCACTCTCATGGTGAAGAAATTCATCGTAATGTCCAGTCTAAATCTGCCCCTCTACAGTTTATACCCATTGCCCCTCCATGTTATCCCCACAAGCCTTTATGAATAGCCCCTCTCCAGCTTTCCTGTAGGCCCCCTTCAGGTACTGGAAGGTCACTATAAGATCTCCTTGGAGTTGTTTTGCGGAATCAAACCCTATAATCCAAAATGAGTTATAAAGCAGGCATGTTTATGTCCAGCGCTGGGGTGCAGTTCTAAGGAATGCTCCCAGCCCCCCTTGTCTGCTTTTGCACATCAGAGCCTTCTCTTCTCCAGGCTGAACAAGCCCAACTCTCTCAGCCTGTCCTCATAAGGAAGGTGCTCCAGCCCTCTGATCATCTTTGTAGCCCTCCTCTGGACCCGTTCCAACAGTTCCATATCCTTCTTACATTGAGGATTCCAGAACTGGACACAGTATTCCAGATGAGATCTCACAAGAGAGGAATAGAGGGGCAGAATCACTTCCCTCGCCCTGCTGGCCACGCTGCCTTGGATGCAGTCCAGGACATGGTTGGCCTTCTGGGCTGCGAGCACACATTGCTGGCTCATGTTAAGCTTCTCATTGACCAGCACCCCCAAGTCCTTCTCTGCAGGGCTGCTCTCAAGCACATCATCCTGTTAGCGTAGAGACAAACACATAACCATTCCAGGTAGGTTATGCCAATAATCACCCGGTTCCATACCTACTTTGATATGTCCCATTTCTATTCTTTTTCTAACCACCGGATTGTTCTTCAAACAGATTTCACATTTCGAATTTATTGACTTTGCCATTGTTAACATCTGTGTCGAGATTATGCTGCACTTTAAATATGCCACTAAAGCTTCTGCTCCCCAGTGACATTTCTAATGTTCCATCTGTAAAACTGTCCGCATGATGGTAGGTGGTACAATCACTTGTCCAGTTGCAGTTAGGTACCATCCATCTGAACCCAACTGGGCCTTCATTAGTCTAGCTAATTTCTCGTCCTCCTCCGAGTACTTTGGCTTCTGTGTTAAATAATTTTGTAAAGGGCTTACCTTCGTGGGTATTAAGACCATCATATTTGATACCTATCGTGCAATCCGTCGAGCTGTCCGGTCCGCCAACATGTTCCCTTCAGCTATTTTGGAATCTCCTCTTTGATGTGCCTTACAGTGCATGATCGCCACCTGTTTGGGTAACTGTACAGCAGTTATCAAATTCAGAATTTCTTTTTGGTATTTTATGTTCGTACCTTGCGAAGATAGGAGTCCTCGTTCTTTCCATAGTGCTCCATGTATATGAACCACTGCCAATGCATATTTTGAGTCCATCCATATATTTACTCGTTGATCCCTGCTCAATTCCAAGGCTCTCGTGAGAGCTATTATTTCTGCTCGCTCTGCTGAAGTTCCTACAGGAAGAGCCTCTGCTTTTATTACCCTATTTAGTGTGGTTACCGCATACCCGGCATATTGTGTCCCATTTTCTACGTAACTACTTCCATCTGTAAAAAGTTCTTGATCAGGCTGTTCAAGTGGGGCATCCTTCAGGTCAGCCCTTGTTGCATGAGTGTGTTCAATAACTTCCACACAATCATGTTCCAAAGGGCCGTCTTCCACAGGTGCTCCTAAGAAGGCTGCTGGATTTAACAGATTGGTTGTTTTTAAGCTTACATCATCTTGTTCGGTCAGTACCACCTGGAATTTCATCAACCTGCTAGGGGAAAGCCAATACCCCCCTTTTTCTTCTAGGACAGTTAACACCATATGAGGTACATATACCTCAATACGCTTTCCCAGAGTCAATTTTCTGGCTTCTTGTATCAAGATCACCATCGCTGCTACCGCTCTCAAACATGATGGCCAGCCAGCACTCACAGGGTCAGTTTAGAAAAGTATCCTACTGGTCGTTTCCAGCTTCCCAACTTCTGCGTTAAGACCCCTAGTGCCAGCCATTGCCTTTCATGGGCAAACAACTGGAAGTCCTTAGTCAAATCCGGCAGGACTAATGCTGGCGCCTTAGTCAGGGCTTCTTTTAATTTCTTAAAGGCCTCCTTCTGAGGTCCTTCCCAGATGAAAGTTGGTGAATTCTGTGCCTCATATAGAGGTTTTGCTATGAGTCCATAATCCAATATCCACAACCTACACCAGCCTGTCATTCCCAAAAATGTCCTTAATTCATGTAAGTTTTGAGGCTCTGGAATCGCACAGATTGCTCTAATATGATCCATTCCTAGTCGTCGTTGTCCCTCTGTTATTTTGCAACCCAAATATAATACAGTTGTACAGGCAATTTGAGCTTTCTCTTTTGAGACTTTGTACGCATTGAGGCCTAATTGGTTTAAAATTTCAATTGTCACTTGGATACATACTGATTTGTGCTCTGTTGCAATGAAAATATCATCCACATATTGTAGCAGAAGATATTGTGATCGCGGTACCTGAACTTTCTCCTGCATTGTCCATGATTCCAATTCTTTTGCCAGCTGGTTCCCAAAAAGCGTTGGACTGTTCTTGAATCCCTGTGGAAGCCTTGTCCATGTCAACTGCATTTTTGGTCCATTGTGCGGGTTCTCCCATTCAAAAGTGAAGAATTTCCTTCTATCTTTGTCGAGGGGAATACAGAAGAAGGCATCTTTTAAATCAATTTCTGTAAACCATTTGTATTTCTCCTTCACAGATGTTAACAATGTGTATGGGTTAGCTACTACCTGATGCATATCTTTCGTGATTTCATTAATAGCCCTTAAATCCTGTACCAATCTATATTCTCCATTTGGTTTCTTTACTGGAAAAATTGGGGTATCATATTCTGATTCACATTCTTCTAATATTCCAAACTTTAAGAACTTTTCAATAATTTTCACTATTCCATATTGGGCCTCTAATTTTATGGGATATTGTTTTATCCGTACTGGTCTCGTTCCTTCCTTCAATTCTGCTACTACCGGTTGAGCCATTTTCAATTTCCCTGATAAATCAGTTTCCCATACTGTAGGGATCACTGCCTCTTCTACCTCTCTGGGTACTTGAAGTTTTTGGATTTTCCTTCAACACTAGAATCTGTCCTGACTTTGATTCTGGAACTTGCATAATTAATTCTCCATCCTCAAAGACAATTCCTGCATTTAATTTAGATAATAAATCCCGTCCCAACAGGGAGATTGGACAATCAGGCATATACAAGAATTCATGCCATATTTCCTTTCCTCCAAATTGTAGTTCCAGGGGTTGCATGAATGGCCGGGTTTCCTCTTTCCCTGTGGCTCCCACTATTGTAGTTGTCCTTTTCCCTATCTGTCCACATAAATCTTTTAAAACTGAGTATGTTGCACCAGTATCTATTAAAAATTGCACTTCTTTCCCCCCTAGCCTTACTTTCATTAGGGGTTCATCCTTTCCCGATTCTAGTCAGCTCTGATTCCCATACTCTCCCAAAACCATTGCCTTGGCCACTTCGGTGTTTCTGAATGGGATTCCTGGCTGCAAATTCTGCCTCATTTTTCCAATGTCCTTCCTGCTTGCAATATGCACATTGGTTAATACCTAATTTATTCAACCTTGATCCTAATTCATTAGACAAGAGATTAAATCCAAACCCCCTTTCTCTTCCACGTATCAAGCCTCTTCCTCTACCTCGACCTGCAGGATTGTTCTGGCCTCTGCCCTGCATCACCGCCAGCAGATGTCGCTGTTGTCTTTGAGAACGCTCCCTCTCACGGTTATTGTATACTTTCCAAGCAGTCTCTAATAGCCTATCCAGATCACGCAGCTCCGCGCCCTCCAGTTTCTGCAGTTTCTTTCCAATATCATCCTGCGACTGCCCTAAGAAAATCAGGGCCAGCTGCACCTTAGCTTGCTCTGTTTCTACGTCTAAATCTGTGTATTTCCTCGCCACCTCTTTAAGCCGCTCCAAAAAATGCAGACGGGGATTCTGTTTTCTCTTGCCTGACATTATACAGTTTTGACCAATTGATTGGTTTTGGCATAGCATTTTGTACTCCAACAACTATCCACTCCTGGTATCTCCTCAGATTTCCCATTCCTCTTGCAGTATTATAATCCCACATGGGATCTTCAGTCGGAAAATTCTGATCAATTGTCCCTGTGACAATCCCCTGCCTATTGTCTTCTCTAACTCGCTTGCGCGCAGTTCTCAACACCATTTCCTTCTCTGTAGATTCCATTAGGGTGTCTAGTAATACCTGTATATCATCCCAATCAGGATTTTGGGTTTTCAGAATCATCTTTACAACTCGTGCCACTTTATTCGGGTTCTCCCAATAAATTCCAGCAGATTGTTTCCATAGCATCAGATCTCCTGGAGTGAAAGGCACTTTAACATATACGGGTCCTTCTGCCCCAACCCCTTGCCGAAGCGGTGCTAATATTGCACTGGATGTCTGCTGTCTAACTTGAATATCCTGCTGCTGTGTTCAGTGGGATATTGGGGTAGTGGAATACTCCTGTTCTTCTATTTCTACCTCATCCTCCCCATCACCTCTTACTCCAGTATCTCTGGGGGCTGGTGGGGCTGACGGAGCCACTAATAAATCAAAATCATCATCTTCCTTATGCTGCAAAGCATTTTGCACTGCCAGACATTTCATACATTTCTTCTCAGTCACACATCCCTCACATTGCTCATCCGATTTTGTGCTAACAACCGTTATCCCACATGCCTTTTTCCATTCCTCTTTCCCTCTTATAATAAAAAAAAGTTCTACATATGGTACTTCATCCCATTTGCCCTTGCACTTACAAAATAACATCAATTGTAGGATGGTATTATAGTCTAAGGTTCCATTTTCTGGCCAACGAACCTGGTCCTCTAAATTATACTGTGTCCACCATACATTACAATACTCAACCAATTTCTTTTTTTTTTGCATGTCTTGCCCAAACTGCCCCTCTTTCCAATGCATCAAAATACACCCTAACGGTGATGACCTGGGTATCGGCGGCATTTTATAACAGTCCAGACCAAACAGTCCAAATTCCATGTAACAAATAATACAGATTACCGAAAATACAAGACCAGAATACAGTTGCCGAACCTGCAAAATGAATAATACAGATTACGAATAATACAGATTACCAAAAATACAGAACAGATCACTGATGCCGAACCTGCAGAGCTTTCGCTACTGTCTTACGGATGGCGCCTAGGCTTCCTTCTGGAGCTCCATAGCCTAACCAAGCGTAGCTTTCACCGTGTCTAACAGGCAGGCTTTTACCAGACCAGAGAAAATGGTACCATTCCTGATTGGGCACAAGACCCAAAAAATTTGGTACAATTCCTAATTAGGCACAAGATCTGTAAAAAAATTTAGTACTATTCCAAATTAGGCACAAGACCTGACAAAGTTGGTACCATTCCCGATAAAGCACCATGTCTTACCAATATCCCTGGTCTGTCGGGGGCAGAGGAGGTCAGTCGTGGTCGATGGCTCCCCGAGAATCACTTGGTGCCGGCTGGAGCGAGATCGATGTGCGAGCCGCCTCAGCAATGCCCGTGAGGTCCCACCTGGGTCGCCAAAACTGTTAGCGTAGAGACAAACACATAACCATTCCAGGAGGGTTATATGTGGTGCTTTATTTCGAGGCCCCGGGAACCTGGGGTATTCAAACCCAAATCAGGTTCCAAGACCATCCCGGCGCATCTGCAATTCAACCCTTAAGTGTTTCGCAATCTAATGTATATTCAACAGATTACATCATTTCTTCATACATATGTATTTGAGGATTGTCTCATCATTTGTGTGGACACCAGCATTTCCTTATCTTCACTTGACTACCCTCGGTATGCTTCTGGCCTTCATAAATGTAGGCTGTGTTCAGATAAGGTTGTTAGTAAAAGCGTAGGCTCTGCTCGGATAAGGTTGTTAGTACATTCTTTCTAAGCACTCCCTAATACAATGTACTTATGTGAAGGTTATATGTGGTTTGTGAGAAAACCGTCACTGTCTGCAGAGACAGACACAAAGTCTGCACATACTTAACTATAAAAATCATTGAAATTAAATGCTAAATACTATATATATCAAATGCTGAATACAATATACATAACCTATAATTTTAATCTTATTTTAATTGAGCCCTAATTCTTCAGCTGAATTAACATTTTCCATCACAACCATCTGAACGATTAAGATGGCTTGCTATGGATTTAGTCACATTTGAGTTCTGTTCCCAAGCAATCACTATTTCTACTGATAATTCCAGTATGTCAAACAGTTATTTTCCATCCTTTCGCTGGATTCGGAGCTTTAGTGGTTCAGTCAGTGTTGATTCTCATCGTGGTGTAGAAGCTTTCTTCATTCCAGTACTATGATGCTTGTTCTTTAATCTTGACTGCTGTATGAGATGTTATTAGAACTTGAAAGGGTCCTTCCCACTTTGGTTCTAAAGATGTCTGAAACAGATCTGACATATACATAATCACCTGGCACAACACTATGAATTGGTCCATCAAGACCTATCGCTCGAGTTCCCTAAACCTGTCTTTCAACCTTTTGGAGTTGTTTTTGTAAACTTATCACATATTCAGACAATATCTCATATCTGATTTGTGTTGTTGTACCCATTTGTGTATCATAAGGTCTGATGTATAATCTTTTAAAGGGACTCAATCCTTCCTTGGCCCTTGGCTTCATTCTGATTCTCAATAGGGCCAAAGGTAATGACTGAGGCCAGGGCAATCCAGCTTCTTGCCCCAATTTTACAATTTGCAACTTAATCAAAAGATTCATCTTTTCCACCCGGCCACTTGCTTGTGGCCTGTAAGGGGTATGTAATTGCCAATCTATTCCCAATACTTTACTAACTTGCTGAACAGTTTTTGCAATTAAATGGGGCCCTTGATCCGAAGATATTACTGCTGGGACCCCAAATCTTGGTATTATTTCTTGTAACAATACTTTAGTTACCTCTCTAGATTTATGAGTTTGACAAGGGAAAGCTTCTGGCCATCCTGAAAAGGTATCTGTTAAAACAAATAAATATCTATACCCCCCTTTCCTTGGCAATTCCACAAAATCAATTTGCCAGTGCTGTCCCGAGTGATTTCCTTTTCCTATTGGTCCTAACTTAGTCTTCCAGTTTACTGGAGGATTTGTTTTTAGACATATTTCACACTGTTGAGTTACCTGCTTGACGGTGGTATATAGGTTAGGAGCAACTATATTTTGACTTAAATATTTATACAGGGCCTCTGTTCCCCAATGTGTCTTTCCATGCTCTGCCATAATTATGGCCCATAATATTGTAGATGGTATTACTATTTCCCCTTGTGGAGTCTCTGCCCATTGCCCTTCTTCTACTTTTCCTCCTAAATCTTCAATTAATTTTTGATCTTCTTTGGAATATTTAGGATCACAGTTATCGATTTCTATTTTACCATCAGGGACCAGGGATTGCACTTCGATTTCTGGTGGGCTAAACTCAGCCACTCTTTTAGCTTCGCGGTCTGCCATAG
Organism: Cuculus canorus; assembly: GCF_017976375.1. Classification (NCBI taxonomy): domain Eukaryota; kingdom Metazoa; phylum Chordata; class Aves; order Cuculiformes; family Cuculidae; genus Cuculus; species Cuculus canorus. The sequence continues at coordinate 1,242,194 of NC_071440.1, forward strand.
ATTTTCTCGGCTCTTGACTAGTTGCACCTTTTCTGGCAATTGGACTGCCTCCAATAACTGCCCAGGAAATGCTAGTGCTTGACTTCTCTCCTTAGTTGAAAAGTTAAATGAGTACAACGTGTGCCACTCTCTACTAGTAATGACTTGGGCCCATAATAACTGGCATGACCCAAAAGCTGTGGTGGAAAGAATCACATTTCTTGACAAAAATAAAAACTCATGGCCAGGAAAAGGAAAGGCTATGGTGTGTTCTGTGCTAGGAGCAGTACTAATGGCAGTAAGAATAGACATCTGACTAAATATGCAGAACAAGAACCAATCAAATAATTGCAAGATATAGTAAAGGTCCTACAGGACCATGGAACATAGCACCGTGCAAAAACTCCACATGGCTTTGTTGGGTGCATTAGGCCAAGAGAGGGCCTTGTGGTCTGAATTAGAAGAAAGGGAACAAGCATTTTCTTATCAAATGGATTTAGATTCTGTCCCAGATAGTGAACTGGGATTCTCAAGCTTGGCACAACTGGCCGAGAAAAAAGCTCTCCGACCCTTGTATCCAACTAAAGAATTAGAAAACAGCTGAAAAATATTTTACCCTGAGAAGGTGATGATGACTCCTGATTAAGTCTGAAACTAATGGTCTAGGTGGGGGAGCTCCACAAACCACCACCCACACTGTGCCATATTCAGCTACTTAATCAGCAAAGATCCAGGAAAAATACACCAGGTTATCTCAAGAAACTGAGAGAGTACATATGGAGAATGTCACTGACTGATAGTGATCGAATCTTGCTATCAGAAGACCAATCACAAGGATACTGGGGTCCAGGAACTTATCTAGTCACAGATGACCCAAGAGAGTCATGGTCAGTAACCCAATGAGCAGCATTTTGGGCAGGAAGTTTAGACCCCTTGGAAAGGAGGTGTTATACCCCTGAGCAAACCAATATAAGATGCTATGTAGAATGTAGTGTCTGTACTAATATGCAATCTAATCTTGTGAACTAGTGAACGGTTAAGTCCTCTCCTTCTGTGATATTTGAAGAACGGAACAATGGAAAAAAGGCATTGAAGACTGCAGAAGACCGGCATCTGGCCAGTACTTCAGGAGCCAAAAAAGATTGAGGCCAAGATAACTCTTAGTTTGAACCTTATAAGGAAATTTCAAAGGGAGTCAGATGCCAACGAAATGCCGGGAGCTGCTTTGCAGACCTCAGACTCAATAAAGGACTGTGGGGAGCATGCACAAGGGGGGAGGATACCTATTATAATTAGTATTGGGAAATGTGATTAATATGCATGATTTTTGTGAAAAATATAATGCATATGTATAAGTTCAATGTATAAAAAACTGCTACTCATAACCATCAGCATACATGCTAGACAGATAAAATCCCCTGTGTGTCTGGCACTATATGAATGCCTGCTTCTCAAGACCCTAATTGGTGTTAAGGAGTTTCTTTCCCAATTTTGGTGACAGAGGGACCCAGTGTATATTGAAACCCTGACCACTAATCACTTGACTGAAAGTTTACAAAAGGCAACTCCCCAGCAACCCTCTCCAATGGTGTTGATTGCCAACCCTGACAGGATGACTCCCCTGATTTGGGGCTTGCCAGACTCTTTGAAATTGTATGCTGTGCAATTACAAGATGGCTTGTGGGATGCACTGATCCAACAGGGGAGGAAGCAATGAAGGGGAGGAGTGGCCATGACCTGGGGGAAATTGGCTCAGGAGCTGATAAGTTACAGCAGGAGAATGGGAGTTATGGGGGGTGTTGTGAAACCCAAGATGGCTGTACAGAGGATGGAAGAAAGGGAGAACAGACTACCTACTGGTGCCCAGCACAATATGTTGTGAGAGGAAAGCACAGAGAAAGAAATATCCAGAGAGATAACGGATGGACTGCCCACGTCTACATTGGAAAAACTGTTCCGGTCTTGGAGGGAGAAAAGGCATTTCCCTCCAAGGCAGGGGCAAAACCAATAGCTGCCTCCCAAGACACTGCTGTCCTCCCTTTCCCCAGAACATCAGCCTTGTCAGTGCCCTAGGCCGATTTAATCAATTTGAATTTGGGAAGCTATTCTCACTGTCCCCAGTATGTGAGCCAGTGGATGGCCAGTGGGTCCACTTAAGAAAGCTCATGGAAAATACCAAAGGGGGGTTGTTGATTACTTTCCCTCTTGGTCCCTTTAAAGCATAAGTTACATTTCTAGTAAGCCTGGTTCAGTCTGTCCACAATTTAGGTACTCTCCCCAATATAGCTTGGGACTTGACACAAGGATTTGAAGGAAGAGATTATTTGTTATAAGTTACTAACCTAATATATATTGGAATATTATGTAATTTTTTGTGATTTTAGTACTGAAATGTAGGATTAGCTTGAATAATAACTTTTAGCTAGCCTGTGCCTGGATACTTACACTTCCATAAGGAATTTTAACAAGGCTGCAGTTAGAAAGAATGGGAAAGAATGTGACTGTATCCAGTTAAGCCAGATAACAAGGGATAGCACAATGATAAGAGAAAGAAGAACCAGCTAGGACCAGATGCAACCTTGAAGAGGTGCCCAAGGAGTCTAAGAGCATGTGCAAGAAGGAGAGTTGAAAAGTTCAACTGTGAGGAAGATCTACAGCCTTCATCCAGAGACCCCTGAAGAAGATCCCCAGAGGGCAGAGCGGATGCACCAAGGGGAAGAAACTTATGTAAATAAATTTCAGGAACTGATTATAATAGACACACCTGTTCCAGGAAAAGTGATGAATATGTATGCTTTGACTGTATATAGCCTTTGTGAATTGTACTGGAGGTTGCACGCACATTAGGTGGAGCCATCCCCTGCATGCCGGATGTCGCATAAAAGGATACCTTACTTAATAATCAAATTGGCATTGATTATTGAGTCTGCCTTTTCACTACCAAAACCCTGACATGAATTATGGAAGTCTTTGTATATAGGAACTGAAGCAGGAAGGAGTGCTGGTCTCATTGCTTGTTCAGGTACAAGAACCAGATGAAACCAGATAGATTGAGGAACATTTCCTCATTTGTGAGCCAAGATGAAGTGAGCATGCGCAAGAAGGAAGAGATCAACTAGCAGACACTGTGAGGAAGACGATGGATTGCTCCTCTGATGAAGGCAGAGACCCCCCAACCCCCAAAGTGACTGAAGTATGACCCTTTAAGACACTAGATGGCGGCAGAAACCAAGAAATCATGGGCTGATACCTGGGTGGAACTATTACAATGGCTGGGGGGGGGGGGATTGAATGCTTCGGGAAATCAAATGAATATGTATAATTTTATAGTATAAAAGCTTGTGATTTTTGGATAACCGTTGGGAATCCTTATGGTGGAGAATCCCCAGGGTCACCCCAGCACTGCAATAAAAGATACCTGCTTAACAGTAACGATTGTCGTGCTGTTGAGTTAATCTCCGTTTCACTAGACGGACCAGGGAGTATGCATTGCCCTCCGTGGTTTGGCAACTGAGGCATTCAAATTCACAATAATTAGCTTAAACCTTACAATTATATTGGGAAACTACTTGAAAAGTCTTAATCAGACCAAAGGAAAGATTACCTAGGGAGAAGTTGAGTTTCCTTTTCTTGAGCAGAAAGAAGTACAAACATGAAGAAACAATGGGTCATGGGTTGAGTACTCAAAAGCCTTGTATCTACTCCCAGAGAGTTCCACTTGGGAAAAATCTATGGAATCAAGCCTATTATCTATCTATTGGTAATTGGTACCATGGTGGGATTCTCCCTCTGAAAATGGTTATTTTGAACATGATTATGATGTGTGTTGGGATGTGGATTGGTGCATACAATTCCCTGATAAACCTGGAACACCAAATCTTGTTAACCACACTAGAGAGCAGAGAAAAAACAGAGGACGCCCTATGCTATATGGAGCATATGGGAACATCTAGGACCTGGAGCAAAGCAGGCCAGGACTCTCTCTTCTCTTCCTTCACATCTTCATGTCTGTCATGTAGGACTTTGATTCAGTATTTGTGCATCTTGTCCCAGAAATGGCCAGGAAAAAATCAGGAAGGACCCCACTGAAATTAACTTCTAAATCATACTGACTTGAGTGGGAGTCAAGTTAGACCTAAACACAAAGAGGCAGAAAAGCACACAATGGAGACATCTCATGTTTCTATAAAGTGTTGGACTCAAAGCCTGAAGAATTCAGTACTTTGGACCGAGCTGAGCATTCCTAATTCCCACTCCCAATTATGAGCTAAGAGATGGTCTCTCTGGAGCAGGTTCTCTCTTGCTGAGCAATTACAGCCAGATCAAAACTCCAATGTAGGGACTGAAAAAAGATGTTCAGTGTCTGTTATAATGATTCATCTCTACAGAAATGCGAAATGGAAAGGTAATTAGTTTGGGTGGAAGCAACCATTGATGGACTATACTGAAAATGCATTGTAAGTTCCTGTGAATGGAACCAGAGATAACGGAGAAAGTTCAGGTTTGTTAATGGATATGTCCCTTTCCACATGGACCTTGTACCCCTGTTACAGGAATGGTACTGGTTATTTCCAGGACTTTCTTTTTCATTCTTGGAACTACTTCCTAGCACTCTTCCTAACTTCTTTCGCATTCATGCACCTAACATAGGTAAAAAAGAATAATTACAATCTATTGAGTGCATTATATGAGTTTTAAAAATTATCTACTGTATTTACACAGTTGACCTGTGTGAATATAAAAGCTTGGCTCTGGCTATGGTCCTCTGGATAAATAAATGTCAATGTTTGTATGTTTTAGAAAGAGATCTATTCTGTCCCTCTGCTAAATTTTATGATAGTTATGAGTAATATTATACAAGAAAAATCTTCCGCATCTTTAAATTATGAGCATAGATAATCTTTGAAAAACTGTTTCTGCCATTAAACTAGGAAACCTAAAGACAGTGTTGTAGCTTGGTGGTTTAAGCATACTTCTGGGACTTGGGCAGCTCTGAAGCCTCTGCTTTTGGATGTGGCCAGGATGCTTTTGTGGTCCTTGGCTTTAGCTACCCCAAAAATCCTCCACTAGTTTTGTTACACTGTCATTACACCCCTAGTACAACTATGCTTCACCTGTGTAAGACTGTTCACTTTTTACACAGGATAGCACATTTAGAGGAAAACTCATGCATTTTATTGTGGTAACTGGCCTTTCACTTAGTCAGCAGGCTGGTCTGACACACTTCTCAACAATTTGATTGTGAAATCTGATGAAAGAGAGGTAGTGGGGACATGTCAGAAGCAGGGAAGGCAAGCGGTGATACAAAAAGTAGTTACTATTACAAAAAGAGGGATATTTTGATTTAAACTAAAGCAGAGTTAAGTTTCATCCAAGTAACTGTATTTTTTGAAAGTTAGACAGAATGTCCCACTGATAGCATGTTTTTTTTAATATGTTTTTTTTCAAATAGTGTTTTTCCAGACACTGCTACACTCTTTGTTCTTTTGGAAATAATAACGTCTTGTGTTCAGTATGATCTGTGCTGAACATATGTGTCTTCTTCCTATAATTACCTCTGTTTGCAGTCTTTCTCTATCTCAAAGACAAGGTCAAGCAGAGAGCTGGGGCCAGCTCCAAACTAGCAAGAATTTTGACTGTTGCAAAGTTCATAATAACATTAAAATTAGACCTTGAAAAGTAATAGAATATGCATAAGATTTCTGGGAAAAAAATTATACATATGCATATAAGTGGGAAATATATTCTGTAACCAGCCTTTGTCTTGTTGTACATGATTGATGGAGATCGCTCCTGCATGTTGCCCAGGCCTGAGAAAGGATGCTTGCTTTCTAAAACTCCAAAATGAGTCTTAGAGAGTTTATTTGCTGGCATTTTCAGTATCAGAGGGACTATCTCTTTCACTTACTACACGCATTTAGATCACCAGAGCACTTTTAAGGTGTCTCAGTCTCCTGCTTTTAGATTTGTCACATTTGTTGATGGATGGAATAACTTGATTTTAACCAGTCATGTAAAAGTCATGCTAACTCAAGTCAATTGATGTAAAATTCAAATAAAAGGTTTTATTTCCAATTTCCAAAATAATCAGTATGGATTTAAAAAGGTAGCGCTGGAGAAATTAAAGAAAACTATCCCTCGTTTTTATACCCCCAAGATGAAATCTCAGAGGTCTCCCTTATTCTAACTATTCAGGAGCAAATTGATGCTCCTCCTAATGACAGTCCTTAGAGCGTCTTAGAATGAGGGACAAATCTCCCCTCAACACTGGTGATTCACCATCTATTTCACTGTCAACTATCTACTCAAACTTCAATATCATATTGTACATTAACAGCCTGACACAAACATCTAGATAGAGTGTGTTTGTTTTACTCATTACTGGCTTTTGATTGAAGCCAGAGGTGATGGTGGTCCACAGTTCTGTGTGATAATAAGTTCAGGGTGATAGAGATGCAGCAGAAAGGAAACAGCAGATTTGGGGCTGAGACAGAAACAGCCTGGGGGCAGCAGGACTGTGTGGTTGAGCCTGCTTTAACTAGGCAAATTCGTTTTCTGCAGCTCACCCTGCACATTGACTTTGGAGCATGTGATGAAGGTGAGAGATGGTGTAGTTTGGGAAGCTGACTCAGGGGCCCTGTATTGCCCAGGTGCCAGATTACACCCATCTGTCCATATAGATGCTGACAATTAAGTACTGCTGCTGCAAAAAGTCTCTATGTGAGATCTGCAAGTGACGGAGTCGACGGGAGACAAGCACATCCGATGATGATCAACAAGTCTCGATTTATTGATACGATAGGCATGCTTTTATAATAGCAGTAATAAGGCTCATACATATTACAAAAGTAAGGCTCATCATTGGTCCGATACAGAGTGTCAGCCCTGCCTCTATTGCTACATTCCTAGGATGTTTGTGGTTTTTCTAGCTCCTGTTTTTATCTCCTGCTATCACCTAACTTCTTGCTCAAGGAGACTGTGGCTTTGTACAAGGCTGTTATTATTTCACCAGCTGTATTTTCTCACGTCCCTTCTCCTCAAGCCATGTCTCTACAAAAACTCTCCACATTTCCCCCATTTTCTTTCTGAGCAAGAAGGTTCGTCTGACTCCAAAACGTGGGTTTCCCTATCTGACCGCAGTCTAGCTCGTGCACACTGCGTTTTTCTCTGACTCCATTGCACTAATAAGGATACATTAGGATGGAACAACGATAAATTCCCTCAAATAGTAAGGTCCTCCCTGTGGCTTTGCCGGTATACCATTCCAAGCTCTGTCTCCACAAATTAAAAATATCCTGGGGAGCAATTTCTTCGGGGCCGTAATGTTGGCGCCGTTACATCAGGAGTAAAGCTGGCTATTCACTGTTCCTGATTCCAGGGATGAGTCTAGGCTGGCCCAATTTTGCGATTCTTGTTAAAGTCTTTTAGGTTCAGTGGCTCAAAACCGAACCAACCCCCCTGTTTGACATTGGATAAACTGGCATTTGCACTTCCAAAGAGATCTAATTCTTCTGGGGGAGAGTGCAGGGTGATGTTCAAGGGCAGTATGATCTTACATTGTTGGCAGCCATCCTCAATCTGAGGGTTACCTCCCCACTCGGGAGACACCTGGCTTCAGCCCTCAGCGCTCGATAAGTTTTTGCACAGGCTGCTTTCGTTCACAAAACCACAAAATTCCCCTGGGGACCAAACAGGCAAACCTAACAGGCAAGTTCGGAAAGGATTAGTAACCCCTCCTAAGCTAAGGCAAAACGACGATTGACTAGTTTGGTTTGCCAATGTTACCCAGATGTTATCTCTTGGCTGATTAAAGCGTGTAAAGCGTATAACTCCTGCTATGCTGGCTATTACAGCACTAAGCAATACAGCAGAAACAGGCTTCATTTTTCTCTTCTATCCTTTCTCCCCCTATTTCTTTTAGTCCTTACTGTTCCTAGCTGCTGCAGTTTTAACTCCTGTAACTTGCTCAAGCACTGATCCAATTCCCTGTCAGGATCTCCTCTTATGGGCCCTACCACGGAATGCTGTGTTATGGGTACCAATTTGCTACACCTCGCAGAGATAATATGAGATCTACCTTGAACTATAACCCTTTTAACAATATTCTCCAATTCCCAACGGTAGTAAGCCAATATTTTCTGTTCAGGTGCTTCAAAAAATGCTAAGGCCGTGGTTGTTGCTAGCCTTGTTTGCTCTTGCAGCTCTCTCTGCCAGCTGTTAAAGTTATGGTCAAATGCACACCTGTTACACCATAAGTCCCGTACTAGGGACTGTTCTATCCAAAAGATCTTATTGCAACCCCTGCAATACAAAGCTACCCAAGCAGCACAACACGGATTATTACAATCAAGACAATTTTGACCCGCTGGCCCCATATGTAATACTTCCGATAACCGTCCAATAGTTGTAATTAGTCCTTCAAAGGTCTGGCAGTGCTTCAAAACCCTGTCGATGGCTTTCGAGTATCCTTTCAACTGTGACAGCAGCGGTCGTAGGATCAGTGGCAGCTTCTCCTCTATTCTCCTCTTGTCTTCCTCCGTCAGATTGCTTGGCAGTTGTTGCATCGAGAACAGGTTTAGTCCACCTTGCAGGCACCCATACCGGTCCTGTAGGGGTAGAGACACAAAGATATCCCCTCCCCCAAAACATAACCTTAGCAGGATCTTTCCATAACCCTGTCTTAGGGTCTCTGTATTTCACCCACACGTCCTTTTTCTGCTCGGTAGTTTCATTTGGCCGATGATGTAATTCTGCTGGAGGGTACTCTGCGTCCCCAAATATGCACAAGTGATTGATCACAAATAAGCTCTTCAATAGCCTTGCCTGGGGATCAGCAATCTTTTCATGTTTTGCCAAGTACCTTTTCAGAGTGCCGTTAGCCCTTTCCATGATAGCTTGCCCTGTTGGGGAGTTTAGAATGCCTGTGATATGCTCAATTCCCCAACTCTTTAAGAACCCTTCTATTCTCTTGCTAATGTAAGCAGGCCCATTATCTGTTTTAATCCTTTTTGGCGTCCCCATTACTGCAAAACAGCTATATAGGTGCCTTTCCACGTGGATAGCCTTTTCTCCTGCCTGTGCTGTTGTCCAAATGAACTTACTATAGGTGTCAATAGATACATGCACATACGTCAATCTACCAAAGTTAGGGACATGCGTAACATCCATTTGCCATAACTCATTTGATTGTAGTCCCCGTGGGTTTACCCCTAGGCCTAGACCACCACCTCCATTGTGATGGCTGCAAATCGGGCAGGCCCTAACTATGGCCTTCGCCTCTGCCATCATGATGTTGAACTCTCGGTGCAAGCCCTTTGCATTTTGGTGAAACATAGAGTGAGCTTCTCTGGCTAGCAGCTGGCCTGGCAGTGGAGTGCCCTGAGCCACAGACACTAGTCTGTCTGCTCTAGCATTACCCTCACCCAAGCCAGCTTCCCATTTATGGCTTCTAATATGAATCACAGCATAAGCGTGCTCCCTTAACCTTGTAGCCTTTTTTTAACTGTACCAACAACTCATACAGCCTCTGGTTTTGCACCTCTTTTATAGAGGCGTCTTCGATTCTAGCTACGACCCCAGCAACATACAAAGAGTCTGTTACGATGTCCAGTGGTCCTCTTAGCTGTGATATTGTCCATACTACTGCTAAAAGCTCCATAGTCTGTAGACTGTCTGCAGCTTCTGCTTGTAAAATCTGATGTTTCCATAGTCCCTTTTCTTGCCATGTTATTGCAGCAGTTCTGGATTTTCTGCCAGCATCCGTGAATGCCGTAAGAGCATCTGCGATAGGGGAATTTTCTTGTTTTGGCCGAGCGATCCAATTCCATTCCCCAATCCATTGAACTGGCGCCTGCCGGAGCTTTTCTGTTTCAATGGGGCAGCTCGCACCTAAAAGTGCCTCCTGCAGCTCCTCGCTATTACACAAGTACCAGTCCAAGGTATCCTTTTTAATTGGCATCCTAATTACTGCTGGCTCGGTTCCAGCTACTTGTAGCATTCTCTCCTTGCCTTTCTTTATTAAGTCCACTAGCATTTCGACCTTTTGAACCAGAGTTTTGGTTTGTTGTAACGCGGGGGAAATCCACTCCAATACCCTTATCTCCCCCGTTTTCTTTTGCAATTGAGTCAGTGCCCCAAAGAGGTATTTGGGACCCTTCCAGATCGTCAGGTCTATGGATAATTCTGAATCTCGCCGATGGACTTGCCCCTGTGTAATGCAGTCCATTATATACTGAAGAGTGTGCTGTTGTTCCGGAGTAACACGGATCGGACTTGCTGGGTCCGTGCCTTTGAGAAGTGGGCGTAATTCGTCCAGCAGTTCGTTTGGTATTCCCACAATCGGTTTTAACCATTGAAGATCGCCCAGTAACTTCTGAGCCTCATTCAGAGTTGTGAGTTTTGTTTGCAGTTGTAGCTTCTGGGGTTTAACTATTTGTTCCGACATTGTCCATCCCAAATATTTCCACGGAGCTGTTGTTTGAATTTTCTCAGGGGCTATAACAAGGGAAAATTGTGCCAAGGCAGTCCGTATCTCCTGAATTTGCTGTTCAGTAAAAGGTTCCGGTTGGGCAAACAATATATCATCCATATAGTGATAAATCACTACATTTGGCCATCTCTTTCTCAGGGGCTGTAATGCAGAGTCAACATAAATTTGGCATAAAGTAGGACTATTGCGCATTCCCTGCGGGAGTACCGTCCATTCAAATCTTTGGTCCGGCCCCTCCCTGTTAAGTGCAGGCAATGTAAATGCAAATCGCATCATGTCTTGTGGATGAAGGGCAATAGTAAAAAAGCAGTCTTTAAGATCAATAATTAGTAGTGGCCAATCCTTAGGAATCATTGCGGGATTAGGTAATCCTGGTTGTAAAGCCCCCATGGGTTCCATTTGGGCATTGACAGTACGCAAATCATGTAACAAACGAAACTTTCCTGATTTCTTTTTGATCACAAAAATTGGAGTGTTCCAGGGGCTTGTGGATAGTCGCAGATGCCCCTGTTCGTATTGCTCCTTCACTAGATCATGAGCACGCAGGAGACTCTCCCTTTTTAAAGGCCATTGCTTAACCCACACCGGAGAGCTGGTTTTCCAGGTAATGGGTATCGGGAAAGTCCAGGCAACGGCCACTACCCCAAAGGGTGCTCATTGGTTAGCACCACTCCCAATTGGGTCAGAATGTCCCGCCCTATAAGGCACTGCAGGGTAGGTGGCAATTGGACTACCGAGAAAGTAGCTGTTAATTGTTTTCCATCGATGTTCACCTTGATAGGAGGGGAACGACTGGCCAGGGTTAAACCCCCAACCCCGGTCACTGTGGTGGCAGCCGGTTGTAAAGGCCAATGTGGAGGCCAGCAATTAGGGCTAATAATGCTGGAATCAGCCCCAGTGTCCAAAAGGCCTGGAAATGACCTCTTTTGTCCTTGATATTCCACCTCCACGGTTTTCTTGGGCCTTTCATTAAGATTTAAAGTCAGCAAGGTCAGGCCGCCAGTGGATCCGAAACCTTTTTCTCCCCTCTCTTGTTCCCTTATAGGCTTTATCTCTTTTGTCATTTGCTCCAACGGTACCAATTGAGCAATTCTCTGTCCCTTATTAATTTGAACGGGTGGAAAAGGAGTATGCACCATGATCATAATTTCTCCAGTAAAGTCCACATCAATAACACCAGGTAACACAAATAATCCAATCATAGAGGCAGACGATTGTCCTAATAGCAGTGCACCCACCGCTCGACCTTGTATAACAATAGGTCCTTTAATTCCTGTTGGGATCTTTTGTGTGTGCGATGTCATTAGCGTGATTTCTACTGCTGCTGCCAAGTCCAGCCCGAGGCTCCCTGTGGTGGCAGGTTGGGGGCAGGGAAGGTCGGTTGAGCTGCAGCGGCGACTTGTGTCTGAGCGCGGCCACTGCGATTCGCGCTCCTGACGGAGTTTCCCGACCTCCGCCGACAAGCGCCCGTAGTGTGAGTATCCGAACGGCACTTTCGGCACCATGACCCTGTAGCCTGGCATTCTCGGCGCATGTGACCCATGCCTCCGCATCTGTAGCATCGCGTACCGGTTCCCGATGGAGCCGAATTAACTGCGGCTGACGCTTGAAGGGGTGCGAGAGCAGCTAACACCTGATTTTGTGAAGCCTTTGCCTGTTCCTGTAATCCCAGCCCCAGCCGCTTAATAGTATCTACTAAAAATGCTTGTGATCCTAACGGCATTTGAGCCATCCTTTCTAATGCCTCCTCTATGGTCCAGTTTGCACCCAAGGTGTTAATCACACTCCGTGTAGCCTGATTGCAATTTTGAAGAGCGCACTGTTTTAGCAGTGCCCCTCGCATGTATTCGGGTACCCCTGCTTTTTCTATTGCGGCAGCAGCCTTATCTATAAATGCACCAAACGGTTCTTCCCGACCCTGCTTGATTCCCATATATACAGGTACTCCTCCAGGTTCTTTTACCTTATCTATAGCCAATCTGACCAATCTCATAGCCTCTCGGCACTTGTCTGGTCCCACCATAGCCTGAGCTTCCGTGCGGAGAAACACTCCCAGCCCCATAAGCTCATCAGGTGTCACTCCATGAAGAGGATCTGCTGGCTGCCTCTGTACTGCCACGCATTCGTTAACAATCGCTTGCCAATGTGCATTAAATAAAAGCTGTTGATGCTGTGTAAATATTAACTTTGCTATTCCTCTACAATCAGCGGGCAGAAGCACTTGAGTGCCCCATATGTAGTCTAACATCTGCTTTACTGGCTCACTTGTCACCCCGAACTGGCTGACTGTAGATCGCAACTGTGACAGCAATTTCCAATCGAGGGCAGTAATTGTTGCCATCAGTCCTCCACCTGCCTGAGCCTGGAAGATCACCGGGCATGCTAGCTGTGCTGCTGCATTAACCGCACAGTCATCTCCCCTTTCCAAGCCGTCTTTTGCAAGCGCAGCCCAAGCTTCTCTCCGCTCCCTGGCAATGACCTCCGCTAGCTCGCTTTCCGCCCCAGGGGTTGTCTCATTGCCCAGAGGGAGAACGGCCGGGGGCGCTTTCGGCCGCGGCCCCTGCTCTTCGGGGGGTGCGGACGGCCCCTGCTCTTCGGGGGGTGCGGACGGCTCAGAAGCTGCCTCTGAGCCAGAGCCAGAAGGCGGTGGCGGCGGGGGGGGGTAAAGCCACCTGCGTGACCGTAGGGGGCAAAGGAGTAGTTTGGGACCATTCTCTTTCATAGTTTCTGGTTTTTGTGTGAGCAGCAGATGCTTGCTCAGCTGCTTTCTTTTCTGCCTGGTACTGTAAAAGCTCGTTATGTACCACTCTCCATAGCTTTCCCAACTTTTTTGCTGTTTTATCATCCTGTAATGTAGCCTCCCACAACACATCTCCGAACTTTTGCCACTCTGTCAGCTCATGTACAGTATGCGGATTTATGAATAAGCCTTTAGCATGCCCATATGTTAAAAGACTCATTAACTCCTTCTGCAAATCTATTCCCTTAACCCGCCGCTCTTCCAGGAAGGCGGTAAATAAATTATATGCTGCTTGCCTTTCCATACCTAATTTATCAGCGCTGTTGCAGCCCCTCAAGGTCTCGGCAGCACGTATCGGCCGGGCCCATCTATATGGTCACCCAGAGCACGGCGCGTCCTCAGGCTAGTCTATACGGTCACCTTACTTTTATTCGCGCTTATTGCCGTCCCGGCTGCTTCAGGACCCGAACTTTTACCCTGTCATCGCTCGTCCGTGGTTCAATGCCTGCATTTTGCTCCGGCATGTCGGGGATCACCATTTGACGGGGTCGTCCGTGGTGTCCAGTGGGTACATCGGGGTCACCATTTGACGGAGTCGACGGGAGACAAGCACATCCGATGATGATCAACAAGTCTCGATTTATTGATACGATAGGCATGCTTTTATAATAGCAGTAATAAGGCTCATACATATTACAAAAGTAAGGCTCATCATTGGTCCGATACAGAGTGTCAGCCCTGCCTCTATTGCTACATTCCTAGGATGTTTGTGGTTTTTCTAGGTCCTGTTTTTATCTCCTGTTATCGCCTAACTTCTTGCTCAGGGAGACTGTGGCCTTGTACGAGGCTGTTATTATTTCACCAGCTGTATTTTCTCACGTCCCTTCTCCTCAAGCCATGTCTCTACAAAAACTCTCCACATGCAAGAGCTCTTTTTCTGGGATCACTTCCTACTGGCATTCTCATTGGGATTATCCCAGTTTCCAGCAGCTGTCTGCAAGAATGTAAGAGCTGATGCTGCATGACAAACATCTGACCAGAAATATGGGACCTTATAGCAAATCCTCCCAGCCCTGTTTTGTAGAAACCAGTGAGGTCGGAAAATATTCAGCCCCTCTGAAACCTCCTCATGGGCCTGAGCGTGGGCTTTTCTGCTTCACCACAGGCACTGCACCATGCAAAATGTTGTCCAAAGTGATGCGAATGCTGTGTAAGAGGGTCTGAAATCTGTAAAATTGCAATCTCACCTCAAGACAGTGGGCTAAATTTTACCTTTTATCTCTACAGTCCTTAACTTCATGGGTAACCGAATGTCTGTCACATCTCCTTCAAATTGCCTGTGTCTGTTGCAGATAAGGTGAAATGCAAGAGGAAAAGTTCCCTGTTTTAGACATCCTGTAAACTAAGGAAGATTTTATTGGGCTGAAAGTCAAAATTTCTAAGAGTATCTCTTCCGAAGACTGTGAAATGGTGATTTGTAAATGGTGAGATGGAACTTCAACTGCAGTGTGTTAAAACAAGATCAAGATAACGATAACTGCCCTTATCTTCTTGAGCCCAGAGTCATTATCGTTAAGATTAACTGCTCAGATATGACCAAGCTTTAGTGACTCTGGATGAGATTAATTTTAACCCTCTGGATATGCAATGAAGTTCCAGTAATAGGTGTTCCTATGTCAATCATTTCATGGAAAAACTATGAATATGAAGGCACCTCTGTGTATATAAAGCTCTCTCAAATCACTGTTGAGTAGAAGCACTCTGAGGATAAATCCCAGTGCCTCTCCAGTGCTGAATAACTTTTGAGTATATTTGTTTCAGATTTGGCACCCCAGGTGGGACCCTTTCTGCCCAGCTGCGGGACCCATATGAGATCGGGACTCTCTTGGATACCCCTGGGGATTTCTCTGGAGAGACTCCTATCCTCAATCGGAT
This sequence comes from Cuculus canorus, assembly GCF_017976375.1. Taxonomy (NCBI): domain Eukaryota; kingdom Metazoa; phylum Chordata; class Aves; order Cuculiformes; family Cuculidae; genus Cuculus; species Cuculus canorus. The sequence continues at coordinate 1,257,337 of NC_071440.1, forward strand.
TGCTGCAGGGACAGACAAGGACCAATGTTACTTTTGGGTTTGGGGATCAGTCTGTTTGGTAGCCACTCATAAGTCATTACTGTATAATGCAGGGTGAGCGTATGCTGGATTGCTAGCGTCTCATAGGCATACACTGAAGTTGCTTGGGTCTTGTTTGTAACGGCAATTATTTGGGTTCTGTGTGGAGGCCTCGGTTATAAAGGCGATATTAACTGTGAAAATTCATTTGAATATCTGGTTTCTGTTGGTTTGGTCAGGAGGTCTCGGCTGTAAAGGCAATATTGACCAAAGAAACTGGAGTTGTGCTATTGCTGAGCTTGAATGAGGGAGACCTGGAGAATCTACCCTAGAGGATCCACTGGTTAAAATAAAGCTAGGGAAGAGTGGTAAAGAGGTTGAATTTTGATAGATACAGGTGCCTCTGTTTTAAACCAGCAACTGATACCTATAGATTTTGTGACTGTAATAGGAGCTACCAGCCAAACCAAAAAAACATTCTTTATGCAGTCTATTAAATATGAATTGGGAAAACAAGTGGGTACACATGAATTTTGTGTTTGCTTGGAGCCCCTAGATCATTAGTGGGAGGAGATTTATTAGAGCAGTCAGAGGTGGGAATAATATTTGGATCAGAAGGAATAAAATTTGAAGTGAATGACCATCAACTAATCAAAGAATTGAGTTTGTCTTTAATACAGGTGGAAAAAGAAACATGTACCAGCAGAGATTTTGGAACAGGTTTATCCAGGTGTGTGGGTTTCTGGAATACCTGGCAAGGCCAAAAATGCGGAGCCTGTGAAGGTAAAATTGAAGCCAGGGGCCACCCCTGTGAGGGTCAGGAAATACTCACTGCGATTAGAAGATTGCAAGGGGATAAAAGAGATTATTGACAATTTTTTGTAATATGGGTTATTAAAAGAGTGCAAATCAGAATACAATATTCCAATATTGTCTGTAAAGAAACCAGATGGGAAAAACTATAGATTAGTGCAAGATTTAAGGGCCATAAATAAAACTGTAGAAGATCTACATCTGGTAGTGGCAAATATATCTTGCTGAAAAAAATGAAAAATGATCAAATGTGGTTTACTGTGCTGGATTTAAAGGATGTGTTCTTCTGCTTGATATTGGCTGAAGAAAGCCAAAAATTATTTGCCTTTGAACGGGAAACTCTGGAACTTTCTCGGGTTGGCCAGAAGCTTTTCCCTGCGGGACAAATAAAGCAAGAGAAGTCACAAGAGTGTTGTTGAATTGTACCTCGATTCAAAGTGCCTGCAGTAATAACGTCAGATAGGGGTACACATTAGTGGTAAAAAGGTTAGTGAAATTTTAGGAACTGGTTGGCAGTTACATACTCCATACCGACCACAGGCTAGCAGCCAGGCGGAGAAAATGAATCATCTGATAAAACAACAATTAGCTAAAATTTGTCTAGAGGCCAATTTGTATTGGCATCAAGCACTTCCTTTGGCCTTGCTTGGGATTTGAACCAAACCAAGGGCCAAGGAAAATGTTAGCCCCTTATACCAATTGCAGTATACAGGAGGAGGTCTTACATGATTAGGTGAGAATTATTTACAACAATATTTAATCAGCTTGCAAAAACAGTTAAACTTGCTCAAAAAACTACATTAGGTGTGCAGGCCAGAGGTTTAGATCAACCTGTACAGCCTTTTAAACCTGGGGATTGGGTTTATGTTAAAGATTTTACAGGAAAACCGTTGAGAGAAAAGTGGGATGGACCACACCAAGTATTATTAACAACCTTCACAGCAATCAAGATTAAAGAACAGCCGACTTGCATCTACTTTTCTCAAGTGAAGAAATCACCTACCAGCCAGTGGACAACAGAACACTTAACACCTTTAAAATTAAGGCTAACTAAGGTAAAGCAAACTATAATGATAGAAAATTGTGTATCCATTATAAGAAACTTTATTTTCCCGTAAGTGGGATGCCTCTATAAACATTTGGAAAGAACTGGCTTGTACAATATACAGCCTTTAGTTTAAATGCTGGTTCTTCAGTACAGGATGTGTTTACTTCATGTGCTTTGGGAATCTCCGCAAGCATTCAAACCTTGCAAAACTGTACTTGGTTGTCAAACTTTGTCACATAAAGCTGAAATGACGCTAGCTTCCTTTTAACACCAGGAGTAGCCGTGGCCATGAATTATAACACTTTAAAGAGATTTATTTGTAGCTATGCCATGAGCCTCACTTATACCTCTCAAGCTTTGGAGGCCTTAAATCTTGAAACTAGACAACCTCATGAAGCAGTTTTAGAAAATAGAGCCGCAATTGATTATCTGTTATTAAAACACCATAAAGGGTGTTCTGATCTTGAGGGCATGTGTTGTTTCAATGTGACCGATCAGTCTCAGACTGTCTATCAAAATTTGTATGGCCTTCTCAACTCCATACAAGAGCTGGAAGGTATAGATCTTTCTTGGTTAACTTCCTGGCTTCCAAACTTATCCTGGTTACAACAACTTTTTCTTTGTGTTGTAGCACTAGGATTATTAGTTTTGTTAACCCGTTTAGTGTTTCAATGTGCATTTTGGGGTTGTCAGTGAACAGTAGGAGATTATGAGATATGGAAAAGAAATCGGACCAAACATGCAGTAGAATCAGGAAAATATTTTAGAAAAATCTTAACTGAAGAAGAGCTACTATAGAGGTTTTGTTTGCAAAAGAATTTGCAAAAGGCCTTAAAAAGGTGATTTGTAAATGGTGAGATGAAATGTCAGTTGCAATGTGTTAAATAAAGATTAACAACTAAGATAATGATAATGACCCTTATCTTCTGTGAAAGATAATGAAAACATCTTTCTACAAATATATCAACAACAACAACAGGAAGGCCATGGGGAATCTCCATCCTTTACTGGATGCAGGAGGGTCAACAGTGACAAAGGATGAGCATAAGGCTGAGGTACTTAATGCCTCAGTCTTTAATAGTAAGGTCAGCTGTTGTCTGGGTACTCAGCTTTCTGAGGCAGAAGACAGGGAGGGACAGCAGAACAAAGCTCCCTTGATGCAAGAGGAAATGGTTAGAGACCTGCCTGGCCATTAGACATTCACAAGTCTATGGGGCTGGATGGGATCCACCCGAGGGCAGTAGGGAGCTGGCGGAGCTGCTCAATAAACGCCTTCCCATCATCTCCCAGCAGTCCTGTCTGACTGGGGAAGTTCCACTTGACTGGAGGCTGGCAGATGTTATGCCCATTTACAAGAAGAGCCAGAGAGAGGATCCATGAAACTACAGAACTGTCAGTCTGACCTCGGTGCCAGGGAAGGTCATGGAGCAGGTCATCTTGAGTGCCTCTCACAGCACACACAGGACAACCAGGTGATCAGGTCCACTCAGCATGGGTTTATGAAAGGCAGATCCTGCCAAACTAACCTGATCTCCTTCTATGACAAGGTTACCCACTTAGTGACTGAGGGAAAGGCTGTGGATGTAGTGTACCTGGACTTCAGTAAAGCCTTTGATGCAGTTTCTCAGTGTCCTACTTGAGAAACTGGCTGCCTCTGGCCTGGACAGGCACACCCTCTGCTGGGTTAAAAACTGGTTGGATGGCCAGGACCAAAGAGTGGTGGTAAATGGAGTTAAATCCAGCTGGAGGTCGGTCAGAAGTGGTGCCCCCAGGGCTCAGTGCTGGGTCTAGTCCTGTTCATTACCTTTATCAATGGCCTGGATGAGGGAATGGAGTGCACCCTTAGCTAGTTTGGGGATGACAATAAACTGGGTGGAAGTGTCGATCTGCTTGAGGGTAGGGAGGCTCTGCAGAGGGATCTGAACAGGCTGAGGACCGATGGGCTGAGGCTAACAGGATGAGGTTTAATAAGGCCAAGTGTAGAGTGCTTCACTTGGGGGACAACCCCCCCTGTGCAGCACTACAGGCTTGGGGAAGAGTGGCTGGAAAGCTGCTGGAAGAGGAAGACCAGGGGTTGTTGGTCAACAGCCGACTGAACATGAGGCAACAGCGTGCCCTGGTGACCAAGAAAGCCAACAGCATCTTGGCCTGCATCATAAATGGTGTGGCCAGCAGGACCAGGGAAGTGATTGTCCTCCTGTATTCTGCACTAGTGAGGCCGTACCTTGGATCCTGTGTTCATTTTTGGGCCCTTCACTATAAGAAAGACATTGATGTTCTGGAGTGCGTCCAGAGAAGAGTGACAAAACTGGTGAAGGGGCTGGAGAACAAGTTTTATGAGGAGTGGCTGAGGGAACTGGGGTTGTTTTACCTGGAGAAGAGGAGGCTGAGAGGAGACCTTATTGCTCTCTACAACTACCTGAAAGGAGGTTGTGGAGAGGTGGGTGTTGGTCTCTTCCCCCAAGTGATAGGTGATAGGACAAGGGGGAATGGCCTTAAGCTACGTCAGAGAAAGTTTAGATTGGACATTAGAAAAAATTCTTCACAGAAAGGGTTATCAGGCTCTGGAGCAGGCTGCCCAGGGAGATGGTTGAGTCACCATCCCTGGAGGTGTTTAAAAGATGGGTAGATGAAGCACTTGGGGACATGATTTAGTGGTGGACAGGTACGGTTGGAGTTGATGATCTCAAAGGTCTTTTCCAACCTGATGATTCTATGATTCCCTGCCTGTTATCTGCCTAGTTACATTCGATGCTAATATGGTGAATTGATCCAGTATGCACGGGCTTTCTTTAATACCCTTGGGGAGACCAGGCCAGGTCCTATCTCCACAGATGAGAGTCAGACCTGATGGCAGTGTCATATGTGTAGAAACACTCATAGTTACATTGGTTGCAGTTGGGTTGCACCAATTAGGCGAATTATGATATCACCACTGCGTGGCATTTACCCATCCAGATATCGTATCATGGCATCTACTGGTGAAGTTAAACAGAGTGCAGTTGTCAGCATACAAAGTGCCTAGTATGCAAAGTTCTTGTGGGGTTGCAAAGGCGCATCAACTCCTCAGTCGCTAGAGGAACTCTTATCAAGCACATGGTGAAGGGGTTCTGAGGGGTGGCTGTGCTGAAGCACAATGTATCCTGTCCTGTCACATTGGCAAGGATTACCCAGACATTCTGGTCTTGGGGGACATGGGTGTTATCGACTCTGCTAAGACAAGAAAAGGAAGGTGTTAAACATCTCCCCCCCCCCCAAGTTTATTCCCTATGGTGGAGATGGTGCATGGGGGCTTGCTCCCACTATTTCTGTCCAGGGGTTGCTATGGTAGATTGTATCTGATGTACTAAAGTGGCAACCTCGGGAACCGCGGCTGTGATCGAAGGTGTTTTTTTATTTACTGCTCTATAATCGATAGTCATTCACCAGCTACTATTGGGCTTTTTTACGGGCCAAATCTGACTGTTAAATGGAGAGTGGGTATATCGTACCACTCCAGCCTGCAAGAGATCATTTATGGTTGTCTGGATTTCTTTGTCTCCTCCCAGGATTTGGTATCGTTTCAAGTTGATAATATCAGTGGCTATAGGAACATTGGCTTCCTGTGGTATACAATTAAAAGTAATCGCTTGGGTATGGAGCCACCGCATGGTACCAAAAGCTCACAAAGCCCCATCTGTATTCAATGTGGCTCTCTGTAAGATATCGATCCCCAATATATCTCAGATAAATCTTTCCCTACTACTTTTACCATATTTCACGTTTGCCCATGCCCTGTATGGCGTAGGGCGGCCTGCACACATGGGCCAGACGACAAGCACATAAACCTTTTGTACCCATAATATCTTTTTATATAACACACACACGCATACTAAACCTGTGTATATTGTCCCTCAATCACACACACGCACACGACAATAAAACTGCCTGCAGCAATAACCACACAACAAAGTTTTGGATAAATTGATAGCTGACGCTCTACCAAAATTTTGAAGGGTCCTCCCTTCACGCTCTTTGAGTCTTCCCCAATAATCACTGGTGAGCTTATTACTTTACTCAAATAAAATTGCTCAAGGACGAGAAAATTGACAAGGAGGAGAAGGGGGGGCATTCGCACACACAGCTGCGGGTTTTTTTTTCCCTGAGACTTTTGTATTTGCCAAACGTTCTCGAGATTAAAACTTTTTGTGGTGGCCACCACCTTTTTTTTGTCAGAATTAGCCAAATTTCTTAATATAATTTAACTGCGCGTTTTGTAACTTTTCAGACCCCAGCTAAGGGCTTCTCCTTCTTTTTATGCCGGGTATTTTAACATTCTTTTAAAAAATTTTCCTTGCTCTCTGCAGCCTTCCACTCCAAAGGTCCCAGGTGAATTCCCCAGTTTGCCAGCTTAGTGGACCTTTGAGCTGAAAGGTTTGAGAGATATATTTCTAGGGTCCCATCTGAGCTAACTCCAGGCTCCAAGTGTCTCTGAGAGGTGGGGGAACACAGAATAAGGGAATTAGCTTCAAATCTTTCTTGTCTCTGCTTCTTGCCATGTCTCCTAGCCACCCACACCACATACTTCTCTGCTAATGTAGCACACTTTTTTCTCCCCTCTTCCGCCTCCTTTACAGTGGTCATGAAAGCCTGTCGTTGCTGCAAGAGATCAACCTGCAACTCCTCATTTTCCACCCTCAAGGCATCATACTTTTGCTGCCATTCTGTGTTCCTATCCACCATAATCTTATAAGCGAACAGCAGGCAGTCGTCCATCCACCCTGCATGCTCCAAGCGCTCTCGTGAGCAGGTGTGGGGGGTCTGTATAAATTCCCCCCAATACTGCAATACTTCTATTGGCTCCTGAGCTCCCCATGGTTCGGGACCAATACCCACACATTTTCCAGCTTATCCCATAAAGTGCTCCATGGCTTGGTAGTCCATCCTGGCCATTGTATGGAACTGGCCTGGCACGAGTTGAATGGCTCAAAGCAGGTGATTGCTCCCAGCCTCAGTGGCAAGGCTGGAACTGTCGGAGAGCATGTCTGGACTTGTCTAGGGAGGAGGGACATGCCCGAGTTTGTTACCTGTCCTCCCCACCTGATCAGGTGAGGAGTGGGGACCGAGAATTTAAAAATCCCCACAAAGGCCTGCAACGCTCCCTGCTTCCTCTTTTCTCTCTGTTTCTCCTTTTGTCTGTTTCTCTCTCCGTTTTTCTGTGTCCATCTCTGTTTGTCTTGTCTTGCATTTGTGTGTTGTGTGTGGACACCCACCATCTTCTGGACCCACCAGACAAAGACATGTGGAGTTCCTAAGGTGGTGACTATCTCTCATCTCTTGTAACTACTTGTTTCTTTTATCCTTTTCTATATTTTCTCCATTTTCTTAATTTCTTCCTTTTCTCTTTGCAACACGTGCAGCTGCAGTGGGCTGTAGCAGGTGGTTTTGGTTTAATTCTGGGTCTGACTCCAGGAAACATTAGGACTCTTGGTCCTTTTTCGGGCTTGGTTAAGCAGATTGCTACACTGTTGCAAAACGCTGCCGACTGACGGGCTGTTCTGGTCACTTTTGTGGCTTTTCCTGTCTGTGCTCTGCCCCATGCAGGTTGTTTAATCATTTGAATCCAGTTTGATTTTTTTAATCCAGTGTTTTAAGGGCATGCATTTTATTTAGTAAAAGATACAACATACACCTCTACCTCTGAGCGATTTTGAATTACTCTGGCACCATGCCAGGAAAAAGAACTCACTTTCTTTTGAAGTGGGCCACGACAGCCACTCCACAGGGGGAGCAACAGCCTTCTCCTTCTCTTTGAACATATTAAATATCTACTACCAGTCCTCTATACAGCTGTAACAACCGGGTTAAATGTCTATTACAGATTAATATCGTGTAGGAGCAAGTTCCTTCCACACCTCACCAAGAGGCACTGAAAGGTTTTGAAAAGGTAGAAGACTGAGACCTGAAAACCCTTTTCTTTGTGGAGAAGAAAAAATGACCACCTTACCTGACGGATGGGTCGATGGGCCTGGACCTCTCTTCCTCCGTCAAGAAGAAATGTCTTGGTGAGAACTGTGCCTCTGACTCTGTCAGATGTTTCCCTGGGAAAATAGCTACTAACTCAAGTTTTTACTGTGACTTGCTTTATATCTAATTGTTAACTGCTTGTAAGTGTTTAAAGCACTAATGCAGCAGTGAATTTATCAAGGCAATCCCAAAACTGTTTTAATCTGTCACTTGAATTATACTGCTTACTGCCTCCAGCATTGCAAAATTGTCTCTCTGAGGGCATTGCTGCAAGCTGCTGCCGGCCATCTTGTTTGGGCCATGGTCCACACTTATTAGCCCTGTGAGTACCAGTCTGTAAGGAGACTGGTACAGGTAACCGGATTCTGACTTGTGGCAAAAACATGTATAAGCACATGCACATAATCCTTTAGTCATAAACTCTCGACCAAGTCTGAGATTTTTAATCTCATCACTCGATGGGAGGGTCTCCTTAGCCACTTGTCAGAATGTCACCTGTTTAATGCGACAGGTGCTAAGATCTGTGGGAAGCCACCAAGCACTCAGACTTGTGCAACTCTGTAATAAAATCAGTGTCTCAACTTGGCATGTGAGATTGGCTATTTGCATGCCGGGTAATGAATCCGACTTTTCAGACAACACGAAGACTGTTCTGTGTACTGCATAACTACCTAGGTGTTCTTCTGTCTGGTTTCTATGATGTTTCTGAAGGCTCCAAGTCCAAAACATTACTCTCATCAGATGGAGAAGAACTGCATGGGCCTTGGAAATTAGGCTATTGCTTTTTTTCCCCCAGAAGAATCATCCCTAACCTGGGGTAAAACCTCCTCTTCTTCATCTCTGTATTTAGACTGAGAACTTCATTTAGCAGATCTGTTACACCAATTTTTTTCACCCAGTTCTCCTTGGCCTGGCACATCTACGCAGCCAACCTGCACTCACTGGATGTTCACCAACTTCCCTGCAGCTTCTCAGGATGGGGGATGCAAAGTAGGGTGCTCTGCTGAGCCCTCCTTCTGCCGCTGGGGTCACAAAGGTTCATGTCTTTCACTGTTCTTAAGCTGACACCAATTGTTTTTGAAAGTTGAAGGTAAAAAAATACAGCAGATGTAACTGTGGTGCAAAGCTTCTGCAAATACAGGAGTTAGCTTCTTGAGTCATTTGCACCAGACATCACACATGGAGCTGCACAAAGATTGGCAGATCTCCATTCAGATCACTGAAGGCAGTATGTGGCTACTTGTTTGGGTCTGAGCACCATTAAGCACCAATGGAAGGGCCTGAATTTACATATCCCCTACTCGGTGACAGAGAAGTCTGATGTAAGTTAAAGAGATTATCAGCCAAGAGATTTATCTTTGACAATAAACTTCCTTGCTTTCATGTACCCCTTAGTGTAACTTTAGTGCAGTTTTTGTGCATTAAATCCCTTAAGGTCCAGTCCTTGTCATTAATATTGTCTATTGACAAACAAAGAAGGATTTCTTAGAAGAGAATCTTGCCAGCTAAGGAAAATGTTTGACTTGCCTTGGTGTTTCCAAGCAGTTTTGTTTGCATTTTTCAAGGATATTTTAACAAAGAAAAGTATATCCATCTCTGAAAACTTAGTTTTATAGCCACTGTCCCTGCTCACAGCCTTGCACTGTACCCATTAGTTTAAACGACTGTAATTAAAAATTGCAGGGAATACGTGCAGGATTAATAGCTCCTAATTTTCATTGATGAATGCTAAATGCTTATCAGTAAAGTTTTCACAGAGCTGGCTTTCCCTATGCTTTGTTTTGCCTAGTGTCAGAATTTTTATGCATTAGCTATGTAAAATAAGTAAATAGTGTATAAAATTGCATTGCTGCAAGCAGCTGCCGGCCATCCTGTTTGGGCTGTGAACCACACTTATTAGCCTTGTGAGTACCAGTCTCTAAGGAGACTTGCACAGGTATCCGGATTCTGACTTGTGGCAAAAACATGTATAAGCACACACACATAATCCTTTAGTCATAAACCCTCGACCAAGTCTGGTACTAAAAATGGATCCAGCCGCACCTGTGCTCCTCTCTGAGGGGATGCTGAAAAAGCAAGGGGGACCATTTTTAACCCTGTCACTCAACTGAAGAGTCTCCTTAGCCACCTGTCAGAATCTCACCTGTTTAACATGACACTTCCTAAACTGCAAATCATTAAATAATCCTGAGAAGCAGCATTGCTTTAACAAATGATATGTATGCAGCCATTTGTGCTTGGACTTGATCCTACACAATCTGACATTTGTGGCATGAACACTCCCTGGTTTCTTCCTACTCTTGCATGCCAGGTTACTTGCTTTGCTTTGTAGACCAGGAATTCCATTCATTAGGGCATGGATAGAAACAGGAGGAAGAGGATATAAAGAGAGAACTAAATCAAGAATTCACCTGTCATGGGTCCAAACACCAGAAAGCACATGCTCTTGAAGGATGCTTGCTATGGCCTTTTAAATAGCACTCAAGCCAAGCCATTGTAAATAGATGGGCTCACACCAAAGTAAGTGGTGCTGAAGAGGTAGTTTGTGGCTGTATGTTATATAACATCTCCAAAATTCATCTGAATTCTAGTGTTTTGTCCTTGGACAGTGCTTTTCCTCTAAACAGTCACAAATGTGGATTGGCCTTTGAAATAATCAGCAATGCGCACACAAAAGGCAGCAGATGACTTTGTGCATGGTAAACAGGAAAATCCAAAGCTGATAAATTGCAAGTGCAAGTTAGTTCAGTGATTCAAACATCAAAAAAGTGCACACAGCATATAATAAGGAATAGTGCTGTAAGTGATATCCTAAGGCAGGAGAACAAGAACCACATGTCAGTGTCAAGTATATCCATGCAGTTATAAAACAGCTGTGTCAGACCAGAGTTAAAATCAGCTTTTGTGAGTTGAACTGCATACAGTCCTCTTGCAGCTTAAACACGGGGTTCCTTTCTTTTTTTAATTGTCTCATTTTTGTATGTGCAATAACATATCATTAATAATATTAGACCTTACCATCACACCTCTGTAATTTTTTTTGTGTCTTCCCCCTATAACACGTAATTTTAGCAACTAGTTTCCAGAACGAAAGTGCACAATTCAGCTGGCTTTAGACACAACAGTTCCAAATTTCTACACAGTGCTGAGTTCATGCTCTGGCAGTTTGGCTGGAAATTGTCAGCCATTTAAGCAGAGTTCAAACACAGCTTATAAATAGCCTGGAGTAGACACAGCTACAGATCAGGAATGCATAGTGAGTTTTTTCCTAAGCATGCTGCAGGACGGACACATATATGTTTTGCAGTGTGTGCAGCCAACTAGCCCAAACAGTTGATAAAATGTTCCTCTTGAGTCCATTGCCACTGAAGTCTCTGGCACCCTTCATGAGTACCTCAGCACATACTGGCATCTCCGTTCTGCAAGAACAGTATAATGATTTAGCCTGTCTTTTCTAATCTCATTTTCTTCTTTGATTTTTTTTTCCACCAGAAATGATAGGGAGTATTATGTTGACTTAGCAGTTGTGCATCACCTTTGGACAGTCTCATGCACGATCTACATGAAGCTATGATGTATATTATATTTGTCATAGTCTCTCAACAGTGAAGGTACATTTCATTATGCATTGCAATCAGCTAGTTTAGCCCTTAGCCTTCATTCTAAAGGAGTTAATGTTCTTGAATCAGTCCAAGCTTCCTCCTTCTTGCCCATCTTGTTTTTCTACTGATGAGCTGATGGAATTAGGAATTGCGATGCAGTTGCCCATGGATTCCACTACCCTGGTCCCTTACAGAGTTATATAATGCATGTGCATGTATGCTGAAGAGCTGCTAGGACAGAACAGCACTAGAAGGGTTCTGCAGAGACTGTAAGTGGATACATAGATGGAAGTGTAAAAGCAGCATTGAAAGCACTGGTGTAATCTCATTGAAATAAAGGTTTACAGCTTTTCTGACCTTTTCCTGTAGATCATGTCAAGCCTTTCATGAAGTTCAGTGTGATATAAAATTTAGAGCAATACTCCCTTTAGGCTGTTACACTGAAGTCCAAACGTAAGTGAACATTCAGGCTCAATCTGAAATTTTCCACCAACTTCCAAATCCATAACCTGCAGGTAATTGCAAGAAGGTTGGCTGCACATATTCATTGATCCCAAACAGGGACTCTTTGCGTGCAATGGCAGAGAGATGATGTAGTTTCACCCTTACTGCTTTGAAATAAAGATAATATACTCACATGGCATTTTTTGAGAACTTTCTATTGGCATGCTTTGTTCTAATTTTTAATTTGCAGACTTTTTTTCTTATTTACTCTACTGAAATATTGTCAACATCTAGGATAAAGAAATATTTCTTATCACCTAAAATTTATACTTTCTCTGCAACATCAAATATTCTGCAGCTGCAATCTTCACTAAAGGCCATAGATTTGTATCACATTAAGAATGTGGTGACATGCACAGAATCTCTTAACTAGGGCGATGCAAACAGGATTTTGGGAAACAGTCTTTGACTTTGGTCAAGGAGGAAGGGCAGAATTTCAGAAAGCTGGGCAGAATTTCAGAAAGCTGAACAGAATTTCAGAATGCTGAAAGTTGCAACAGCAACCAGAAGAGATGAGTGAGAATATGTGAGAGAAACAACCCTGAGACACCAAGGTCAGTGAGGAAGGAGGAGAGAAGGTGCTCCAGGTGCTGGAGCAGAGATTGCCCTGCAGCTCATCATGAAAGACCATGGTGAAGCAAGCTGTCCCCCTCCAGCCCATAAAGGTCCACAGTGGAGCAGACTGTGCTCCACCTGTAGTCCATGGAGTACCCCATGCTGGAGCAGGTGGATGCACCCCAAAGGAGGCCATGACCCCATGGAGAGCTCGCGCTGGAGCAGGGTTGCTGGCAGGACTTGTGACCCTATGGGGGACCCACACTATAGCAATCCATTCCTGAAGGACTACAGCCCATGGGAAGGACCCATGCTGGAGAAGCTCCTGGAGGACCATCTCCCGTGGGAGGGACCCCACACTGGAGCAGAGGAAGAAACTTAGGAGGAAGAAGTGGCGGAGACAATGTGTGATGAATTGACCACAACTCCCATTCCCCATCCCCCTGTGCCACTTGGGGAGGAGGAGGTTGATAAATCAGGAGGGAAACTGAGCTAGGAAGAAGGGAGGGGCAAGGCGTTTTAAGATTTGATTTTTATATATCCTAACCCTACACTGATTTGATTTGTAACAAAATAATTAATTTCCCCAAGAAGAGTCTGTTTTGCCCGTGTCAGTAATTGGTGAGTGATCTCCCTGTCCTTATCTTGACCCATGAGTATTTAATCATAGTTTTCCTCTCCCCCCACCATCCTGCTAAGGAGGTGGAGTGAGATGTTTGGTGAGCACCTGGCATCCAGACAAGGTCAATCCACCACAGACTAGCAGTACTGTTTGGCATTACTGTGTTCTTATTAATTTGTAGCCCCAGCTCTAACTCCATCCTCCATTTCTGCCCTGTAACTTTTTTGAGGTTCTACATGAGGCCAGATCCTTACCCCAGGCTCAGAGGATACTTCTTGCCTAGTCAGCAAATGGCCTTTTCCCACTGCACTGTTTCTAAAGCAGCTTTTGATGGACTGGAAGATATTAGCACTCTTTGTGTTAATTGTTAAATTGCTAATTGTTAATCATTTGCTATAACAGCTTTAGGGTTGGTTTAGCCTAATAATTTCTTTTTATTAGGTCTATAAACACATATTGTTTAGCATCTCTCCTTAAAAAGAGGAGAAATAAGAATGCTTGAGACAGCAAGACAAGAAGAGAGTTCATGGATTCTTCAAATAGCTATGCTGCTTGGAGATGGACAACTCAGTCTCAAATCTGTGACCTGCCTCCCCCCACCTCTCCCCTATCTGAAGGTTTCAGGAGTTTGGAATTTGCATGTGAGTGTTGCCACTTGGCCCCTCCTGTAACTTTATGGTTACTGGAAAATCACACTGATTCACTCTGTTGGTGTCTCTTGCACACCCTGTGTTTCTTCAGACTTCCCCATTCTCTTTCCACTTCCTAACCCCTGTTCAGCATTGCATGCCCTATTCTGTGGTTGCAAACTGTGCTGTGCCAGTCCACTCTGCGCTACAGGATTTCTCTGCTTGCCCATGGTCAGAAGTCCTTGCTGGAACTAGGCTTTATTAGTGAACACCTTACCTAAGCTATAAAGCTAGGTAGCAACATAGGAAACTTTCCAAAACTGGGCACATTTTTAAATCCCATGATTCATTCTCACATGAAGTTCATAGAAAGAGTCGATTTTTTTCTCATGCTGAATAGGGAACTGCATTAAAATTGGGAAACATAATGATTCATAAAGCAACTTTGTTTCATGTCAAGACATCTATCCTAAACTTTCTCAACTCCCCCTCTGCCATTTTTCCTAATTTTAATTTAGAGAGAAAGACACAGTTCTCTTCCTCTATCCAAAGAATGAAACAAAACATCTTGATTTAGGGTCAGATTAAGCATCTTCATTTGTAATGCATTTTCCCCTGCCAAAAAGCAGATAAACTGCTTTAGATTGACTCATAACAAAAAACATGCTGTTGGTGTCCCAAAGAAACCAAATTGATCCATTATTCACATAGATCAAGAGAAAGGCCTGCTTTGAGTCAAGGGCTGGAAAATGAACTTAATGTTGCATTTGACTTTGCCTATCCTCAGAAAGGTTGGATACTTGGGTCAGCTACAAATTGGTGACGTCCTCAAGCACACAGCCATGTGTGGTAGGGGTATGAAGCATGATGAGGTGGCTTTAGGCACAGGCCTGATATGGACAACAGTACCCGAGTGCCTTTTTAACACCACTATCTGTAAGGTCTGCCACAGCAACCTCCATTTTCTTTGCCAGAGCGTGAGTGAGCTGTGAACACAGTGCTCTTCCCTGGCGGTGATGTTTATTTACATTGGTGATGCTCCCAGTCCCACTAATTCTTGGAGAAAATGATCCTCTGATAGCATGTTTTTTTCAAACGATGTTTTTCCTGACGCTGTTCTCTTGAGAAATGATAACAACTTGTGTTAAGTATGATCTGTGCTGAACAGATGTCTCTTCTTCTGTAATAATTTTTGTTTGCTTATAGTTTCTCTCTCTGTCTAAATAATGTAAAGTCAGACAGAGAACTGGTACTGACTCGATGGACAGTACCATAGTGTAGATGTGACTGTTGTAAAGTTCATAATAACGTTAAAATTAGTCCTTGGAAAATAACAGAATATGCATGAGATTTCTGGGAAATGTTATACATATGCATGTAGATGGGAAATATCTTCTGTAACCAGCTCTTGTCTCATTACACGTGATTGGTGGAATTATCCCCCTTGCATCCAGCGCTTTAATAAAGGATGCTTCTCAAAGTTTTGGAGTGCTGTGATAGAACATGAACCACGCAGTATTTTACTTTAGTCTTTACAGAGATCCAAAGTAGTGTGGCTGAAGGGACATTTGCAACATAGGTTTATTCAAAATACTTCAGAAATCTGGACCAGGTTGTGTTTTTACTAGAACCACAAACCTGAATGGGAAAGGTTGCTCACTGCCCCCCCCCCCCCCCCCCCCCATCCTTCTGGCACAAGACAATACAACTATGACACACTTTCTCATGCTCTCTGCACTAAGAATAGCACAGCACAATCACACTGATAATAACACATTTTCTCACACTCTTATGTACTAGGAACAGCACAGCACAGTTCCACTGATCATAGCAATGTGAGAAGTTACAGACTGAACAGTGCACATAGCAATGCAATACAAATCATCCATGGGTCACACACATTGCTCTAGGCCTGTCAATCAGGCCCTGTCATTTCATTCGGTTCTCTGAACCACGGAGAATTCGTATCTCAAATAATTAATTCATTCACAATCTAAGTATGATATAAGAATCGTCTCATTAGCTTTAAATTAGGCCCAGTCATTACTCTCTGCCCCCCTCAACTTATGTTCTGGTTACAAGGATAACAGAAAATTAGTAATATCAGCAACAGTCTCATTGTCAACAGATTCTCCTCTGTTTGTGAAAATCAATCGATGTTCATGTTGATCTTCATATCCATACAAGGTTTTGTGAGTAGTATCCTTTCTCTTTTCTTCCAAAGACACTGTCTTTGGCTTTCTTTGTCCCCTTCTCTTCTGCTTAAGGAGTCTCAAATTACACAGAAGCAGCTTCTTCACGCAGCATTTGGGGATGGGAGGTCCAAAGACAAGTTACTTATGCTAACTCTTGCTTTTTATTGTGAGGTTGATTGAACATTGGAACAAGTTTGTCCAGAGAGGTTGTGGAGTCTCCATCTATGGAAATATTCAAAACCCAACTGGACACGATCCTGGGCAATATGCTCTAGGTGACCCTGTCTGAACAGGGGGAGGGCTTGGACTAGATCATCTCAAGAGGATCCTTCCAACCTCAACCATTCTATGATCCATGCCAACCAAAGACTGCTTGGCCTGTCCTCCCCTCCTGGATGACCATCTTATAACAAAGGAGGTCATGCCTCACATCAAGGTCTGGTAGGGCATGTGTCCCCACCGCTCAATGTCTACTGGGTTGCAGCCAATAGCGGAGCTAAAAGTTCTTCTTGGTGGCAAACACAGAGGTCAACCCAGTCTTGCCCTTGACTATGGTAGGAGGCACTTGGACAGCCCCAGTCCTTTCACCTGGTTGTCAATGCAGCATTTCACCTGCCTCATCTTGTAACAAGCTGCTGCCATGGCAAAACACAAGCAGAACAAGCATTAGCAGAAAAATTAGAACAGGGTGCAGAAGTGCATTGAAGATACTGGTGGCTGTGGTGGTAAACAGGTAGATTGGGTCGCACAAGATCTGCAGAATAAAATTCTATACCATCCAGTTATTTTCTCATATAGCACTTGGTTGCAGGGACATTGTGTCTAACTTTCAGAAAATACAGTTACTTAGATGAAACATAACTCTACTTTAGCTTAAATCAAATATTCCACTTCTGAAAAAGTAACTACTTGTATCAAATCCTCTAAAGGTCCACATCACCCTTCTTCCCACAGGATAACAAGCAAGGCAGAATAACAACAACATTGTTTATCTCCCTCTATTCTAGAAACGTGATCCTTTTCAAAACTATGCATTTTACACAACTTAATACTAAGAAGACAATCCCTCTTATGACAGTGATCAACACTAAGGTTTGTGACAAGGAAGCCAGCCACCCAGTCAGCAATATTCCACCTATATGGCTTAAAATGTATTCAGTCAATTGTTTTCTGCATCCTCTCTAAGGTCCCGAGCTTGCCGGGTAACAGCCTGAATTTGCTCTACGTGCTTATTAAGATCTTCTGTTGCATTTGGGATATGGATGCAACAATGATACGTGTCCAATTTCAGATCCCCACAGACTCCATGCTCTTGGCCAGCAATAAATCTAAAACCAGGTGGTGTTGCAATACTGCCATAGCAGGTTCCAACAGCTGCTGTAAATTTGCATGTGCTAACATTTCTTTTACAAGTGACAAATCCATACTGATGGGGGTTTGGGTTATACTATGATACAAGGTATGGTCTTTGATTAGCACCTGGCTAGTTAACATGGGTGGTTTATACACAAAATCACAGCCTCTGGTAACAGCTACATTGCAAACACACATATCTGAGTCATTAGACATGGCCTGATTATAAACTTCATTAATTTGCACATAGTTCTAAAACACCCGTTCTTTGGTGTTAAAACAAACATCACTCGCCTTAAGGGCATCATCTTTGTATATGAATCCCAGCCCCCTTTCCAAAATGTGGGCTTCCAAATCTGCCAGTTGCCATTTCCCATCAGACACCCTCACCCATATGCGATGGTCTGAGGGGTAGAGCATGGAGCCATTTGTGTTTACCCCCAGGGCTACAATGGGGCAAACCTCTTCAATGTGAGCTTCAGCCATGGACATGGACGATGACTGCATTGAGGACGTGGTCATGGGTGAAGCTGATGGGCTTCCACCAGGCTTGGAGCTGCTGCTCTTTCTCCATGGCTGTGTCCCACACAATCTTTTGGATCTCAGTTGGGAGGCTGCCATTGTCACCGTCTCTCAGGATACCTGCAATGACATTCTGCACCCACATCTGGGCCAGAATGCAACTAAGAGCAAGAGAGATGTTATTTTGTATGAAGTCCGGTGCTTGCAACAGCACCTGGTGATCTTTTCCACCTAGGAAATGATTATGAGTCCCAGGACTTGATATACATCCAATCTCTAGGCTGGAACAGATGTGCTGTTGTATCAAGATCTAAGGATTTTTTAACAGTTGTCATGTCATGAAAAGGTAAATTTGAAAAAATATAGAAGAGACTTCAGGAGGGAGAGTTTACCAATCTACTTAACCCCTTAACCAACAGTGTCACAAGGATTAAAATTTATATATCGTCCAGTCTGCCGGTCACAGTGATTAATGAGCAATGATGCTAGGACAATTAATATTTCTCCAGCTTACTCCACACACCATTTTGAATCAGAAACTCCATTTAAATCCCTCTTAACAGTTATGAGAGACTGCTGAGACTTGTATATATACAAACAAGTAAATTTTACAAGGAATAATTGATTATAACAACTCGTGACTTAATAAGGTTTGATGGTGGCTGTGCATAAGATACTGTTTGTGAAAATACATTAAACAGCCCTAGATATGACCCAACACCCAAACGCATATAAGAACGCAACAAGCAATGGTATACACGTAGCAATGACATCCAGACATAAGTAAAAAATAACATGTAGATAGAAGATATATAGTTAAGGTTAAAGCACAGAGAGATACTAATAATAAGCTTGATGTTAAGATATATATTTAGTGTGCATAACACAAAGGTCTTACCCCAATGGAGTCCTAGGGCGGGGGGTGGGGTCCAGCTGATCCGAAAAGTTCTGATGACATTTTCCTCTCCAAACTTTCCCCTTTGATTTACACTTTTCATAGTAACTTGCACATTTGGGATGGAGTTTTAGGTGGAGCTTGACTGACTGAAGTCATTACATCAAACCCTGCTGATTGGTGGAGGAAATATTCTCACTTTGCATGCCAAAATTTAATTGCACAAGTCCAGTAGGAGTGGTTATGGGAATGGTTTGCCTCAGAGGTGGGGAAGACGTGGGTAGCCTTAGGTGTGGAGGTGTGTCTTAGTATTACAATGATATTATAACGAGTACAGGTCAGCTGTAAGTCTGGATTGTCAGAGCAACAGCTGTAAATCATCTTGGAAAAAAATTGGGCATTTGTAACATTCGGGGCCTTGCTGACAGCAAGATTTGACTATGCCTCACGCCAAACATCTCATCCCCCGCTTCAGATAGCAAGATGCCCTTGGTGCCTGTCTGCACTGCATTCTTTACTGACTTTGCTTTGAAAGCCTTGCACTCAGCCCATGGAGGATGGAGGGGGGTGTGTGATGAGCGAAAGCAGACAAGGGGGGCTGGGAGCGTTCGTAAGAGCTTGGCGTTGTTCGCCTTGAAGACCATGGAAGTTGATAACGAAGGAGCCAGCTAGCAGCAGTTTACTGATGAGTGGGCATTGGAATGCAGAAAACTGGCTTTCTGCATTTTCAAAACTTTCTTTTGAAAACAGCCAGAAGGGACTGTGCCTGCACAAAGTTCAAAAATAAAAATATTCATCCTGAGGAAGACTTCCTACTTCATCCCTAAGACCCCGGCCCATGACCATCAGGAGGCACTATGCAGGTGCTAGACTGGAGTGAACTTTCCAGATCTAATTATAATATGAAGCGGGGAAAGGTTATGAATATGTAGTAGGCGCTTATACCTATGCATATCTTTACACTGTAAGTAGCTGCTTGTTAAGCCATACGGTGTGCAAGCTAGGAGGAGAACCGCAAAACAATTTGGCACCCCAGATGGGACTCCCTCTCTGCCCGGCTGCAGGATCAGTGGGGAGTGGGACATTCTAAGGCGCGCCCTGGTAAGCTGTTTCTCTGGAGAATCTCCCATCTCTACCCGATCGCTGCGTGGGGAGAGACGGCCCATCAGTGGATGGACCAGGTATGTGATTTATGTATGATATGGTATTATAATTTGGATTTACCTGCAGGGCAGGAGGGAACGAGTCTGTAAGTCGTGGATGGGATGCCTCACGCGATGATGAAGGGGTAGGGTCACTTTTCTGAGACCCTGTAAGTCCGCAAGGGGGGTATGAATCCCCTACTTGCGCCGGGTGAGGAGGTGGCACTGCCCGCCCCTGGGTAAAAGAGCGGATTCGCGGCTGTGGTCTGGTATGGATGCTCCCTGCTGTGATAGCAAAGCACCAAGTAAAATATAACCCCAAGATTTTTGTGAGACGGAGATGCGGAGTGAGGGATTGTGGTGTAATCCCAAAATTCTCGTTAGACAGAGACGTGTAGTGAGGGATTATGGTATTATATATGTTATTATAGATAAGATAATATTATCATTGTATATAGTATTATTATGAATTAGGTACTCCTTGCTGAGGAAGCAGGGGTGCTGCATGTGAGAAAACTATCATCTTCTACACCTGTTGCAAATCTTCAGTATCAGTACCATCTATATTTTAACACCGTTAAGAGCTCATTTTAAACTTCTCGTATGTTGTGGAGTGTTTGTATGTGAGTGCGTGGTTGCATGAGACGCACAACTGAGCACAAAGTGAGTGCGGAGTTCTGCTCTCCTATGAAGGAAGCAGCCAGAGACTAACGAAGTGAGTGATCACTGCTATACGTTGTGTGATTTATGTCATAAGTATACTCTGTGAATTGTTTGACATATAACACAGTACCAGTGGAACTGAGAGGGATAGCTTACCGGGGGACGTTCTTCCTCCATAGACAGGAGCCAGAGGTGGACTGAGCTCAAAATGTTGAAAGACTTGCAAATTGTTTAGAAGCCCTGTTTGTCTTGATCTTAGGAATGCACCTACGAAGCCTTTTAATTCCAGACATCCATTGAGCCGGCAAATGGGAATATTTACCTCGGACCTTTGGAATAGAAGGCTGCAAGGGATGAAATTTTAAAATACCTAGCATCAAAAGGAAAAAAAAAAAAGGGGAAAAATGGAAGAAGTGGCTGAGAGTGCCCCTCCCTTCCCCCCTCCCCTTCCTGGTATGTGAGTTATGCGAGTTAGGTGCTGTGTTAACCCTTCCCCTCATGGAATGTGAGTTAAGTGTTCTGTGTGACAGAAAAGAGCAATTTGAGAGTGTAAAAGCAAAAGGGTTGCATGGACAGGGGGGCAGAATTCTGCAGGTTGTGGGAATGGATCAGATTTGGTATTCGGACTATCATAAAGTTTTATTGTGCTCTTCAGCTAGGTTGGGGTCACTCTATTGTCCTGAGTGTCTGTAATCTGTAGATGGGAATTGTTGTTGTTGCTAGTCTTGTGGAAAGTCCCTGAGAACTTAGAGACAGGCCATTTGTAAGTACTTAAATGGTTTGTGGAAGTTGGAGAAAGGTAGAGTCGGAAGGTAGTATAATGGGAGCAAACCCAAGGAAGAATTTCCTTGGGTAAGCCCCTTAGGATGCATATTACAGCACTGGAAGGAATTGGTGGGGGGAGCTAGAGGCTCCATGAGTAAGAAGAGGATTTCAGTACCATTTTGCAACTAATGTTTTTAAAGAGAGGGAAAGAGGAATGAAGTGTTTTTCACCCTCCAAAACCATCCAGAGTGGCAAAGGGACAGTGGGATTTTGCCACCGCAGGAACCTATGGTACTCGCCTTTGAGTGGGAAAATAACAAAGAATTTAAAGGTAAACTGAGGCAGCGTTGTGTGATGTGCAGTATTGAGCAAGGGTACACTAGAATAAATAAAATTCACTGGACAGCAGAACAGAACAAGATTTATCTGATTTGCTTAAGGCTCCCCCTCGATCACAGGAATGGGATACGGGCTCAGATGGGTCCTCCCCCGAATAGCCTAGTATCTTCCTGCGTCAGAGAAAGGTCTGCCTTAACAGTTTTGGAAAGAGTATTTCCCATGCATGACCCAATGTGGGATCCAGACAGATCTAAACATGTAGAAAAATTACAGGTATATCAGGAGTGAATCTCGAAGTGAATGAAAAGGGCCATTCCCAAACAAGTAAACAAGGTCCCTCTAAATCACCATCTGAATTCCTAAATCGACTGAGGGATATAATGTGCTGCAACACTGCTGGATCCTGGGTCAAGGGTAGGAATACAACAACTAGGTTTTTGGTTTGGGCCAGTCTAAAAGAGGAATAGTGGCTCATGTGAAGGAAGATTGACCGGGACCTGGGGAAACCACCCTAGCGGATCCACTGGTTATAATGAAGCCAGGGAAAGAGGAAAAGCAAGTAGAATTTTAGGTGACACAGAGGCAACGTATTCGCTTTAGAACCAAGCTTTGATGTCCCTAGGAAATGACTACATTGTGGTAAAAGGGGCAACTGGCCAAAGTGAAAAGGTGTATTTTTGTGAACTTCTAAGATATAAACTGGGAATACAATGGGGCATCCGCAGATTCTTGTATATTCCCAACTCCCCAAAGGCACTTTTGGGGAGAGATTTATTAGAACAATTGGGTGCAATAATCAAATTTGAAAAGGGAGAGATTACTCTGGAGGTAAATGACCAGCAGTATATGCAAAGAATGGGTTTATCCTTAGTCAGTGTTCCCACAGAAGGAAAAATCAGCTAAGAAATCACGAACCAGGTATGCCCCAAGGTACGGGCCACCGATGTGCCCAGGACTTATGGACTGCAAATAAAATAACTGAAGACCTCTACCCGGTGGTGGCAAATCCATATACTCTGTTAACTGTATTAATACTCTAACTAACCTGGCTTACTGTTTTAGACCTGAAGGATGCCTACTTTTCACAGAATCACAGAATCACAAGGTTGGAAAGGACCCATTGGATCATCGAGTCCAACCATTCCTAACACTCCCTAAACCATGTCCCTCAGCACTTCATCCACCCGTTCCTTAAACACCTCCAGGGAAGGCGACTCGACCACCTCCCTGGGCAGCTGTTCCAGTGCCCAATGACTCTTTCTGTGAAGAAATTTTTTCTGATATCCAACCTGAACCTCCCCTGACGGAGCTTCAGGCCATTTCCTCTTGTCCTGTCCCCTGTCACCTGGGAGAAGAGGCCAGCTCCCTCCTCTCCACAACCTCCTTTCAGGTAGTTGTAGAGAGTAATAAGGTCTCCCCTCAGCCTCCTCTTCTCCAGGCTAAACAACCCCAGCTCTCTCAGCTGCTCCTCGTAAGACTTGTTCTCCAGCCCCTTCACCAGCTTCGTTGCTCTTCTCTGGACACGCTCCAGAGCCTCAACATCCTTCTTGTGGTGAGGGGTCCAGAACTGAACACAGTACTCGAGGTGTGGTCTCACCAGTGCTGAGTACAGAGGGAGAATAACCTCCCTGGACCTGCTGGTGACCCCATTTCTGATACAAGCCAAGATGCCGTTGGCCTTCTTGGCCACCTGGGCACACTGCTGGCTCATGTTCAGTCGACTGTCAACCAGCACCCTCAGGTCCTTCTCTTCCGTGCAGCTCTCCAGCCATTCTTCCCCCAGTCTGTAGCGCTGCATAGGGTTCTTGTGCCCCAAGTGCAGGACCCGGCATTTGGCCTTGTTAAACCTCATGCCATTGTTCTCAGCCCAGCAGTCCAGCCTGTTCAGATCCCTTTGCAGAGCCTCCCTACCCTCCAGCAGATCCACACTTCCTCCCAGCTTAGTGTCATTTGCAAACTTGCTGAGGGTGCACTCAATGCCTTCATCCAGGTCATTGATAAAGACATTGAACAGAGCTGGACCCAGTACTGAGCCCTGGGGAACTCCACTTGTGACTGGCCTCCAGCTGGAGTTAACTCCATTGACCACCACTCTCTGGGCCCGGCCACCCAACCAGTTTTCAACCCAGGAGAGTGTGTGCCCATCCAGGCCAGAGGCAGACAGCTTCTGAAGCAGAATGCTGTGAGAAACTGTGTCAAAGGCTTTACTGAAGTCCAAGAAGACTACATCCACAGCCTTTCCCTCATCCAGTAGCTGAGTCACTTTGTCATAGAAGGTGATCAGGTTAGTCTGGCAAGATCTGCCTTTTGTGAACCCATGTTGACTGGGCCTGATCACCCGGTTCTCTTGCATGTGCTTCATGATAGCACTCAAGATCACCCGTTCCATGACTTTCCCTGGCACTGAGGTGAGACTGACAGGCCTGTAGTTCCCTGGATCCTCTCTGCAACCCTTCTTGTATATGGGCACAACATCAGCCAGCCTCCAGTCTAGTGGAACTTCCCCAGTCAGCCAGGACCTCTGGAAGATGATGGATAGGGGTTTGGAAAGGACATCCGCCAGCTCCTTCAATACTCTTGGGTGGATCCCATCCGGCCCCATAGACTTGTGGGAGTCTCGCTGGGCAAGCAAGTCTCTAACCACCTCCTCTTGGATCATGGGAGCCTCATTCTGCTCCTCTAACTCCTGGGTTTGTACACAGAGGGAACAACTTTCCTTGCTATTAAAGACTGAGACAAAGAAGGCATTAAGTACCTCAGCCTTGTCCTTATCCCCTGTCACTGTTATTCCTTCTGCATCCAATAGGGACTGAATATTCTCCCTAGTCCTCCTTTTCCCGTTAATGTATTTGTAGAAAGACTTTTTGTTGTCTTTCACAGACTTAGCGAGTTTTATTTCTAGTTGGGCCTTGGCCCTCCAGATTTTTCCCTGCACGATCTCACTTCGTCCCTGTAGTCCACCCAAGATGCCTGTCCTTTCCTCCAAAGCACAATGAGCTTCTTCTTATTATTGACACCTCTTGAGATCTCCCTGCTCCACCAAGCTGGCTTTTCCCCCCGCCGGCTCCTTTTCTGGAACACAGGGATGGTTTGCTCTTGAGCTGCTAGGATTTCATTTTTCAAGAGCACCCAACCCTCGTGGGCTCCCTTGCCCTGAAGGACTGTTTCCCACGGGACTTTGCTAATCAACCTTCTGAACATGTCAAAGTCTGCCCTCTGGAAGTTTAATGTGACTGTTTTGCTAACCCCCTTCTTTATCCCACCTAGAACTGAAAACCCTATCATCTCATGATCGCTTAATCCCAGGCGTCCTCCAGCCGTCAAATCCCCAACAAGACCTTCTCTGTTCACAAACAGCAGGTCTAGGAAGGCACCCTCCCTTGTTGGTTCACTAACCAGTTGTGCAAGGAAGTTGTCTTCCATGCACTCCAGGAACCTCCTAGACTGTTTCCTTTCTGCTGTATTGTACTCCCAGCAGACATCTGGAAAGTTAAAGTCACCCACAGTTAAAGTTGCCCCGCTCTTCATGAAGCCAGACAGAAAATATTTGCATTTGAACGGGAAAACCCTGGAAGCGGGTGCAGAGCTCAACTCACCTGGATATTTGGTAATCAACTTGCAAAGGATCTTGAGGGAGAACTCAACTCATCTGGATATTTGCAAATCAACTTGCAAAGGATCTTGAGTCCTGGAAGCCCTGAAGAAGGGAGACTGTTGCAGTATGTAGATTGCCACCAAGACAACACTTGCATGACCTGGATGGTAAGTCTCTTAAACTTTTTGGGGCTCCAGGGATACCGGGTATCTAAAAGAAGGCCTAAATAATGCAACACGAGGTAATCTACTTGGGCTATGAAATCAGCGCTGGACAAAGAAGTTTGGGACAGGCCTGTAAAGAGACAATATACCACCGCCGAACAGAAATACCTCCAATGGATCAATGAGGCTGTGCAAGCCTTTGAACAGATGAAGAAAGCCCTGATGTTGGCCCCGGCCTTAGGACTTCAAGATGTGAGTAAGCCATTTTTCCTTTTCTCTCATGAGAAGCAAAGGATTGCCCTAGGGCCTGGCTGTTTACAAGCAGTTGTGGCCATCGTTCCAAACATCCAGGAGGCACGAAGATTTACCCTGGGCCAGAAAATGACTGTGTTAGTTTCTGGAAGCAAAAGGTGGGCACTGGCTTTCTCCACAAAGGTTCCTAAAATACCAAGCTATGACGTTGGAACATGATGATATGGGAATTGTGTTTACTAACATCATCAACCCAGCTTCTTTTCTCAGTGGAAATACAGGAGAACCAGTGCACCAGGACTGCTTAGAGACCATCCAGGCCACATACTTGAGCCGTTCGGACCTGAAAGACAGTCCCATGGAAGACACTGAGGGCTGGTTCACGGATGGAAAGAGCTATGTCTTAAGCAATAAAAGACATGCCAGGCCAAAAACATCAAGCATGCAGAGGGATCCTGAGACTGCTGGAAGCAGTTCAGCTACCTGAGAAAGTGACAATCATGCACATCAAGGTGCACCAGAAAGTGAATTTGGAATTGGGAAGAGGAAATGAGCTGGGGGACAGAGAGGCCAAACTGGCAGCCAAAGGTGAGGTAAAACCAAAAGGGGCTTTGATCCCTGACAGGTGAATCTCCGTAGAAGGTGAGCCAGAATATACCAAGGAAGATCAGAGAATCAGAAACTTATTATACACCTGGAAGGGTCATATAGTAGAGAGGGATGGGTCCTCACTCCACAAGGGAAACTAATCATTCCCCCTTATTTAACATGGCCTTTGATGAGGGAAGAACACACGAAGAGACATGGAGGGGCAGAAGCCTTATATAAACACCTAATTCAAGGAATTACAGCTAGAAATAGCCTGGGCAATAATGGCAGATTGGTTTTTTGGAACTTCCAAGACAGGGGGGATGTTGATACTTATTGGTATTAACTGGTACCTTTTCAGGCTGGCCGGAGGCATTCCCTACCAGAACAAGGAGATAACCAGAACATTAATACAGGAGATAATACCACGCTTTTGGGTTACAGGAACTATGTCTTCTGATAGGGGACCACCTCTTATCTCAGAAGTAGTACAACAGATCTGTCACTATTTGCGTATGAAATCATGACCTCCTACATGGTGGCATTGGACAAACAGCTCCAAAAGATTGAAAAACATGAGGGTGAGTTGTGAAGTAGGGGTTTGGATGAACCTGTGCATAACATATGACCTGGAGATTATGTATATGTAAAGCCTCTTGCAGAGAGGACTCTGGAATCGCAGTGAGAAGGACCATTGCCTCCTTCACAGCCACTGAAATCAAGGAGCAGAGTGCATGGATCCATCGCACCCGAGTGAAAAAGGCACGTAGATCTCCATGAAGGGTCACGCAAGTCCAGTCAGGGAAATTATTTTTCTCATGGTTATAATTATAATTATAATAAGTGGCCTTGGTCTCAAGCTTTTATTTGGTATACTGGAGCCCTGGGAAATATTTTGAATCGAAAGGGTTTAAATCTATCAACTGTGGTTATGCGTATATGCGTATATGTGAGGCAAGAATGGAATGTGGATAGAGAACAGGGGATTCAACAACTTCAGGGGACCATAGGAGGAGAAATCAAAGTAGGATGCCGAATGGTTAATGGGACTATCCATAAGAAGGTATCCCAAATTACTATCTCAACTACACCTACAGCTAAGAATACAAAGCCCTGTATTTCCAATGGATTAGACTGTTGGCATAGTTTTACATTAGTACAGACCGTTAAGGCGATTTGTCTCTGGGCCTCTGATACCACTGGGCTCTCATTCAAATCTAAAATAAATATTACAGCTAAGCCTGTTATAACTCAGATTTTATGAGACTGGTCCGAATACAATCAAGAATACAGGCCAACAGCAAATGCTGTTCAACCCAGAATGGTCTCTTAAATGTGTTGAACTGCTAATACAAGCTGATATTTCTGAAATTCAATCAGCATGCTCTCATTTCCTAAAAACATCCTTCGAGGGCTGGACAATCTGGCTGTGAAAGCAAGTGCCCTTCAGGGGCAGAACACAGAGTCCTAACCAGAGTGTTACAGACAGGACTGGGATTCCTAAATGGAATTAACTATCAGAAATGTTACCAAAGTGGGAAAAGGTGGAGGAACAAGACCATGAATTAATAGGAAATGTACTCGGTGTGATCCAAGAAAATGTTTCTTTGGCCCTCAGTTGTATACAGGCACGATTATGGATGCAATCAGTGGCCACCTTAATTATAAGAGAAGGTGGTGACGGTACTTTCCCACCAAAATCCGGAAAGTGGTTTGGGATAGTGCCACTGGCTTAGAGAGGAAGCTTCAATCCTGGTAGACTCTGTTAAATTTCACTTATGACCACATCACTAATACAGCCATAGCCTTTGTGTTTACCATATGTAACTCTGCAATATGTGTAATCCACCCCATCATTGCATTAGGATTAAGCCATGATAAAACTGTGCTCTGTCCTTCTGAACATAGAACATGGGCACAAATAGTGAGTGGGAAATGGCAAACTGTACATTTAGAATCTTGCATTACACGAGAACAACAAGGATTCATTTGCAAAATAATGCAATCGATGCTCAAGACATCTGCCTCGACACTGAGCAAAACATCTGTCACTTTGAGATCCATCTAGATGCTAATCCGAGGACTGTACTTGTATATGTGGGCCAGGGTTGTGTGTGTTTGAGAACTGCTTGTACCTCTATAGCAATAGATGA
Source organism: Cuculus canorus (assembly GCF_017976375.1). Classification (NCBI taxonomy): domain Eukaryota; kingdom Metazoa; phylum Chordata; class Aves; order Cuculiformes; family Cuculidae; genus Cuculus; species Cuculus canorus. The sequence goes on from NC_071440.1 coordinate 1,285,760, forward strand.
GATAATTATGGATAGTGAGAATCACTCTAATTTCTAATTTCTGTGTTTGTTAGCTTGTTAAGATTGTTGGGTGTGACTTTTCTTATTTAGCACCAGTCATATCCCATCAGCTGATAAAATCCAATTATACAATATTTCACAAACTATCACCTGTACCTATTGGAATGAATCTTACATTGGTAAAATAATTAATGAAACAGTTAATGAAACATCTGGACTAGATTATAATTCTGGACGATGTCCAGGAAAGCGGGAAAAGATCCTGATAACAGTCTACCATGAGACAGAGGAAAGAAAAGGGATCCTAAAAGGGTAAAAGAAAATGTGAACCATCATTGGAGGAACGTGTTGTTTGGATGTTCCCCTACTGCGACTGGCATTCTAAATAAGTTGTGTCACCTCAGTATTGTCCTTCTGATGCTATTTTTAGTTAGCTTTGTTTTCTCTGCTATGTTATTTATTTGGAATTGGAGAACGCTACAACGACTAACAATTTTGACTTCTATGTCTAGTGCCCATGAGAATGCATTAAAAGTGTAATTTTTCCAAAAAAATATCATGCAATTCCCCCTTGAGAAATAAATTACAGAGTTGGCAAATTAATTTGCCCATGTTAAAAAGACAGGGGAGAATTGATGAGCGAAAGCAGACAAGGGGGATTGGAGTGTTCGTTAGAGCTTGGCGCTGTTCGTCTTGAAGACCTTGGAAGTTGATAATGAAGGAGCCAGCTAGCAGCAGTTTACTGATAAGTAGGCACTGGAATGCAGAAAGCTGGCTGCATTTGGTTCAGGAGTTTGAAAACAGGCAGAGGAGACTGAGTCTGCGCAAAGTTCAAGGTGAAAAATATTCATCCTGAGGAAGACTTCCAACTTCATTTCTAAGACCCCAGCCCACGACCATCAGGAGGCACTACGCAGGCGCAAGACTGGAGCGAACTTTCCAGAACTAATTATAATATGAAGCGGGGAAAGGGTACGAATATGTAGTAGGCGCTAATACCTATGCATGTCTTTACACTCTAAGTAGCTGCTTGTTAAGCTATACGGTGTGCAAGCTAGGAGGAGAACCCCCTTGCACCCCAGCGCTGGAAATAAACATACCTGCTTTATAACTCATTTTGAGTTATAGGGTTTCATTCCACAAAACGGGGTGGGGTTGGGGGGAGGGGGCGGAAGAAAGCACCCAGTCCCATTTCTCTCCACATTTAGCCTCATTCCTGCATTTAGCTTTATTCTCACAACAGTCACGAATTTATGCAATTCCTGGAGTCTTTCCTAAAGATATCGAATAGTTACTAGTGTCAAAATTCCCTCTAACAGTGATATCTCCTGGGACATCAGGTTTCTTGATTAAAACTGTATTGTCTTTCCTTTGTCTATTACTTTGGCCAGTTCAGGAGGGCCATTGACTTTTGACCCCATACTTTGGCCCCAGCATCAAGAAGGGTAGATCCAAACCCTTTATCTCCATGAATGGTGGTGACCTGAGGTGGATCCCACCCCCCTCTCTTTTTTATTTTTCATAGAAACATAGAATCATTAGGTTGGAAAAGACCTTTGATATCATCAACTCCAACCGTACCTGTCCACTACTAAATCATATCCCCAAGCACCTCATCTACCTGCCTTTTAAACACTTCCAGGGATGGTGAATCAACCACCTCCCTGGGCAGCCTGCTCCAGAGCTTGATAACCCTTTCGGTGAAGAAATTTTTCTAATGTCCAATCTAAACTTCCCCTGACGCTGCTTAAGGCCATTCCCTCTTGTCCTATCACTTGGGAGAAGAGATCAACACCCACCTCTCTACAACCTCCTTTCAGATAGTTGAAGACAGTGTTAAGGTCTCCCCTCAGCCTCCTCTTCTCCAGGCAAAACAACCCCAGTTCCCTCAGCCGCTCCTCATAAGACTTGTTCTCCAGTCCTTTTACCAGTTTCGTTGCTCTTCTCTGGACATGCTCCAGGACCTCCATGTCCTTCTTGTAATGAAGGGCCCAAGCAGGTGTGCAGTGGGATTCTGATAGAGCACGAAGTAAATGATATAACTGATAGGTTTAGACAGAAGCCAGGAGAACCCCTGCTCTCTTGGATGGTGCATTTGCATGATCAGGAGGCAGTGGGGGTGAACTTGGATGAAGGAGACTATAAGAAATGTTTGGGTTTTTTAAATTTTGAGTTCAGATTCTTTTACACAAGATGCATTTCAAACTGACATTCAGAACACAAATTTATTAGCTTTTGCAGCTCGAGGGTGTAATAATAACTATCCCACTGAAAATTATTGGCAAGTGCAAAAGTTCTAAACCCAAAGATCCAGGGGTAACTCAGCCTGTGGAACTTCCTCCTGAACTTAAATGGGACTCCTTGTCTGCATGCTGTGGGCCCCTGTAGGTGGATCAGTTGTTCCAGGGGAAATGGAGGATTGGGAGCCGTATTCTGGTTTATATCCATGGAAAGAGACTAGGAAGATAGTCCAGGGAAGTAAATCTGAATGAAATGACGGCCAAGGGCTTCAAACATTTTGAAGAACCTTAGTTGACGCTGGAACGGAGACCTCCCTGATATATGGGAATCCTGAGGACGTCTCTGAATCCTCCCTGCTCAAAGGTCCGTTTAGCCAGCAAACAGGTGAATTTACCTGGGAACTTTGAACAGGAAGGCTGCAGAGAGCAAGATTTTAAAATATATGCCATAAAAATAACCAATGCCCTTAGATGGGGTATTAGAAAAGGTTCCAAAGCATGCAGTTGAATTATGTCAAGAAGTTTGGCTAATTTTGACAAAAAGCCAGGGCCGCTGCAAAGAGTTTCTAATCTTGAGAATGTTTGGGATAATTGGACATATGACCACTGCAAAAAGGATTGTCAAAATTAACTGTGGAAGTTTCAAGGAGAAAGCTGCAGCAATTCTGTTGCTTTGTTATCCTCCTGGAGTGCAGCCAGCAGGCACTGTGTGTGCGGGAATGGTGTGCGGGAATGCCCCTCCTTTCTTTTTCATAATGCTGCTTTTCCTTTTTTTTTTCCTTTCCTTCACGTGGCTCTGCCATTTTTTTATGGCAAATTGCAGGAATTAACCCTCTATCTCTGCAGGTGATGCTAAATCCTAATGCTATGTGCAATTTAATTTGGATAAAAATAATGAGCACCTCAGTGATTATTGGGGAAGACTCAAACAGGTTTCATTAAAATATGGAGGGAGGACCGTTCAAGATTTTAATAGAGCACTGAACATCAATCTGTTTGCAGACCAGGCATTCCTGGATTTAAAAAAAAAAATAAAATAAACACTTGCCTAATTGGCAGAGAGAAAACTTAATGTCTTTTTGTGTGGTTATTTTATTTCTGTTAATGACTGTAAAGTGGCAACCAAAATTTTAAAACAAACATGCAATTCTATTAGTGTGTGTTTAATTGTGGGATAATATGTACAGGTTTAATATGTGCATGTGTTATGTGTATCAACAATATAAGGATTCAATAGAGAGAGTGATTAAAGAAGTAACTTCAGCAATGATGTCATTATTGGATATGTGGGAAAGCAATTTCTCATTGGTATAGCATTTGATGTATATGAAAAAACAAAATGCTACCTCTCTAAATTATTCAAAGAGTGACTGATGCAGATTATCAAGGAGAAATTAAAGTAATCCTATTAAACAACAGTGAACAAGATTTGATTATTTAACCACATGGCAGAATAGTACAACTAGTGATATATATAAAAAGGCAGATATTAAAAAAAGCAGTGATATTAAAAATAAGGCAGATATTAAAAAAAACAGTGATATTAAAAATAAGGCAGATATTGTGGTGGGAGTCTGCCATAGACCTCCTAGCCAGGATGAGGAGGCTGACAAGTTATACTATAAGCAACTGGGAGAAATCTCATAATTGCTAGCCCTTGTCCTTGTGGTGGACTTCAACTTACCAGATGCCTGCTGGAAGAATAATACAGCAGAAAGGATACAGTCTAGGAGGTTTCTGCCAATTTAGATTGGCATTGATTATTCCAATTATATCCTTACACATCTGCAACTTTTCAGGACATACCCTGCTTATATATCCTCGTTTTCCACAATTAAAATATTTAATAGTTCTCTGATTAATTTGCAGTTGAGATAATGCAGCAGTGAGAACTGATGTTCTGTGAGTTTTGGTTTCAATGTTTTGACATATTTAATATATTCTCCTATGTCGGTGCATTAGAGATAATAAATACTGGTCCATTGTTGGACATGATATATATATAGACAAACAATACATATATATATAGTTAAAATATTGTACAGTTGAATTTTAGAGTAGTGAATTAGCTTAAGCAACAATTCTTAGTCAGCTTGCAGTGAGAAAGTATGTGACTGTACTTAGCTAGGCAGATAACAGACAGGGAATCAGATAAAAAAATGTAGAAAAGCAGTTGGAACTGCCTGGTATTTACAAGACCTTGAAGCAGAGCCCAAGGAGCCTGAGTAGCCAGGAAAGGTGTTATGACAACAGGGCCTGGTGTTGAAATCGCTGTTAGCATGGGACAAACAATAAGTTGGTACTCAGCCTGCTCACCCGATGGCCATGTGAGGGGAGGGTCATGCTGTTAACCCTTTTTGCAGTCCCCGAGAGGAGGATAAAAGGAGCTAGTCTGGACAGGTTGAATCGAGAAGGAATACATGCACATCTTGTTACCAAGGGGATGCCCAGGAAAGTGCAGTGCCTATCAACTCTGACTATCTGAGCACCATGCTCCATCTCCTTCTCCGTGATTGACACCAATTCTTGAGTCCATAAGTTTGTAAGTTTTAATGTAGATGTAATAAGTTAAGGTATAATAGTGTGTTTGAACAATAAAGCATATTTGATTTAACCGTGATTTAGTGGTCCTGCCTTTGCACACTGGTATCTATAAATGAGACTAATACAGTCGGTTGCCTTTCCTTTCAGTGGTAATAATGCTGTTTGACAGTCACTGTTAGCAGGTTCAAAAGCTAACTGAAATAGCAAAGCTTCAGAGTTATCTACTTGCCTTGTAATCGCCCCTTGCAATCTATCATAGAATCATAGAATCATCAGGTTGCAAAGGACCCACTGGATCATCGAGTCCAACCATTCCTAACACTCCCTTAAACCATGTCCCTAAGCTCTTCATCCACACGTTCCTTAAACACCTCCAGGGAAGGTGTTTATCTATCTATAAATGCCACATAGAGTTCCTGAGAACCTTGTCTTACTGTTGCAAAAGATCCTGTACATTGTCCTGAGTCAGGCACTCGTCTCCCTGTGGCTACAGCAATAGGTGAGGCTTGTTCAAGAACCCATCTGTCAAGGGTTACTTGTATTTGTATAGGTATATATTGTCCTTTATCTGTTAGCAAATCCTGATGAATTGGTATTCCCATGCCCAAATTATCCATCTAAGTCATTATATTCTAATTGCCAAATGGCATATTGCGCTGAGGATAATATTGTTTTCATTAATACTTTCCAGTCCCATGGTGTCATTATATATGCCACACCTACCACCTCTATTATTCCTACAGTGAATGCATTTTGTAATCCATTCTCTGTAACAGATTTTTTAAGCTCTTTAAAAACTTCCTAAGGCCAATCTTCATGAGCTGGGGGGTGTGTGTCTCTGTTTTAGGGGGAGAGGGGGAGTCTCCATCACTGGGGTGTGTGTGTCACGATGCCATGGGGGGTCCCTGTTTTTGGGGGGTCCCTGTCACTGCAGGATGTGGGGAAGTATGTGTGTGTCCATGACACCATGGTGGGGTCCTTGTTTTTGCTCTTTCATAAAGGGATTAGTAGGTGCCTTAGGCAATGTAAGAGTTAACAGTGGTGGAGGTGAGTTTCGACAGAGCAGGAGCCAGTAATGGAGGGTATGTCTGGGTCATCCTCTGGATTAACTGTCCTGGGATCAAAAGGATCTTTGGTATCAGAATCATTTGAGACTTCTTTAACCCGATCCATATACATTTTGGCCCTCGTCTCTATCTTTTTTAACAATAGACTCTGATGGTTTGAGCTCTGCCAGTGCAGAGTATAAGAACCGCCGTGTCACAATAACAGCATCGGGAATCTCAAAGCCTAGTGTTTTACGTGTCTAGAAGCATTCCCCCACTCACTCCCACATAACACTATCAAAAGTGCCATCTACTGAGAAGCAATTACAATGTTCTTTTACCAGTAGTAATAGTCGTGCTAAATGTTTTTCAGTTACACGATAGCCAGCAGCGTGCAATACTTGTTGCAGCACTTTTAAATATAGCTCGTGCTCTTGCAAAGCTGTCTGTCCCATTGCAATATGATCCCATAGCTCTCCCATTCAACGAGTGCTATTGTTCCTGTTTAAGGAATGTGGACACAAAAATTTTATATGAATAAAAATAAGCAGACTCACCAGTCAGATCACACAGTCAACCAGAAGAACCTCACACAGGGCACCAATCTGTGGCGATGAAGGAGACACAGACTTCGCAGCTTTTCTCTAAATATAATCTTTAATCAGCACTGCATGCAGAAGAAATATTAAGAAAGTTCTCTCGCTCCTCTTTTTAAAGCCATTTTATACAGCTCTCTGGTTCCTGAACTATGAAGCCAAACAGGATGTTCAACATTGCTCTTTTTTGCACCCACACTTGTGACTGTCTTCAGTCACATCCTTACTCCTACACATTCTCAGGCAGTTTTCCCAGCCTGACCTTCTCACACACTCAAGATTCATTATCCTGTGTGGCTTGTTTGGAACACCTGGTCTTTTAATCATGTTTATTCTTATACACTTGGCATCAGCTTCATGCTTTTATCTTAGTCTTGAGTAATCTTCCATATACTTGGCATTGCTCCCATAGGTAACAGCAATAAAACGCCTCAAAGGAATTAAGTGGTGTTCCTCTAAGGTGACGTGGCCAACAGCCCAGCTAAAGGGCTTCTACACCAATGCATGCAGCATGGACAACAAACGGGAGGAGCTGGAAGCCACTGTACTGCTAGAAAGCTATGACCTGGTTGCCATCATGGAAACTTGGTGGGATGACTCGCACAACTGGAGTGCTGTAATTGATGGCTATAAACTCTTCAGAAGGGACAGGCAAGTAAGGAGAAGTGGTGGGGTAGCCCTGTATGTTAGGGAATGTTTTGACTGTCTAGAGCTTGACGATGGTGATGAAAGGATTGAGTGTTTATGGGTAAGAATCGGGGGAAGGCCAACAAGGCAGATATCATGGGGGGAGTCTGTTATAGACCACCCAACCAGGATGAAGAGGAAGATGAAATATTCTACAAGCAGCTGGGAGAAGTCTCACGATTGCTAGCCCTTGTCTTTATGGGGGATTTCAACCTACCAGTCATCTGCTGGAAGTATAATACAGCAGAAAGGAAACAGTCCAGGAAGTTCCTGGAGGGCATGGAAGACAACTTCCTGACACGGCTGGTGAGTGAACCAACTAGGGAAGGTGCCCTGCTGGACCTGCTGTTTGTGAACAGAGAAGGCCTTGTGGGAGATGTGGTGTTTAGAGTCTGCCTTGGGCATAGTGGTCATGAAATGATAGAGTTTTTGATTCTTGAAGAAGTGAGGAGGGGGGTCAGCAGAAATGCAACCTTGTATTTCTGGAGGAAAGACTTTGGCCTATTTAGGGGCTTGGTTGACAGAGCCTTTTGGGAGGCAGTCCTGAGGGCAAAGGGGTCCAGGAAGGCTGGACATTCTTCAAGGAGGAATTCTTAAAGGCACAAGAGCAGGCTGTCCCTATGTGCTAAAAAAGGAGCTGGCAGGGAAGGAGACTATCCTGACTGAGAGCAGCCCTGCAGAGAAGGACTTGGAGGTGTTGGTTGATGAGAAGCTCGACATGAGCTGGCAATGCATGCTTGCAGCACAGAAAGTGCAACCATATCCTGGGCTGCATCAAAAGAGGCATGGCCAGCAGGCAGAGGGAGGTGATTCTGCCCCTCTACTCTGCTCTCGTGAGATCCCACCTGGAGTATTGTGTCCAGTTCTGGAATCCTCAATATAAGAAGGATATGGAATTGTTGGAATGGGTCCAGAGGAGGGCTACAAAGATGATCAGAAGGCTGGAGCACCTCCCATACGAGGACAGGCTGAGAGAGTTGTGATTGTTCAGCCTGGAGAAGAGAAGGCTCCGAGGAGATCTTATAGTGACCTTCCAGTACCTGAAGGGGACCTACAAGAAAGCTGGAGAGGGACTGTTTACAAAGGCTTGTAGTGATAGGACGAGGGACAATGGGTATAAACTGGAGAGGGGCAGATTTAGACTAGACATTAGGAAGAATTTCTTCACCATGAGAGTGGTGAGGCCCTGGAACAGGTTGCCCAGGGAAGTTGTGGCTGCCCCATCCCTGGAGGTGTTCAAGGCTGGGTTGGATGGGGCCTTGGAGAGCCTGATCTAGTGGGACATGTCCCTGTCTATGGCAGGGGTGTTGGAACTAGATGATCTTAAGGTCCCTTTCCAACCCAAACTATTCTATGATTCTATGATTCTGACCTCGGTGCAGGGAAGGTCATGGAGCAGGTCATCTTGAGTGCTATCACAGCACACACAGGACAACCAGGTGATCGGGCCCGCTCAGCATGGACTTATGAAAGGCAGGTCCTGCCAAACTAACCTAATCTCCTTCTATGACAAGGTGACCCCAGGCTGTGGATGTAGTGTACCTGGACTTCAGTAAAGCCTTTGACAGTTTCTCACCATATCCTACTTGAGAAACTGGCTGCCACTGGCCTGGACAGGCACACTCTCTGCTGGGTTAAAAAGGGTGGTAAATGGAGTTAAATCCAGTTGGCGGCTGGTCATAAGTGGTGTTCCCAGGGCTCAGTGCTGGGTCTAGTCCTGTTCAATATCTTTATCAATTACCTGGATGAAGGTAATGAGCTGAATGCAATTTTTCCTAATATCCAGTCTAAACTTCCCCTGGCACAACTTGAGGCCATTTCCTCTTGTCCTATCACTTGTTACTTGTGAGAAGAGACCAGCACCCACCTTACTACAACCTCATTCAGATACTTATAGAGAACGATAAGGTCTCCCCTCAGCCTCCTTTTCTGCAAACTAAATAGCCCCAGTTCTCTTGGTCACACCTCATAAGACTTGAGCACCAGACCCTTCACCAGCTTTGTTGTCCTTCTCTGAACATGCTCCAGCCCCTCAATGTCTTTCTTGTAGTGAGGGGCCCAAAACTGAATGCAGAATTAAAGGTGCAGCCTCACCAGTGCTGAGTACCAGTGCATATTCACTTCCCTAGTCCTGCTGGCTACACCGTTGCTGATCAAAGCCAGGATGCTGTTGGCCTTCTTGGCCACCTGCACACACTCCTGGCTAATGTTCATCTGGCTGTCGATCAGTAGCCCCAGATTCTTTTCTGCCAGGCAGCTTTCCAGCCACTCTTCCCCAAGCCTTTAGCATCACATGGGGTTGTTGTGACCAAAGTGCAGGACCTGGCACTTGGCCTTGCTGAACCCATACAGTTGCCTCAGCCCATCGATCCAGTCCTGTCCAGATCCCTCTGTAGAGCCTTTCGACCCTCAAGTAGATCAACAGTAAAGGATGGAGATTCTTCTTGGTTCTCTTTGTGTTGTTGATGTGTTTGTAAAAACATTGTTTGTTGTCTCTTACAACAGTAGCCAGATTCATTTCATGCTGGGGCTTTGCTTCTAACTTTCTCCCTGCATGACCTAACAAGATCCCTGTACTCTTTTTGAGTTGCTGCCCCTTCTTCCAAAGATGGTAAACTCTCCTTGTTTTTCCTGAAGTTCCAGCTGAAGGCCCTGTTCAACCAGACCGGTTGTCTTTTCCACTGGTTCGTCTTGCAGCACATGGGGACAGCCTGCTCCTGCTCCATACATTCATTGAACCTGCTGAAAGAGTAATTGTCACCCTTTCGTTATTGCAGCCCTGCTATACAAGGTGTGTTGTTCAGTAGAGTGTGATGCAAACAGCTGATGAGCTCATAATATTGTTAGCTGCTGCAGTTGTCAGCTGAGTGCCCATATCAGATCCTCAACATCCGTAAGTGCTAGACAGACTTGCATTTCAAGCATGGAAGTCTGGAAATATTTGCAACTTACAGAACTTCTAGATACATTTTTGATTTTGAAGACAGCTGATATTTTGTTTATTTATGTGGTTAATTTCAGCACCAATTCCATTAAGTGAAAGCTCTTTCTGTCTTCATACGGTTTGTTTAATGATGACAGAGCACACAAAGCTATTCTTTTGACACATAGGATCTAAGAGAGAGAAAAACAAAATAGAGAAGATAGAGCTCTTAAATATGTCCTCCTATCTTTCAGAAAATATTACTGTAGAAGCATTTTATTTAACGAAGGCCACGATGCCCTTGAAGGACTATAAAATGTGCGTGAAGAGGAAACAACTGATAGCAGCAGTAGGCTATGGCTGTATGCCCAGAAGCTGAGAGGGAGGTGTAAGTTAGAAAGTAGAAATCATGATAACTTAGGGGAAAAACATGTAAAATTATGCAAAGCTAAGTAACCCAAGTAAGGGCTTGATCTAGGTCTGTAGACTGTAGCACTACCAATAGTAGTATACACTTATACGCATTAACAGCTCTTTGTAACCAATCAATGATGCCAAGTTTTAGATGTAACATAACACTGGGTATATAAGGAGCTCGCTACGAGCAATAAAGGTCTTCGATCCAATATATCGGAGTCCGTGCCATCAATCTCCTCAAATGGTGACCCCGACAGTCACGCGACGCAGCAAGAGAGCCGCTGATCTGGGGATCTGAGAGACGCTGGAAAGGATAGTGCACAGGGGAGACGTCTCAGCTGAACGATCGTCTTGCCATCTGGACCAAGCAGACAAGGAAGAAGAAAAGCCCTGGGGCCCAAAAACACCTGTTTCCATGAGACTCAGGTGAGCAGCTGAGAAACTAGTAGTGTAAGATGGGGGCCATATGTCGACAGAAGAGGAAGCAACAGTAAAGATGTTTAAACATATTTTGAAAAGGAAAGGAGTTCAGTATGAAGAACATAAATTAGAATTGTTGTTAGCCTGGCTAAGAAGCAATAATATGTCCGCAGAATCCCCATGTATTTTTGATATCGGTACTTGGAAGGAGGCAGGCGAAAAAATGTTTGAGGGTGCCTCCAAGGGAGATCTGAACACAAGTCGAATTTTAACAATGTGGCGCTTAGTATTAGACACATTAACAGACTTGAGGGCCGAAAACCAAACTGCCATCGCTGCGCGAACTGCTCTGTTTGAAAATAACAACGAACAGGAAACCGTAGAGACAAAGTGCGCCACAGATTCGGGTGGTGGAGCTGTACTGCCATCCAGTGACAGATTAAGGAACCAACCTATACGGACGTGTCTTTGCAAAGCGAGATCGAACTCGTGGTGAGGAGGATATTAAGGACGAAATATCATTATCGGACTGTAAAGAGCAAGGAAATAAAAGGGGACAAGCTCAAACATCTAATCAGCTATCCCCAAAAGCGAGGCCACCACTGGCGGCCCCCGAGGAAAAAATACAAAGGGCGAGTCCATTAGAGAACGCTGGAGAAACATAAAATTAGAAGCATTAAAGGAGGGGGCAATGCTTAATGTGTTCCCAGTGTATCATTATCCCAGGGCAAGTAAATCAATATTGTGCATTTGAGTGGCAGCTCATTAAGGAAATGCGTAGGGCGGCAACGCAAAATGGACTCCAGGCCCATTCACACAAACGTTTATTAGAAAACATAATTACAGGTCAATTAATCACTCCTTTGATGCCGCACAATTAGCTTCAATGATTTTAACACCTACAACAAAAACTGTTTTGGTGGGACCGGTGGCTTGAATTTTGTGGAGTCAAGGCAATAGAAATTCCTCAGGAAGCAACCAGGTGACCTGTTATTCGGGGTAGGTGTGGAACATTATATGGGAACTGGTCCATTTACTGACCCTCAGGCACAAGCTAGGATGCTGCCTGAGATATTGAGAGATTCAGCACAATTAGCACTCAAGGCATTTGCAGCATTACCCGAGGCTGGAAAGCCACTGGTATGTTTTTACTAATATCACGCAAAAGCCTGGAGACCATAGATGACATTCATAGACAGGCTGAGAGAGGCCATAGATAAAGAAATCGAACACCCAGAAGCAAGACAGTCGTTAATGTTAAAAGTTCGCTCATAGAAAATGCGAATGTTGATTGTAAAAAAGTTTTGATTGCACTACCAAGAAATTCAATGTTTGTAGAGATGGTGGATGCAGCCAACAGAGTAGGACCATGGAACAACAGGCCTATGTATTGGCTGGGGCAGTTTACTGCCGCTTTAAAACCATGGCAACCTAAAAGGTGTTATACATGTGGCCAACCAGGCATCTAAGTTTTCAATGCAGAAATCGAAATGTCAAAGAGTGCACAGGCTAAAGGCACAAACGGCACCAGGACTCTGTCCAAAATGTCATAAGGACCACATTTTGCTAACCACTGTTGATTGAGATTTGACAGGGCTGGTCACCCCATTGATCAGCAGGGAAACTGGAGGAATAGCGTGAATCAGGGGCACGCCCCGACACAAATACCCGTGAAGATGCTGAATAAACTGCCAGCATCGGACAGCTGAGACAACAATCAGGATGTTTGGATCAACTCGTTGCAAAGACTCGAGGAAGTGCCTGAGTGGATGTCGTAACAACTGAATCAGTAACATTGACAACATCAAAGGTACAACAAAATACCACTTAACGCCCATGGCCCCCTTGGACATGGTTTGAGTGCTTTATTATTAGGATGTTCTAGTACCCACTCTGCAGGGCGTTTTTGTTCTACCTGGAGTAATTGACAGCGATTATGTTGGCATAATTCAAGCCATGGTCTGGACTCCGAGTCCACCGTATCCATAGAATCAGGAACACGTTTGCACAATTGATACCCTTTGCAAACAAAGCCCCCCGGCATGAGAGAAAAGAGAAGAGGTAGCGGAGGATTTGGCTCAACAGGACAGGAAAAACAGATCATGTGGGCATTGGAAATACAAAATGTAAAACCAAAAATGAAAGCAACATTAATTTTGAATAATTGTGAGTGTATCGAGAAATGTTAGTCGACACAGGAAGCTGATGTAACGGTCATTGCGGAAAAGGAATGGCCTGAAAGAATGGCCAGTAGTTATACCACATGGTGCCCTAGTTGGCGTAGGGGGCAACACCACATCTGAAATGAGCAAAACCATAATCACAATAAAAATGCAGGATGGGTTGTTATGCTGGACTAAAGCTTACATTGCAAACATACCCATGAACCTAATGGGCAGAGACTTATTGGGGCGGTTGAAGTGTGTATTGTCAACAAATTCAGAACAGCATTTTTGATCTTGGCCGCTGATGAGTGACCACTGCTCAAGTCAAGGTAGAAAACAGAGAAACCAATTTGGGTAGATCAGTGGCCATTGGTGAAGGAAAAGGTCCCCATACTACAGTAGTTGGTACAGGAACAGCTGAATGCAGGACACATAAAAGAATCTAACAGTCCTTGGAACATGCCAGTATTTGTTATACCCAAGAAATCAGGAACTGGAGATTGTTACATTACTTGCGTTGAATCAATGAGGTTTTAGGAAGACATGGGTCCAGTACAAACAGGATTACCATCCCAACCATGATTCCAAAAGGGGTGGAAAATTTTAATAATAGATTTGAAGGACTGTTTTTTCACAATCCCGATACATCCTGAGGATAGTGAAAAATTTGCATTTTCAGTTCCTGTTGTAAATAAAGAGGAACCGATGAGACGTTATCAATGGGCAGTATTGCCTCAAGGGATGAAGAACTCACCAAACGATATGGTCAGCTATTTGTGGATAAGGCCTTGAGACCTTTCAGAGAAAAACACAAGGAAACTGTTGGTATATCATTTTATGGACGATATATTGATAAGCCGGCCAAGATTTAGAAGGAATAAAAACAGAACTATGTCAAACATTAGGTGAAAGCAAACTCCAGGTGGTGCAGAAAAGGTGCAAGAGAAAGCACCATGGCAATATTTGGGGTGGAAAATTTTAGACCAGAGCATTATACCTCAAAAGGTAACAATTCGAGTCAAAGTCCAAACACTTAACAATGTGCAAAAACTTGTTGGAAATATTAATTGCATACGGAATCTACTAGGAATTTACAATCAAACTTTACAACCCTGTTTGAATTATTGAGAGGAGATTCAAAATTAATGGCCCCCAGAAAACTGGACAAAGGAAGCAGAAAAGGCATTGCAAGAAATTGAAAACTTGATTAATGAGAGACAAAGCACATCATATAGTGTATGGGCAACCAATTAATTTGTTGATTATAAACAACGAAGTACAACCTATAGGAATAATAATGCAATGGCTAAAGGAAGAAACAGACAGGGAAAGATTAAAATTATTAGAGTGGCAATTTTTGCCACACCAGCCACACAACTCTATCCTTACTCGGCCAGAAATGTTTGCCAAATTAATTATGAAAGGTAGAAATAGAATACTAGAATTAATTGGAAAGAGCCGCATGTAATTGTTATTCCTATGACAGAAAGAATATTTACAATAGTGTCTGCAGAACAGCCAAGTTCTACAAATAGCTTTGACTGGTTTACTGGACAGATAAAAAATCCATCACCCCAGCCACAAATTAATAACATTTTTAGAGCAACAGGTAATAGAGCCAAAGCCAAAATGCCGAGACGTTCCAGTTAAAGGACTCACTGCATTTACAGCGGAAAAACAGGTAAGGCTGCTCTCATATGGTTAGAGGACGGCAGGTGGAAATAACATGTGATAACACTACAGGCCTCACCTCAGATTGTGGAGCTGAGAGCTGTAGTAGAGGCTTTTAGCAAATGGAGAAAATTCCCAATAAATGTAATCACAGATTCAGCATACATAGCTGGGATAGTGCAGCAAATAGAAAGATCTTTTTTAAAACAAATGGACAACGAGGCATTGTTCTACCAGCTAAAAACATTATGGTGGAAATTCAAACAGAGAACATGAATATTATGTTTGTCATCACCGCAGCCACACATCACTACCTGGGTTTTGTGCAGAGGGAAATAGGAGAGCAGACATATTAACACAACCCGTTTTCATGTCACCTGTACCTAACTTATGGCAACAGGCACGATTATCACATGAATTTTTTCACCAATCTGCCAGGGTACTGAAGAGACAATTTCATATCCCCATTTCAGAGGCAAAGGCAATAATCCAAGCACGCCCTGACTGTCAAAGAGTGACAAAAGGTCCTAGTGCTGCGGTAAACCCTAGAGGGATAAGTGCTTTACAACTATGGCAATCGGATGTTACACATGTTCCTGAGTTTGGAAAGTTAAAATATGTACACGTATCTCTAGACACCTATTCTATGGTAGTGTGCCTAATGGCACTAAGCGGAGAAACAACTAGGCATGTTAAATCACATTTTCGACATGCCTTTGCCACACTAGGAATCCCCAAAAGGGTCAAAACAGAGAATGGACCAGCATATATATCACAAACAACAGCACAATTTTTCCAAAACTGGAGTATAGAACATATTACAGGAATCCCACACTCACCCACAGGACAAGCAATTATTGAAAGGACACATCAGATAGTTTAAACAGTATTTATCAAGACAAAAAAGGGGGGAATCGGGAGAAACACCCACTAACAGAATTATGAAAGTACAATATGTAATGAATTTTTTGCGTTTAGCAGGGAATGATGAAGTCCCTCCCATTGTTAAGCACATACAGACTTTGTCAACAGGAATGTCTACATTCCAAGAACATCCCAAAGTGTTAGTAAAAAACAGAGAAGGGTCTTTCTGGAAGAAAGTAAAAAACAGAGAAGGCCCTTTCCAGTTTAATAACCTGGGGAAGAGGATATGCTTGTGTCATTACAGGTAGTGGGCCAAACTGGATCCCAGCAAAATGGGTGAAACCAGCGGTAGACAAAGCACGTGATGGAACACCCTGAGAGGAGCATCGCGAGGGTGGATCTGGCCAGCAATGATCCCAATTCTCACCGCAAGACAGTGGACCATAAAATCCAAAAATAACCGTTGTATTTTGTTTGCAAATATGACTGGACAGCAATCATTATGTTTGTCTTTGGCTACGCCAAGTAATCCTTTTAGAACATGTTAGGTGGGTTATCAATGACTAATTTTCACAGTTTCAGAGGATCGTTAGATGACACAGCAGTGACACAGAATGTAAGAAACAGCAGTGACATCGCAAGGATTATAACATCTTTGAATGGGACAATAGTTAATCCGGGATCAACTAACTAAATATTAGCATCGGGGGAAATCATAGCTATATTAGATTTGTCCCAAATGTTGAAAGAGTATATGTACAATTTCGATCGGTATCAAGTATTTTCCAAGACGAAACAAAGCAGAGAATGAAGGGAGAATGGTAAATCAAACTTTAACATGCAGAGTGATTGGCGAAAGGTATTAGTGACTTTGTTTGTGCCTAATATAGCTGTAGGAAAAGTATTAGGAGAAATAGATAAGGTAGGTTGTTGGATAGCTAAACAAGCAAATTTAACTTCACATTTAATTTCTGAACTTCACATTTGATTTCTGAGCTTGTAATAGATATTAACTCAGTAAGACATGCTACGCTTCAGAGTCGTGCAGCCACTGACCTCTTATTATTAGCATCAGAACATGGGTATGAAGGTTTAAAGGAATGTGTTGTGTGAATTTATCAGATCGTTCTGAATCAATACACCATCAATTGAAACAGTAGAAAGATTTGACAAAACAATTACAACATAACAATGATCCAGATTAATTAAGGCAATTATTGTCTGGATGGGGCATCGGAGCTTGACTTCAAGAACTAGTTATGAGAACTGAAATCATTCTATTGGTGATCCTTATGACTTTAATGATAATTCCTTGCATACTATAATGTATCCGAGGAATGACAAAAAAGGCGATGTCAGCAACTAGTTGCTCTGGTTTTCAAAGAAAAGAAAGGGGGAATTGTAGAAGCATTTTATTTTAACGAAGGCCACGATGCCCTTGAAGGACTATAAATGGTGCAGTGAAGAGGAAACAACTGATAGCAGCAGTAGGCTATGGCTGTATGCCCAGAAGCTGAGAGGGAGGTGTAAGTTAGAAAAGTAGAAATCATGATAACTTAGGGGAAAAACATGTAAAATATGCAAAGCTAAGTAACCAAGTAAGCATTTGATCTAGGCGTGTGGACAGTAGCAACTAACCAATAGTAGTATACACTTATTCGCGTGAACAGCTGTCTGTAACCAATCAAATGATGCCAAGTTTTAGATGCAACATAACATAGGGTATATAAGGAGCTCGCTAAGAGCAATAAAGGTCTTCAATCCAAGATATCGGAGTCCCTGCCGTCAATCTCCTCATATTACTGTGGAAAGAAATGCCTGCGTACTTGCCAAATCTAAGATGACTACCTTTTTTTTGGTATTATGTATTTTCTAACATTCAGTCCTAAAACTTCACAGCCTTCATCATCTGAATACATCCCGTCTCATATCCCTTTCTGTGGGGGTCCACGGCGGGCTGAGAACCCCTGCTGACTGTACCTGGAAGGAGAGGTAGCTGAGATGTAAACAAGGAGACAACATCTACAGAACTTGGAGATCATGGGACAGGAAGTGAGCAGACAATACAGGACAGCGCGAGAAAGAAGTACCATCCAGTCACAGACTGTTTATATATAAGCTAATCCAATCATGCCCAGATGTGTGTGTAGACAAAGGGTATAAGAGGCGTGTGTAAGATCAATAAAGAAGAAGCCATGTAACAACAATAAATAAACTTGCTTCCACATCACCATGTTGTGTGACAGTGACACCTTTCTGTACCTATTCCTGTTCAGATCCTGTACCAAGGACAAATATGATTCATCACCAACCACATTCTTTTGGCACATAATAGTGCTACCAAAGAACAGTAGAGCAGCCTCCATAGCTGAAAATTACTGCATTAATTTCCACTTTGCAAGTTTGGAAGAGTTTCTTAAATCAATCTCATCGTTCGGTGCAGGTATATCAAACATCTTCACAAAAATCTGGGCTGTTTTAGAGGCAGAAAGAGGAACTTGAATGTCAGATTTTGTCTTTTCCAGCATCTCTCTCCCTTCCACAGTTCTCTCTTTTTTCATTTTGCCACTGGAAGAAAAAAAGGGTACATTTCCAACCAAAGGTTCTTTAAAAAAACAACAGGTTCTGTGGGTAGCAATCATAGATAATAACCAAGTGGAAGAAGGAACAGACCACCCCACTGACCTGATTACCCCTTCCACTACCATGAGCGGGGCTAGGACCCCACCAGTCAAGTCTTTAGCACCATCAGTCAAACACCATCTTACAGGGGAGCTTGATCTGGCAAACTGCCCAAAACCACCATGTCACTTATTTCACCTCATCCCTATCCTGCCTGCCTGGATGCAGGATGGGGCTGTTTTCTGTCTGTGAAGCATAGAAACGCCCAGCATGAAATCATATATTTCAAGGAGCTGTACTTCGCATTGGATAACATGAATGGTTTTTTTTGCTAAGAGTTTTTCCTGATCCACTGAAGCATGTTGAGTTTTTTGTTTTAAACCCAGCTGTTGCTCTGCTCTCAGGACACTGACTTGGCAGCATCTGCCCCATTTTAAGTGACTATTTTCATCCCACTTCAGAGCTACACAAAAAGTCTGGATTTACTAAACAACTAATAAAGCGGTACAAGAGTAGTGCCTTACAAGGAGATATTGCATATGAGTGAGCTTGGTACCATAGCCTCACCCTTGTGTACTGAGGAAAGCTTCATTGCAAAAAGCAACAAATGGCAGTGAGCATGTTGGTTGGACTCTGCAACCCCTGCGGGAGCTGGGGAAGTTGTAAAGCACCACTGCCTGGTGGTGCTGCAATGACTTCCCAGAACATCCTCACAGAGTCACTGGCTATTGCCAGCTTTGGGAAATCAAACAAGGGGCTGATGGTCAAGGAGTGGACCTTCCCACAGCAGCCAGGCCTGTGCAGAGGGTGGAGAGGAGGCAAGGAAGTGAGTTAGTCTTACATTCCCTCCTCCTCAAGTTGCACTGTGCTGTTGCTCCACACTTCCTCTGCTCGCAAAGCCCAGTCAGCCCTGAGAGACTGGATTTGCAGAAGGTGTAGCCAGTGCTGCAGCATCACCTGTGCAGTGTTGGGACACCTCCACAGCTCTGCTGCTCACCAGAGACCTTGAGTGAATGATGGGCCCTGGCTTCTTTTGGGTGCACAGTGTCGGCTGAAACAACATTTAGGAGAACTTCAAAGACAAGCTCTAAGCATGAGCAAACATCTCAAAGGCTCAGATAACTTGATACCAGAAACAAACAAATAATTTGTAATGAATAAAGTATTTATGTTTTTAATCTCTTTCTGATTACAAATTGCCCATGAACAAGTCACAGTTTATCAAATATTTACTTTTCAAAATACCAAATTACTGTGAATAATTTATGAGACCAAACTTGTTCTCGTGTTACTTGTTTTAACTATTTAATAAAATATAAGTTGTTTTGATTGAACACATATGCCATGTAGTGCAGCTCTGTTATATCCATGCATGATCCCATATCGATGAATCAGGTGTGTGGCACAGATGCTGACAGTCGTGAACTTGGTGAGATTCCTGGTGGATTTCCTCTCCAGCATAGTGGCTGTCCTGCATGTACTCAACAAAAAACAGAGGGGATGGAAAGAAACCCAGGCAGCCATGACCAAGTCACAGCAGAATTATTAGTAGCTTTACTTGGTGTACATGTTGAGGAGACATTTAGCTTTTTGCCAGCAGTGTCTGTTCTGGTGTTTATGAGAACATTCAAAGACTTCTCCAATGCAAGGTAAAACTAGCTTCGATCACCATGCTTTTATATACCTTGTGTTACAGTGTTTTTCATCAATGCTGAAATCAAGCAGATCCGTCCCTCCTCCCCTTTTCCCTCTGTTCAAGAGTTGCATCATTTTGACCCTTCCTGATGAACACAACTGGGAAACTGGTACCAACAGGTGAGGAGAAGGCTGAGGTACTCAACAACATATTTGATTCAGTCTTTTCTGATGACCTCTCTTCCCACACCTCTCAAGTGGACAGACCATAAGACAAGGACTGGGGGAGTAAAGTCCCTCCCACTGTAGGGGTGGATCAGGTTTGTGACCACCAGAGGAACCTGAATATATGTAAGACCTGATGAGATGCATCCCAGAGTCCTGAGGGAACTGGCCAATGTGGTTGCCAAGCCACTCTCCATGACATTTGGAAAGTCATGGTAGTCAGGGGAAGACTCTGGTGACTGGAAAAAGGGAAACACTGCACTCATTTTTAAAAAGTGTGGAAAGGAGGACCCTGGGACCTAACAATCTGTCAGCCTCACCTCTGTGCCTGGGACAATCATGGGACAAACCTTCTAGAAGCTATGCTAAGGCACATGGAGGACAGGGAGGTGATTCAAGACAGACAGCATGGCTTCACCAAGGGCAAGTCCTGTATGACCAACCTAGTGGCCTTCTATGAGGGAGTGACTACATCAGTGGACAAGGGAAAAGCAATTGATATGATCTATCTGGACTTCTGTAAAGCCTTTGACATGGTTCCCCACAACATCCTTCTCTCTAAACTGGAGAGAGATGGATTTGATGGATGGACTGTTTGGTGAATGAGGAACTGGCTGGATGGTTGCATTCAGAGGGTAGTGGTCACCAGCTCAATGTCCAGATGGAGATCAACGATGAGTGGTGTCCCTCAAGGGTCTGTACTGGGACCAGTACTGTTTAATATCTCCATCAATGACATAGACAGTGGGATCGAGTGCACCCTCGGTGAGTCTGCAGATGACACCAAGCTAAGTGATATAATTGACCAGCCTGAGGGATCATAGAATCACTAGGTTGGAAAAGACCTCTCGGATCATCAAGTCCAACCATTCCTATCAACCACTAAACCATGTCCCTCAGCACCTCATATATCTGTCTTTTTACCTCCAGGGAAGGTGACTCAACCACCTCCCTGGGCAGCCTCTGCCAGTGCCCAATTTTTTTTTACCCCCAAAAAAAATTCTTTCTGATATCCAACCTGAACCTCCCCTGACGGAGCTTCAGGCCATTCCCTCTTGTCCTGTCCCCTGTCACTTGGGAGAAGAGGCCAGCTCCCTCCTCTCCACAACCTCCTTTCAGGTAGTTGTAGAGAGTAATAAGGTCTCCCCTCAGCCTCCTCTTCTCCAGGCTAAACAACCCCAGCTCTCTCAGCCGCTCCTCATAAGACTTGTTCTCCAGCCCCTTCACCAGCTTCGTTGCTCTTCTCTGGACACGCTCCAGAGCCTCAACATCCTTCTTGTGGTGAGGGGCCCAGAAAAGAACACAGTACTCGAGGTGCGGTCTCACCAGTGCCGAGTACAAAGGGAGAATAACCTCCCTGGACCTGCTGGCCACGCCGTTTCTGATACAAGTCAAGATGCCATTGGCCTTCTTGGCCACCTGGGCACTCTGCTGGCTCATGTTCAGTTGGCTGTCAATCAACACCCTCAGGTCCTTCTCCTCCAGGCAGCTTTCTAGCCACTCTTCCCCCAGTCTGTAGCACTGCACAGGGTTGTTTTGCCCCAAGTGCAGGACCCGGCATTTGGCCTTGTTGAACCTCATGCCATTGGCCTCAGCCCAGCGGTCCAGCCTGTTCAGATCCCTTTGCAGAGCCTCCCTATCCTCCAGCAGATCCACGCTTCCTCACAGCATAGTGTCATCCACAAACTCACTTAGGGTACATTCGATCCCCTCATCCAGGTCATTGATAAAGACATTGAACAGGACTGGACCCAGCACTGAGCCCTGGGGGACACTTGTGACCAGCCTCCAGCTGGAGTTAAATCCATTTACCACCATTCCTTGGGCCTGGCCATCCAACCAGTTTTCCATCCAGGAGACGGTGCACCTGTCCAGGCCAGAGGCAGACAGTTTCTGAAGCAGAATGCTGTGAGAAACTGTGTCAAAGGCTTTACTGAAGTCCAAGAAGACTACATCCACAGTCTTTCCCTCGTCCAGTAGGTGGGCCACTTTGTCATAGAAGGCGATCAGGTTAGTCTGGCAAGATCTGCCTTTCGTGAACCTTTATTGACTGAGCCTGATCACCCAGTTCTCTTGCATGTGCTTCATGATAGCACTCAAGATCACCTGTTCCATGACTTTCCCCGGCACTGAGGTCAGACTGACAGGCCTGGAGTTCCCCGGATCCTCCCTGCAACCCTTCTTGTAGATGGGCACAACGTCAGCCAGCCTCCAGTTCAGTGGAACTTCCCCAGTCAGGCAGGACTGCTGGAAGATGATAGAAAGGGGTTTGCCAAGCATGTCCACCAACTCCCTCTATACCCTCAGGTGGATCCCATCCGGCCACATAGACTTGTGAGTGTCTAATTGGCCAAGCAAGTCTCTAACCACTTCCTCTTAGATCATGGGAGCTTTGTTCTGCTCCTCTAGCTCCTGGGTATGTACACACAGGGAACAACTTTCCTTACTATTAAAGACTGAGGCAAAGAAGGAATTAAGTACCTCAGCCTCGTCCTCATCCTTTGTTACAGTTGTTCCCTTTGCATCCAATAAGGACTGAATATTCTCCCTGGTCTTCCTTTTACTATTAATGTATTTATAGAAAGATTTTTTATTATCTTTCACCGAATTGGCTAGTCTGCACTCTAGTTAGGCTTTAGCCCTCCTGATTTTTCCTCTGCATGATCTCACTTCCTCCCTGTAGTCCACCCAAGACGCCTGTCCCTTCTTCCAAAGCTCATAGGCATTCCTCTTCTTTTTTATGTCCACCCATATCTCCCTGCTCAACCAAACTAATTTTTTCCCCTGTCAGCTCATTTTCCAGCACATGGGGATGGCTTGCTCCTGCGCTGCCAGGATTTCCTTCTTGAAGATCACCCAGCCCTCTTGGGCTCCCTTGCCCTTAAGGACTGTCTCCCACGGGACTACATCAACTAGACTTCTGAACAGTCCAAAGTCTGCCCTCTGGAAGTTTCAGGTGGCTGTTCTGCTAACCCCCCTCCTCACCTCACCTAGAACTGAGAACTCTACCATCTCATGATCGCTTTGACCCAGGCGTCCTCCAACTGTCACATCCCTGACAAGGCCTTCTGTGTTCACAAACAGCAGGTCAAGGAGGGTGCCTTCCCTTGTCGGCTCATTCACCATTTGAGTGAGGAAATTGTCTTCCACGCACTCCAGGAACCTCCTAGACTGCTTCCTCTCCACTGTATTGTACTTCCAGCAGATATCTGGTAGATTGAAGTCTCCCACAAGGACAAGAGCTAGTGATCTTGAGACTTCTCACAGTTGTGTATAGAAGAGCTCATCAGCTGCTTCTTCTTGGCTGGGTGGTCTATAACAGACTCCCATCACAATATCTGCCTTCTTGTGGGCTCCTCTGGTTTTCACCCACAGGCACTCAATCCTGTCATCACCATAATCGAGCTCAAGGGTGTCAAAGCACTCTCTAACATAGAGGGCTACCCTACCACCTCTCCTACCTTTCCTGCCTGAAGAGTTTATATCCCACCATAGCAGCACTCCAGTTATATGAGTCATCCCACCACGTTTCCGTGATGGCAACTACGTTGTAGTCTCCTTGCCCTACAATAGCTTCCAGTTCCTCCTGTTTACTGCCCATGCCGCATGCATTGGTGTACATGCACTTCAGCTGGGCTGTTAACCTCTCAGGGAATAGTGTTCATTCCCAGATGACTGGTACTTGGATTATCTAACCTATCAGTGCCAACTACATCTTTTCCATCACTAGATGTACTTGCCCCCTCTCGCTCTGAGTTGATATACTGGAGGCCCTCACTAGTACACCATTTCTCAGGCACTGGAGTGCCATTTCCAGGCTCACTCCTGACTAGCCTGGCTTCATCCCCCTCCCCCTTCACATCTAGTTTAAAGCTCTATTAATGAGCCCTGCTAGATTTTTGGTGAGGATTTTTGTACACCTAGGAGATGAGCGTGCCCCATCCCTGGTAAGGAAGCCTGGAGGTGCGTAGGCCAGTCCATGATCAAAAAAAACCCAAAGTTTTGCTCCTCACACCAGGTTTGGAGACAAGTATTAATTGACTGATTTTTCTTGATCTCTCCCTCTTCGTTCTTTGTTGTTGGAATGGAAGTAAACACTACTTGTGCCCCAGAGCCCTTCACCATTCTCCCCAAAGCCTTGAAGTCCCTCTTAATTGCCCTCAGCTTCCTCCTCTGGATGTCATTATTGCCAGTTTGGAACACTAACAGAGGGTAATAATCTGTAGGTTTTACCAGGGAAGGAAGCTTTCTTATGATGTCTTTCACAGAGGCCCCAGGCAGGCAGCAGACCTCCCTGTGTAGTGGGTCCAGTCTGCAGATAGAGCCCTCTGTTCCCTTCAGAAGGGAGTCCCCCAAGACAATGACTCTTCTTTTTCTCAGAGGTTGTTTTGATGTTCATTTGAGGGTGGCAGAGCCTAGGGAATGTTTCTAGGCTGTGGGAGCCATCCTCCTCATCTGTGGAGATTGATTCCACTTGCAGCACTTTGTATTTATTCTGCAACAGAAGCTGGGAGTTTGTTGTCTGAATAGGGATAGCAGGCTGTCTGTGCCAGACAGGGACTTGCTGCCATTCCCCATCTTTTTTTCTCCTCAGTCTTACAGTTGATGGATGAGTAGTTCACAACTGCATTTGCTCTGGCTGCCTGCTCTAGTTTGTGAGAAGGAGCATAGGATGCTGCTCCACTGGTCTACCTCCCTCTCACACTCTCTAATAGTCCTCAGTGTAGTTACTTCCTCCCTTAGCTCTGACACCAAGCAGAAGAGTTCCCCCACCCAAGCACAGCTCCCACAAGTGAAGTCAGTACTGGTGGCGTGAGTCAGTGGGGGAGGGGGGCACTCCCTGCAGCCCAGTGTCTGCATCAGTCCTGGCTGGTGCAGCACCTGGAGCAGCTTTAATTTTATGCGGGGTGGCCACCATGGTCCTCGATCCCTTCCGGCTGGCCTCCAGCCCCTCTCTTTGCTCTCCCTGCTCCCTCGAACTGCCCCATTTTTCTAGCACGCCCCGCACTTGTTTGCCATGCTCCGGACGGCGGTGTTCCCTAGGGGCCGTTTAAATCTCCCACGGTAGGCACCAGGACTGCCCCCCCCATCAGGCACTGCGCGGGAATGGCCGCTTCCGGTTGTCAGGAGCTCGGAGTCGCCCGCCCCGCTCCCGCCTGGGTTTTCCTGGGCTTTTCCCGGCTCTGGCAAGCGCCCCACTGCCACAAGTTGTCACCCCGCTGCAGTACTCATCATCCTGCTGCTGGATGTCGCCGAAAGAACAGTGTTGCTGGCTTAGCCGCGTTTAAATCTCCCGCAGTAGCTGCCGAGACCGCCCTCTCCGTCAGGCACTGCGCGGGAACGGCCGCTTCCGGTTGTCAGGAGCACGGAGCCGCCTGCCCCGCTCCCGCCTGGGTTTTCCTGGGCTTTCCCCGGCTTTTCCCCATGTAGAGGGACTTGGACAGGCTTGAGAAGTGGGCCCATGTGAACCTCGTGAGGTTCAACAAGGCCAAGTGCAAGGTCCTGCACCTGGGTCAGGACAATCCCTGGTATCAATACAGGCTGGGGGATGAAGGTGTTGGAAAATGTTGGAATATAACTAATCAACTGGGATTAATTATATCTTTTATAGAGTTATAGTATAGTTAGTAACTTTAGAATGTCTGTCGCCGATCAATGATTTAAAATGTTTAGAATATTTTCACTTTCTTTTATACTTACTAGTTTGTTTACTTTATATATATATATATATATTAAACCCCCCAGGAATTTCACATTAAGGCTGGTAACAGCCTCTGGTCAGCACGGAATGTCTTTACCTATGTAACCTAGGTAACTAAGATTACTGGAGCTAACAGAGTACAACCAGGTACTGCCTGAAACGCTTCCCTGACTTGAAACAATACTAATGTAAAGAATGATGGAACTTGTCCAATCTTCAGGAGGTTGAAAGTTTGCCAGAGGCTGAGAGGTAAAAAGGGCAAAGTGAGGAAGATGATTTTCTTCATCTGAGGAAGAGTGTTTTCTTCATCCCTACGACCACCGAAAGGGGGTGCACAGGCGCAGTAGTAGCTGATGTTGCAAAACTGGATGAAGTAATCCCCAAATGAATATGTAATCGGCTAGGTTGTAACCCTTTTGAATATGTAGTAGATTGAGCAACGTTTTAGGGATAAATTGCGAATGCGATGTAATGGTCTTTGGAATCAGATTTGGGTGCGTACCCCTGGTTCCCGGGGCCTCGAAATAAAGCACCACATATAACCTTCCTCGCATGGTTATGTGTTTGTCTCCACGCTAACAAAGGAATTGAGAACAGCCCTGAAAAGAAGGACTTGGGGGTACTGGTGGATGAAAAGCCCGACATGACCCACCAAGGTGTGCTCGCCCGCTGTGGACCCCACAATTCCCCCTTTCTGTATTTGTGCTAAAGAAAATTGCCCGTTAAAGATTGCCTGTGTCGGCTGCTGCGGGGCCCTTCGCAGCAGACACACAATGCAGGGCAACATCGACAGCACAACTACAAACATACCCATTCTTGAAACAGGGAAACAAAGCAGCATCAATACTTGACCACGCTGAGTAATATTGTAGGTGCATCTGAAAAGTATACAAACAGTGACTTATACTCCGTTTCTACTGATCCTAACAGCTCTAATCTGTGATTCCAGTACATGACTTATGCTCCACTTCTACTGATCCTAACAGCTCTAATCTGTGGTTCCGATATACGACTTATACTCCAGATGTTATGGCAGTTCTTTGATGTTAGCAAGGGCTATCCATCACACTCATCTCCAGCTGTTTGATTCTCCACACGTGGCCTCCGTGGCTTATCTACAGCAGGGCGAACACAACGAGCAGGGTACCACCGAGGTCCTTCATCTGTGGAAACACAAGCATATCCTCGACCCCAAGTTAATAGCTTGCATGGGCCTGACCACTGACCACTTTGAAGGTCCTTCACTTGAACCTTCACTCCATCAGAGATAGCTGTGGTAGACTTCAAGGATTCAAAATGTCGAATCATTGGGGGATTCTGATGTTCCTCATTGATAGTTAAGAAATTTAATACATACATCACCTTGTTCAGCCTTGCTTCAGGTGATTCCCCAGACATTCCCGCCTTTTGTTTTTGTAAAAGGCACTTAAGTGTACCATGGGCACGTTCTACAAGTGCCTGACTAGTGGGGGAATGAGGAATACCTGTAGCATGGCTGACACCCCAAGACTGTAAAAATGATTTCACTCGCCCAGAAACATAAGCGGGACCATTGTCAGTTTTAATTTGTTGAGGAACACCACAGATGGCGAAGGCTTTTTGCCAATGCCTAATAGCATCTTTTGCTGTTTCTCCAGTATGTGCAGTAGCAATAATGACAGAAGAAAAAGTATCAATTGATACATGTACATACTTTTGTCGGCCAAATTCTGTAATATGAGTTATATCAGTTTGCCAAATTTGTAGGGCCTGTAAGCCTCTAGGATTTACTCCATAAACTGTTGGAAAATGTTGGCCTTGACAATCGGGACATGAAGCAACGATAGATCGAGCTTCAGTAGTAGAAAGCTGAAACTGTCTCTTGAGTGCTCTGTGACCCTGGTGAAAAAATTGATGAGAAGCAATTGCTTGTTGCATAATGTTTGGTACCGGTCCTAATGCTACCGCAGATACTAATTGGTCAGCCTGGGCATTTCCTTCTGCTATAAAACCAGGTAAGCCAGTATGGCTTTTTATGTGTAGGATATAATAGGGTAGGCTGCGTTTTTGTACAGTTTCCCACAGGAGCTTCATAACTCCAAACAACAGGTGGTTTGTCACTTGCCCAAGAACTGTTTTATCCAATCTTTGCACTAGGCCTGCAACATAAGCAGAGTCGGTTACCACATTTATGGCTTGTGGGAACTGTTGAAATGCCAATGTGACTGCTCGTAATTCCACCACTTGTGGGGATCCTTGTTGATGCTCAATTAAATGTTGCCAATTTTGTCCATCAAACCATGTAACAGCAGCTTTCCCTGTTTTCCCAGACCCATCTGTGAAAACTGTGGGTCCATCAACAGGTGCTGTTTGGCTTAACAATTTCTGCGCTATAGAGATTTGAGTTCCCAGTTTACAAAGTGGATGGGAAGGAAAATGATACCATATCTGGCCTGTAAAATTGAGTAGCACAGCTTGAAGTGCAGAACTATTGGCAAGACACCATTCAAAATATTGAACTTGTAAAGGAATAACAATACATTCCGGATCTCGTGCCAATAGTTCCACACATTGTGTTCGAATTTTTATAATGAGTTGAGCTAACAGCTCATATAATCCTGGAGCAGCCTTTTTTGTTTGAAATGGTAAGAAGATCCACTCGTACAGTGGCATTTTGCCCTTCAGGATTCGTGATAATTACAGGTTTTGCTGCTATGAGACTAGTAGCCATACCTCCTAGTCCAATTACTCCTGAAGTTGCAGGTACCACGGGCCAGGAATCAGGCCAGTCCCTTCGAGCAATGATAGTAACGTCAGCTCCTGTGTCAAGCAGTCCAGATATTTGAATGGAATGTGGAAAAGCAGTGTTCATAACAAGGATACATTTCATTTGTGGCCTTGTGTTTGAGACTGGTTGTGACCAACAAATCTGAGGTGGTCCAGTGGGTCCAAATCCCCCATCTCCACGGATGACTTGTTCTGTTTTAAGAACACTGCTTTCAAAAAGGCACCAATTGCGCAATGCGAGTTCCCTCTTGTATTGTAACAGGGGGGGTGATAGTAGAAACCATTGCAAAAATCTGTCCTGTAAAATCCTCATCAATTACTCCCACATGAACTAGAATGTTTTGTAAGATAGCACTGGAACGTCCGATAAGTAAGGCACTGAGTCCATAACCGATGGGCCCCCACGCTTTCAGAGGGACCTTGTGTACTCCGTGTGTATTAATAGTTACTGTGTGGGCGGTGGATACATCCATCCTTGCTGCTCTGCTGGGTTTTCCTGATAAGAGGTCGCAAAGGCCTGGGGCCGCATTGCAGGAGACCAAGCGTTCTTCATGGGCACGGGTATTTGTGTCTGGGCGCGCCCCCCCACGCTCTGTCTCCCGTTTCCCGGCTGTAGCAATTCTCCATTTAAGTGATATTTGGACTGGCATTGCTTAGCAAAGTGTCCAGTTTTCCCACACGTGAGACATCTGCTAACAGCCGATGTGATCGCTGATCTAGCAGTGCCATTATTCCTTTTTTGTCTATTTGAACAGGCAGTTCTGACATGTCCAGTCTGGCTACATTTACAGCATCCTTTGTCAGGTGTCCCCATGGCTGCCATAGCAGCAGCGACAGCAGCCATTCTTTGGTCAGCCGACCCCATCTGGGCACAAGCCATGATCATAGTTTCAAGAGTCGGCTCACCTGGCAAGGCACGTATTATTTTTTGACAATCTGCGTTAGCATTATCTCGTGCCAGCTGTGTAATCAACAGTGTTTTGACATAGTCATCAAAAACTTGGCGTTCTACAGCAGCCCGTAGCCTTTCTACAAATTGTAAAAATGGCTCTCAAACTCCCTGTGTAATTGTTGTATATTTATCCTTCGGTTCAGCGATCTCAGCTGTTCTCATCAGTGCTTCAAGCCCTACTGTTTTTACCTGTTCAAGCACTGAAGGGTGCCACTGAGCTTGATGCTTCGGATTACTAAACTGCCCAGTTCCTGTTAAAACATCTGCACCGTTCCCATATCGGGGGTCTGACTGGGGGAGCTGCAGGTTCCGTATTGCCTGTGCACCTGCCCTTTGAGTCCAAATATTTCGAAAAACTGTGCACTGAACAGGCTGAAACATAATTTGTGCAAATTGGGCAAAGTCATATGGTGTCATTTCTTCCATAGTTAATAATCGAAGCAATTGCATTGTTGCAGGGGAGTTGGGACCATACTGTGTAACGGTTTTTTGAAGTTCCTGTACTACTTTCCAGGTGTATGGTCTGTGCTCATCCATAACTCCCTGTCCTGGATCCCCCCGGACCACCGGGAATGCAATAGCTGTCATAGGACTCGGGTCACGTTCCTTTAAGGGTGCAGTTATTGCCTCAGACAATGTCCAATGTCCTTCTAGCATAGCCCATTGTTTTACCTTTTGCCAAAATACACATGGATCATACGGTCTCACAGTAACCTGTGCCGAGGGTGGATCCCACGCCTGAGGGGTTTTAGGTTTACCGGAGGAACCCCTAAAGGGTGGCTCGGCGCTAGCCTTGATCTTTCTGTTTTTTAAAGCAGCCGCCTCAGTGCCCCCCCCCCCCCCACCACCACCACCACCGCGGGATTGTCCCAATCATCTGGCTCATCTGGCAAAGGCGGGAGTACCAGTGGATTGTACGCTTCGGGTGCCCCTCGGTCTTCAGGGGGCAGTGGAGGGGCGGACGGCATTATGGGGTTAACCTGCCGTCGGCTTTGTTTATATATCGGACAAACCGAGTCTGTTTCATCGTCTGACTCATCAACAAGAAAACGTTTTTGCGCTAACCGAGATGGTTTATTCTCTTGGTGTGTTACCGGATTTCTTGAATTTAGATGTTGAGACTCAGATAGAGATGCAGAGTCTGGGTCAGCAGTTAATATAGATAATTCCTCTTGCTCCGTTAACAGATCCTCAGCAGATGGAGGCTCGTTTCGGGAGGCAAGGGGTGAAAGATCTTGCTCTGCCTGATCCCTCTGTTTCTTAAAGTCTTTCAAAGTATCAAACAAAAGGCACCATGTGGTTAACAAAGATACTGATTCTTTGTCTCCACTTGAAGCACTATCAAACAGCCTGTTCCCTATTTCTTTCCAATTCGAAACAGTAAATGATGTTATTATATCTGGCGTATAACCCTGTCTCTTACTCCATAAAAGCATCTTTTGTAACATGAATTCCTCCAGCTTTACCCCCTTCTTTTCTAGTATTTGCTTCCACATGCTTATAATCATTTCCTCCTCTTTTGTTAGTGAGGCTCCCATCTTTTTCCCCAGCAGCTCACCTGCACTCGGTGGCTTCTTAAAAGTCCCGGATCCGGAATTAAGCAGCTTCTCTCGCCGCTTCTCTTGGCTATTTTTGCCGAAAACTCTTTTATAGTGGCTGTGCCACCTCGGGGAACCCCTAAATTAAAACTCTCAGAAAATCGCTCGCTATATCACGTCGCGGTCACCAGATGTCGCTGTTGAGACACGACACGGTGATGTGGAAGCAAGTTTCTTTATTGATGTTACAGGGCTGACCGGCCGGTGCTTGATCTTGCACGCGCCTCTTATACCCTTGATTAACACACGCGTCTCCGCATGATTGGATTAGCTTATACATAAACAATCTGTGAATGGATAGTGCTACTTTCATGCATGGTCCTATATTGTCTGCCCACTTCCTGTCCCATGATCTCCTTCCGGGTGCATTAATCAGGGGTCCTCAGCCCGCTGTGGACCCCACAGGCACCAAGTGATTCTCGGGGAGCCATTGACAGCAACCGACCTCCGCTGCCCCCAACGGACCAGGGATATTGGTAAGACACGGTGCTTTACCAGGAATGGTACCATTTTCTCTGGTCTGGTAAAAGCCTGCCTGTTAGACGCAGCGAAAGCTATGCTTGGTTGGGCTACGGAGCTCCAGAGGGAAGCCTAGGTGCTGTCCGTAAGACAGTAGCGAAAGCTCTGCAGGTTCAGCAACTGTGGTCTGGCTTTGTATTTTCGGTAATCTGTATTATTTGTTACGTGGAATTTTGTTTGGTTTTTGTTGTTTGGTGTTGGTCTGGACTGTTATAAAATGCCGCTGATACCCAGTTCATCACCGTTAGGATGTATTTTGATGCATTGGAAAGAGGGGAGGTTTGGGCAAGTCATGCAAAAAAAGAAATTGGTTGAGTATTGTAATGTATGGTGGACACAGTATAATTTAGAGGACCAAGTTCGTTGGCCAGAAAATCGAACTTTAGACTATAATAACATCCTACAATTGATGTTATTTTGTAAGCGCAAGGGCAAATGGGATGAAGTACCATATGTAGAACTGGTTTTTATTTTAAGAGGGAATGAGGAATGGAAAAAGGCGTGTGGGATAATGGTTGTTAGCACAAAATTGGATGAGCAATGTGAGGGATGTGTGACTGAGAAGAAATGTATGAAATGTCTGGCAGTGGAAAATGCTTTGCAGCATAAGGAGGATGATGATTTTGATTTATTAGTGGCTCCGTCAGCCCCACCAGCTCCCAGAGATACTGGAGTAAGAGGCGATGGGGAGGATGAGGTAGAAATAGATAGAAAATATGGGTGCGAAGAGGAACAGGAGTATCCCACTACCCCAATATCCCACCGAACATGGCAGCGGGATATTCAAGTTAGACAGCAGACATCCAGTGCAATATTAGCACCGCTTTGGCAAGGGGTTGTGGCAGAAGGACCCGTATATGTTAAAGTACCTTTCACTCCAGGAGATCTGGTACTCTGGAAACAATTTGCTGGAACTTATCAGAAGAACCCGAGTAAAGTGGCACGAGTTGTAAAGATGATTCTGAAAACTCAGAATCCTGATTGGGATGATATACAGGTGTTACTGGACACCCTAATGGACTCTACAGAGATGGAAATGGTGTTGAGAACTGCGCGCGAGCGAGTTAGAGAAGACAATAGGCAGGGGATTGTCACAGGGACAATTGATCAGAATTTTCCGACTGAAGATCCCATGTGGGATTATAATACTGCAAGAGGAATGGGAAATCTGAGGAGATACCAGGAGTGGATAGTTGTTGGAGTACAAAATACTATGCCAAAACCAATCAATTGGTCAAAACTGTATAATGTCAGGCAAGAGAAAACAGAATCCCCGTCTGCATTTTTGGAGTGGCTTAAAGACGTGGCGAGGAAATACACAGATTTAGATGTAGAAACAGAGCAAGCTAAGGTGCAGCTGGCCCTGATTTTCTTAGGGCAGTCGCAGGATGATATTGGAAAGAAACTGCAGAAACTGGAGGGTGCGGAGCTGCGTGATCTGGATAGGCTATTAGAGACTGCTTGGAAAGTATACAATAACCGTGAGAGGGAGCGTTCTCAAAGACAACAGCGACATCTGCTGGCGGTGATGCAGGGCAGAGGCCAGAACAATCCTGCAGGTCGAGGTAGAGGAAGAGGCTCGATATGTGGACGAGGAAGGGGGTTTGGAATTAATCACTTGTCTAATGAGTTAGGATCAAGGTTGAATAAATTAGGTATTAACCAATGTGCATATTGCAAGCAGGAAGGACATTGGAAGAATGAGTGCCCGCAGGGAATGAGGCAGAATTTGCATCCAGGAATCCCATTCAGAAACACCGAGGTGGCCAAGGCAATGGTTTTGGGAGAGTATGGGAACAAGAGCTGACTAGAATCAGGAAAGGATGAACCCCTAGTGAAAGTAAGGCTAAGGGGGAAAGAAGTGCAATTTTTAATAGATACTGGTGCAACATACTCATTTTTAAAAGATTTATGTGGACAGATGGGGAAAAGGACAACCACAATAGTGGGAGCCACAGGGAAAGAGGAAACCCGGCCATTCATGTGACCCCTGGAACTACAATTTGGAGGAAAAGAAATATGGCATGAATCCTTGTATATGCCTGATTGTCCAATCTCCCTGTTGGGACGGGATTTATTATCTAAATTAAATGCAGGAATTGTCTTTGAGGATGGAGAATTAATTATGCAAGTTCCAGAATCAAAGTCAGGACAGATACTAGTGTTGAAGGAAAATCCAAAAACTTCAAGTACCCAGAGAGGTAGAAGAGGCAGTGATCCCTACAGTATGGGAAACTGATATACCAGGGAAATCGAAAATGGCTCAACCGGTAGTAGCAGAATTGAAGGAAGGAACGAGACCAGTACGGATAAAACAATATCCCATAAAATTAGAGCCCCGATATGGAATAGCGAGAATTATTGAAAAGCTCTTAAAGTTTGGAATATTAGAAGAATGTGAATCAGAATATGATACCCCAATTTTTCCAGTAAAGAAACCAAATGGAGAATATAGATTGGTACAGGATTTAAGGGCTATTAATGAAATCACGAAAGATATACATCCGGTAGTAGCTAACCCATACACATTGTTAACATCTGTGAAGGAGAAATACAAATGGTTTACAGAAATTGATTTAAAAGATGCCTTCTTCTGTATTCCCCTTGACAAAGATACTAGGAAATTCTTCGCTTTTGAATGGGAGAACCCGCACAATGGACGAAAAATGCAGTTGACATGGACAAGGCTTCCACAGGGATTCAAGAACAGTCCAACGCTTTTTGGGAACCAGCTGGCAAAAGAATTGGAATCATGGACAATGCAGGAGAAAGTTCAGGTACCGCGATCACAATATCTTCTGCTACAATATGTGGATGATATTTTCATTGCAACAGAGCACAAATCAGTATGTATCCAAGTGACAATTGAAATTTTAAACCAATTAGGCCTCAATGAGTACAAAGTCTCAAAAGAGAAAGCTCAAATTGCCTGTACAACTGTATTATATTTGGGTTGCGAAATAGCACAGGGACAACGACGACTAGGAATGGATCATATTAGAGAAATCTGTGTGATTCCAGAGCCTCAAAACTTACATGAATTAAGGACATTTTTGGGAATGACAGGCTGATGTAGGTTGTGGTTATTGGATTATGGACTCATAGCAAAACCTCTATATGAGGCACAGAAGTCACCAACTTTCATCTGGGAAGGACCCCAGAGGGAGGCCTTTAAGAAGAAGCCCTGACTAAGGCGCCAGCATTAGTCCTGCTGGATTTGACTAAGGACTTCCAGTTGTTTGTCCATGAAAGGCAACGGCTGGCACTAGGGGTCTTAACGCAGAAGTTGGGAAGCTGGAAACGACCAGTAGGATACTTTTCTAAAC
Source organism: Cuculus canorus (assembly GCF_017976375.1). NCBI lineage: Eukaryota > Metazoa > Chordata > Aves > Cuculiformes > Cuculidae > Cuculus > Cuculus canorus. Next base: position 1,320,677 of record NC_071440.1, read on the forward strand.
ATTTAGACCCTGTGAGTTCTGGCTGGCCATCATGTTTGAGAATGGTAGCAGCGATGGTGATTTTGATACAAGAAGCCAGAAAATTGACTTTGGGAAAGCATGTTGAGGTATATGTACCTCATATGGTGTTAACTGTCTTAGAACAAAAAGGGGGGTATTGGCTTTCCCCTAGCAGGATGATGAAATTCCAGGCGGTACTGACCGAACAAGATGACATAAGCTTAAAAACAACCAATCTGTTAAATCCAGCAGCCTTCTTAGGAGCATCTGTGGAAGACGGCCCTTTGGAACATGAATTGTGTGGAAGTTATTGAACACACTCATGCAACAAGGGCTGACCTGAAGGACACCCCACTTGAACAGCCTGATCAAGAACTTTTTACAGATGGAAGTAGTTACGTAGAAAATGGGACACGATATACCGGGTATGCGGTAACCACACTAAATAGAGTAATAAAAGCAGAGGCTCTTCCTGTAGGAACTTCAGCACAGCGAGCAGAAATAATAGCTCTCACGAGAGCCTTGGAATTGAGCAGGGATCAACGAGTAAATATATGGATGGACTCAAAATATGCATTGGCAGTGGTTCATATACATGGAGCACTATGGAAAGAACGAGGACTCCTATCTTCGCAAGGTACGAACATAAAATACCAAAAAGAAATTCTGAATTTGATAACTGCTGTACAGTTACCCAAACAGGTGGCGATCATGCACTGTAAAGCACATCAAGGAGGAGATTCCAACATAGCTGAAGGGAACATGTTGGCGGACCGGACAGCTCGACGGATTGCACGATAGGTATCAAATATGTTGGCCTTAATACCCACAAAGGTAAGCCCTTTACAAAATTATTTAACACAGAAGCCAAAGTACTCGGAGGAGGACGAGAAATTAGCTAGACTAATGAAGGCCCAGTTGGGTTCAGATGGATGGTACCTAACTGCAACTGGACAAGTGATTGTACCACCTACCATCATGCGGACAGTTTTACAGACAGAACATCAGGAATGTCACTGGGGAGCAGAAGCTTTAGTGGCGTATTTAAAGAGCAGCATAATCTCGACACAGATGTTAACAATGGCAAGGTCAATAAATTCAAAATGTGAAATCTGTTTGAAGAACAATCCGGTGGTTAGAAAAGGAATAGAAATGGGACATATCAGAGTAGGTATGGAACCGGGTGATTATTGGCAGATTGATTTTGTAGAATTGCCTAAAATCAAGGATACAGGTATTTGTTAGTTGGAGTTGATACTTTTTCTGGATGTCCGGAAGCCTTTCCTTGTCACACCAACCAAGCTAAGGAGACAGTGAAATGGCTGCTGCGAGAGATTATTCCAAGATTTGAGGTACTCCTAGGCCTATCGTCAGATAGGGGACCACATTTCCTAGCAGCTATAGTTCAAGAAGTAAGCAAGATGTTAGGAATCTCTTGGAACCTCCACACACCGTGGAGACCACAGTCAAGCGGACAAGTAGAAAAGATGAATCAGACAATTAAGCGGCAAATCAGTAAACTATGTCAGGAGGCTAAAATTCAATGGCCACAAGTGTTACCAATAGCACTCCTAAGGATAAGAATTAAGCCAAGGAGTGGGATGACAGTAAGCCCTTATGAAATCCTTTTTGGGAAACCATATGAGGCGCCGCAACCAAATCCAAATGTACATATCAAAGGGAATCAAGATGTATATAACTATGTACTGTCTCTCAGTAGAACTCTGATGCGGCTACGAAGTGCCCTGATCTGGAACCGTCCATTATCATTAGAAAATCCAGTACACGAAATTGAGCCAGGAGACCAGGTCTACGTTCGAGATTGGAATGAAGAACCACTGAAGGAATGGTGGAATGGACTGTACTTGGTGCTACTAACAACATTTACTGCAGTAAAAGTAGAAGGAATATACTCCTGGATTCATTATACTCGAGTGAAAAAGGTTCCTAGAAATTGGGAAGTAGAAGCTCTTGGACCAACAAAACTGAGACTGAAAAGCAGATAAATGTCAAATTTTGTATATAATACCTTAATTGCAATCTGGTCCTTGACACCCCTAACGGTTATCACTTTTGTAGAGGTTCCACAGAAAAAGGAAGTGATGAAATGTGTTACTGGACAAAATGCCACTCTGTTTTGCAAGTTCAGAAACACTGTCCTGATGAGGACAGAATCGATTTGAATTCTCTGGGAAAGGATGCCAGGAACTTTTAAAATACCCGGGACAATCTTCAATGGCAGGAACCTGGAAACAAACAGGTATGGATGGGAATTGCAGGGAAAATGGAAATCTAGAGGCAAGGTGTTAAATAGATTCTGATCCCCCTTCAGGGTCATGGAATAAAGGCAGGACATGCATATTATCAGATTCCTCTGGATAGTGATATACTTATCTACTGCCTATTAGACAATCCACGACCTAGGGATGGACAAGGAATGGGAAGAAAATCCCAAGTGATGGCAGGCATCTAACAGAATTAAGATTAGGAGGAATGTTAGTTCAGATTATTAGACGAATAGATGAATCAGATATGGGAACATACAGATGCCAATACCAGAATGAAACTGCTTCCGGATACAGTGAAATAAACATTACTAGAATTAGAGTAAAACGAGCAATAGAATCAACCCAACTGCCCCAGGTAATAAATATACCTCAGGGTGATCCTGAAGAAAACCTGATAATTGGCCTAATTAAAGATTTTGCAAAGGTGTAGAATACAAGTAAAATTACAGCATGCTTGCCCTTACCGAAAACAGCTGGAGAACCTATAAACTGGGGTATAATAACTTTCCCCTTTCCGAAGACAGAGGGTAATAAAACAGAATGTGGACAAAAGACCATTCGAAGAACGCAGCAATCCAGGGTGAGAGAACAGTGGGTAGCAGAGAATACTTGTCGAAAATTAGCAAACCATTCTTTCGAGCCAAAAGGACTTTTTTCAGGAGGCAGGATAGGCAGGATAGGATGGTGCTCATATGATAAAGTCAAAGATGAAATTGAGGTAGAATGGGTATGTAAAGGGGAAAGTGGAACAAAACCACCGGAGTGGGAAATAATTTGGTCAACAAGTATTTTACAGAAATTTCAATATGGAGGTGAAACACCCCGGTGCTTTAAATGGACAGGAAAGCAAAATGCAACACACAATATGAAAATATCAGCAGCTAACCGAGTTAGTAGAGATTCTGTTAAGAGTGTCCCCTGGTGGAATTGTTCCAAAGCCCTAAATTGCAATCTGAATCCCGAGGAAAATACAATACCCCCAGTCATTAGTACCATAGCATTAGTAATGGGATGTGCTTGTCGAGGATTCAGAGTAGGAGGAAAGGTGATTCCAGCTAACAGTACGGATTGTAGATATTCAACAATACATAGTGTGGGCAACTTTGTATGGGCAGCTAACGATGGAACCTGGACTACTCACCTCCCAATGACAGGACCAGTGCAGGAAATAACTTTGGGCTTACCTACCCTATGCCCAATTTGGAAGCGATCCCCTTTCAAAGGTGAATTGGAAACCTTGTAGATTCGAACTAGGAGAGACATAAACGATGATATTAAAGATATAGATGACACTTAGCAAGAACCTTCAACTGGGGTTAAAATAGGCTGGGCATTGGAATCTCTTTTTGCTCAGGTAGCTGCATATCGTAATGGGGAAATGATTTACAATTTAATTGGACAAACTGAAAGGTTAGCTAGAGTAACCAAGAAGGGATTCAGAGATTTAAATTTGCAATTGCAGGCAACAACAAAAATGACCTTGCAGAACAGAATGGCATTAGATATATTGCTATTAAAAGAACATGGGGTATGCGGGTACCTTAAAGGCCGGACTGATCATTGCTGTGTACATATACCAAATGTAACTGCAGACATAGAATATGATATCTCACAACTCAGGAAAATAGAAAGGGAGGCTGAAAGAGAAAAGGAGATAATTGGTCACAATTGGATTGGGGAACTGTTTCATGGATTAGGAATCCATCTTACTGGCTGGATTCAATCCCTGGTTGAAACACTATTCGCCTTCTTTCTTATATATTTTTTGCAATTTGTCTGGTATACCTGTATATCTGAAAGGAAATTGTTCGTGAAAACAATTGGCCACACAGAATCATTGGAACCATCACACGAGAATACCCACAACACCCAACACCCCCACTGATTTACCAGGAAACAGTTATGTAAATGAAAATACTTTCAGGAAAATGAAGTATTTTCAAAGGGGGGAAATGTTGGAAAAACATTGATTTAGCTGAAGAATCAGGGCTCAATTAAAATAAGATTAAAATTATAGGTTATATATATTGTATTTAGCATTTGATATATATTGTGTTTAGCATTTAATTTTGTTGATCTTTATAGTTAAGTATGTGCAGACTTTGTGTCTGTCTCTGCAGACAGTAACGGTTTTCTCACAAACCACATATAACCTTCACATAAGTACATGGTATTAGGGAGTGCTTAGAAAGAATGTACTAACAACCTTATCCGAGCAGAGCCTATGCTTTTACTAACAACCTTATCTGAACACAGCCTACATTTGTGAAGGCCAGAAGCATACCGAGGGTAGTCAAGTGAAGATAAGGAAATGCTGGTGTCCACACAAATGATGAGACAATCCTCAAATACATATGCATGAGGGGATGATGTAATCTGTTGAATATACATTAGATTGCGAAACACTTAAGGATTAAATTGTGGACCCGCCGTGATCGTCTTTGGAAACAGATTTGGGTACATACCCCTGATTCCCGGGGCCTCAAAATAAAGCACCACATATAACCCTCCTGGAATGGTTATGTGTTTGTCTCTACGCTAACACACGGAGTACTGTGTTCAGCTCTGGAGCCCTTGGCTCAGGAAAGACATGGACCTGTTGGAGCGAGTCCAGAGGAGGGCCACAAAAATTATCAGAGGGATGGACCACCTCTCCTATGATGAAAGGCTAAGAGAGTTGGGGTTGGTCAGCCTGGAGAGGAGAAGGCTCCAGGGACATTTTATAGCAGCCTTCCAGTACTTAAAGAGGCTTATTAGAAAGATGGGGCCAGACTTTTTAGCAGGGCCTGTAGCTGTAGCACGAGGGTTAATGGCTTTAAACTAAAAGAGTGGAGATTTAGACTAGATGTAAGGAAGTAATTTTTTTACGATAAGAATGTTGAAACACTGGCACAGGTTGCCCAGAGAGGGCCATCTCTGCATGACAGCTGCCACACAAGGAGTAGCCAGCCCTTCAGTTTCCACTGCTCGGGATGCAGGAACACTGTAACAGAACTGCAAGCAGGGTAAAAAGCTGGGATTTCAAATATTTTTGTTTGACTTGGAGTAAAAAAATCAAGTTTAAGAAGAATGGAAAGAACATTTTATTTCAACTTCATTCTATATAATTTAATTTCAATGAGACTGAAATTGTTTAATTTTGAAGAGGTGAGAATGTTCTGTTTGGATGTGACTTTTCTGTTGCATTTTCTTTTGGGTGGCATATGCAGTCACACCCTTGCTAAGGGCTTGGTTTCCAGACACTCAGCATTTTCCAGTGAAAAACAATTCTACAGGAGCATTTTGGACAAACTGCTAGATAGGAAAGGTACATCCGAGTTTAAACTCATGATAGAGTGAAGAAGGAATAAGTTATCTGTATTAGCTTCTGTCCATAGCAGGAAACCCTCACTCTGCATGAGTGATTTTCACGTTTAACCTTGCCAGGAGACTGTTAGGAGCAAAAGAAATGGCAAGTAAAGCAATGGAAAAGATACTAGCAGTGGGGTTCCTACCCATGGAGGTAACAGTAGGGAAGATTTTTTTTTTTTTTTTAATATTCCGTACAGCTTGCAACTTGTCAGCAAAGACAATAGTAAATTGTTAAATCTGCCACTTTGGGGGAGATCATGTGTGGGGCAGTTGGCAGTAGCTGTCCATGAGGCTCTGAGAAAGAGGAAAGACATTACTGCAGATGACTGTGTAAAACAAGCAGTGCCTGGGAATGTCCCAGGAGCTGGGACAAGATCATGTGCACTGCAAAGTCCTCATGACAGCCTCAGCCCAGGGTGGCTGTCAGGGGCCCAGACTCCAGCACCATTCAGGGATTATTCCCCATAGGTGATTTGAAGGCAGCCACCCGGTTTTGGTGGGTCAGTGTGTTTGCTCTGTGGGCTGTTGCAAGCCAGTTGGCCTCTGTGCCAAGTTTGCTTCCCGACATGAGCTTTTTCAATAAATTCCTGAGGAGTGGTAGAGCTGTGAACCCTTTCTACACTGCTGGAGAGAACAGAACGGTACCTGTCAATCTGCCCTCTCGCAACAGACAGATTTTCTGACAGCACGCCTTTTTATATCTTAAAGATTACTGAGATACAATAATATATTGGAAATTAAAGTTAAAATACCCTGGAAAAAGAAAATCAGTACTCAGAAAGATCCTCTTGGGAGACGAACATAAGGTGCTCTGTCTGGAAAATCGTAATTTTTGGAGTCTCTTCATCAGAGATGGGTTTCATCTCAGAAGTTGTCAGTTTATCTGCTTTAGGATACACACACTTCCACAGTGACAGTGCTGATTTCTCTTCTTTCTCTGCTCAGAGTCCTTAGGAAGGACTCTGGAAGAAGAGTCCCATGGAAGATACAGAGGGCTGGTTCACGGATGGAAACAGCTATGTCTTAAGCAATAAGAGACATTTCCTTGGTGAAGAAAACGGATTATTACCCACTCAAGATTACCTGTTCCATGACTTTCCCCAGCACTGAGGTCAGACTGACAGGCCTGGAGTTCCCCGGATCCTCCCTGAAACCCTTCTTGTAGATGGACACAACATTAGCCAGCCTCCAGTCTAGTGGAACTTCCCCAGTCAGCCAGGACCGCTGGAAGATGGTGGAAAAGGGTTTGGAAAGGACATCCGCCAGCTCCTTCAATACTCTTGGGTGAATCCCATCCGGCCCCATACACTTGTGGGTGTCTAGCTGGGCAAGCAAGTCTCTAACCACCTCCTCTTGGATCATGGGAGCCTCATTCTGCTCCTCTAACTCCTGGGTTTGTACACAGAGGGAACAACTTTCCTTGCTATTAAAGAGTGAGGCAAAGAAGGCATTAAGTACCTCAGCCTTGTCCTTATCCCCTGTCACTGTTGTTCCTTCTGCATCCAATAGGGACTGAATATTCTCCCTAGTCCTCCTTTTCTTGTTGATGTATTTGTAGAAAGATTTTTTATTATCTTTCACAGACTTAGCCAATTTGATTTCTAGTTGGGCCTTAGCCCTCCTGATTTTTTCCCTGCACAATCTCACTTCCTCCCTGTAGTCCACCCAAGACGCCTGCCCTTTCCTCCAAAGCTCATAGACCTTCTTCTTCTTTTTGATGCATCCCAAAATCTCCCTGCTCAACCAAGCTGGCTTTTTCCCCCGCCAGCTCCTTTTCTGGAACATGGGGATGGCTTCCTCCTGAGCTGCTAGGATTTTGTTTTTTAAGAGTGCCCAGCCCTCGTGGGCTCCCTTGCCCTGAAGGACTGTCTCCCATGGGACTTTGCCAACCAACCCTCTGAACAGTCCAAAGTCTGCCCTCTGGAAGTTTAATGTGACTGTTTTGCTAATCCCCTTCTTTATCCCACCTAGAACTGAAAACCCTATCATCTCATGATCGCTTAGTCCCAGGCGTCCTCCAACCGTCACATCCGCCACAAGACCTTCCCTATTCTCAAACAGCAGGTCGAGGAGGGCACCCTCCCTTGTTGGTTTACTAACCAGTTGTGTGAGGAAGTTGTCTTCCACGCACTCCAGGAACCTCCTAGACTGCTTCCTTTCTGCTGTATTGTACTCCCAGCAGATATCAGGAAGATTGAAGTCACCCACAAGGACAAGAGGTAGAGATCTAGAGACCATCCCCAGCTGTTTATAGAAGAGGTCGTCAGCTGCCTCCTCTTGGCTGGGTGGTCTGTAGCAGACTCCCATCACAATGTCCGCCTTCTTGTGCCCTCCTCTGATTTTAACCCATAAGCACTCAGTGCTTACATAAGCAAATGCTGTTCAACCCAGAATGGTCTCTTAAATGTGCTGAACTGCTAATATAAACTGATATTTCTGAAATTCAACCAGCATGCTCTCATTTCCTAAAAACATCCTTCGAGCATTGGACAACCTGACTGTGAAAACAAGTGCCCTTCAGGGGCAGAACACAAAGGGGCCTAACCAGAATGTCAGAGACAGGATTGGAGGTCCTAAATGGAATTAACTGAGAAATACTAATGAATAAATTGGCCACCACAACTAGTGATTTAACAAAATTAAGATAACTTTTACAGTCTTCTCTATTGGCTTTAGGAACTAATCAGTTATCAGAAGTGTTACCAAAGTGGGAAAAGGTGGAGGAACAAGACCATGAATTAATAGGAAATGCACTTGGCGTAATCCAAGATAGCGTTTCTTTGGCCCTCAGTAGTATACAGGCACAATTATGGATGCAATCAGTGGCCACCTTAATTATAAGAGAAGATGGTGAGGATACTTTCCCAGTGAAATCCGGAAAGTGGTTTGGGACAGTGCCAGTAGCTTAGAGAGGATGCTTCAATCCTGGTAAACTCTGTTAAATTTCACCTATGACCCCATCACTAATACAGCCACAGCCTTTGTGTTTACCATACGTAACTCGGCAATATGTGTAATCCACCCCATCACTGCATTAGTATTAAGCCATGATAAAACTGTGCTCTATCCTTCTGAACATAGAACATGGGCACAAATAGTGAATGGGAAATGGCAAACTGTACATTTAGAATCTTGCATTACACGAGAACAACAAGGATTCATTTGCTAAATAATGCAATCGATGCTCAAGACATCTGCCTCGACACTGAGCAAAGCATCTGTCACTGAGATCCATCTAGATGCTAATCCGAGGTCTGTACTTGTATATATTGGCCAGGGTTCTGTGTGTTTGAGAACTGCTTGTACCTCTATAGCAATAGATGAGATAATTATGGATAGTAAGAATCATTCTAATTTCTAATTTCTGTATTTGTAATCTTGTTAAGATTGTTGGGTGTGACTTTTCTTATTTAGCACCAGTCATATCCCATCAGCTGATATAATCCGATTATACAATATTTCACAAACTATCACCTGTACCTATTGGAATGAATCTTACATTGGTAAAATAATTAATGAAACAGTTAATGAAATATCTGGACTTGATTATAATTCTGGATGAGGTCCAGCAAGGGACAAGACCCTAATAACAGTCCACCATGACACAGAGGAAAGAAAGGGGGTCCTAAAAGGGTAAAAGAAAATGTGAACCATCATTGGAGGGATGTGTTGCTTGGATGGTCCCCTACTGCGAATGGCATTCTAAATAAGTTTTGTCACCTCATTATTGCCCTTCTGATGCTAGTTTTAGTTAGCTTTGTTTTCTCTGCTATGTTATTTATTTATTTCTCTGGAGCGTGTCCAGAGAAGAGCAACGAAGCTGGTGAAGGGGCTGGAGAACAAGTCTTACGAGGAGCAGCTGAGAGAGCTGGGGTTGTTTAGCCTGGAGAAGAGGAGGCTGAGGGGAGACCTTATTGCTCTCTACAACTACCTAAAAGGAGGTTGTGGAGAGGAGGAGCTGGCCTCTTCTCCCAAGTGACAGGGGACAGGACAAGAGGGAATGGCCTGAAGCTCCGCCAGGGGAGGTTCAGGTTGGATATCAGAAAAAAATTCTTCACAGAAAGAGTCATTGGGCACTGGAACAGGCTGCCCAGGGAGGGGGTCGAGTCACCTTCCCTGGAGGTGTTTAAGGAAAGGGTGGATGAAGTGCTTAGGGACATGGTTTAGGGAGTGTTAGGAATGGTTGGACTCGATGATCCAGTGGGTCCTTTCCAACCTGGTGATTCTATGATTCTATGAATATGCTGCAGCAGAAAAACTGTTATTAGGTATTCTCGCTAAGCGAGGTGAAGCAGTTGCCGAAAAGGCATTAGTGAAGCTCGTTCAATGGGCTAGGGAGAAAGGATTTCTTGCAAATCTTTCTCATCTTTTTGACTGGGCTGCATGGCACGCCGTGGGGGATGAATTATGGGACTGCAAGATCACCAAAAAGGGCAAAGAGCCTTTTGGGGGCTGTGGGGAAACTTGGCAGACTGTCGTTAATACTTTACAAGTGCTGAAGGCGGAGTCTAAAGTTGCCGCTGCCCCTGTGCGCGCCATAGCCCCCCCAATCCCCCGGCTGAAACTCATCGCACCACGACGAGTCGCGTGAGTGCTTTCTTTGGGGTGGGCCAGAATTACCCAATGAAAGGAATGACTGGGAAAGTTTGTACCAGCATCCACGAGCTCTTTAATCCGGCTGTAAAAAAGGGGAATGCATCTGAGGACATAGACGACTCCATCACGTCAGAGGCGCCTGATGTTCACCCATCAGAGGGCAGAAGTGCAATGACACAGGAACCGGAAGTGTCCACAGTAGCCGGCTGCACTGATAAAGTGCGGGGTGGACGAAGCTGTTGGGCTAAGTTATACCTGCCTCTTCCTCCCCCTCCCGAGACCGTTGTGTTACCAGAAAAAAGTAGCAAGGAGTCAGAGGAGGAAGAAGATGGCGTGGTAGAGGAAACGCCAGGTAACTCCACTGAACTTAAAGAGTTACAAAAACAGGTAGAATCAACGATGCAAACTCTTCAGGAAAGAATGGAAAAGTCCCTTCGTTCGTTAGAAGATCGTATAAAAAAAACAGAAGGTCCAGTGTCTGCTGTCCCTGCCTCCTCAATTAGAGAAATGATTGATAAGCCTTGTGTGCCAATGACACCCTCGGCACCTTCAGTTTATCCCCCACAATATGCCGAGCCTTTATGTCGGCCAAGGACTGGTAACAGGTGGTCTGGAGTTATTCGAGATGCTCTCTTAGATGGGGATTGGCAGCCAGCAGGCTCCCTTGCTTTGCCGATTGTATTTAATGCAAATAACCCACAACCTAATTTTGAGCAGCATGACTGGAAAATTCTACAGCAAATAAAGAAGGTGATAAAGGAGGGAGGAATAAAATCTGAGGAAGCGAGATCTGCATTAGATTGGATACATACGGCTGATGTTAATTCCCCCATAGATTGTTGTAACATCTCCAGACTGCTTCTCACACCGTCACAACAAATTCTATGGGAAAGGGAGTGGTCTTTTCAGGCTGCCCTAGAGGCGGCACGACCAAGAGCTCCCAATGATGCTTTAGCAGTAATAACCACAGAGATGATTACTGGGCAAGGGGCATACTCTAACATGGCCCAACAGTTGAATTATCCAATAGCCTTACATCATCTGGCTGCAGCCACTGCTCAGCAAGCATACTATGCATTACCAGGGGAAGATCCATCGCCCACCTTCACTAACGTGAAGCAGGGACTCACAGAGCCGTATACTCATTTTGTCGACCAATTATCAGCAGCATTAGCAAATCAAACAGGCATGGATGAAGCTGGAAAGCAAAGCATGTTCAAATTGCTTGCTTTCGAGAATGCCAATCCAAAGACAAAAGCGACCTTAGCCGCTCTCCCTAAATCTTCTGAGGTAGTTGATATGATAGAAGTGGCAAGCAGGGCACAAAGTACCCAGCAAGGAAAAATGATAGCGCAAGCTGTTTCAGCTGCCATGTCTCCCACCACCTCCCTTCTAGCCGTGGCAGTACAAAAGATTGGAGGAATGCCAACACAAACAGACAGGAGGGTCAGTTTAGGAAGTTGCCATAAATGCGTGAGGAAAGGGCATTTTCGAAAGACATGTACTGCAACTGTGTGGTGTGACCATTGTCAGAAAAGCAATCATGCTGGTGATTTATGCAGGCTGGCAAAAAATGGGAAAGCCAGCGCAAAGGGTCCACGCGTGACAACAAAAGTGGCGGGTCCTTTAATATCATCCAGCAGTTGTCCCTGCCAGCAACCCAAGGCAGCCTGGGAATTGATTTGGCAGCAGCAAGAGATGTAACATTGATGACAACCATACCCCAGAAAATTCCCACCGGGGTAAAGGGGCCGGTATGTTCCACCAATAGCACCATAGGTGCTCTGCTTATCTGGAGGTCTTCAAGTGGACTTGCAGGACTAATTATCCTGCCAGGAGTTATAGATGCTGACTTCACAGGGGAAGTCATGGTTATTGCATATACACTTTCACTGCCATTGATCATAAGAAAAGGGACTAGGATTGCACAGCTGATCCTTTATCAAAGAGAATGCACCATATGGGACAGGTCTCAAAACACCCCAGAAAGAGGAAGCCATGGATTTGGGTCCACAGGAGATGCCGTGGTAAATCTGGTACAACAGATGCGTCAACGACCGATGATCAATCTAACAGTTAGCAAACAAGAAAAGCGAATAAAGATCAGGGCGATGCTTGACACTGGTGCCAATGTCACCATCATCAGCGCACAAGTGTGGCCCCGAGATTGGCCTTTGACCACTATATTGGATCAAGTACAAGGCATTGGTGGTGGCATCGTGCCATTACAAAGCTGTCATGTGGTTCAGCTGAAATTGCCTGAGGGGCAAGACATTGCAATAAAACCATACGTTATGCCTCTACCTGGAGATCTCGGAGGACTGATTGGACGTGATATGTTATCGTCGATAAACAAAGCCGAACCGGCAGAAAGATTTGAATGGGTTGTCCTCCCTCAAGGGATGAAGAATTCTCCTACCATGTGTCAACTCTTTGTTTCTCGAGCCCTTAAGCCTATTCGTAAACAGCTCTCTGATACCCTCATCTATCATTATGTGGATGACATCTTGCTTTGTCAGAAGGAACCTATCACAGATATGCTTATTAAATGCTTGGAATCCCAGCTTAATTCTAAGGGCCTCATCATAGCACCCAAAAAAGTCCAACGTCGGGCACCCTGGAAGTATCTAGGTTGGACCATCACCAGTGTGACTGTTAGGCCACAGAAATTGGCCTTATACTGACACCTAGTATCAAGAGCGTTGAACGACGCTCAGAAACTGGTTGGAGACTTGCAGTGGATCCACAATATTGCAGGAATAACAAATGAACAACTCGCACCCTTTATGCCCCTCTGCTGTGGGACAGACCCAGGCCAACCCGTCGAGTGGCTTCCGCTGCACCAAGCTGCGTTGGAATTTCTGAGTGACAAGATCTTGGAATCCTTTGCCGATCGAATGCTACATGATGTCCCTATAGGACTGTTTATTTGTAATTCACAACACCCTTTTGCCATTCCACTGCAATGGCCTGCCTGGCAAAAAGAAAAAGGGTGAGAGTCCCCTGCCCAAAGGGAGCTAAATGATGCCAGGCGACCGAAAAAATCCTCAAAAGACCTGAATTCTTTAACCTTGCTTGAATGGCTTTTTCCGCCTTATACAGCCCCTAAGAGTGTATGGCAAAGGACTGAGGTTGTCAGTCACCTCATTGAAAAGGGTAGGCAGCGTTGTAAGGAGATATGTGGTCAGGAACCAGCGTGGATAAGTTTGCCCATAAGAACAGCAGACTTTGAGTGGATATTAAGGAACTCAGAATTCATGCAGACAGCATTGATTGGATTCCAGGGTAAAGTAACAAGCACGGTGCCCACAGATCAGCGCATACAGCTTACCAGACGATATCAATGGTTGGAAAAACAAAAAATAGTACAGCAACCAGTTAAAGGGCAGACTGTCTTTACAGACGCCAGAAAGAAAAGCAGGATGGCGGTATGTGTGTGGAAAACAAATGGACAATGGAACGACCACAGAATACATGGGAATATGACAGATTCTCTCCAAATGCTTGAATTGGCAGCCATAGCCTGGGCCTTGTCCACTTGGCTGCATGTTCCTCTGGATATAGTTTCAGATTCCCAATATGCTGTGGGAGTAGTACAGAGAATAGAAGATGCTATTCTCAAGCTACCAGCGAATCAGAGACTTGGTGAACTGTTTTTACAAATCCAAAAGGCAATAGCACTCCGAACACGACCATGCTGTGTAATACATATAAGGAGCCACTGCACTACTGTGGGTCTGGGGGAAGGCAACGCTGTTGCTGACTCATTAGTCAGTATCGCTACCTCAGCCCCGGTCAGCTCCTTTGCCAAGGCAAGAGAGAGCCACACAAGATGTTTCACCAATCTGCCAAAGCGTTAAAAAGACAGTTTGACCTCACTTGGGCAGATGCTCAGGGGATTGTAAGATCCTGTTCTCAATGCAGTGCACATGGAACAGGTCTGGGCTTAGGTGTTAATCCAAAAGGGCTGAGTGCCTGTGAGGTCTGGCAAATGGATGTAACCCATATACCAGAATTTGGGCGGTTAAGATACGTACATGTTAGCATAGACACTTATTCAAAAATGATTTGGGCTACAGCGCAAACTGGGGAAAAGGCACTTCATGTGATCTGACACCTTGCAGTCTGTTTCGCTGTAATGGGAGTCCCACATTGTATTAAGACAGACAATGCCCCTGCATATGTCGGAACACGGGTGCAGAAATTCCTACAATTATGGGGAGTAAAGCACATCACGGGAAACCCACACCTTTCAACAGGGCAAGCTGTCGTTGAGAGAGCAAATTGCACTTTAAAGGATTATCCAGCTAAACAAAAGATGCCTGGAGACAGGGATGTGCAGACTAGATTGAGCAAGGTGCCGTTCACCTTTAATTACTTGAGTTGTTGGGAATTAAACCCTACCATCTTTGCTAGTCGTAACCGCAAATGTGAGTTTTGTAGAAAACCAGTATCCTTAACTATAGAGTGTGGAGCTTGTAGGACTATATTTCCGAAGAATAGTGATTTTGTGTGATCGCTACCGTGTATAGTTTAAATATTCATACCATCGTGCCATTCTTATTGACTGGTCATAAACAATATTGTACGGGTACATTAAGCTCTCAAAAAAGTGGTTCTCTGTGTGTGTGTGTGTGTGTGTTTAAAGCGCTTTAAACATTTGTAAGATTTGGGGTTTGGTTATAGGAGTTTGAGCCTCTGTTTGTTTTGATTTATCTTAAAAATGCAATTCTCAGACCTTTCAATCTCAAACGTCCACTAAGCCGGCAAATGGGCAGATTTACCTGGGACCTTTGAAGTGAAAGGCTGCAGAGGACAGAATTTTAAAATTAAAAAAAAAAAAAAAAAAAAAGCCAGGAATTTGACAATGCCTGGACCGTTACCATAAATGTCGAAGAGGTTGTCGCTTTATGACTTAACCAGCAACCCAGCATGCAGCGGAGATGTGTAATAACAGTAAATGCTCCTGCTTGGATCTTCTCCACAGCCTCCTCAATAATAAGGGATTCCGCAATAGACTTTCTCTTCTCCGAGAGCTGAAGGATAACTTGAAGAAGATCACGATTGGTCAGGACCCGCTTACAGCATAGTTGCGAAAATTGGGAATTACAGGATGCCTATCCTCTTTGATGAAGTCATTAATGATGTCGTTTTTACCGTTGATTTTAATGTTGCTCTTTGGTTGTTGTTTGTTCGCATCTTTAAGAAGAATAGCAACTCGTCTAGTCAGTCAGGCTTGGGTTGTGCAAAAAGAAAAAGGGGAAATTGTAGGAAATATATTGGAACAAACTGGACATGCTGTAATCCTAGAAGCCTGCTTGCACAACCCTGCCTATGACGATCAGTAGAAAGGAATGTGCTAAAGTATCAATGTTTAGACACAAAGGCCTATAGTCAGTTCTTAGATACAAAGCCTTAGTATAAGGCTTCAAGGTTGTGATGTTTTCTGAGAGCTTTGCTATCTCATGAGAATGAGGAGGTCGGCTTGATAAAGTCAGAACCAGGCATGGAAACCGGGTGCGTAGTTCAACAGTGTGACTTTACAATTAGAATATGTTGTGAATATTCTGATTCCATGGAAACATGCACTCTGATTATCTGTATAAATAGACCCTCAGATGTTACAATAAAGGGCAATGATTCATACCTCTGGGAGGACTCGTTCATTGACTCCGGGGCTCCTCTCTCCCAACAGTATAGCTTAACAAGCAGCTATAGTGTAAAGACATGCATAGGTATAAGCACCTACTACATATTCATACCCTATCCCCGCTTCATATTATAATTAGATCTGGAAAGTTAGCTCCAGTCTTGCGCCTGCGTAGTGCCTCCTGATGGTCATGGGGCCTTAGGGATGAAGTAGGAAGTCTTCCTCGGGATGAACATATTTCTTTTTGAACTTTGCGCAGACTCAGTCTCCTCTGGCTGTTTTCAAACTCCTGAACCAAATGCAGCCAGCTTTCTGCATTCCAATGCCTACTTATCAGTAAACTGCTGCTAGCTGGCTCCTTTGTTATCAACTTCCAAGGTCTTCAAGGCAAACAACGCCAAGTTCTAATGAACGCTCCCAGCCCCTCTTCTCTGTTTTCGCACATCACCAGAACTTTCTTGTCTCTGAGGTTGTCCCAGAGTTTTTACCATTTTGTCACATCTCTGAGATGGAGTAATGAAAACTAAACACAGCCCTTCAGGTGAGAGCATATGCTTGATTTAGATTGGTGCAAAAATAATTGGCGGTTTTAACCATCAACTTTAAAGCCTTATATCTCACCTTAGAATAAAATTTGATAATTGAAATAAGAACCATTAGAATCTACGCATTTTTGCCAAGAAGAAACCAGTCTGTGTGTTCTGGTAGCACAGAATTCTAGAGTCCTGGAACTGATGAATTCAAAGGTGTTTTGAGCTGCTGTTTGGTTATGGAAAGCCTTCTCTTGAAGGAAATTGTTGAGGTGCTTGAAAATGTGGCAATTGGTGGAGAGAGGTTTGGTGTGGAAGCTGAGTGAGGAAGAGCTTTGTAGTCCAGTTCATGCAGCTTCTGCAGAGTCATTTGCGAGACATGCGGTTGGGTGTTGTCATGGAGAAGAACTAGTCCTTTTCGGTTGACCAGTGTTGGATGTAAATGTTGCAGTTCTTGGTGCATTTTGTGGATTTCCTGGCAACACTTCTCTGCTGTGATGGTTTGGCGAGGATTCAAGATATTGTAGAGGATTCCACTTGCCAACCCCCAGTGACCATAATCATCTTCTTTTGATGTAGCTTCAGTTTGGGGAAGTGTTCTGGTGCTTCATCTCAGTCCAGCCACCGCACGGAGTGCTGTCGGTTGTCATATAAGATACATTTTTTTGTCACATGTCACAATGTGATCAAGTAATGGATCGATTTTGTTGCACAAAAGAAATGCAGAGCAGACTTTGTAATGGTGATTTTTTTTTTTATTTTCGTTCAGCTTGTGTGGCACCTGGTTGTCAAGCTTTTTTGATTTTCCAGTTTGGTGCAAATGTCAAACAACTGCTGAATGGTCCATGTTGAGTGCTTCTGCAACCTCTCGAGTTGTTTTGTGTGGGTCTGCTTCAGTATTGGCCCTCAACTGGTTGTCATCTATCGCAGAAGGACATCCGCAACCTTCGTCATCTTCAAGGCTCTCATTTCCATTACAAATTTCTTGGGACCAATGTCAAGCTGTATGTTCATCGACCGTGCCCTGGCCAAATGCATGGTTGATATTGCTGGCAGTTTCTGCTGCTTTACATCCCCTTTTGAACTCCTACAACAAAATCACTCAAATTTTCTTCTTTTCCATCTTTAATTTGGCAGCATAATATAAACAAGAATAAACAGTGAAAACAAATCCATTAGCATAAGTAATCAATTTTGTGATTGAAAATGGTGCACTACATGAACACAGTTAAAGAAAAGTTTAACCCAAAATAGGCATCACAGTTTACAACAGAAACGGCAATTATTTTTGCACCAATCTAATAAATTGCATTATGATCTCTCATGTTATTATTTGATCTGTTCATGATGGATCCTTACACCCTGGTAGCATTACTTACTGTTGCTGTTGCTGAGCTAAGGTCTTCATTCGTTTGTCCATGGCAATGACTCTTAGATGACTTACACACTTTGGAAAATTTTACTCTGGGTCTATTTTCTGAATATCTGCACTTAATTACTGATATCTCCACATGGCACTATTTGTGAGCACAATGAATGAGGGTACTGAAATCAGTATACTCATTGCAGATGTGCCCTGTAAACATGACCTTAGCATCTGGAAAAAAAAGTATGTGTAGGACAGACCATTCCTCCCATACATTTCAGATAGCAACACTGATCTTCACCTGCCAAGCTGCTGCCCCCTGTTTGTTTTGCTTGTCTCAGCATGGGTATTTGCCTCTAAATCATTTCAGTGTTTGATTAACATAATTGTGAGGGTTATTGCAAGAACTGTAGCTCAACTTCACAAATTCCTTTTCAGTTTTAACAAATACGTTAGGGAATGCTAATTCTAGAGTGGAACATGGTCAATCTTTTTTATTATGAAATGAAACAAAGCAAAGCACCATCCTAAACAAACTTTCAGTAGTTTGAAAGCTTTTTTCTTTTATTTTTTTCAATTTTTGTTCAGAAACAAAATTTCAATTTCATGCAGAACAAAAGTTCTGGGAAAAAAATTTAAGAAAATTGAGATATCTCTTCCTCTGTAATTTTGATATGTTAAATTTCAACAGTGAACAAATATTTTTGTTTTGGCAGTTTGACTTCTACAGTAAATTGTGAATATAAGTAAAATAGTCACATTAAATGTTCATGTTATGAAAGGAAATTCTAGTTATAGTGAAACACGGCAACATAATTAAATCTGTAAAGTTCTTATGACTCATTTTGACTTTTTGCATAGCAAATTTCAAAATTTCAAATCAACATGTTCCTGTGAGACAACGCTATTTAAATAAACCTGTTCTATTAAAAACACAATCAAAAGTTCCCACTGTTAATCTTTGCCATTTCAGCAATTTACAGTCTATTCTTCTTCTTTTGTGTCCTTTAGCCAGTTTCCAAAGCAGGAGAGTTTTTCCTCTGTGTACTTGGCCGCTTTGTCTCTTTTGTAGCTTTACTTTGTGGACTATACTAAAAGCTATTGAAAGTCCAAATAAATTTTATCACCTATTCATTTCTTAGTACATTTAGGAGATTAAAGAGGCATCATTTTTGTTTGAAGAAACTGTGATAATTAGACAATATTACAATCTTTAATGCTTTTTTATTGCTTTATTTATAATTACGACAGTTCAAAAACTGGAATGCTAGATTTTCCAGGTCATTCACTTTTGAAGGTAAATGCAGCATTTTCCATGCATACATTTTCAGGTAAATTTTCCCATTTCAGTGTAGTTGTGTTTGTTTAAGCTCAACCATTTCATCTTTAAGCCTTCTAGCACTGCTGAATGCCTTCCACTGAACCAGATTGCTTACTCCTTTATAATTTATCACTTTGCTTCAACATCACGTTTTCTGGGACACCTCTACCTCTGACTACATCTAATTATTAAAATCAAATACATTTTCTGAACAAGAAAATCATGATTTTTAAATTATTATTATTATTATTATTATTATTATTATTATTATTATTATGTGTCATGGTTTAACCCCTGCCTGGCCAATTTTGGCAGCTAAAACCCAAGCAGTTGGGCTCCCAATTCCCCTCCTCACCCCACCCCTGGGAAAAGGAAAATGAGAGGAAAAGACTTGCTGATTGGAAACTAAAACTAAAACAGCTTAAATGAAATAATAATAATAACAATGAAAACACTATTGATAAAATATAGATACAAATATATGAAATAGTGCCCCCACCCCTCGATGCCTGTACATCACCAAAAATGCTGCAGGGCAGGCACAGGAAAAGTGTCCCAGGCTAGGAGGGAGCTGGGCTCAGGAACTGGATTCAGGAATGCACGTATCTGGGATCAGGAGCAAACAGACAGACAAGATCCTCACTGGACATCGGCCATCGAAGAAGAGCAAGTGATCCTCATGATCGATCAGTTTTATACAGAGTATGATGTCTATGAGATGGAATACTTTGTTGGTCAGTTTGGGGTCACCTGTCCTGTCTGACCCTCCCTTCAGGTGTGAACCTTTTTCACCTCTTTCACTTATGGCATCCACCAGCTCGAGGATGGCCTTGGTTTCTATAAGAATAGGTATAAGCAATGGCCTTTCTACATACCAGTGCCCTGTGTCATCACTGCTAGAGAGAAACACTGTCTCAAAAACATGCAGTTAACTTTCAGAAAATGAAGTTACTAAGACAAGACCTAGCTGAGGTTAGAAAACTGATTCTGCTTTAGCTCAAACCACAACAGTGGAAGCTGGAATAAGGAAAATATGGTAGATTAATTTTGCCTATCCATATTTCAGATAGCACCCAGTTCCCCAGTTCAAAGTAAAACCTCCAAAATGCGTATCCTGCAGATTTTGGACACCAACTGTTTCGATCTATTGATCTTCTTGACTTCTTGTTATGTAGACAGGGAAAAAAGGTGGCTTAAATCAGTCTTATTTCAAGGACTGATTTGTAAGGTTTGTAATCCCACAGTGCCTATAGCCTAGGAAACAAGCAAGCTTCACACAAAATTCAGGACTCCCTACACACCCAGCCTCCTTCACTTCTGAATAAGTGAGTGTTCAAAATAAATAAGTGGCATGGCCTCAAGTTCCAGGTTTTGCAGGACTGCACGAGCCAACCATCTCTCTCCCGTCAGCAGCAATAGAGTTAAAAAGAATTTGTATAAACTATATATTTGTAGCAAAACATGGCAGATAAAGATGTGATTCAATGAGAGGGAAGGATTTAAAATTTGAAAGCAGATATCTCAGAGAAGAGTATGTAGGTAAGCAGAAAAAGGCATCACTTTGAAATGTCTAGTACCATATTGCTGCAATTTTGTGTTGCTATGTTTGTTAGGTTGATTCTTCCCTCTGTCCTCCGCAAGTTAGGCTAACTTCAGATGGTTTATTCACTTCATTTCTAGACTCTTGGTTGTTGCAACCCAGTCTGGATGGTCCAGGGTTCACTGGGGTAAGACCCTGCGTCTTCCTGTAAAATTTATGGGTTCAGTGCCCACCGGGTTAAGTGAAGACAAACCGATGCCAGATGATTGATCTAAAAAGAAATTTATTTGTACAGGAAATAATAAGATTTGCATTGGCTTGCTAAATCTGTGGTCAGGGAAAAGAGAGAGAGAAAGGAAAGAGAGGGAAAGAGAGAAAAGTGTAAAGACACCATCTGGGCTCCAGCACTGCTGTCAAGCTCCCAAGATGGCGGGGTGCCACCCCACCCTATCTAACAAGTGTTATTTCTAGACTGAGGACCCAAGCAGGAGAGATTCCCAGTGGACTTGCACACTGCTCCCTCTGGAAGGTTCTGGAACCAAGTTGGGGGTGCTTAGGGGGGCTCTGGGGTCCTTGATGAGTCCAAGGCATCATTCTGCTCTTGCATTCCCTACTGGCAGGACTGCAGTATGACTGCTCCTGGCAGCAAGCACAGCTGGGCTGCTTGCAAGATAAGGTCAGCAGCAAAGGACATTGCCTCTGCCCTGTAGTCTCAACAGCTGCAAAACAAATGATTTAAGGCAGACCATTTGAGTAGCAAATACTAATAACACTGAGATTTCATCCAACAGTCCTTGTATTACCCTGTGAGTGAGTGTCATTAAGCCCAGCAAGTGTGAAAACATCTGAATTGCTTGCAAGAAAATATCTGATTTACCTGCAAACTCCTCAAACATTGCCTTGTGGCAGTTCTTCATAGGGTGAAATCTGGTGGAGTTATATTGGCCAAGGAAAACAGTGTCCTGCGATCATCAGTATCAGTTTGCTCTGGTTATTGACAAATTGTCCTACACAGGAGCCCTCTAATACTAACACTATCTGTGTTTTGATTATAATCAATGGATATTATATGAGGTCTGACAAAAAAAAAAAAAAAAAAAAGAGACTGCGCCTGTTACTGTTTTTATTTAACAAATTAAGAAAATCGACTATGGTCACCTTCACAACAGTACACTTCTGAGCTGACACACAGCGGCATACGATACTGCCAACATTCAAAGCAATTGCAGAGATCATTTTCTGAAAGGCTGTTGAGGATCTCCGTCAGTTTTCCCTTCACATCTTCTACCAACAAAAGATGTGTTCCTTTGAGCACCGACTTGTTCTTTGGGATCTCTTCACCATATGTCTCGGTGAATAACTGAAAAGTTACTGTCTCAGATTTCTTTGGTTTCACGAGAAACTTGATGTAAACTCGCTGTTCACTCCTGAACACCAACATTTTCTGACCGAGGGCAAGAAAACATCTATATTTGAACACACATCCACTTGCACTGAGTGAAGCGATCAGTTGAGCCTTGTCTCACTGTGACAGGTTAGAACATGTTCTATATCCATCTCTTTGTCTCTCCCCTCCCACTCTTGGTTCCCAAGTTATAGGGTTAGTCTTTTATTTTTGTGTCAGATCTCCTATGTTTTATCTGCTGCTCCTTCCTCCTCACACTCCTTCAGGAAGGGACTGCTCTAGTGTGGGTTCCCCATGGGGTCACAAGTCCTGCCAGCAAATCTACTCCAGCATGGGAATCTCTCTCCATGGGGCCACAGGTGCAGGGCTCAGCGATAGTAGGACAGAGCTGTTTAACACATCACTAACTTAAGGGAAAGAACATGTCCTTGGGCTGACCTTCTAGGGAGGAAAACAGTACGATAAGCAGTTGTAACACAGGCAAGTTGAAGCTAAGCCAGCAAAAAGAAGAAAACAAGAATTTAGAAAACAGCATGTGGTCACTGTGCAAAATTAGCATTAGCCAATAATATTATAACATATGGTAAACAATAGTTTATAATAGTTTACCAATAGAGTTTTGATGTTATTAGCATGATAGCTTTAGCAAGACTATAAAATAACGTGTAGCTTGTTAATAAAGGTCTCCATTTACCACCTCACTGGAGTCCGACTCATCTTTCATTCTTGCACGCAGGTCCTGCTGAAAGACCTGCTCCAGGGTGGGCTCTCCATGAGGTCACAGCCTCCTTTGGGCGCATCCACCTTCTCCAGTGTAGGGTCCTCCACAGGCTGCAGGTGGATATCTGCTCCACTGTTAACCTCCATGGGCTGCAGAGGGACAGCCTGCCTCACCATGGTCTTCACCACGGTCTTCACCACAAGCTGCAGGGGAATCTCTGCTCTGGTGCCTGGAGCACCTCCTCCCCCTCCTTCTTCACTGAACTTGGTGTCTGCAGAGTGGTTTCTCTAACATATTCTCACTCCTTTCTCCCAGCTGCTGTTGTGCAGCAGATCTTCCCCCCTTCTTAAATATGTTATTCCAGAGGTGCTACCACCATCGCACTTTAGCCAGTGATGGGTCCATCTTGTAGCCATCTGGCACTGGCTGTATCAGACATGGGGGAAGCTTCTGGCATCTTCTTATAGAAGCCACCCCTGTAGCCCCTCTGCTACTAAGACCTTTCCACGCAAACGCAATACAGTACAAAAGTAAAACTCAAGGAAGCAAGATAAGCAGGAGGACATAGGTGAAGGACTGATCTGCCGACAAGCCACCTCATTCAGTCATTCAGGGCATGGAGGTCATGCCTTTTTGACTTTCATGGAGCAAGTCTAGTCTCTTAAAATCCTGTAAGCCATGAGTTCTGCAGTTGGGCAGTGATGTTCAGGTGAAGGTATCACATGTAGGGGGTATGAGCATGGTGAGGTGCATCTGTTCATCCCATGAAAAACAGCACAGATTCAGGAAAAAGGGTCTACCAGGAGTTCTACTTTCCTCACTTCCCCAGGGTCCAGCTCACCTGTAGAACTCAGTGAGATTAGAAGGGATGGGGAGAATCTGAAATGATTGCTAACCACAGCCTTCCAGCCTTCCACTGGCTTTTTTTCCAGGGAAGGGAGGGTCAGTGATCCCACCAGCCCCAAGGCATCCAGCAATGAGACTACATCAAGCCCTTCTGAAGCATTATGATCGAACTCTGCTCCTGCGGCTTCCCCACTCTATTCCCAACAATCTGTTGCTTTCTCATGCTTTGAAAGTGAACCTCCTACTCTGGATGTCTCTGGAGCAGCCTTCCATGCATCTCTCATCAGGAACACACCCTTTTCCATTCTAATCTTTCTTTCTGGTCCAATTATTCAGTAATTCTCACCTGTGATCTCAATTCAGACCCTTTCAAAATGGAAATCTGCTAATTTAAACAGGCTTTGAATCAGTTCTATATTAACCATTTTTAGGGTGCTGAGGACCGCCCTACCTAAAGAATTCCTCTGCAACAGCTGTTGCACACACTACTTTCTTATGTATTTATAAATTAAAATTTCTGTGGTAATTTTCTTTCCTCTTTTATATTAACCTCTTTTATTAAAGTGCGTGTTGCACAGGTTTCTGTGAGTTCACAGGTGTAGGACGATATTAATCTGGCCAAACACAGATACCTGTAGATGGATTAGCCTGTTTTGCGGAATCAAACCCTATAACCGAAAAATGAGTTATAAAGCAGGTATGTTTATTTCCAGCGCTGGGGTGCAAGGGGGTTCTCTTCCTAGCTTGCACACCATATAATTTAACAAGCAGCTACTTATAGTGTAAAGATATGCACATTTATAAGTGCCTACTACATATTCATAACCTTTCTCTGCTCTGTATTATAATTAGTTCTGGAAGGTTCGCTCCAGTCTTGCACCTGCATAGTGCCTCCTGGTGGTCGTGGGCCAGGGTCTTAGGGATGAAGTAAGAAGTCTTCCTCAGGATGAAAAAAAGTTTTTTCCTTGAACTGTGTACAAGCACAGTCTCTTCTGGTTGTTTTTCAGCTTTCTGCATTCCAATGCTCACTTATCAGTAAACTGCTGCTAGCTGCCTCCTTCGTTATCAACTTCCAAGGTCTTCAAGGCGAACAACGCCAAGCTCTAACAAACACTCCCAACCCCCCTTGTCTGCTTTTGCTTATCAATTCTCCTCTGTCTTTTTAACATGGGCAAATTCATTTGCCAACTCTGTAATTTATCTCTCAAAGGGGAATTCTATGATATTTTGTTGGAAAATTACCCTTTTAATGCATTCTCATGGGCAGTAGACATAGAAGTCAAAATTGTTAGTCGTTATAGCATTCACAGAATCACCAGGTTGGAAAGGACCCACTGGATCATAGAGTCCAACCATTCCTAACACTCCCTAAACCATGTCCCTAAGCACTTCATCCACCCTTTCCTTAAACACCTCCAGGGAAGGTGACTCGACCACCTCCCTGGGCAGCTGTTCCAGTGCCCAATGACTCTTTCTGTGAAGAATTTTTTTCTGATATCCAACCTGAACCTCCCCTGGCAGAGCTTGAGGCCATTCCCTCTTCCCCTGTCCTCTGTCACTTGGGAGAAGAGGCCAGCTCCCTCCTCTCCACAACCTCCTTTCAGGTAGTTGTAGAGAGTAATAAGGTCTCCCCTCAGCCTCCTCTTCTCCAGGCTAAACAACCCCAGCTCTCTCAGCCGCTCCTCGTAAGACTTGTTCTCCAGCCCCTTCACCAGCTTCGTTGCTCTTCTCTGGACACGCTCCAGAGCCTCAACATCCTTCTTGTGGTGAGGGGCCCAGAACTGAACACAGTACTCAAGGTGCGGTCTCACCAGTGCCGAGTACAGAGGGAGAATCAGCTCCCTGGACCTGCTGGTCACAATGTTTCTGATACAAGTCAAGATGCCATTGGCCTTCTTGGCCACCTGGGCACACTGCTGGCTCATGTTCAGTCGGCTGTCAACCAGCACCCCCAGGTCCTTCTCCTCTGTACAGCTCTCCAGCCATTCTTCCCCCAGTCTGTAGCACTGCATAGGGTTGTTGTGCCCCAAGTGCAGGACCCGGCATTTGGCCTTGTTAAACCTCATGCCATTGGCCTCAGCCCAGTGGTCCAGCCTGTTCAGATCCCTTTGCAGAGCCTCCCTACTCTCCAGCAGATCCACACTTCCTCTCAGCTTAGTGTCATCATCAAACTTGCTGAGGGTGCACTCAATGCCTTCATCCAGGTCATTGATAAAGACATTGAACAGGGCTGGACCCAGTACCGAGCCCTGAGGAACTCCACTTGTGACTGGCCTCCAGCTGGAGTTAACTCCATTGACCACCACTCTCTGGGCCTGACCATCCAACCAGTTTTCAACCCAGGAGAGTGTGCGCCCATCCAGGACAGAGGCTGAGAGTTTCTGAAGCAGAATGCTGTGAGAAACTGTGTCAAAGGCTTTACCAAAGTCCAAGAAGAATACATCCACAGCCTTTCTCCCATCCAGTAGTCGAGTCATTTTTTCATAGAAGGCAATAAGGTTAGTTTGGCAAGACCTGCCTTTCATGAACCTATGTTGACTGGGCCTGATCACCCGGTTCTCTTGCATGTGCTTCATGATAGCACTCAAGATTACCTGTTCCATGACTTTCCCCAGCACTGAGGTCAGGCTGACAGGCCTGGAGTTCCCTGGATCTTCCCTGCAACCCTTCTTGTAAATGGGCACAACATTAGCCAGCCTCCAGTCTAGTGGAACTTCCCCAGTCAGCCAGGACCGCTGGAAGATGATGGAAAGGGGTTTGGAAAGGACATCCGCCAGCTCCTTCAATACTCTTGGGTGAATCCCATCCGGCCCCATAGACTTGTGGGTGTCTAGCTGGGCAAGCAAGTCTCTAACCTCCTCCTCTTGGATCATGGGAGCCTCATTCTGCTCCTCTAACTCCTGGGTTTGTACACAGAGGGAACAACTTTCCTTGCTATTAAAGAGTGAGGCAAAGAAGGCATTAAGTACCTCAGCCTTGTCCTTATCCCCTGTCACTGTTGTTCCTTCTGCATCCAATAGGGACTGAATATTCTCCCTAGTCCTCCTTTTCTTGGTGATGTATTTGTAGAAAGATTTTTTATTATCTTTCACAGACTTAGCCAGTTTGATTTCTAGTTGGGCCTTAGCCCTCCTGATTTTTTCCCTGCACAATCTCACTTCCTCCCTGTAGTCCACCCAAGACGCCTGCCCTTTCCTCCAAAGCTCATAGACCTTCTTCTTCTTTTTGATGCATCCCAAAATCTCCCTGCTCAACCAAGCTGGCTTTTTCCCCCGCCGGCTCCTTTTCTGGAACATGGGGATGGCTTGCTCCTGAGCTGCTAGGATTTTGTTTTTTAAGAGTGCCCAGCCCTCATGGGCTCCCTTGCCCTGAAGGACTGTCTCCCATGGGACTTTGCCAACCAACCCTCTGAACAGTCCAAAGTCTGCCCTCTGGAAGTTTAATGTGACTGTTTTGCTAATCCCCTTCTTTATCCCACCTAGAACTGAAAACCCTATCATCTCATGATCGCTTAGTCCCAGGCATCCTCCAACCGTCACATCCGCCACAAGACCTTCCCTATTCTCAAACAGCAGGTCGAGGAGGGCACCCTCCCTTGTTGGTTTACTAACCAGTTGTGTGAGGAAGTTGTCTTCCACACACTCCAGGAACCTCCTAGACTGCTTCCTTTCTGCCTGTATTGTACTCCCAGCAGATATCAGGAAGATTGAAGTCACCCACAAGGACAAGAGGTAGAGATCTAGAGACCATCCCCAGCTGTTTATAGAAGAGGTTGTCAGCTGCCTCCTCTTGGCTGGGTGGTCTGTAACAGACTCCCATCACAATGTCTGCCTTCTTGTGGGCTCCTCTGATTTTAACCCATAAGCACTCAGTCCCTTCCTTACCGTAATCCAGTTCAAGGGTATCAAAGCACTCCTTAACATAGAGGGCTACCCCGCCTCCTTTTCTACCCTTCCTGTCCTGCCTGAAGAGTTTATACCCCCCCCTATAGCTGTACTCCAGTTATATGAGTCATCTGACCACGTTTCTGTGATGGCAGTGACATCGACATCTTAGTCACTTTGCCCTACAACAGCTTCCAGCTCCTCCTTCTTATTGCCCATGCTGCATGCATTGGTATAAATGCACTTCAGCTGGGCTGAGGAACCTTCAGCCCTCATAAAGGGCATAGAGTTCATTCCCAATTGACTGGTCCTTGGAATAACTAACTCCACAGTGCCAGTTTCATTCTTGCGGTCCCCAGCTGTATTCACCCCCTCTTGCTCTGTGGTGGTGTGCTGGTGGTCCACCCCGGCACACCATATCTCAGTCGCTGGACTCCCACTACCAGGCTCATTCCCAACTAGCCTGGTCTCCTCCCCTCCCCCTTCACATCTAGTTTAAAGCTTTATTTAAGAGCCTAACTAGATTTTTAGAAAGTACTTTAGTCCCTCTTGGAGACAAGCGTGTCCCATCCCTAGTAAGAAAGCCTGGGGGTGCGTGGGTCACTCCGTGATCAAAGAATCCAAAGCCTCTCTCCTCACACCAGAATCCAAAGCCTCTCTCCTCACACCAGGCTCGGAGCCAGGCATTAATCAGCTGTTTGTCTTTGACCTCCTGTTCCTTATTCCTTAGTGTTGGGATGGAACTAAACACCACTTGTGCTCCAGAGCCCTCCATCATTCTCCCCAGAGCCCTGAAGTCTCTCTTGATGGCTTTCAGCTTTCTGCACTGTAGGTCATCATTGCCTATTTGAAATACCAGCAGGGGGTAATAATCCGTTTCCTTCACCAAGGAAGGAAGTTTTCTAGTGACATCCTTCACTGACGCCCCCGGTAAGCAGCAGACCTCCCTGTGTAGCGGGTCCGGTCTGCAGATGGGTCCCTCTGCTCTCTTTAGAAGGGAATCCCCTAGGACAATCACCTTCCTCTTTTTATTAACAGAGGATGTTTTTAAGGTCCTCTGAGGATGCTGGAGCCTAGGGAATGTTTCTAGGCTGTGGGAGCCATCTTCGTCTTCCTTGGGGATAGGTTCTACCTGCAGCGCATCATATTTATTTTTGAGGGTGATTTGGGGGTTTGTTGTCTGGGTGGAGGGAGCAGGTTTCCTGCGCCGGACAGGGACTTGCTACCATTCCCCATCTCTTGATCCCCCAGCCTTACAGTTTGTAGGTGGGAGCTGCTTAGCCACACTCCAGAAGCCTGCTGAGTTTGAGAGAGGGCGCTGCTCCAAAGATCTATTTCCCCCTCACATTCCCTGATTAACCTATTTACTTCCTCCCTCAGCTCTGCCACCATGCGAAGGAGTTCCCCCACGCGAGCACAGCTCCCACAAGTGTAGCCGGTACCAGTGGCTTGAGCTGGTGGGGGAGGGGGGCACTGCCTGCAGCCCAGGCTCTGCGGAGCTGCATGGACCCACTGAGCCTCTGTCTGTGTGGCAAAATCCATCCTGTTCGCTGCGGCACCCGGAGCACTTTTAATCTTCTGCCTGGTAGCCACCATGGTCCACGGCCCCGTCTGACCAGCCACCAGCCTCTCCCTGAGCCCTACCTGCTCGCCGTGCCCGCTGGAATTCAGATTCCATGTCTGCAAGCAAGAAAAGCAGAGGGAAGGTAGCGACCCTTCCTACCTCAGCCGCAGTCGCTGAGTCGCGGCCGATATCTCTGCCGGCTCCCCACAGCCTTCGCTCGGAAACCTGAAGCTAACAGCTCAGCTTTTCGCTATCGGTTCCGCTTTTAACCCTTACCGCTTTTCGCTAGGGTTCGTCGTCAAAGATTCACCCTTTCCACTTTTCGCTAGGTTCTACCTTTCGGGCGCCACTTGTTGGGAGAGGGGAGCCCCGGAGTCAATGAACAAGTCCTCCCAGAGGTATGAATCATTGCCCTTTATTGTAACCTCTGAGGGTGTATTTATACAGATAATCAGAGTGCATGTTTCCATGGAATCAGAATATTTACAACATATTCTAATCATAAAGTCACACTGTTGAACTACACACCCGATTCCCATGCCTGGTTCTGACTTTATCAAGCCGACCTCCTCATTCTCATGAGATAGCAAAGCTCTCAGAAAACATCACAACCTTGAAGCCTTATACTAAGGCTTTGTATCTAAGAACTGACTATAGGCCTTTGTGTCTAAACATTGATACTTTAGCACATTCCTTTCTACTGATTGTCATAGGCAGGGTTGTGCAAGCAGGCTTCTAGGATTACAGCATGTCCAGTTTGTTCCAATATATTTCCTACACTATACAGTGTGCAAGCTAGGAGGAGAACCCCCTTGCACCCCAGCGCTGGAAATAAACATACCTGCATTGTAACTCATTTTGGGTTATAGGGTTTGATTCCACAAAACAATTTGGCACCCCAGATAGGACACCCCCTCTGCCCGGCTGCAGGATCGGTGGGGAGTGGGACATTCTAAGGCGCGCCCTGGTAAACTATTCTCTGGAGAATCTCCCATCTCAACCCGATCGCTACAGGAGGAGAGATCGCCCATCAGCGGGCAGACCAGGTATGTGATTTATGTATGATAATTTGGATGTACCTGCAGGAAAAAGAGTGGACGAGTCTGTAAGTCGTGGATGGGATGCCTCATGCGATGTCGAGGGGCTAGAGTCATTTTTCTGAGACCCCGTAAGCCCGTGGAGGGGGGGATATGAATCTCCTACTTGCGCCAGGTGAGGAGGTGGCACTGTCCGCCCCTGGGTAAAAGAGTGGCTATGGTCTGGTCAGCTCCCTGCTGTGATAGCAAAGCACCAGGTAAAATATAATCCCAAGATTCTCGTAAGGCAGAGAACGTTGAGTGAGGGGTTATGGTGTTGTATATGGTATTATAGATAAGATAATATTATAGTATATACTGTTATAAATTGGGTACTCCTTGCTGAGGAAGCAGGAGTGCTGCATATGAGATAGCTATCATCTTCTACACCTGTTGCAAATCTTCAGTATCGGTACCGTCTATATTTTAACACCGTTAAGAGCTCATTTTAAACTTCTCATATGTTGTGGAGTGTTTGTATGTTGGTGCGTGGGTGCATGAGACTCGCAATTGAGCGTGAAGCGAGTGTGGAATCCTGATCCGTGGTTCTGCTCTCCTGCAAAGGAAGCAGCCGGAGACGAACGAAGCGAGTGGTCCCTGCTATACATTGTGTGTTTTATATCATAAGTATACTCTGTGAATTGTCTGACGTATAACAGAGTATCAGTGGAATTGAGAGGGATAGCTTACCGGGGGACGTTCTTCCTCCATAGACAGGAGCCAGAGGTGGACTGAGCTCAAAATGTTGAAAGACTTGCAAATTGTTTAGAAGCCCTGTTTGTCTTGATCCTAGGAATGCACCTATGAAGCCTTTTAATTCCAAACGTCCATTGAGCCGGCAAATGGGTATATTTACCTCAGACCTTTGGAATGGAAAGCTGCAAGGGATGAAATTTTAAAATACCTAGCATAGAAGAAGGAAAAAATAAAAAGAAGAAAAAACGGGAGTAGCAGAGAAGAGGTTGAGAGTGCCCCTCCCTTTTTCCCCCTTCCTGGTATGGGAGTTATGTGAGTTAGGTGCTGTGTGTGTGAGTTAACCCTTCCCCTCCCGGAACGTGAGTTAAGTGTTCTGTGTGACAGAAAAGAGTAATTTGAGAGTGTAAAAGCAAAAGGTTTGCGTAGACAGAGGGGCCAGAATTCTGCAGGCTGCGGGAATGGATCAGATTTGGTGTTCGGACTATCATAAAGTTTTATTGTGCTCTTCAGCTAGGTTGGGATCACTCTATTGTCCTGAATGTCTGTAATCTGTAGATGGGAATTGTTGTTGTTGCTAGTCTTGTGGGAAGACCCTGAGAACTTAGAGACAGGACATTTGTAAGAGTTTAAATGGTTTGCGGAAGTTGGAGAAAGGTAGAGTCAGAAGGTAGTATAATGGGGGCAAAACCGAGCAAGAATTTCCTCGGGCAAGCCCATTAGGATGCATATTACTGGAAAGAATTGGCAGTACCGTTTTGCAACTAATGTTGTTTTTAAAGAGAGGGAAAGTGGAATGAAGTGGTTTTCACCCTCTGAAACCATCCGGAGTGACAATGGGACAGTGGGATTTTGTCGCTGCAGGACTCTATGGTACTCTCCCTTAAGCGGGAAAATAACAATATAAGGGTAGACTGAGGCAGTGTTGCGTGATGTGCAGTAATGAGCAAGGGTACACTATAATAAATAAAATTCACTGGACAGCACAACAGTACAAGATTTATCTGATTTGCTTAAGCCTCCCCCTCGATCACAGGAATGGGATACTGTCTCAGACGGGTCCCCCGAATAGCCTGGTATCTTCCTGCATCAGGGAAAGGTCTGCTTTGACAGTTTTACAGGCACCTCTCTGGGAAGAATGAGACGATAAAGAAAAAAAAATAAGAAACAAAAAAAAAAGAAAAAAAAACCCAACAAGAACAAACAAAACAGACTGGAAAAACTCTATGGGAAAAACTGTATAGGAAATACTGTATGGGATTTGGAAAGAATATTTCCAACCCAAGACCCAATGTAGGATCCAGACAGATCTAAACATGTAGAAAAATTACAGGTATACGAGGAGTGAATCTTGAAGGGAATGAAAAGCGTCATTCCCAAACAAGTAAACAAGGTCCCTCTAAATCACCTTCTGAATTCCTAAATCGACTGAGGGATATAATGTGCTGCAACACTGCTGGATCCTGGGTCAAGGGTAGGAATACAACAACTAGATTTTGGTTTTGGGCCAGTCTAAAAGAGGAATAGTGGCTCATGAGAAGGAAGACTGACGGGGACCTGGGGAATCCACCCTAGCAGATCCACTAGTTATAATGAAGCCAGGGAAAGAGGAAAAGCAAGTAGAATTTCAGTTGACATAGAGGCAACGTATTCAATTTTGAACTAAGCTTTGATGTCCCTAGGAAATGACTACATCGTGGTAAAAGGGGCAACTGGCCAAAGTGAAAAGGTGTATTTTTGTGAACTTCTAAGATATAAACTGGGAATACAATGGGGCATCCACAGATTCTTGTATATTCCCAACTCCCTGAAGGCACTTTTGGGGAGAGATTTATTAGAACACTTGGGTGCAATAATCAAATCTGAAAAGGGAGAGATTACTCTGGAGGTAAATGACCAGCAGTATATGCAAAGAATGGGTTTATCCTTAGTCAGTGTTCCCACAGAAGGAAAAATCAGAGAAGAAATCATGAACCAGGTATACCCCAAGGTATGGGCCACCAATGTGACCAGGACTCACGGGCTGTAAATAAAATAACAAAAACCTTTACCCAGTGGTGGCAACTCCATATACCCTGTTAACTGTATTAATACCGGAAGTAACCTGGCTTACTGTTTTAGACCTGAAGGATGCCTACTTTTGTCTCCCTCTCCATGAAGCCAGCCAGAAAATATTTGCATTTGAATGGAAAACCCTGAAAGCGGGTGCAGAACTCAACTCACCTGGATATTTGGTAATCAACTTGCAAAGGATCTTGAGGCCTGGAAGCCCCACCTGAGGAAGAGAGATTGTTGCAGTATGTAGATTATGCTCTGATTGCCACCAAGACTATGCTTGCATGACCTGGATGGTGAGGCTGTTAATCTTTTTGGGGGCTCCAGGGATACTGGGTATTTTAAAAAAGGCCCAAATAATGCAATCTACTTGGGCTATGAAACCAGCGCTGGACAAAGAACTTTGGGACAGGCCTGAAAAGAGGTTTCAGCCATCGTGCTAAACATCCAGGAGGCACAAAGCTTTACCCTGGGCCAGAAAATGACTGTGTTAGTGTCTGGAAGTGAAAGGTAGGCATTGACTTTCTCCACAAAGGTTCCTAAGATACCAAGCTATAACACTGGAACATAATATGGGAATTGTGGTTACTAACACCATCAACCCAGCTTCTTTTCTCAGTGGAAATACAGGAGAACCAGTGCACCAGGACTGCTTAGAGACCATCGAGGCCACATACTTGAGCCGTTCGGACCTGAAAGACAGTCCCATGGAAGACGCTGAGGGCTGGTTCATGGATGGAAACAGCTATGTCTTAAGCAATAAAAGACATGCCAGGCCAAAAACATCAAGCATGCAGAGGGATCTTGAGACTCCTGGAAGCAGTTCAGCTACCTGAGAAAGTGACAATCATGCACATCAAGGTGCACCAGAAAGTGAATTTGGAATTGGGAAGAGGAAATGAGCTGGCAGACAGAGAGGCCAAACTGGCAGCCAAAGGTGAGGTAAAAACAAAAGGGGCTTTGATTCCTGACAAGCGAATTTCTGTAGAAGGTAAGCCAGAATATACCAAGGAAGATCAGATAATCAGAAATTTATTATAGACCTGGGAGGGTCATATAGTAAAGAGGGGTGGGTCCTCACTCCACAAGGGAAATCCCCTTAATCATTCCCCTTATTAAACATGGCTTTTAATGAGGAAAAAACACACGAAGAGACATGAGGGGGCAGAAGCTTTATATAAACACCTAATTAAAGGGATTGCAGCTAGAAATTTATACACCATTGTGAGACAAGTGGCTCAGCAGTGTGACCTTTGCCTCCAGACTAATCCAAAAATTACCCCAAACCAGAAATGGACCAAATTGGAAGAGGCAATGGGCCTGGGCAATAATGGCAGATTGTTTTTTCGGAACTCCCAAGACAGGGGGGATGTCAATACTTATTTGTATCAACTGGTACCTTTTCAGGTTGGCTGGAGGCATTCTCTACTAGAACAGTGAGATAACCATAACATCAATACAGGAGATAACACCACGCTTTGGGTTCCAGCAGCTATGTCTCCTGATAGGGGACCACATTTTATCTCAGAAGTAGTACAACAGATCAGTCACTATTTGCATATGAAATCATGACCTCCTACATGGTGGCATTGGACAAACAGCTCCAAAAGACTGAAAAACATGAGGCTGAGACGTGAAGTAGGGATTTGGATGGACCTGTGCATAACATACAACCTGGAGATTATGTATATGTAAAGCCTCTTGCAGAGAGGACTCTGGAACCACAGTGAGAAGGACCATTCCAGATGTTCCTTGCCTCCTTCACAGCAATCGAAATCAAAGAGCAGAGTGTATGGATCCATTGCACCTGAGTGAAAAAGGCACACAGATATCCATGAAGGGTCACACAAGTCCAACCAAGAAAATTATTTTTCTCATGATTATAATTATAATCCAGGGAGGGAAACGCACCTCTGGCCAAAAGAATACTGAGTGGCCTTGGTCTCAAGCTTTTATTTGGTATACTGGAGCCCTGGGAAATATTCTGAATCAAAAGGGTTTTAATCTATCAACTGTGGTTATGCATGAAAATCAAGTATATGTGAGGCAAGAATGGAATGAGGATAGAGAACAGGGGATTCAGCAACTTCAGGGGACTGTAGGAGGAGAAATCAAAGTAGGATGCCGAATGGTTAATAGGACTATCCATAAAAAGGCATCCCAAATTACTATCTCAACTACACCTACAGATAAGAATACAAAGCCCTGTATTTCCAATGAATTAGACTGTTGGCATAATTTTACGTTAGTACAGACCGTTAAGGTGATTTGTCTCTGGGCCTATGATACCATTGGGCTCTCATTCAAATTTAAAAAATATTATTGCTAAGCCTGTTACAACCCAGAATTTATGAGACTGATCCATAAAATCAGGAATACAGGCCAACAGCAAATGCTGTTCAACCCAGAATGGTCTCTTAAACGTTTTGAACCACTAATGCAAACTGATATTTCTGAAATTCAACCAGCATGCTCTCGTTTCCTAAAAACATCCTTTGAGGACTGGACAACCTGGCTGTGAAAGCAAGTGCCCTTCAGGGGCAGAACACAGAGTCCTAACCAGAGTGTTACAGACAGGATTGGGGGTCCTAAATGGAATTGACTATCAGAAATGTTACCAAAGTGGGAAAAGGTGGAGGAACAAGACCATGAATTAATAGGAAATGTACTCGGTGTGATCCAAGAAAATGTTTCTTTGGCCCTCAGTTGTATACAGGCACAATTATGGATGCAATCCGTGGCCGCCTTAATTATAAGAGAAGATGGTGAGGGTACTTCCCCACCAAAATCTGGAAAATGGTTTGGGACAGTGCCACTGGCTTAGAAAGGAAGCTTCAATCCTGATAGACTCTGGTAAATTTCACCTATGACTCCATCACTAATACAGCCACAGCCTTTGTGTTTACCATACATTACTCTGCAATATGTGTAATCCACTCATTGCATTAACATGGTTTTACAATAAGTAGGTCTTGCCAAACTAACCTGATCGCCTTCTATGACAAAGTGACTCAACTACTGGATGGGGGAAAGGCTGTGGATGGAGTCTTCTTGGACTTCAGTAAAGCCTTTGACACAGTTACTCACAGCATTCTGCTTCAGAAACTGTCAGCCTCTGGCCTGGACAGGCGCACACACTCCTAGGTCAAAAACTGGTTGGATGGCCGGGCCCAGAGAGTGGTGGTCAATGGAGTTAACTCCAGGTGGAGGCACAAGTGGGGTTCTTCAGGGCTCGGTACTGGGTCCAGCCCTGTTCAATGTCTTTATCAATGACCTTGTTGGAAAACGTTAATTTAGCTGAAGAATCAGGGCTCAATTAAAATAAGATTAAAATTATAGGTTATATATATTGTATTTAGCATAAGATATATATTGTATATATATCTTACTGGCTGGATTCAATCCCTGGCTGAAACACTATTCACCTTATTGCTTATCTTTCTTGCAATTTGTCTGGAATACCTGTGTATCTGAAAGGAAATTGTTCGTAAAAACAATTGGATGCACAGAATCATTGGAGCCATCACACGAGAATACCCACAACACCCAACACCCCCACCGATTTACCAGGAAACAGTTATGTAAATGAAAATACTTGCAGAAAAATGAAGTATTTTCAAAGGGGGGAAATGTTGCAAAACATTGATTTAGCTGAAGTATCAGAGCTCAATTAAAATAAGATTAAAATTATAGGTTATGTATATTGTATTTAGCATTTGATATATATTGTGTTTAGCATTTAATTTTGTTGATCTTTATAGTTAAGTATGTGCAGACTTTGTGTCTGTCTCTGCAGACAGTGACGGTTTTCTCACAAACCACATATAACCTTCACATAAGTACATGGTATTAGGGAGTGCTTAGAAAGAATGTACTAACAACCTTATCCGAGCAGAGCCTACGCTTTTACTAACAACCTTATCTGAACACTGTCTACATTTGTGAAGGCCAGAAGCATACCGAGGGTAGTCAAGTGAAGATAAGGAAATGCTGGTGTCCACACAAATGATGAGACAATCCTCAAATACATATGCATGAAGTAATGATGTAATCTGTTGAATATACATTAGATTGCGAAACACTTAAGGGTTAAATTGCGGACACACTGGGATCATCTTTGAACCAGATTTGGATGTGCATACCCCTGGTTCCCAGGGCCTCGAAATAAAGCACCACATATAACCTTCCTCTACGCTAACAGTTTTAGCGACCCAGATGGGACCTCGCGGGCATTGCTGAGGCGGTTTGCGCATCAATCTCACTCCAGCCGGCACCGAGTGATTCTTGGGGAGCCATGGACCGTGACCAACCTTCGCTGCCCCCGACGGACCAGGGATATTGGTAAGACACGGTGCTTTATTGGGAATGGTACCATTTTCTCTGGTCTGGTAAAAGCCTGCCTGTTAGA
The DNA here is from genome assembly GCF_017976375.1 of Cuculus canorus. NCBI lineage: Eukaryota > Metazoa > Chordata > Aves > Cuculiformes > Cuculidae > Cuculus > Cuculus canorus. The sequence continues at coordinate 1,357,971 of NC_071440.1, forward strand.
TGCGGCGAAAGCTATGCTTGGTTGGGCTATGGAGCTCCAGAGGGAAGCCTAGGCACCGTCCGTAAGACAGTAGCGAAAGCTCTGCAGGTTCGGCAACTGTGGTCTGGTTTTGTATTTTCGGTAATCTGTATTATTTGTTACGTGGAATTTTGTTTGGTTTTTGTTGTTTGGTGTTGGTCTGGACTGTTATAAAATGCCACCGATACCCAGGTCATCACCATTAGGATGTATTTTGATGCATTGGAAAGAGGGGCGGTTTGGGCAAGACATGCAAAAAAAGAAATTGGTTGAGTATTGTAATGTATGGTGGACACAGTATAATTTAGAGGATCAGGTTCGTTGGCCAGAAAATTGAACTTTAGACTATAATAACATCCTACAATTGATGTTATTTTGTAAGTGCAAGGGCAAATGGGATGAAGTACCATATGTAGAACTGAGGGAATGAGGAATGGGAAAAGGCGTGTGGGATAATAGTTGTTAGCACAAAATTGGATGAGCAATGTGAGGGATGTGTGACTGAGAAGAAATGTATGAAATGTCTGGCAGTGGAAAATGCTTTGCAGCATACGATGATGATTTTGATTTATTAGTGGCTCTGTCAGCCCCACCAGCCCCCAGAGATATTGGGGCAAGAGGCGATGGGGAGGATGAGGTAGAAATAGAAAATATGGGTGCGAAGAGGAACGGGAGTATCCCACTACCATAATATCCCACCGAACATGGCAGCGGGATATTCAAGTTAGACAGCAGACATCCAATGCAATATTAGCACCGCTTCGGCAAGGGGTTGTGGCAGAAGGACCCGTATATGTTAAAGTACCTTTCACTCCAGGAGATCTGATGCTCTGGAAACAATCTGCTGGAACTTATCGGGAGAACCCGAGTAAAGTGGCACGAGTTGTAAAGATGATTCTGAAAACCCAAAATCCTGATTGGGATGATATACAGGTATTACTAGACACCCTAATGGACTCTACAGAGAAGGAAATGGTGTTGAGAACTGCCCGCGAGCGAGTTAGAGAAGACATTAGGCAGGGGATTGTCACAGGGACAATTGATCAGAATTTTACGACTGAAGATCCCATGTGGGATTATAATACTGCATCTGGATAGGCTATTAGAGACTGCTTGGAAAGTGTACAATAACCGTGAGAGGGAGAGTTCTCAAAGACAACAGCGACGTCTGCTGGCGGTGATGCAGGGCAGAGGCCAGAACAATCCTGCAGGTCGAGGTAGAGGAAGAGGCTCGATACGTGGACGAGGAAGGGGGTTTGGATTTAATCACTTGTCTAATGAGTTAGGATCAAGGTTGAATAAATTAGGTATTAACCAATGTGCATATTGCAAGCAGGAAGGACATTGGAAGAATGAGTGCCCGCAGGGAATGAGGCAGAATTTGCATCCAGGAATCCCATTCAGAAACACCGAGGTGGCCAAGGCAATGGTTTTGGGAGAGTATGGGAACAGGAGCTGACTAGAATCAGGAAAGGATGAACCCCTAGTGAAAGTAAGGCTAAGGGGAAAAGAAGTGCAATTTTTAATAGATACCGGTGCAACATACTCAGTTTTAAATTATTTATGTGGACAGAGGGAAAAGGACAACTACAATAGTGGGAGCCGCAGGGAAAGAGGAAACCCGGCCATTCATGCGACCCCTGGAACTACAATTTGGAGGAAAGGAAATATGGCATGAATCCTTGTATATGCCTGATTGTCCAATCTCCCTGTTGGGACGGGATTTATTATCTAAATTAAATGCAGGAATTGTCTTTGAGGATGGAGAATTAATTATGCAAGTTCCAGAATCAAAGTCAGGACAGATACTAGTGTTGAAGGAAAATCAAAAAATTCAAGTACCCAGAGAGGTAGAAGAGGCAGTGATCCCTACAGTATGGGAAACTGATATACCAGGGAAATCGAAAATGGCTCAACCGGTAGTAGCAGAATTGAAGGAAGGAATGAGACCAGTACGGATAAAACAATATCCCATAAAATTAGAGCCCCGATATGGAATAGTGAGAATTATTGAAAAGCTCTTAAAGTCTGGAATATTAGAAGAATGTGAATCAGAATATAATACCCCAATTTTTCCAGTAAAGAAACCAAATGGAGAATATAGATTGGTACAGGATTTAAGGGCTATTAATGAAATCACAAAAGATATACATCTGGTAGTAGCTAACCCATACACATTGTTAACATCTGTGAAGGAGAAATACAAATGGTTTACAGTAATTGATTTAAAAGATGCCTTCTTCTGTATTCCCCTCGACAAAGATAGTAGGAAATTCTTCGCTTTTGAATGGGAGAACCCGCACGATGGACGAAAAATGCAGTTGACATGGACAAGGCTTCCACAGGGATTCAAGAACAGTCCAACGCTTTTTGGGAACTAGCTGGCAAAAGAATTGGAATCATGGACAATGCAGGAGAAAGTTCAGGTACCGCGATCACAATATCTTCTGCTACAATATGTGGATGATATTTTCATTGCAACAGAGCACAAATCAGTATGTATCCAAGTGACAATTGAAATTTTAAACCAATTAGGCCTCAATGAGTACAAAGTCTCAAAAGAGAAAGCTCAAATTGCCTGTACAACTGTATTATATTTGGGTTGCGAAATAGCACAGGGACAACGACGACTAGAAATGGATCGTATTAGAGCAATCTGTGTGATTCCAGAGCCTCAAAACTTAATTTTTGGGAATGGCAGGCTGATGTAGGTTGTGGTTATTGGATTATGGACTCATAGCAAAACCTCTATATGAGGCACAGAAGTCACCAACTTTCATCTGGGAAGGACCTCAGAGGGAGGCCTTTAAGAAATTAAAAGAAGCCCTGACTAAGGCACCAGCATTAGTCCTGCCGGATTTGACTAAGGACTTCCAGTTGTTTGTCCATGAAAGGCAACGGCTGGCAGTAGGGGTCTTGACACAGAAGTTGGGAAGCTGGAAACGACCAGTAGGGTACTTTTCTAAACAGTTAGACCCTGTGAGTGCTGGCTGGCCATCATGTTTGAGAGCGGTAGCAGCGATGGTGATTTTGATACAAGAAGCCAGAAAATTGACTCTGGGAAAGTGTATTGAGGTATATGTACCTCATATGGTGTTAACTGTCTTAGAACAAAAAGGGGGGCATTGGCTTTCCCCTAGCAGGATGATGAAATTCCAGGTGGTACTGACCGAACAAGATGATGTAAGCTTAAAAACAACTAATCTGTTAAATCCAGCAGCCTTCTTAGGAGCACCTGTGGAAGACGGTCCTTTGGAACATGATTGTGTGGAAGTTATTGAACACACTCATGCAACAAGGGCTGACTTGAAGGATACCCCACTTGAACAGCCTGATCAAGAACTTTTTACAGATGGAAGTAGTTATGTAGAAAACGGGACACGATATGCCGAGTATGCAGTAACCACACTAAATAGAGTAATAAAAGCAGAGGCTCTTCCTGTAGGAACTTCAGCAGAGCGAGCAGAAATAATAGCTCTCACGAGAGCCTTGGAATTGAGCAGGGATCAACGAGTAAATATATGGATGGACTCAAAATATGCATTTGGAGTGGTTCATATACATGGAGCACTATGGAAAGAACGAGGACTCCTATCTTCGCAAGGTACGAACATAAAATACCAAAAAGAAATTCTGAATTTGATAACTGCTGTACAGTTACCCAAACAGGTGGCGATCATGCACTGTAAAGCACATCAAGGAGGAGATTCCAAAATAGCTGAAGGGAACATGTTGGCGGACCGGACAGCTCGATGGATTGCACGACAGGTATCAAATATGATGGCCTTAATAACCACGAAGGTAAGCCCTTTACAAAATTATTTGATGCAGAAGCCGAAGTACTCGGAGGAAGACGAGAAATTAGCTAGACTAATGAAGGCCCAGTTGGGTTCAGATGGATGGTACCTAACTGCAACTGGACAAGTGATTGTACCACCTACCATCATGCGGACAGTTTTACAGATGGAACATCAGAAATGTCACTGGGGAGCAGAAGCTTTAGTGGCATATTTAAAGTGCAGCATAATCTCAACACAGATGTTAACAATGGCAAAGTCAATAAATTCAAAATGTGAAATCTGTTTGAAGAAAAATCCGGTGGTTAGAAAAAGTATAGAAATGGGCATATCAGAGTAGGTATGGAACCGGGTGATTATTGGCAGATTGATTTTGTAGAATTGCCTAAAAGTCAAGGATACAGGTATTTGTTAGTTGGGGTTGACACTTTTTCTGGATGGCCGGAAGCCTTTCCTTGTCACACCAACCAAGCTAAGGAGACAGTGAAATGGCTGCTGCGAGAGATTATTCTATCGTCAGATAGGGGACCACACTTCGAAGAAGCTATAGTTCAAGAGGTAAGCAAGATGTTAGGAATCTCTTGGAATCTCCACACACCGTGGAGATTAACACATATAACCTTCACAAGTATGGTATTAGGGAGTACTCAGAAAGTATGTACTAACAACCTTATCCGAGCAGAGCCTACGCTTTTACTAACAACCTTATCTGAACACAGCCTACATTTGTGAAGGCCAGAAGCATACCGAGGGCAGTCAAGTGAAGATAAGGAAATGCTGGTGTCCACACAAATGATGAGACAATCCTCAAATACATATGCATGAAGAAATGATGTAATCTGTTGAATATACATTAGATTGCGAAACACTTAAGGGTTAAATTGCAGATGCACCGGGATGGTCTTGGAACCTGATTTGGGTGTGCATACCCCTGGTTCCTGGGGCCTCGAAATAAAGCACCACATATAACCTTCCTGGAATGGTTATGTGTTTGTCTCTACGCTAACATTATCTTAGATTTGCCACTAACAAAACATGCCACTTTGGGCAACATCTCTCATCTCTTTTTCCCCTTACACACTTATTTGGTCTCCTGTTTAGACTGCAAACTCCTCCATTCTTACAACCTGTTTGTACAGCACTATGCAAAACTGGCATCAGCTACATGCAACAAGTGCCAACGATTGCTGGAATTAACAAAGAATCATAGAATAATAGAACGGTTTGGGTTAAAGATCATCCAGTTCCAACCCTCATGCACAACTTCCACTAGATCAGTGATAGAAAAACATAAAATTTGAAGCCACTTAGAAGAAGCTTAGTTTTGTTAGCAGAGGCCTTGAAAGCTGATAAGGAGGAGCCGGCATGCAGAGTTCTGCTGATAAGAAGAAAACAGGAATGTGGACATCAACGGTCTCGAGCAAAAACCATTTGAATCCTACTTTGTGGTTTGGAGGAATGCCAAGAGCCCAGAGAGCCTGCGCACAGTTCAGGGTTAAAAAAGTTCATCCTGAGGAAGACTGCTGACTTCATTCCTGAAACCCTGGCCCATGACCACCAGGAGGCACTGCATAGGTGCAAGACTGGAGAGATCCTTCCAGAACTAATTATAATATGAAGCAGGGCATGGTTATGAATATGTAATAGGTGCTTATAATTATGCATGTCTTTACACTATAAGTAGCTGTTTGTTAACTTATACCCTGCACGAGTTGGGCAGAGTTTATCTCCCTCACACACGCCGGCGAAATAAAACACCTGCTTTATAACTCATCTCGGGTTATATATTTTGATTCCACAAAACATCAGGTTGCTCAAAGCCTCATCCAACCTGGCCTTGAACACCTCCAGGGATGCAGATCATCCAATCCTGTGTTATCTGATGGTCCTTTTGATAGACCTTTTCATGATTCTTTTGATTTGTGATTTGAAAAACAGGGATGAAATGAGAAAATAAGACAGCCATGCCTACCCAAGGAGTTAAAGAGGAACTAAAAGTGTATAAGAGCCAGGGCAGCTGGGCAGGGCAACCAGCAGGCTAGGGGTCAGCAGGACACAGCACCTGGGGTGTTCCTGCAGGGGTACACCACCACACTGGAGGAAACAGGACCTGCTGCTGGAGCCAGGAATGCTCCCCAGGGCACTGGCACAGGATAACTCCAGTTGAGGCTGGGCTTATTAATCTTTTTATTTTTTTATTTTGAGGGAAACAAAACCCAGGAAGGTCTAAATTTGCAACTAAAAGACCAAAAATATTAAACAGAAATAGCAGGTCAAATGCATATTGATCCACCAGCCACAATATGAAAAGCAAACAGTACAGGACTAGGAATGTGTGACATTACAGCATTTTTCTACAGACTGTCTATATACCAGAAATATATGAAAGAAAAAGAAAACAAAAAAGGAAAAAAGAAAAGCAAAACACTACAACAAAATATTGAGCTCAACAACCTGAGACTGAGTCCTGGGCACAGTTAATCTTTTCAAAATTAGTCATCCATATTTCTCCAGCTAGATGTAAACCAAGGGGCTCCAAACAGCCTGATCTCATAAAAACAGGATGGAGGAAAACAACAGAGAAACAATTTTTTCAACTTGGGCTCAACAATGCACTGTAAAATAATCACACCTGATGTGAATAATGGTCCTTCCTGCAGCCCTGTGACACAGCTCTGCCTTGGTACTTCACTCCACATGAGATAATTACTGGAGACTTGACTTTGCTCCAGCTTGTTTCTGCTGAGCACCTAGGGAAAATAGACTTGCAATTTTGTCTGCTTTTCCATAATACACCAGATTACAACGATTTCTCAATTTCAGGGAGTTCTTCTTACTCTCCACTCAGAAATGAGTAGCTATATATCTTTTTTCTCTTCCAAAAATTTTATATAAACTGCTGGTCAGGGTGAGGTGAGGCCTAGAGATCATTTGCTTTTTGAAGACATTTTTGTCAGGTATGTCTATGTGGATATGCTGTGTAGCTCCTGAGCATAAATTTTTGTTTTCAGATATGCTAAATTTGTGTCCAGACCATATGACTCTTTCCATATTAAGCCAACCTCATGGCAAGAGACTTCTATAGTGCTAGCAGCAAATGTAGGTTCTTGACATGTGCAGTGGCATACTAAAGCCTAATAAACAGTCTCCATCAAGATGAAGAAAAATGTCTCTTCAACTATTATACTTAATCAACTTTCCTAACTGCTTTGAGCAATTAATTCGGAAGACTTTTGGACTAAATCAACATGAAGAAATCCTTCCATCTAACTTCTTATTATACATTTCTAATATTACAGCTCAGAGATACTGGAAGGTGTACTATGCCTTGTCAGGGTCTCCAGGAAGGAAAGGTTCACTGCTCATCTTCACATGCCAGGGCACTAAGACTGCATGAGGAGCTGCTGTTTGCTGTCAAAGTTTTGGTGTATCCCTTTGCATTTTTAGATTCTGCTTTAAATGGGTAGTTTCTGCCTCTCAGTAGAGGTGAAGCTAGAGGTAAGCAGAACAAAGGTTTGATTTGGTCTGGAAGTCTGGTTCATCTCTAAAGCTGGGCAAAGCATCAAAGCAAAGGGAGCCTGGTGGAGCGAGTAAATTAATTTACCTTCTGGAGTAGGTGTTCACATGAGTTTTCGCATGTTTAGGAGATTATCCTGTGCAAGACTTGAGTCCTGGCTACTTTTTGCACCCTTCTGGCACACTGTGGACTGCCAGGGTGTCAGCTCTTGACCACTTGCTCCTTGTGTCCAGAAAGCCAGAACTCAAGCTGTGAAATCAAACCAGGAGTTTAAAGATGTAGACAGAAGGTTTGCTAAGACACTTTCCAGCATCTGAGTGTGGGCTGATCTGTCAGCGTAGAAATAGCCAGAATTATTTACATTTCATGGAGGGAAAGGATTGCTATGAAATACATTGATGCCTCGCAGTGATATTGATTTGCATCTGTTGAATCTGGAGAAGTGGGCCTCTGAGAACCTCAATGAGGTTCAACAAGGTCAAGTGTAAGGTCCTGCATCTGGATTGGGGCAATCCCCATTTTCAGTACATGATGGGGGATGACGTGCTTGAGAGCAGCCCTGCAGAGAAGGACTTGGGGGTGCTGGTCGATGAGAAGCTCGACATGAGACGGCAATGTGCACTCGCAGCCCAGAAGGCCAACCATATTCTGGGCTGCATCAAAAGAAGCATGGCCAGCAGGTCAGAGGAGTGATTCTGCCCCTCTTTTCCTCTCTTGTGAGACCTCATCTGGAATACTGTGTCCAGTTCTGGAATCCTCAATGGAAGGATATGGAGTTGCTGGAACACGTCCAGAGGAGGGCTACAAAGATGATTGGAGGGCTGGAGCACCTTCCCTACGAGGACAGGCTGAGACAGTTGGGCCTGTTCAGCCTGGAGAAGAGAAGACTCAGAGGAGATCTTATAGCGACCTTCCAGTACCTGAAGGGGGCCTAAATGAAAGCTGGAGAGTGGCTATTCATAAAGGCTGGTGGGGATAGGACCAGGGGGAATGGATATAAACTAGAGAGGGGCAGATTTAGACCGGACCTTAGGAAGAATTTCTTCACTATGAGAGCAGTGAGACATTGGAACAGGTTTCCCAGGGAGGTTGTGGCTGCCCCATCCCTGGAGGTGTTCAAGGCCAGGTTGGATGGGGCCTTGGGCAGCCTGATTTAGTGGGATGTCCCTGCCCATGGCAGGGTGTTTGGAACTAGATGATCTTTAAGGTCCCTTCCAATCCTAACTATACTAGTATGATAATAACTACACTAGTACTATGAATTTACTCCCTGGGCATTTGGCCACACCAGGATCACTGGAAGACATGGCTCCCCAGGCATGCATCCATGGTCACTGATGGGACCAGTGATGGGGGTGACATATGCCACCTTCTCATGTTCTTCTACCTTTCAAGTGGGGTCCCATTTGTCTGTTCAGTGTCTGGGGGCTTTGGACAGTTGAATGATTGAAAAGTGTTTGTAAATGTTTGAAATGATGAAGTTGTTGAGATTTATGAGGTTTGCACAGTTGGACTTTTTTTGGCTTGCCTGGAGGCTCCTTGAAGTAAATTGGGCTGACACAGGCTTGGATGCATTGGTTTAAAATTTGGGTCTCATTTTGTCACTACGTGTCCTACTTGGGTGAACATTTTTCAATTGAGCAGTTTATCTGCATGCACAGAACTATGTGCAAAATCCAGATTAAGGTCTGGATATGGTATGCTTCGTAGTCTCTCTTGAAGATTTTCTCTCAAATGCTTCTGATTTCTTTGGTTTATAATTCACTGCATGCATATGAAAAATATATGTCTGAAAACATCATGGTCTAAAGGTTTTCACTTATCAGTTATGTAATGATTTATTTACTCAGAATTTGAATTATAAAATAGACTAATGCTTCATATCCTCATTATTACACACACCATCACCACTATTACTGAGGGAGAAAACCAAAAGGAATCTCACTCCCACAATCCCACCTATAGACACCTCCCTTGTTCTAGTCAGCTTCATAGAATCATAGAATAGAATCACTAGGTTGGAAGGGACCCACTGGGTCATTGAGTCCAACCATTCCTAGCACTCCCTAAACCATGCCCCTCAGCACCTCGTACACCCATACCTTAAACACCTCCAGGGAAAGTGACTCAACCACCTCCCTGGGCAGCCTGTTCCAGTGCCCGATGACTCTTTCTGTGAAGAATTTTTTCCTGATGTCCAGCCTGAACCTCCCCTGGAGGAGCTTGAGCCCATTCCCTCTTCCCCTGTCACCTGTCACTTGGGAGAAGAGGTCAGCTCCTCCTCTCCACAACCTCCTTTCAGGTAGTTGTAGAGAGTAATAAGGTCTCCCCTCAGCCTCCTCTTCTCCAGGCTAAACAACCCCAGCTCTCTCAGCCACTCCTCATAAGACTTGTTCTCCAGCCCCCTCACCAGCTTCGTTGCTCTTCTCTGGACACGCTCCAGAGCCTCAACATCCTTCTTGTGGTGAGGGGCCCAGATCTGAACACAGTACTCAAGGTGCGGTCTCACCAGTGCCGAGTACAGAGGGAGAATCACCTCCCTGGACCTGCTGGTCACACCGTTTCTGATCCAAGCCAAGATGCCATTGGCTTTCTTGGTCACCTGGGCACACTGCTGGCTCATGTTCAGTCAGCTGTCAATCACCACCCCCAGGTCCTTCTCCTCTAGGCAGCTTTCTAGCTAGACTTCTCCTAGCCTGTAGCAGTGCATAGGGTTGTTATGCCCCAAGTGCAGGACCCGGCATTTGGCCTTGTTAAACCTCATGCCATTGGTCTCAGCCCAGCGGTCCAGCCTGTTCAGATCCCTGTTCATTCATTTCTTAACCCTTTTCCCATCATTCCTAGGAATACTGTTATGTATTTTACCACATTTTCTAATAATTGTAACTTATTTTATAACTCATGTATGTTTTCTTTAGATTGGGGGATCATATTCAAAAGCAAGCCATCACTCTGCTCTTTCCTGACATATGTTTTCTTTTATCATTTTATTACACAAGACATATATTTAGTTATGTCTTTTCTGTTTGCTTGTTTCTCCAATTAAATTATGTTTACATTTCACATTTCCAGGGTTTTCTCTCCTATTTCTGAGTGGGAAGAAACGGACTGTTACAAAAACATGTTCTCTTTGATTAGTTGTGAGAGCCAGAGCTAGGGAATGCTTTTGGATAGCAATGTGGGACTTGGTATTATCTGTTCAAGAAGAGGACTCTTCAGATACACTGACTGGCACTAGTCCTTGTTGCTGTTTTTACCCTCTGGGGAGATATTAGCCATGTTATGGCTTGGTCAGAAGTACCAGATCCACCAGGAAACTCAGTGTTTATCTATGCAGTATTTAGGTGGCTGCATTATTTATTAATTGCTTAGGATCAAGAGCCTGACTAAGCTCACCTACTCGCTGTCTCAGCCCTAGCTCATCAAATCTGCATAACAAATATCTCTGTCCTCTGTTGGAACCTTTCAAGATTAAGTCCCCACACTTGCCTCTTCCAATTAAATACATAATCAGTAATAGTTAATGATTATTCTGATATAACATTTCAAATTCTTATGACCTGTATTACGTATTAACCAAACTAACTAGAGATGCTAGCCCCTGCATAGTGGCAAACCCATTGGTCCTGTCCAAACCATTCTCCTGTTCTCAGCTGTCTCAAGCAAGAATGATTGAAGTTTATGTGACACTTTCCTTGACAAAACACTTAATTCAGTATCCCTTCTCTATGTGGCTTCTGTTCTTGTGTCATTATGATGATTGCATACTAGTTTTACCAAAACCAAAATAAAATGGAAGTCTATACTATATTTTTACAAAACATAACCACTTTGCTCATTTTTATTAGGTGTGTCCACTAGCTTGCATTATACTATAGAATAACCAGGAAAAAATATAAAAGATACATTTTATGCATGAGGAAGATATTTTGCCTGCACTTGGGCACGTGCTATGTTAGCATTCTTTTCTTAATATTTGCTAACATATTTGCAGTTGTACCTAAGACTCTTCATTTGAATATAGAAAGATCTTATTCAATGAATAAAATAAATACTTCAGGGTTTATTTTATTTTATCTTTTTGAGACATACTTTAACTAGAAATGCACTAACAAGTACATATCCAAGAGCATATTGACACAGTACTTTACCATGAATATTTTAAGGAATGCAAGGAGTACTGGAATAGCCAAAATGGAATATATGCATATTATGCATACATCATAATGTATACATATGTATATATAACTTGAAGTAAATATTTAAAGAAATTGCAGAAATAATCTCATTTTATAATAACATCGATTGGTTATTTTACTTGATGGTTATTTAAAACTGAATAATGCCCCCAAATAATTTAAAACGATACATCTAATCATGGAAGAAGCATTCCAAAATAATTTTCTCTTTCACTTGATAAGGATTAAAAGTCTGTATTCTTTATTGCCGATTTCTACTATTAAACCAAATACATATAAGCAGTACTGATTGCAATATAAAGAATTATTCTCCTGGGTCCTACCTGCATTCATTCTCATTCTACCCTTCAAAAATCCATTCAACAATTACTCTGCAGTGACACCAGAGGTTAGCATGTGCATATTATCTTTCACTCGCATCCTAGTGCAGTCTTCTGGAGAGGAAGGGAGAGGCTGTGAGTGTGTGCAGCATGTGTGACACCCCTGCCATACACACACATGCATAGATCTGTGTATACATTCATAGCACATCACATGTAATTGCCGAGAAGCACTTTGCAGAGGGTGGATATAATATTCCTTTCTCCCCAGAATCTCTTGTAATGTTTGGAGTCTTAAGCCAAACCAAACTTGTAAACAGCTACGTGAGCATCAGTGCCAGGAGTTTTTTGACAGGCAGCATAAGTGAAATGCTGCAGAATATAAAATTATGGCACCATTAAACCTACAGCACTAGTGATTCCCAGCCCCCTCTGCTACCGATACTAACACCATCATCTCTGGCTTTAAACTTCATCAGTATGCAAATGGAGTGTCACTATGATGGGTGGTAACTTGGTTTGATGCACTTTCTGCATTTCTGGCAGATGAGTATAATTATTTTCAGAGCTGCAGGCAACTCATGCATGTTTTATCTTCCATCTGGACCTACATGCTATACAACAGTGATAAAAAATGATTTCCCCTTTAGATGTTCCTAGACCATCATTGACACCGTCTTGATGAAATGGTCATGTATCCCCTAGCACTTCTATATGTGCCACAGCTTGACAACAAAATTATTTCCCTATAGTACTAAAAAACTTCAGATATTCAAGCCCTCTGTGCACATATTTGTGTTTTGAAGCATTCAGTGTTAACATAATGTGGTAATTTATAAACTGATAAATTAACTATGCAGAAATCTAAGTGGGGCCTTATGATGTCTGCAAAGCAGCAGAAAAGAAAGCTAAAGCTTTTTGCACTCTATAATAATCTCATCAAGTGTTGGAGGTAGGTTTTAGTCTCCCATTGTTAGTGCTTCTCACTCCTGGACTTAGTTATTGTATGTTGAAGCTGAGATGCTTTAAATCAAACTATTGTCATGATTACAGCTCACAATAAACTGTGTCATCATTGCTCAAACAAAAAGGGGAAATATGAACTTTCATCGCTAACCATTTAAAAGGGAAAAAGATGAAGACAAAGAGGCTAAAATAGAATTTATCAGAATGAAAAAATCACATCTGTGATAGAAAATAAAGTTTGTCCAAGCAAGAAGAATCAATATCTGCAAAACTGATATCGCTTACAAGAGGAAAAGAAAAGAAAGATCAGCTTCCTTTGTTTCTTTGTTATAAGATAATTTTAATTATTGAAATCCATCACTGTGATCGCCCTCCTTAGTAAGCACAGACTGTCCTTACAGGCTTGCCATTGATCCCTAAATAGGTAAACATTGTGGTTCTCATTGCCTCTACCAACTGAGGCGGAGGACACCTTTCTCACTTTTACTGCAAGAGCTTGATTTCCCCCTCCCAAATAACTTAAGGACTAATTTTGCTGGAACCCAGGAGAGTACTCAGTGTCTTCTGCTGCTCCCGTCCATCTGGCATGGACACATCTGGCACAGGAGAAGTGGGGTATGTTGGGGGGCCTGCACCCCTCAGGGCAACTCTGCATCCAGCCACGCTGCCTGTGCGCTACAGCCAAACACAAGGGCTGCCAGCATAAGTGCTTCTCATTGTGTCTGTGCCAGGGTCACTATGGCAACAGTATAATAGATTTGCCCTCACTCAGTCCCAGAGGCCTCATTGAAGCATGATGCAAAATTTACTGGAGCCTAAATTCCTTTCAAGTCATGATTCATGTCAGGAAACAACTCAATGCACAGATAGCAGTAAACACAGGGGTGGAAAGAAACCTTTGCTTTCCTGTGCTGTGTGCTTGTGGTGACATTCAAATGCCGAGACCCCTCTGGACCACATTTCTGTCTCATTTCCTAGGTATGAATTCACTCTTCAGGTGGGGGCAAGAATGGCAAAGGGACATGGACAGCCATGGCAGGCAGAGGGAGGCCTGGCATCCCCAGGGTGATTGTGTTCTGCGCAAATGGACCCCAGCCCCCAAAACCACCATCCCCTAGAGGAAAGCAAGCCCCATCCCCATGGCATGGAGCATTCCCTGTGGGTCCATGGCTGCCCCAAGATCACCCTTGGTGCTACAAAGTGTGGGCAAGCACAGCTTGGAAGTGAAACTATCCCCTCTGCAAAGTTTGTCTTAGTCATTAGCTAAAGCACAACGAGTTTAATGATTTGCTTGGCTTTTGGTAGCAAGAATGAAACATCCTGCAGTCCTGAGGTTTGTGAGCCCCAGCCAGACATCAGTACAGCTGCTTTCCTTGTCACACCAAGACTATATCTTTTATTTCAAAATTTCATGCTAATACAGTAGATCACACTTCCACAGGCTTGCTCCTGATTTCCTCCCCCTGCAATTGCTCCAGAGTCAGGGAAACCATCTCCATGTTAGTGGAGGCCAGACAACCCTGTCTTGGAGCTGTGGAGACAAAGAGGCATCCTTGGACAAGAGCGGGTGCTGTTATTGCCAAGACTCAAACACACGCACCCTACAACTAGACCTTGCTTACTCATGTTTAGTATCTTTCCAGACAGGAGCTGTAGGCACCTTCTGCACCTTCCCCTCACTCATGGGACACTCCAACAGAAACCTGCCCTGGAGGAAAGTTAAAGGTTAGCATGGTGGCAGAGCATCCCATGCTGGTATGTCATGCCGCATCATCTGTAAACCAACAAATGCCCTGAATATGGTCTCTCATCTCTTTATGGATGGTTTCTGTTGGCACTGGACTGCTTGAGGCATTTGCTGGCACACTGGGTGTCCAGGATCTCCAGCACCTTTCTTGGACTTTTTCCATGACTGATTGATTGGGTTTTTTCTCATTTTGTTCAGCTCCTGGCATGCACGGCTGGTCTGTTTATCTAGTTACCATACTTTTTTTGCAAGAGCCTTTCAGTTTCCAGTTTCCTTGTACAAATATCTCTTGCACCGGGTATCTGGGAGATGGGGGAAGGTCTAAAGAAGTTCAAGATTTTACAGCTCAGTTGAATACTGAGGAAAATGGATACCAAGATCAGGTTAAGAATAAAGAAATTGATTCCAAGTGCAGTGATACAGTGGGAAAAACCTAGGCTCCAGCAAAACATTTTCCTTATCATTGTTCTGCTATATATAAAAAAAAGTCAGTTGTAATAGAAGGTAACAGCAGGAGGAAGCTTCTGGCATCTTCTCACAGAAGCTACCCCTGCAGCCCCCCGCTACCAAAACCTTCATGAAGCTGAAGTGCTTTTTTTAGAAACAGGTAGAGCTGTCCAGCCATTAGGTCAAAGCTGAATCTAAAAGTAACATCACCAAACTGGACAATGAACCTCCCAGCTTCCCATGAGTATTATTTTGCCACAGCTCCTTTCAACTTGGCTTTGAGTTGGTTTGCTCAGCTACAGAAAACCACTGTGTTTTGGTGATTGTTTCAAGTCATACAAAAGACTTTTTTCTTTTAAATGCACTTTTAGAAAAAAAAGCAATAAGATTTGCTTTACAGGGGCAGGACTACAAAGGTTGCCTAGAAATCACTTCAGGAAGCTAGAGCATAAGGTTCATGGTGCAGATCTGAGCCAGGAGGGGGGCAGTCTTGCACCCTGCCAGGCCTGGGCTGGATCTGAGGCATCTCACCTACTCCCACCTCAGAGTCACTCAGAAAGGTTCACACCTCTGAGGGCTGCTGCCCACTCCTGACTTCTACAGCCACATTTGAACGCAATTCCCTTGAGATTCTGTTGGGAAAAAAACTTGGCAAAACCCCAAAAAGGAGCCTTTCCTGTTGTTGTGAGACATCTCACCTGCAGAACCTGTGAATAGGCCCTCTCTATGGAGTACTTGTATCAATCAAACCAGTTTCAGAGAGAAACTATCAATCTTTATTCTTATCTGTACATAAAATACTTACAGGGCTCAAATAAAAAAGTATAGTGTTATTATATAATTTAAAAGTCTAATTGCAGAATTCTTCAGATGGTATCATTCTCTCAGTGCCTCCCCTTGTCTGCAGTGGGCTGCTGGGGTTCTTTGGACCGTCCACAGCAGTCATTCTGGCAATGGTCCTTTGAACTGCAAGTGATCCCTGGTTCCCCTAGCCCCAATTCAGGAACTTTCCAGAAGTAACTTCTCCACTTTGAGAACTTTCCAGGCAGAGATACTGCACAGGCTTGGTGAGACCCCTCTTCTGTGTGTCTTGTATGCTAATAGGGGATGGAGCTTCTCTGTAAATAACCCATGCCAAAAAGCACATGTGCATGCCCTCTGCCCCGTGGATCATGTTTCCTGCTGAAACCTCCATTGGATCCATTGGGGTGGTGATTATTTTTATGTTATATTCCCCTTTTTCTGCTACTTTTCTTCTTTTTCTCTCTCTGTCCTTATTCTCTCCTCAAATCTACCTCACTTCGCAGAACTGTTGGTGACATTGGTTGTATTCAAGTTCTTGTTGTAAACTGTTGTAACTTTGACTGTGTCCAAATTAAAGACTGGAATTTTGAGTAAACCCCTGAAGTGATTGTTGTCACTTCGTTGCTGCCATGCAAACATTTAAAAGATCACCTTCTTCCCTCATCCTGCTGAGCAGGTCTGCTGGGGCCAGACATTAACAGGTAGCAACAAGTTCTGTAATTTGGTTTATGTCCTGTGTGAAAAAACAATTATGTCATTTTTAATGTAACACTTTTAGCTTAATAAAATATGGCTTTAGTAATGAACCTTTCCTGTACCATTCATTATTTGACATACTTTCATTGCGTCCCTTTCTCTTTTGTGTTCTCAGCCTGCACTGAGAAGGTCAAGTGAAGCCAATTCCCAAGGCCGGAGCCACACACATTCTTCACATAGGGTCATGTTCACAGACACCTCAATGCTGGTGCTCATTCAGGGGAAAGGGCTCAGCATCCTTTTGACCCTGCAGGATGTTCCTTGCAGGGCAAACCACATACATAAATGCTCCTGGTCTTTTCCACACCTCATGGTGGAAAAAAAAAGCTCACTCTGAGGGCTTTTCCAGCCCTCTAGTGTTTTGCGGAATCAAACCCTATAACCCAAAATGAGTTATAAAGCAGGTATGTTTATTTCCAGTGCTGGGGTGCAAGGGGGTTCTCCTCCTAGCTTGCACACCATATAGCTTAACAAGCAGCTACTTATAGTGTAAAGACATGCATAGGTATAAGCGCCTACTACATATTCATACCCTTTCCCCGCTTCGTATTATAATTAGTTCTGGAAAGTTCGCTCCAATTTTGTGCCTGCGTAGTGCCTCCTGATGGTGGTGGGCTGGGGTCTTAGGGATGAAGTAGGAAGTCTTCCTCGGGATGAACATATTTCTTTTTGAACTTTGTGCAGACTCAGTCTCCTTTGGCTGTTTTCAAACTCCTGAACCAAATGCAGCCAGCTTTCTGCATTCCAGTGCCCACTTATCAGTAAACTGCTGCTAGCTGGCTCCTTCATTATCAACTTCCAAGGTCTTCAAGGCGAACAACGCCAAGCTCTAACGAACACTCCCAGCCCACCTTGTCTGCTTTCGCACATCAATTCCCCCCTGTCTTTTTTAACATGGGCAAATTCTTTTGCCAGCTCTGTAATTTATCTCTCAAAGGGGAATAGTATGATATTTTGTTGGAAAATTACCTTTTAATGCATTCTCATGGGCACTAGACATAGAAGTCAAGATTATTAGTCGTTGTAGCATTCTCCAAATCCAAATAAATAACATAGCAGAGAAAACAAAGCTAACTAAAACTAACATCAGAAGGGCAATACTGGGGTGACACAACTCATTTAGAATGCCAGTCGCAGTAGGGGACCATCTGAACAACACATCCTTCCAATGATGGTTTAAATTTTCTTTTACCCTTTTAGGACCCCCTTTCTTTCCAGTCGTGGTGGACTGTTATCAGGGCCTTGTCCCACTTTCCTGGACCTCGTCCAGAATTATAATCAAGTCCAGATATTTCATTAACTGTTTCATTATTTTACCAATGTAAGATTCATTCCAATAGGTACAGGTGATAGTTTGTGAAATATTGTATAATCGGATTTATCAGCTGATGGGATACGACTGGTGCTAAATAAGAAATGTCACACCCAACAATCTTAACAAGCTAACAAATACAGAAATTAGAAATTAGAGTGATTCTCACTATCTATAATTATCTCATCTATTGCTATAGAGGTACAAGCAGTTCTCAAACACACACAACCTTGGCCCACATATACAAGTACAGTCCTCGGATTAGCATCTAGATGGATCTCAAAGTGACAGATGTTTTGCTCAGTGTCGAGGCAGATGTCTTGAGCATCGATTGCATTATTTAGCAAATGAATCCTTGTTGTTCTCATGTAATGCAAGATTCTAAATTTACAGTTTGCCATTTCCCATTCACTATTTGTGTCCATGTTCTATGTTCACAAGGATAGAGCACAGTTTTATCATGGCTTAATCCTAATCATAGAATCATAGAATCATAGAATCATAGAATCATAGAATCACTAAGTTGGGAAGGACCCACTGAATCATCGAGTCCAACCATTCCTAACACTCCCTTAAACCATGTCCCTAAGCACTTCATCAACCCATTCCTTAAACACCTCCAGGGAAGGTGACTAGACCACCTCCCTGGGCAACCTCTGCCAGTGCCCAATGACTCTTTTTTTCTGATATCCAGCCTGAACCTCCCCTGGCGGAGCTTCAGGCCATTCCCCCTTGTCTTGTCCTCAGTCATTTGGGAGAAGAGGCCAGCTCCTCCTCTCCACAACCTCCTTTCAGGTAGTTGTAGAGAGTAATAAGGTCTCCCCTCAGCCTCCTCTTCTCCAGGCTAAACAACCCCAGCTCTCTCAGCCGCTCCTCATAAGACTTGTTCTCCAGCCCCCTCAACAGCTTCGTTGCTCTTCTCTGGACACGCTCCAGAGCCTCAACATCCTTCTTGTGGTGAGGGGCCCAGAACTGAACACAGTACTCAAGGTGCGGTCTCACCAGTGCCGAGTACAGAGGGAGAATCACCTCCCTGGACCAGCTGGTCACACCGTTTCTGATACAAGCCAAGATGCCAATGGCCTTCTTGGTCACCTGGGCACACTGTTGGTCATGTTCAACCATTACCCCCAGGTCCTTCTCCTCTGTACAGCTCTCCAGCCACTCTTCCCCCAGTCTGTAGCACTGCATAGGGTTGTTGTGCCACAAGTGCAGGACCCAGCATTTAGCCTTGTTGAACCTCATGCCATTGGCCTCAGCCCAGTGGTCCAGCCTGTTCAGATCCCTTTGCAGAGCCTCCTTACCCTCCAGCAGATCCACACTTCCTCCCAGCTTAGTGTCATCCGCAAACTTGCTGAGGGTGCACTCAATGCCTTCATCCAGGTGTTAGCATAGAGACAAACACATAACCATTCCAGGAAGGTTATATGTGGTGCTTTAGCTCTTGATCAGGCTGTTCAAGTGGGGTGTCCTTCAAGTCAGCCCTTGTTGCATGAGTGTGTTCAATAACTTCCACACAATCATGTTCCAAAGGACCGTCTTCCACAGGTGCTCCTAAGAAGGCTGCTGGATTTAACAGATTGGTTGTTTTTAAGCTTACATCATCTTGTTCGGTCAGTACCGCCTGGAATTTCATCATCCTGCTAGGGGAAAGCCAATGCCCCCCTTTTTGTTCTAGGACAGTTAACACCATATGAGGTACATATACCTCAACATGCTTTCCCAAAGTCAATTTTCTGGCTTCTTGTATCAAAATCACCATCGCTGCTACCGCTCTCAAACATGATGGCCAGCCAGCACTCACAGGGTCTAACTGTTTAGAAAAGTACCCTACTGGTCGTTTCCAGCTTCCCAACTTCTGCGTTAAGACCCCTAGTGCCAGCCGTTGCCTTTCATGGACAAACAACTGGAAGTCCTTAGTCAAATCCGGCAGGACTAATGCTGGCGCCTTAGTCAGGGCTTCTTCTTAAAGGCCTCCCTCTGAGGTCCTTCCCAGATGAAAGTTGGTGAATTCTGTGCCTCATATAGAGGTTTTGCTGAGTCCATAATCCAATATCCACAACCTACACCAGCCTGCCGTTCCCAAAAATGTCCTCAATTCATGTAAGTTTTGAGGCTCTGGAATCACACAGATTGCTCTAATACGATCCATTTCTAGTCGTCGTTGTCCCTGTGCTATTTCGCAACCCAAATATAATACAGTTGTACAGGCAATTTGAGCTTTCTCTTTTGAAACTTTGTACTCATTGAGGCCTAATTGGTTTAAAATTTCAGTTGTCAATTGGATACATACTGATTTGTGCTCTGTTGCAATGAAAATATCATCCACATATTGTAGCAGAAGATATTGTGATCGCGGTACCTGAACTTTCTTCTCCATTGTCCATGATTCCAATTCTTTTGCCAGCTGGTTCCCAAAAAGCGTTGGACTGTTCTTGAATCCTTGTGGAAGCCTTGTCCATGTCAACTGCATTTTTCGTCCATCGTGCGGGTTCTCCCATTCAAAAGCGAAGAATTTCCTAGTATCTTTGTCGACGGGAATACAGAAGAAGGCATCTTTTAAATCAATTTCTGTAAACCATTTGTATTTCTCCTTCACAGATGTTAACAATGTGTATGGGTTAGCTACTACCGGATGTATATCTTTCGTGATTTCATTAATAGCCCTTAAATCCTGTACCAATCTATATTCTCCATTTGGTTTCTTTACTGGAAAAATTGGGGTATCATATTCTGATTCACATTCTTCTAATATTCCAAACTTTAAGAACTTTTCAATAATTTTCATTATTCCATATCGGGGCTCTAATTTTATGGGATATTGTTTTATCCGTACTGGTCTCGTTCCTTCCTTCAATTCTACTACTACTGGTTGAGCCATTTTCAATTTCCCTGGTAAATCAGTTTCCCATACTGTAGGGATCACTGCCTCTTCTACCTCTCTGGGTACTTGAATTTTTTGATTTTCCTTCAACACTAGAATCTGTCCTGACTTTGATTCTGGAACTTGCATAATTAATTCTCCATCCTCAAAGACAATTCCTGCATTTAATTTAGATAATAAATCCCGTCCCAACAGGGAGATTGGACAATCAGGCATATACAAGGATTCATGCCATATTTCCTTTCCTCCAAATTGTAGTTCCAGGGGTTGCATGAATGGCCGGGTTTCCTCTTTCCCTGCGGCTCCCACTATTGTAGTTGTCCTTTTCCCTCTGTCCACATAAATCATTAAAAACTGAGTATGTTGCACCGGTATCTATTAAAAATTGCACTTCTTTTCCCCTTAGCCTTGCTTTCACTAGGGGTTCATCCTTTCCCGATTCTAGTCAGCTCTGATTCTCATACTCTCCCAAAACCATTGCCTTGGCCACCTCGGTGTTTCTGAATGGGATTCCTGGCTGCAAATTCTGCCTCATTCTGTGCGGGCACGCATTCTTCCAATGTCCTTCCTGCTTGCAATATGCACATTGGTTAATACCTAATTTATTCAACCTTGATCCTAACTCATTAGACAAGTAATTAAATCCAAATCCCCTTCCTCGTCCACATATCGAGCCTCTTCCTCTACCTCGACCTGCAGGATTGTTCTGGCCTCTGCCCTGCATCACCGCCAGCAGATGACGCTGTTGTCTTTGAGAACTCTCCCTCTCACGGTTATTGCACACTTTCCAAGCAGTCTCTAATAGCCTATCCAGATGCAGTATTATAATTCCACATGGGATCTTCAGTCGGAAAATCCCCTGCCTAATGTCTTCTCTAACTCGCTCGCACGCAGTTCTCAACACCATTTCCTTCTCTGTAGAGTCCATTAGGGTGTCTAGTAATACCTGTATATCATCCCAATCAGGATTCTGAGTTTTCAGAATCATCTTTACAACTCGTGCCACTTTACTCTTACTCCAGTATCTCTGGGGGCTGGTGGGGCGGGCGGAGCCACTAATAAATCAAAATCATCATCTTCCTTATGCTGCAAAGCATTTTCCACTGCCAGACATTTCATACATTTCTTCTCAGTCACACATCCCTCACATTGCTCATCCAATTTTGTGCTAACAACCGTTATCCCACATGCCTTTTTCCATTCCTCTTTCCCTCTTATAATAAAAAACAGTTCTACATATGGTACTTCATCCCATTTGCCCTTGCACTTACAAAATAACATCAATTGTAGGATGGTATTATAGTCTAAAATTCAATTTTCTGGCCAACGAACCTGGTCCTCTAAATTATACTGTGTCCACCATACATTACAATACTCAACCAATTTCTTGCCCAAACCGCCCCTCCCTCCAATGCATCAAAATACACCCTAACGGTGATGACCTGGGTATCGGCGGCATTTTATAACAGTCCAGACCAGCACCAAACAACAAAACTAAACAAAATTCCATGTAACAAATAGTACAGATTACCAAAAATACAAAACCAGATCACTGTTGCCGAACCTGCAGAGCTTTCGCTACTGTCTTACGGACGGCGCCTAGGCTTCCCTCTGGAGCTCCGTAGCCTAACCAAGCGTAGCTTTCGCCGCGTCTAACAGTCAGGCTTTTACCAGACCAGAAAATATGGTACCATTCCCGATTAGGCATAAGACCAGAAAAAAATTTGGTACTATTCCCGATTAGGCAGAAGACCAGGAAAAAATTTGGTACTTTTCCCAATTAGGCACAAGACCAGAAAAAAGTTGGTACCATTCCCGATAAAGCACCGTGTCTTATCAATATCCCTGGTCCGTCGGGGGCAGCGGAGGTCAGTCACGGACAATGGCTCCCCGAGAATCACTTGGTGCCGGCTGGAGCGAGATCGATGTGCGAGCCGCCTCAGCGATGCCCAAGAGGTCCCATCTGGGTCGCCAAAACTGTTAGCGCAGAGACAAACACATAACCATTCCAGGGAGGTTATATGTGGTGCTTTATTTCCAGGCCCCGGGAACCAGGGGTATTCAAACCCAAATCAGGTTCCAAGACCATCCCGGCGCATCTGCAATTTAACCCTTAAGTGTTTCGCAATCTAATGTATATTCAACAGATTACATCATTTCTTCATACATATGTATTTGAGGATTGTCTCATCATTTGTGTGGACACCAGCATTTCCTTATCTTCACTTGACTACCCTTGGTATGCTTCTGGCCTTCACAAACGTAGGCTGTGCTCAGATAGGGTTGTTAGTAAAAGCGTAGGCTCTGCTCGGATAAGGTTGTTAGTACATTCTTTCTAAGCACTCCCTAATACCATGTACTTGTGAAGGTTATATGTGGTTTGTGAGAAAACCGTCACTGTCTGCAGAGACAGACACAAAGTCTGCACATAATTAACGATAAAGATCAACAAAATTAAATGCTAAACACAATATATATCAAATGCTAAATACAATATACATTACATATAATTTTAATCTTATTTTAATTGAGCCCTAATTCTTCAGCTAAATTAACATTTTCCAACAATAAGAGCCCAAATTTTCGGCTGCTCTGTTTTGATATTGCCCCTCATATTAAGTCTTTGTATACATGTATCACTGCTTGAGTCAACCCTAGGGAGCTACTGAGGGAATAACCCTCATATGCCAGTTAGACTCTGGATCAACTTTGTCCCTAGTGTGATTGCACTGATTTAAACAAAACTTCAACTACAACAGAACAGTTAGTAACCAACAACGACTGTCTCATCTCTTAGTACTTGGACCCTTACAGGAACTTGGCTGGCTGTTTCATGGATGGTGTTTTATTTGTCATAAGTTTTTGTTTGAATTATGCATTTTTTCTGTTTCTAGTGTTGGGGAATTGTTACGGTATCCCTTGATATGAATTAGTCACGTGTTTATGCTTAAATACAAAAGAAAAATTCAATGAACATTATATGCCTTTTTATGGATAGTCCTATTGACCATTCGGCATCCTACTTTGATTTCTCCTACTACAGTACCCTGAAGATCCTGAATCCCCTCTTCTCTATACACATTCCATTCTTGCCTCACATATACTTGATTTTCATGCATAATCACAGCTGATAGATTTAAACCCTTTTGATTCAGAATATTTCCCAGGGCTACAGTATACCAAATAAAAGTTTCAGACCAAGGCCACTCAGTATTCTTTTGGCTAGAGGTGCCTTTACCTCCCTGGATTATAATTATTATCATGAGAAAAATAATTTTCCTGGTTGGACTTGCGTGACCATTCATGGAGATCTGTGTGCCTTTTTCACTCGGGGTGTTTTGCGGAATCAAACCCTATAACCCAAAAGCAGGTATGTTTATTTTCAGCGCTGGGGTGCAAGGGGGTTCTCCTCCTATCTTGCACACCGTATAGCTTAATAAGCAGCTACGTATGGTGTAAAGACATGCATAGGTTTAAGCGCCTACTACATATTCATATCCTTTCCCCGCTTCATATTATAATCAGTATTCTTTTGGCTAGAGATGCCTTTTTCATTCGGGTGCAATGGATCCATGCACTCTGCTCCTTAATTTCGATTGCTGTGAAGGAGGCAAGGAACATCTGGAATGGTCCTTCTCACTGCGGTTCCAGAGTCCTCTCTGCAAGAGACTTTACGTATACATAATCTCCAGGTCGTATGTTATGCACAGGTTCATCCAAACCCCTACTTCACGTCTCAGCCTCATGTTTTTCAGTCTTTTGGAGCTGTTTGTCCAATGCCACCATGTAGGAGGTCATGATTTCATATGCAAATAGTGACTGATCTGTTGTACTACTTCTGAGATAAAACGTGGTCCCCTATCAGGAGACATAGCTGCTGGAACCCAAAGCGTGGTGTTATCTCCAGTACTGATGTTTTAGTTATCTCACTATTCTAGTAGAGAATGCCTCCGGCCAACCTGAAAAGGTACCAGATAATACCAATAAGTATCAATATCCCCCCTGTCTTGGGAGGTCCAAAAAAACAATCTGCCATTGTTGCCCAGGCCCGTTGCCTCTTCCAATTTGGTCCATTTCTGGTTTGGAGTAGTTTTGGAATTGGTCTGGAGGCAAAGGTCACACTGCTGAGCCACTTGTCTCACAATGGCATATAAATTTCTAGTTGCAATCCCTTTAATTAGGTGTTTATATAAAGCTTCTCCCCCCTCAAGTCTCTTTCTGTGTTTTTCCCTCATCAAAAGCCATGTTAAATAAGGGGGAATGATTAGTTTCCCTTGTGGAGTGAGGAGCCACCCCTCTTTACTATATCACCATTTCAGGTCTATAATAAGTTTCTGATTCTCTGATCTTCCTTGGTATATTCTGGCTTACCTTCTACAGAAATTCGCCTGTCAGGGATCAAAGCCCCTTTTGGTTTAACCTCACCTTTGGCTGCCAGTTTTGCCTCTCTGTCCGCCAGCTCATTTCCTCTCCCCAATTCCATATTCACTTTCTGGTGCACCTTGATGTGCATGATTGTCACTTTCTCAGGTAGCTGGACTGCTTCCAGCAGCCTCAGGATCCCTCTGCATGCTTGATGGTTTTACCCTGGCATGTCTTTTATTGCTTAAGACATAGCTCTTTCCATCCATGAACCAGCCCTCAGCATCTTCCATGGGACTGTCTTTCAGGTCCAAACGGCTCAAGTATGTGGCCTCGATGGTCTCTAAGCAGTCCTGGTGCACTGGTTCTCCTGTATTTCCACTGAGAAAAGAAGCTGGGTTGATGATGTTAGTAACCACAATTCCCATATCATGTTCCAGTGTTATAGCTTGGTATTTTAGGAACCTTTGTGGAGAAAGTCAATGCCTACCTTTCACTTCCAGACACTAACACAGTCATTTTCTGGCCCAGGGTAAATCTTCATGCCTCCTGGATGTTTAGCACCACGGCTGCAACCGCTTGTAAACAGCCAGGCCCAAGGGCAATCCCTTGCTTCTCATGAGAGAAAAGGAAAAATGGCTTACTCACATCTGGAAGTCCTAAAGCCGGGGCTGACATCAGGGCTTTCTTCAGCTTTTCAAAGGCTTGCTCATCCTCTTTGCTCTGTTGGAGGTATTTCTGTTTGGTGGTGGTTAGTGTATACAGGGGTTTAACAAGCAGTTCATAGTTATAGATCCATAGCTGATACCACCCAGTCATCCCCAAGAAAGTTCATAACTCTTTCACTGTTTACAGTCTCGGGGTTTGATATACTGCCTCTTTTCAGGCCTGTCCCAAAGTTCTTTGTCCAGCACTGATTTCAAAGCCCAAGTAGATCGCATTATTTGGGCCTTCTTTTAGATACCCGGTATCCCTTGAGCCCCAAAATGTTTAACAGAGTCACCATCCAGGTCATGCAAGCATTGTCTTGGTGTCAATCAGAGTATCATCTACATACTGCAACAGTCTCCCTTCCTCAGGTGGGGCTTCCAGGCTTCAAGATCCTTTGCAGGTTGATTACCAAATATCCAGGTGAGTTGAGCTCTGCACCTGCTTTCAGGGCTTTCCATTCAAATGCAAATATTTTCTGGCTGGCTTCATGGAGAGGGAGGCAAAAGTAGGCATCCTTGCGGTCTAAAACAGTAAGCCAGGTTACTTCCGGTATTAATACAGTTATCAGGGTATATGGATTTCCCACCACCGGGTAAAGGTGTTTGTTATTTTATTTACAGCCCATGAGTCCTGGTCACATTGGTGGCCCATACCTTGGGGTATACCTAGTTCGTGATTTCTTCTCTGATTTTTCCTTCTGTGGGAACACTGACTAAGGATAAACCCATTCTTTGCATATACTGCTGGTCATTTACCTCCAGAGTAATCTCTCCCTTTTCAGATTTGATTATTGCACCCAAGTGTTCTAATAAATCTCTCCCCAAAAGTGCCTTCAGGGAGTTGGGAATATACAGGAATCTGTGGATACCCCATTGTATTCCCAGTTTATATCTTAGAAGTTCACAAAAATACACCTTTTCACTTTGGCCAGTTGCCCCTTTTACCACGATGTAGTCATTTCCTAGGGACATCAAAGCTTAGTTCAAAATTGAATACGTTGCCTCTGTGTCAACTGAAATTCTACTTGCTTTTCCTCTTTCCCTGGCTTCATTATAACTAGTGGATCTGCTAGGGTGGATTCCCTAGGTCCTCGTCAGATGAGCCACTATTCCTCTTTTAGACTGGCCCAAAACCAAACCTAGTTGCTGTATTCCTACCCTTGACCCAGGATCCAGCAGTGTTGCAGCACATTATATCCCTCAGTCGATTTAGGAATTCAGAAGGTGATTTAGAGGGACCTTGTTTACTTGTTTGGGAATGACGCTTTTCATTCCCTTCAAGATTCACTCCTCGTATACCTGTAATTTTTCTACATGTTTAGATCTGTCTGGATCCTACATTGGGTCTTGGGTGGGAAATACTCTTTCCAAATCCCATACAGTATTTCCTATACAGTTTTTCCCATAGAGTTTTTCCAGTCTGTTTTGTTTGTTCTTGTTGGGTTTTTTTTTCTTTTTTTTGTTTCTTTTTTTTTCTTTATCGTCTCATTCTTCCCAGAGAGGTGCCTGTAAAACTGTCAAAGCAGACCTTTCCCTGATGCAGGAAGATACTGGGCTATTCAGGGGACCCGTCCGAGACAGTATCCTGTTCCTGTGATCGAAGGGGAGGCTTAAGCAAATCAGATAAATCTTGTACTGTTGTGCTGTCCAGTGAATTTTATTTATTCTAGTGTACCCTTGCTCATTACTGCACATCACGCAACACTGCCTCAGTCTACCCTTATATTGTTATTTTCCCGCTTAAGGGAGAGTACCATAGAGTCCTGCACAAAATCCCACTGTCCCTTTGACACTCCAGATAGTTTCAGAGGGTGAAAACCACTTCATTCCACTTTCCCTCTCTTTAAAAACAACATTAGTTGCTAAACGGTACTGAAATCCTCTTCTTACTCGTGGAGCTTTATGATAGTCCGAACACCAAATCTGATCCATTCCCGCAGCCTGTAGAATTCTGGCCCCCCGTCCACGCAAACGCTTTGCTTTTACACTCTCAAATTACTCTTTTCTGTCACACAGAACACTTAACTCACGTTCTGGGAGGGGAAGGGTTAACTCACACACACAGCACCTAACTCACATAACTCGCATACCAGGAAGGGGGGAAAAGGGAGGGGCACTCTCAACCTCTTCTCTGCTACTCCCGTTTTTTCTTCTTTTTATTTTTTCCTTCTTCTATGCTAGGTATTTTAAAATTTCATCCCTTGCAGCCTTCCATTCCAAAGGTCTGAGGTAAATATACCCATTTGCCGGCTCAATGGACGTTTGGAATTAAAAGGCTTCGTAGGTGCATTCCTAGGATCAAGACAAACAGGGCTTCTAAACAATTTGCAAGTCTTTCAACATTTTGAGCTCAGTCCACCTCTGGCTCCTGTCTATGGAGGAAGAACGTCCCCCGGTAAGCTATCCCTCTCAATTCTGCTGGTACTCTGTTATACGTCAGACAATTCACAGAGTATACTTATGATATAAAACACACAATGTATAGCAGGGACCACTCGCTTAGTTTGTCTCTGGCTGCTTCCTTTGCAGGAGAGCAGAACCACGGATTGGAACTCCGCACTCGCTTCGCACTCAATTGCACATCTCATGCACCCACGCACCAACATACAAACACTCCACAACATATGAGAAGTTTAAAATGAGCTCTTAACGATGTTAAAATATACACGGTACCAATACTGAAGATTTGCAACAGGTGTAGAAGATGATAACTATCTCATATGCAGCACTCCTGCTTCCTCAGCAAGGAGGACCCAATTCATGATAATATTATACTGTAATATTATCTTAGCTATAATACCATATAATACCATAATCCCTCACCACGCGTCTCCGTCTAACAGGAATCTTGGGATTATATTTTACCTGGTGCTTTGCTATCGCAGCAGGGAGCACCCAGACCAGACCACAGCAGCGAATTCACTATTTTACCCAGGGGCAGGCAGTGCCCCCTCCTCACCTGGCGCAAGTAGAGGATTCATATCCCCCCCCCCCCCCCGGACTTACGGGGTCTCGGAAAAATGACCCTAGCCCCTCGTCATCATGTGAGACTTACAGACTTCTCCCCTCTTTTTCCTGCAGGTACATCCAAATTATCATACATCACATGCCTGGTCTGCCCGCTGATGGGCCGTCTCTCCCCCGGCAGTGATCTGGTAGAGATGGGAGATTCTCTGGAGAAACAGCTTACCTTAGAATGTCCCACTCCCCACCGATCCTGCAGCCGGGCAGAGAGGGGGTCCCATCTGGGGTGCCAAATAGTTTTGCAGAATCAAACCCTATAACCCAAAATGAGTTATAAAGCAGGTATGTTTATTTCCAGCGCTGGGGTGCAAGGGAGTTCTCCTCCTAGCTTGCACACCGTATAGCTTAACAAGCAGCTACTTATAGTGTAAAGACATGCATAGGTATAAGCGCCTACTACATATTCATACCCTATCCCCGCTTCGTATTATAATTAGATCTGGAAAGTTCGCTCCAATCTTGCACCTGCATAGTGCCTCCTGATGGTCGTGGGCCGGGGTCTTAAGGATGAAGTAGGAAGTCTTCCTCGGAATGAATATATTTCTTTTTGAAATTTGCGCAGACTCAGTCTCCTCTGGCTGTTTTCAAACTCCTGAAACAAATGCAGCAGCTTTCTGCATTCCAGTGCCCACTTATCAGTAAACTGCTGCTAGCTGGCTCCTTTGTTATCAACTTCCAAGGTCTTCAAGGCAACAACGCCAAGCTCTAATGAATACTCCCAGACCCCATGTCTGCATTTGCACATCACTCTTAAATCACTGTTGGGCAGGAACACTCTGAGGACAAATCCCAGTGCTCCTCTGGCACTGAATAAAGAATACCTACTTAATAACCACATTGGTGATTGAGTATCTATTTCTTTGTTTCATGGCCCTGGGTCATCCCCAAATCCAGCTCTGCTGCCCAAACGTGGCCCCTGAGCCCTCACATTCCAAGATGGTTTACAAGAAATACTGAGACTGTTTCTTATCTCCCCACTACTTCACTCTGGCATTCCTATTTCCAGTCATAGAATCATAGAATCATAGAATCACCAGGTTGGAAAGGACCCACTGGATCATCGAGTCCAAACATTCCTAACACTCCATAAACCATGTCCCTAAGCACTTCATCCACCCATTCCTTAAACACCTCCAGGGAAGGTGACTCCATCACCTCCCTGGGCAGCCTCTGCCAGTGCCCGATGACTCTTTCCGTGAAAAATTTTTTTCTGATATCCAGCCTGAACCTCCCCTGGTGGAGCTTGAGGTCATTCCCCCTTGTCCTGTCCCCTGTCACTTGGGAGAAGAGGCCAGCTCCCTCCTCTCCACAACCTCCTTTCAGGTAGTTGTAGAGAGTAATAAGGTCTCCCCTCAGCCTCCTCTTCTCCAGGCTAAACAACCCCAGCTCTCTCAGCCGCTCCTCGTAAGACTTGTTCTCCAGCCCCCTCACCAGCTTCGTTGCTCTTCTCTGGACACGCTCCAGAGCCTCAACATCCTTCTTGTGGTGAGGGGCCCAGATCTGAACACAGTACTCAAGGTGCGGTCTCACCAGTGCCGAGTACAGAGGGAGAATCACCTCCCTGGACCTGCTGGTCCCTCCGTTTCTGATCCAAGCCAAGATGCCATTGGCCTTCTTGGCCACCTGGGCACACTGCTGGCTCATGTTCAGTTGGCTGTCAGCCATTACCCCCAGGTCCTTCTCCTCCAGGCAGCTTTCTAGCCAGACTTCTCCTAGTCTGTAGCACTGCATAGGGTTGTTGTGCCCCAAGCGCGGGACACGGCATTTGGCCTTGTTAAACCTCATCCCATTGGTCTCAGCCCAGCGGTCCAGCCTGTTCAGATCCCTTTGCAGAGCCTCCCTACCCTCCAGCAGATCCACACTTCCTCTCAGCTTAGTGTCATCATCAAACTTGCTGAGGGTGCACTCAATGCCTTCATCCAGGTCATTGATAAAGACATTGAACAGGGCTGGACCCAGTACCGAGCCCTGAGGAACTCCACTTGTGACTGGCCTCCAGCTGGAGTTAACTCCATTGACCACCACTCTCTGGGCTCGGCCATCCAACCAGTTTTCAACCCAAGAGAGTGTGCACCCATCCAGGCCAGAGGCAGACATTTTCTGAAGCAGAATGCTGTGAGAAACTGTGTCAAAGGCTTTACTGAAGTCCAAGAAGACTACGTCCACAGCCTATCCCGCATCCAGTAGTCGAGTCACTTTGTCATAGAAGGCGATCAGGTTAGTCTGGCAAGACCTGCCTTTCATGAACCCATGTTGACTGGGCCTGATCACCCGGTTCTCTTGCATGTGCTTCATGATAGCACTCAAGATTACCTGTTCCATGACTTTCCCTGGCACTGAGGTCAGACTGACAGGCCTGGAGTTCCCTGGATCCTCCCTGCAACCCTTCTTGTAGATGGGCAGAACGTCAGCCAGCCTTCAGTCTAGTGGAACTTCCCCAGTCAGCCAGGACCGCTGGAAGATGGTGGAAAGGGGTTTGGAAAGGACATATGCCAGCTCCTTCAACACTCTTGGGTGGATCCCATCCGGCCCCATAGACTTGTGGGTGTCTGGCTGGGCAAGCAAGTCTCTAACCACCTCCTCTTGGATCATGGGAGCCTCATTCTGCTCCTCTAACTCCTGGGTTTGTACACAGAGGGAACAACTTTCCTTGCTATTAAAGACTGAGGCAAAGAAGGCATTAAGTACCTCAGCCTTGTCCTTATCCCCTGTCACTGTTGTTCCTTCTGCATCCAATAGGGACTGAATATTCTCCCTAGTCCTCCTTTTCTTGTTGATGTAATTGTAGAAAGATTTTTTTATTATCTTTCACAGACTTAGCCAATTTGATTTCTAGTTTTCCTTAGCCCTCCTGACTTTTTCCCTGCACGATCTCACTTCCTCCCTGTAGTCCACCCAAGACGCTTGCCCTTTCCTCCAAAGCTCATAGACCTTCTTCTTTTTGATGCATCCCAAAATCTCCCTACTCAACCAAGCTGGCTTTTTCCCCTGCCAGCTCCTTTTCTGGAACATGGGGATGGCTTGCTCCTGAGCTGCTAGGATTTTGTTTTTTAAGAGCGCCCAGCCCTCGTGGGCTCCCTTGCCCTTAAGGACTGTCTCCCATGGGACTTTATCAACCAGCCTTCTGAACAGTCCAAAGTCTGCCCTCTGGAGGTTTAATGTGACTGTTTTGCTAATCCCCTTCTTTATCCCACCTAGAACTGAAAACCCTATCATCTCATGATCGCTTAGTCCCAGGCGTCCTCCAACCGTCACATCCACCACAAGGCCTTCTCTGTTCACAAACAGCAGGTCCAGGAGGGCACCCTCCCTTGTTGGTTCACTAACCAGTTGTGTGAGGAAGTTGTCTTCCACGCACTCCAGGAACCTCCTAGACTGCTTCCTTTCTGCTGTATTGTACTCCCAGCAGATATCAGGAAGATTGAAGTCACCCACAAGGACAAGAAGTAGTGATCTAGAGACTATCCCCAGCTGTTTATAGAAGAGCTCCTCAGCTGCTTCTTCTTGGCTGGGTGGTCTGTAGCAGGCTCCCATCACAGTGTCTGCCTTCTTGTGGGCTCCTCTGATTTTAACCCATAAGCACTCAGTCCCTTCCTTACCGTAATCCAGTTCAAGGGTATCGAAGCACTCCTTAACATAGAGGGCTATTCTGCCTCCTTTTCTACCCTTCCTGTCCTGCCTGAAGAGTTTATACCCCCCCCTATAGCTGTAGTCCAGTTATACGAGTCATCCCACCACGTTTCTGTGATGGCAACAACATCATAGTCACCTTGCCCTACAACAGCTTAACCTCTTCTGCAGTTGAGACATCTTGCTCTCCATGCTAGATCATTTCTCAGTCATAAATTACCACTGCTGAGCAGTTCCAGTTAGAATTTCCCCTTCACTAGCCATGGCATTGTTAGCCATACAGGCTTAGAGTCTACCTCAGATGCTGAGCCCACTTGTTCTTAGCACTGCAGAAGCTCAGAATGAAACAGCACTCTTTGTACCTATCAAAGCAAAACATATAACCAGATATAGATGGTGGATGAGGAGAGACAGGTAAAGAAATATGAAGGAAACAACTACAGAGGGCAGAACAAGCCCTGATCTGGACTGGAGAGACTGGGGAGCTATGGAGCATCACAGCCCCAGCTCCCTCACAGGGAATGGGCATGCATGGAGCCAAGGGCAGCATCAGCAAGGAAGTTGCAGATTTTGGTTCTCCTGTTTCCCCTTTTCCAGCCAGTGGGAGCTCTACCAGACTGCCACGATATTTCAGACATAATGGACCCTCAGGACCCATGGATGCATCTTGTCAGGTCCCATGGACGCATCTTGTCAGGTCCCATGGACTTGTGCACCTTCAGGTTCCTTAGATGGTCTTGCGCCTGATCCTCTCCTACAGTGGGTGGTTCTTTGGTCTTCCAGTCCCTGCCTTTGCTTCTGCAACTTGGGTGATGTGGCTTGTGCCCTTGCCAGTGAAGACTGAGGCAAAAAAGTCCTTGAGTACCTCAGCCTTCTCCATATCCTCAGCAACCAGATCTCCCTCCCTTTTCCTTCCAGAGAGGACCCACATTCTGCCTAGTCTTCCTTTTATTGCTGACAGATCTATAGAAGTTTGTGGGTTTTTTTGTTGCTCTTGACATCCTTGGCCAGATTTAATTCTGTCTGGGCTTTAGCTTTCCTAACCTGATCTCTGGCTGCTTGGACAATTCCTCTGTATTCCTCCCAGGGTACCTGTCCTTGCTTCTACCTTCTGTAGGCTTCCTTTTAGTGTTTAAGTTGGTTCAGGAATTCCTTGTTCATCCATGCAGGCCTCCTGGTGTTTTTGCCTGACTTCCTCTTTGTTGGGATGCATCACTCCTGAGCTTGGAGGAGGTGATCCTTGAATATTAACCAGCTTTCTTGAGCCTCTTTCCCCTCCGAGGATTTATCCCATGGTACCCTACCGAGCAGATCCCTGAAGAGGGCAAAGTCTGCTCTCCTGAAGTCTAGGATAGTGAGTTTGCTGTGTGCCTTCCTTGTTGCCCTCAGGATCATGAACTCCACCATTTCATGGTCACTGCAGCCAAGGCTTCTCTTGAGCTTCATATTCCCCACCAGCCTTTCCTTGTTGATGAGAACAAGATCCAGCATAGCACCTCCCCTCGTTGGCTCTTCTGTCACTTGGAGAAGTAAGTCATCATTGATGCATTCCAGAAACCTCCTGGATTGCTTGTGCCTTGCTGTGCTGTCCCTCCAACAGATAATCAGAGTGGTTGAAGTTCCCCATGAGGACCAGAGCTTGTGAACATGAGGCTGCACCTATCTGTCCATAGAGGGCCTCATCTGCTCACTCTACCTGGGACACGGGTAAAGGACATCACTAGGACACTTTCTAGCTTGGCAAGGCCCTTGGACTACTGCCCACTACTGCTCTTCCATGTGGGTAGTGAGGAAGCTGCAACACGTAGTCTGAGGGCAATCAAAAGGGACTTCAGGGCCTTGGACAGTTGGTGAAGGAATCAGGAGCACAGGTTATTTTCATTTCTCTTCTTCCACTTGTGGGCAGTGACATCTATAGAAACAACTGTGTGCAGTCTATTAATACATGGCTCCATGGCTGGTGTCACCACCACAATTTTGGTATTTTTGACAATAGGATGACCTTCACAGTGCCAAGCTTGCTGGCTTCAGATAGGATTCACCTGTCTCAAAAGGAGAAGAGGGTCTTTGCACAGGGACTTGCAGGGCTCATAAATAGAGCTTTAAACTATATTGGAAGGAGGAGGGGGATAATATCAGGCTTGCCCACAACAAGATGTGGAAGGACAAGCCAAGGCTAGAGGGACAGAGTGCTAGCAAGGGCCCTCAACCTGTTGTTCAGAAATGCACTGAGTGCACAGCAGAACACTCGAAGAGAGGGCATGCTGAGGTAGCACTAGCCAACAGGGAAACAATGGGGAAATAACTCAGAGGAACAAAGAAGTGCTCCTCTAAGAAGGTGACATGGACGACAGCCCAGCTGAAGTCTCTCTACACCAATACATGCAGCTTGGGCAACAAACAGGAGGATCTTGAAGCCACTGTGCTGCTGGAAAGCTATGACCTGCTTGCCATTACTGAAACTTGGTGGGATGAATCCCATGACTGGAGTGTGGCTTTTGATGGCTACAGGCTGTTCAGAAGGGATAGGTCGGGAAGGAGGGGCAGAGGATTTGCCCTCTACATCCAGAAATGCATAGTGTGAAGAGCTGTCTCTGAAGAATAGCCACAAGCAGGTTGAAAGCCTAAGGCTAAAAGTCAGAGACTGAGGCAACAAAGGGAACCTCGTGGTTAGTGTCTACTACAGGCTGCCCAATTAAGGGGAGCCTATTGACAAAGACACCTTATTCCAGCTACAGGAGGCATCATGCTCTCAGGCTATTGTCCTGCTGGGATACTTCAACCACCCAGACATCTGCTGGGAGAGTAGCATGTTGAGCTGTAGGTAATCCAGGAGACACCTGGAATGCATCGAGGACAAGTTTTAAGCCAGGTAATAGACACCCCTACCAGGGGAGATGTAATATTTGACCTGGTGATCACCAATGCGAGTGAGCTAATCAGGGACATCAAGGTTGGAGGCTGCCTGGGCTGCAGTGGTCATGCACTGGTGGAGTTTGTGGTCCCGAGGGATATGGGTCAAGTGAAAAGTAAAGTCAGGATCCTGAATTTCAGGAAAGCAGACTTCCAGCTGTCCAAGGAATGAGTCAATAGGATCCTCTGGGAACCTGCCCTCAGGGACAAGGGAGCAGAGCAGAGCTGGCAAATCTTTAAGGATGCTTTCCGAAGTGTGCAAGAGTTCTCCATCCCCAAGTCCAAGAAGCTTGTCAAGAAAAGCAAGAGACCAGTGTGGCTGAGTCGAGACTTGCTGGCCAAACTGAAGAGCAAGAGGGAACTGCACAGGCAGTGCAAGCAGGGGCAGGGAACCTGGGAAGAGTCTAGGGATGCTGCCCAGTTGTGTAGGAATGGGGTCAGGAAGGCCAAGGTGCAGCTGGAGCAGAACTTGGTGAGGGATACAAAGAATAACAAGAAGGACTTCTACAGGTATGTCAATCGGAAAATAAAGGTCAAAAAGAGTGTACTTGCACTGATGAGAGAGACTGTCAAGCTGGCAACAACAGACAAGGAGAAAGCTGAAGTACTCAACAAGATTTTTGCCCCAGTCTTCTCTGGAAATCTCTCTTCCCACACCTCTAGAGGGGATGGGCTGTAAGACATGGACTGGGAGAGTAAAGCCCCTCCCACCGTAGGGGAGGATCAGGTTTGCCACCACCTGAGGAACCTAGATGTACATAAGTCTATGGGACCTGATGAGATGCATCCCAGAGTCCTGAGGGAATTGGCTGATGTAGTTGCCAAGTCCCTCTCCATGGTATTTGAGAAGTCATGGCAATCAGGAGAAGTCCCTGGTGACTGGAAGAAGGGTAACATTGTGCCCATTTTTAAAAAGGGTAGAAAAGATGTCCCTGGGAACTACCAACCTGTCAGCCTCACCTCTGTGCCTGGGAAGATCATGGGACAGATCCTCCTAGAAACTATGCTAAAGCACATGGAGGACAGGGAGGTTTCACCTTGTTCCCTAGTAATTCCAGAGGAAGTCATGATGGAGGGAACCCCAGTCTTTGGAGCACATCCCTATAGAGACTCTGTACCGTGAGAGCAACTCTAGCCCAGCTCTGCACTGTGATGCTGCTCTCTGGGTGGCCATAACGAAACCCAGGAGAGTCACACCACCATGGGGCAAGCCTCGAGTCAGGGTGGTGATGGGCTTACATCTTCCCTTTCCTCCTTGAGGCTTCAGTGGAGGATTTGACTAAAGCAAGGAGGTTACAGCTGAGGTTATTCTGTGTTGTTGATTTTGCTCACCCTGCATTTTGGAGGTCTACATGTTGGAATCTGTAATAAAAACCCCTCTGCCTACCAGCTCACGTGTTTGGTATCCCACCATGCATGGTCAGCAAGTGCCACGAGACAGAGCAGTGCAGCAGAGCCCTGTCGGTAGATGCACCAGCAGCCTTAGACTGCTTCATAAGCAAAGCCCAGTGTTTGGCTCCGTGGCACAGTGATCACTGGGAGCCCTCCCTTGCCATTTGCAGCCATCCCTCCCAGTGGTCCTTACTCAGTTTATAGGAAAATTCAAGTGATTTTAACAACAGTTTATAGAGCTATTGAGATGTGTTAGCTGAGACTAAATCAAGCAGGAATCATTGAAACCATTTAAGTGAGGGGATTGAGGCACAGACTCCTGAACGTGTATTAACAGAAGACCCTTTATTATAAAAGCAGGCTGCTTTTATACAACTCTGCTAAATTTCAAAAATCGTGGCGTTATCTGATTGGTTACAAACAACTGTCCCTGCGCTCAAACTTCAAAACAACTGGTCAACAAGTAACTGATCACTCGCTGTTAACGCGCACTCCCAACTCCTTCTTTGGGCATCAGAAGGCTACAATTGTCTCTTTTGTTCTTCTGTTTACGGTACTTGTCGTAGGTACTTTCCCGGCAAAGTTCCTCTATTGTCCGCTTCTTCAAGGTCGCTCAAGGGCATTCTCCAGCTCGGCCGATTCTCTGTGTGCTGCCCATGCAGCAGCGCGGCAGTGGCCAGAGCAGGGGGGTGGCCGCTTGGCTGCGAGAGCCGGGCCGCCCCACGCTCCGGGCACTGGCACCGAGGGAAAAACTCCCCACATTTAAGAAATCACTCTTCTTGCTGGGATGAGTTCCAGCAAAGACCTGGTCCTGTTTCCACTGAATTCAGGGTGAATTCTGCCACTAAATCATAGGAGAGTTGGTTTAATGAGAAGATGTACGTCAGTCCATCTTCACTTGCTGCCTGTCAGACATCCTAGTGGTGCCAAGGGACCTGTCTGCCCTGGGTAATATCCCTTGCAAGGTCCCTGCACATCAGTGCAGATGGTGGGGAAGGAGTGGGAAATCCCTTCTGGACAGGGCCCATGTGCGCACCTGCTCATATCTGCTGGCACGAAATGTTTTGAGCAAATCTGCATTTATTTACATACCTTCCAGCAGCAGCATCTTCTCATTCTACAATTATGCAGTAACCAAATCCCATGAAAAAGGAAATAAACAGGGAATTTAAATGGAGTGAATTTCTGAGGTGCCTTATTTGTAAAACTGAAGTATCTCCAGTATGATTTTGGTGGTCATAAATCCCTCGGGGGGGTGTGAAGCAATAATTGATGGGTTTCGGTAAGTGCAGCTTTTAAGTAACTGTTGAGGAAACTGATGCCCAGAGTAACTATATAAAACAGTAAATGTAAAACACTTTAAAGAGGAATCAAATAAGTCATGTTCTTATCTTTTATATTAAGAGATAAAAAATGTTCATGTTTCAGACTTTTTCCATCTTACAGAGAGGGAACACGTGCAGATGCTTGCATTTCATATTCTGCCATCAGTTAGTGGGGAAATCCACTGTCTTCAGTGGGAATATGCGAGTATAATTAATGACAATATTTAGGTCTATATCTCCAATCTCACTGAAAAATGTGTTAATTTGAAAATAAAACAAGACTCTGTGAATTTTTTCAATATTCTATTAATTAATTTCAAAAGTTCCATTAGTTTGATGGAAGAAAGACCACACACTATAATCATCTGCCAGCTGTTGACTCGTGATTTTGAAGTAGATTTAGGGACATGGTCTCACCCTCTGTCTCCTTTGTCTTACTGAGGCAACACAGAGCAACTAGAGAGTCTAAAGTAGCCATATCGGTTTGGATGTTCTCCACCAGTTTCCCACTCTCACTTCAATGGAAAGGGCACACCAGATCTCCCTGATGGGTACTCCAGCACGGGATCAGCATGGCAAGATACATCTTTTAGGAAAATTCATAGCCTGCTGTAAGCTATGTCATGCTGCTTTGGCCCCAGGAAATGTCAATGATAGGGAAAAAGGACAATGAGCTCTTCTGTGTCTGCTCCGCTGCCCAGAGCACCACCTTCCTTTGGCTGGGAACCTCATCCCACAAAGACTTCTTCTAAAGTGTTGTTGGAAAATGTTAATTTAGCTGAAGAATCAGGGCTCAATTAAAATAAGATTAAAATTATAGGTTATATATATTGCATTTGGCATTTGATATATATTGTGTTTAGCATTTAATTTTGTTGATCTTTATAGTTAAGCATGTGCAGACTTTGTGTCTGTCTCTGCAGACAGTAACGGTTTTCTCACAAACCACATATAACCTTCACAAGTACATGGTATTAGGGAGTGCTTAGAAAGAATGTACTAACAACCTTATCTGAGCAGAGCCTACGCTTTTACTAACAACCTTATCTGAACACAGCCTACATTTGTGAAGGCCAGAAGCATACCGAGGGTAGTCAAGTGAAGATAAGGAAATGCTGGTGTCCACACAAATGATGAGACAATCCTCAAATACATATGTATGAAGAAATGATGTAATCTGTTGAATATACATTAGATTGTGAAACACTTAAGGGTTAAATTGCGGATGCGCTGTGATCGTCTTTGAACCTTGCAAAACTTTGGGAGGGTATAGAGAGTGACCAGCATAACGAAGGATGCCAGCATGCCAACTGCAGTGAGCCCAATACAGGGTCAGCAATGGACCCCAAGAGAATGGATATTGGAGGCAAGACTAGTAGTTGAAAGTAGGCATAGTGAAAGCTGAAGTAGGCATAGGTTATGTTCGGCTTCATGCATCCCAAACTTATCTGCAGCTCAGCTATGGACAAGAAGAAACTTTGACAGCATTTAATTTTATTCTAAAATAGGTCATCTTTACCTAAGTGTCACCATTATCTAAAATATATCTGATACATCTTGGTAAATCTTTGCACTTAAGAGGTTAAGATGAATTGTACCCTTAAAAATTAAGGATGGCTTAAATATATCTCAGCTTTCCAGACAAAGAGGACTTCTGGCTGTTAGCCACAAGCTAGCAACATTTACCTCTAGATTCAGGAATATTCAAGTCACCAGCTATGGAGTGCCCACTTAGTTTAATGAGTTATACAGAGGGCAAAGAGACAGTTTAGTGAGATGCCACCACCACTCAATAAATTAAATTTTAAAAATATATATTTTTTTCACATTTATCTTTTAGATGCCCACTTAATCAATAACAATGAACATAGTGAATATCTAAGGAATTACATTGGAGTCCATTCATTTTAATGCTTGTCAGCTAACTCTGAAACAATAGCACCAAAGCCAATTCATCAAGTATATAGTTACACCTCACTTAGACAACTTGATAAGAGAGTGTCCAGGACAGAAAGAGGTGCACCAATTTCACTAAGACAGACCCATTAAATAATGAAGAAACCTGCAATACTGCCCTTCTCCTCTTGGAGACTTCAGAGGAGGTATTTCACTGCATTCCAAGAAAACGCTGCCCCAGTAAAATCAATATGTCTTTGTCTCTTACATCAGGCATCAGAATCTAGGCACTTTAAGTTATAGAGCCTTGAAATTGGTGAAAGTACAATAACACTGTATTAAGGAGAACCAGCCCCCTAAAATGGTTGCAGTTGTAGAAAACATAAAATCCTGGTGTGGAAAGAACAATTAAAAAAGATTTCTGCTCACTCCATTCTGAACTGAGTTCATTGATTTTCCCCATCTTTATGCCATTCCCCTGACCAGAAATCCTTCAGAGCCACAGGCTGAGCACTAGTTACAAGTGATCAACACAGAGGACGAAAGGCTCTTGTACAAGATAATTAACTCCAGCTGGCTCAGACCAAAGCCTCTTAAAAGTATATCTACACACATTTTCCTTCTTTAGCCATGACTAACAGTAATAATTAATAGAAAAACTTACGGGCAATGCCTCATTTCAGATACTTATCAGCCACATCCACCTGATTTGCAGCATGCCCTACACTGTTGCATTGGTCTGCAATGATGTGGTGCTGGGTACATCCACCTGCTCTGTCATCATGGCTGCTTGTCTGAGGATTCTGAATCCCCCTTCTCTTTTGGGGTATGGACTTGCTGCTCAGTTTGGTGTGATATATTTCCTTAAGGGTGATAATTTCATATTGCCTACAAGGATACCTGTTGTGATACTACTGCCATCTTCAAACTTT
This sequence comes from Cuculus canorus, assembly GCF_017976375.1. Taxonomy (NCBI): domain Eukaryota; kingdom Metazoa; phylum Chordata; class Aves; order Cuculiformes; family Cuculidae; genus Cuculus; species Cuculus canorus. The sequence continues at coordinate 1,398,922 of NC_071440.1, forward strand.
GTTTCCCATTCTAGATGCTGGCTGAGTAATTTTGGAAAGTGGTGAAAATTATTGGGTTCTCAATGTACAACATCTTTAGTTTCTTAATGTCCCCTTTCTAGTTCCCAGGGACTCTCATATGAGAGTTCGAAGCATTCCAGTTTTGGGTACTCAGTGCAACAAAATGTTAGCATGACATCCGTGCTTCATTGCTTACATCTAGCCAATGCTACATGCAGACTAGACTCCATCTCCAAAGCCTGGTGCAGTCCACTGGAGAACCCTGGAGGTAAGTCCCATGCTCCCTGGGGTTGAAGTCATTGTAAAGCTTCCCCAAAGGTTTCCCTGTAACCTGAATTCACCTTGTGCCCTAAGCACTGCTGGGTGCTGTATTTAGTTTGTGTGGCAAGGTTTTGGTAGCAGAGGGGCTACAAGGGTGGCTTCTGTGAGAAGATGCCAGAAGCTCCCCCCATGTCTGATAGAACTGGTACCAGCCAGCTCAAAGATGGGCCCGCTGCTGGCCAAGGCTGAGTCAATCAACGACAATGATAGTGCCTCTGGGATAAAATATTTAAGAAAGGGAGGAGGGAAAATTGCTGCTCAACATCAGCTGGGAGAGAGAGGTGAGAATATGTGAGAGAAACAACCCTGCAGACACCAAGGTCAGTGAAGAAAGAGAGGGAGGAGGTACCCCAGGCACAGGAGCAGAGATTCCCCTGCAGCCTGTGGTGAAGACCATGGTGAAGCAGGTTGTTCCTCTGCAGCCCATGCAGATTAACAGTGGAGCAGATACCCACCTGCAGCCTATGGAGGACCCCATGCCTGATTAGATAGATGCACCTGTGGGAAGCCTGGAGGGTAGGAGGCTCTCCAAAGGGATCTGAACAGGCTGGACTGATGGGCTGAGACCAATGGCATGAGGTTTAACAAGGCCAAATGCCGGGTCCTGCACTTGGGGCACAACGACCCTATGCAGTGCTACAGACTAGGAGAAGTCTGGCTAGAAAGCTGCCTGGAGGAGAAGGACCTGGGGGTGTTGGTGGACAGCCGACTGAACATGAGCCAGCAGTGTGCCCAGGTGGCCAAGAAGGCCAATGGCATCTTGGCTTGGATCAGAAACGGTGTGACCAGCGGGTCCAGGGAGGTTATTCTCCCTCTGTACTCGGCACTGGTGAGACCGCACCTTGAGTACTGTGTTCATTTCTGGGCCCCTCACCACAAGAAGGATGTTGAGGCTCTGGAGCGTGTCCAGAGAAGAGCAACGAAGCTGGTGAGGGGGCTGGAGAACAAGTCTTATGAGGCGCGACTGCGGGAACTGGGCTTGTTTAGCCTTGAGGAGGCTGAGGGGAGACCTTATTACTCTCTACAACTACCTGAAAGGAGGTTGTAGAGAGGAGAGTGCTGGCCTCTTCTCCCAAGTGACAGGGGACGGGACAAGGGGAATGGCCTGAAGCTCCACCAAGGGAAGTTCAGACTGGATATCAGAAAAAAAAGATTCACAGAAGGGATCATCAGGCACTGGAAAAGCTGCCCAGGGAGGTGATGGAGTCACCATCCCTGGAGATATTTAAAAGACAGGTAGACGAGGTGCTCAGGGACATGGTTTAGTGGCAAATAGGAATGGTAGGACTCGATGATTCAAGAAGTCTTTTCCAACCTGGTGATTCTATGATTCTAAGCCTGTGCTGGAGCAGGCTCCTGGCAGGACTTGTGACCCTGTGAGGGACCCACTCTTGAACAGCCTGTTCATGAAGGACTACAGCTTGTGGAAAGGACTCATGTTGGAAAAGTTCCTGGAGGACTGTCTCCCGTGGGAGGGACCCTACTCTGGCACAGGGGAAGAGTGTGAGGAGTCCTCCCCCTGAGGAGGAAGTAGCAGCAGAGACAACATGTGATGAACCACATTCCTCAACCCCCTGTGCTGCTCAGGAAGAGGAGGAGGTAGAGATACCAGGAGTGAAGTTGAGCCCAGGAAGAAGGGAGGGGTGGGAGAAGGTGTTTTAAGAATTGGTTTTAGTTCTCATTACCCTACTCTGATGTTATTGGTAATACATTAAATTAATTTCCCTGAGTTGAGTCGGTTTTGCCTGTGATGGTAATTGCTGAGTGATCTCCCTGTCCCTATCTCAACTCATGAGTCTTTGTTGTATTTTTCTCCTCCTGTTCAGTTGAGGAGGGTGAGTGATAGAGTGGCTTGGTGGGCACCTGGTGTCCAGCCAGGGTCAAACCACCACAGGTGCTTAGGAGAGAGTTGAGAGCCATAAATAGAAAGTATGGGTAAAGTTCCTGTTGTTTTCAGCTAAATTAGAAAACTAAAGTACAGAAAGGCAAGGAATTTCTTGATTACTTGGTTAATTCAAAGGTCTGTACATTTGGGGATTTTCTTATCCAGAATAAATGTAGCCTATTTTTAAACATTTCTCTGTCCTTTGTACCTTTAAGTAAGCATCATCTACACTGTTTGGACTCATCATTTAAAAAAAATCTGCTATGTTACTGAGGTCACGGGAGTTATTAAGGAAAGACAATTGTCCCTTTTAACAATCATTATTAATCAGGCAAAAGAAAATTCCATTCTTCTGTTGATTTAGATTGGTCCCTTAGTTTCAGTATTATTAATTATTGCATGAGTTATTGTACACCAGTTTAGTGGCAGTTAAACTCCCTAGTTATTTCATTTGCAGTTTCCCACTGTAGATCTGAAGTCAAGTCAGTGTCATTGAATGCAAATAGACTCCATGGGCAGTTTCTAAAACCAGAATAAAGTTATTAAAAGGAACTAGTGGCTTCATTTTGATCTGCATGTACATCTCTTCCCTGGAAGGAAATCAGAAGACACTTAAGATTGCATTTATATGCCTAGTCCAACACTAGGATTCTGACTTGCACATATTGCATGGAAAAATAAAGAGTTCATTTAGTCCTTTAATCTATTGTTATAACCCTAATTATTTTACATGTCTTAATTTTATTAATGAAATGCTGCTTTTTACATGCATCTCCTTTTCCATTGCTTTTGTTTAAATCTCCTGGTAGGAAGGGATAGATTAATTGTGCTTTAATGAAACTGTATACTGCATTAGATTAAACTATTTGGCATGCACTGCCAACATCATTATTATGCATAATGAATTAATTTTTTGTGAGTCCCAAACTAGCACAGACCTTCAGTGTTCCTCTGTAGATATTGCAACAACACAGCTGGAAGACATAGAGTTAAATTACTACCTTGAACTTACACAGAAACCTAGAACAAACTTGACACAAGAATGCAGCTTTTCAAAATTTTTCGTAAGGAACTAGGAAGTTGACTTTAAAAATTCAAATGCTTTCAAGAGAAGATGTGGAAAGCTTATTAAGCTTTGCTGTTATCTACCATTAACTGTGTTTGATATGCATATGCACATGGTTGGATACGTATGCTGGGTCTGCAACCATACTCAGAACCCCCAACAAGGCTGTGTGTGCTTTGCACCAGGACCAGCCGACCTTCCTGCCCTCTGTGTAGTTTACCTGTCTGCACATGCATAACACAGATTAACATCTATTTCAGCTGTTAAAGCTTTTAACACATGAACTCTTTGCCTCAGCAGCCAATCTGCTGACCCTGACGGCATTTCTCTTGCCCAGCTTGCTGCCAGTGAAGTGACATAGGGAAATAAATGATTAAGCATGCAAAACAAGCTCCCTTCTCCTAGGTCCAACATCCTATCATCTTCAGTTCCTTTGTTTGCTGTTCAGAGGTGCTCAGCCTGTTCATCACTGGGGCAGAGATACGCAGCTCTTCAAGAGTCAGGGACTCAGTGTCTCCTTTCACCACTCCTCCAAACGTGTGAGGACATGGAGGTCCCAGGCATGACCTGCAGCAGCAGGACTCTTTCCCAGGAGCATAACAGTTGAGTTATTCAAGGAGAGGAGAACTAAATGTGGTCCCATGCACCTACTCCTGTGCCTTACACCAGGACCAGTTAACGTCTGGCAATTAAAGCTCAACCTCCATCACACCCACACCTGTCATCCCATGCATCTGTGACATCTTACTGTCAGACGAGTAATAGAAGTTGTTTGTCAGGGAGTAACAGAAGTTGTTTGAACCAAGAGACAAAAGTGACATACCCCAGCATGTGTCTGTTATTTACTAATTGGTTGATGTGTTGAGGAGCCTCTACTGCACTGGTGACATCTGCCTTGCTGGCTTGCCTGCCTCCACCACTACTCACCTTCAGCTTCCATGTCCCCATCTCTGAGTACTCATCTCTGTCTCTTTCACATGTGTCCCCTCTGAGCTCTGCTCACCACCCTGTCCTTGCTGAATGGAACAAAGTTAACCCAGAAGCAACACTGAACCCTCAGGTAGAGAGCAGCAACTCTGTGGAAACTACTTTATTGGCTATATTCTCATTTAACTCATTTAAAAGCTTGACGTGCCTGTGAGAGGAGTTCACACACCTGAGCAAGATAAATAGCATTTGGACCAATGTTCTGAAGTCAATTGAATGTAAGAATGATAATAATGCATTTATAATACAAAGGCATTTTCTTTCCTCCTGGTAACAGGAGATGCTTTCAGATTCACCTCAGTGATTGTTGTCCCAACGTATCTTTTTACTTTTTTAACCTTAAAATCCTCCTAGAAGTTCTGCATGTGCAGAAAACCATTTCTATTGCAGTAGAGTTTAGTTAGTTGGATCTAATTTTGAAGCTGACCCTTCTCTGAGCAGGGCCATAGCAGTCTCCAGAGGGTCCTTGCTGCTGTGCAGCCCCTGTGACCTCCAGGGACAATATCCAGTAGATTTTCTCTAAACTTCTGACCTAAATCAAGAGGTAGTTTCCACATACACATAAAGGCAGCTTCTACTTCATTCAATAGCTAGGGGAAGGAGTTGCTCCTTTATCTTTTCTGTCCTAGTAGAGTGGTTAGTTCTTTCCCCAAGATCCAGCCACAATTTTCACTTTTGCCTTAGAGGAATCATTTCCTTTTGAGAAGTGAGCCTTATGTACCACAACCTAGGCTCTTTGGCCACAGGTTAAGGAGGAGAGTTTACCATAATGAACACTTACAGGGAAGGCATGGTCTGCAATAAGAGCATCTTGTATTCTTATTCCTCTTCAATCACTATTTACTTATTTTACATAGTTAATGCATAAAAATTCTGACACTAGGCAAAACAAAGCATAGGGAAAGCCAGCTCTGTGAAAACTTTACTGATAAGCATTTAGCATTCATCAATGAAAATTAGGAGCTATTAATCCTGCACGTATTCCCTGCAATTTTTAATTACAGTCGTTTAAACTAATGGGTACAGTGCAAGGCTGTGAGCAGGGACAGTGGCTATAAAACTAAGTTTTCAGAGATGGATATACTTTTCTTTGTTAAAATATCCTTGAAAAATGCAAACAAAACTGCTTGGAAACACCAAGGCAAGTCAAACATTTTCCTTAGCTGGCAAGATTCTCTTCTAAGAAATCCTTCTTTGTTTGTCAATAGACAATATTAATGACAAGGACTGGACCTTAAGGGATTTAATGCACAAAAACTGCACTAAAGTTACACTAAGGGGTACATGAAAGCAAGGAAGTTTATTGTCAAAGATAAATCTCTTGGCTGATAATCTCTTTAACTTACATCAGACTTCTCTGTCACCGAGTAGGGGATATGTAAATTCAGGCCCTTCCATTGGTGCTTAATGGTGCTCAGACCCAAACAAGTAGCCACATACTGCCTTCAGTGATCTGAATGGAGATCTGCCAATCTTTGTGCAGCTCCATGTGTGATGTCTGGTGCAAATGACTCAAGAAGCTAACTCCTGTATTTGCAGAAGCTTTGCACCACAGTTACATCTGCTGTATTTTTTTACCTTCAACTTTCAAAAACAATTGGTGTCAGCTTAAGAACAGTGAAAGACATGAACCTTTGTGACCCCAGCGGCAGAAGGAGGGCTCAGCAGAGCACCCTACTTTGCATCCCCCATCCTGAGAAGCTGCAGGGAAGTTGGTGAACATCCAGTGAGTGCAGGTTGGCTGCGTAGATGTGCCAGGCCAAGGAGAACTGGGTGAAAAAAATTGGTGTAACAGATCTGCTAAATGAAGTTCTCAGTCTAAATACAGAGATGAAGAAGAGGAGGTTTTACCCCAGGTTAGGGATGATTCTTCTGGGGGAAAAAAAGCAATAGCCTAATTTCCAAGGCCCATGCAGTTCTTCTCCATCTGATGAGAGTAATGTTTTGGACTTGGAGCCTTCAGAAACATCATAGAAACCAGACAGAAGAACACCTAGGTAGTTATGCAGTACACAGAACAGTCTTCGTGTTGTCTGAAAAGTCGGATTCATTACCCGGCATGCAAATAGCCAATCTCACATGCCAAGTTGAGACACTGATTTTATTACAGAGTTGCACAAGTCTGAGTGCTTGGTGGCTTCCCACAGATCTTAGCACCTGTCGCATTAAACAGGTGACATTCTGACAAGTGGCTAAGGAGACCCTCCCATCGAGTGATGAGATTAAAAATCTCAGACTTGGTCGAGAGTTTATGACTAAAGGATTATGTGCATGTGCTTATACATGTTTTTGCCACAAGTCAGAATCCGGTTACCTGTACCAGTCTCCTTACAGACTGGTACTCACAGGGCTAATAAGTGTGGACCATGGCCCAAACAAGATGGCCGGCAGCAGCTTGCAGCAATGCCCTCAGAGAGACAATTTTGCAATGCTGGAGGCAGTAAGCAGTATAATTCAAGTGACAGATTAAAACAGTTTTGGGATTGCCTTGATAAATTCACTGCTGCATTAGTGCTTTAAACACTTACAAGCAGTTAACAATTAGATATAAAGCAAGTCACAGTAAAAACTTGAGTTAGTAGCTATTTTCCCAGGGAAACATCTGACAGAGTCAGAGGCACAGTTCTCACCAAGACATTTCTTCTTGACGGAGGAAGAGAGGTCCAGGCCCATCGACCCATCCGTCAGGTAAGGTGGTCATTTTTTCTTCTCCACAAAGAAAAGGGTTTTCAGGTCTCAGTCTTCTACCTTTTCAAAACCTTTCAGTGCCTCTTGGTGAGGTGTGGAAGGAACTTGCTCCTACACGATATTAATCTGTAATAGACATTTAACCCGGTTGTTACAGCTGTATAGAGGACTGGTAGTAGATATTTAATATGTTCAAAGAGAAGGAGAAGGCTGTTGCTCCCCCTGTGGAGTGGCTGTCGTGGCCCACTTCAAAAGAAAGTGAGTTCTTTTTCCTGGCATGGTGCCAGAGTAATTCAAAATCGCTCAGAGGTAGAGGTGTATGTTGTATCTTTTACTAAATAAAATGCATGCCCTTAAAACACTGGATTAAAAAAATCAAACTGGATTCAAATGATTAAACAACCTGCATGGGGCAGAGCACAGACAGGAAAAGCCACAAAAGTGACCAGAACAGCCCGTCAGTCGGCAGCGTTTTGCAACAGTGTAGCAATCTGCTTAACCAAGCCCGAAAAAGGACCAAGAGTCCTAATGTTTCCTGGAGTCAGACCCAGAATTAAACCAAAACCACCTGCTACAGCCCACTGCAGCTGCACGTGTTGCAAAGAGAAAAGGAAGAAATTAAGAAAATGGAGAAAATATAGAAAAGGATAAAAGAAACAAGTAGTTACAAGAGATGAGAGATAGTCACCACCTTAGGAACTCCACATGTCTTTGTCTGGTGGGTCCAGAAGATGGTGGGTGTCCACACACAACACACAAATGCAAGACAAGACAAACAGAGATGGACACAGAAAAACGGAGAGAGAAACAGACAAAAGGAGAAACAGAGAGAAAAGAGGAAGCAGGGAGCGTTGCAGGCCTTTGTGGGGATTTTTAAATTCTCGGTCCCCACTCCTCACCTGATCAGGTGGGGAGGACAGGTAACAAACTCGGGCATGTCCCTCCTCCCTAGACAAGTCCAGACATGCTCTCCGACAGTTCCAGCCTTGCCACTGAGGCTGGGAGCAATCACCTGCTTTGAGCCATTCAACTCGTGCCAGGCCAGTTCCATACAATGGCCAGGATGGACTACCAAGCCATGGAGCACTTTATGGGATAAGCTGGAAAATGTGTGGGTATTGGTCCCGAACCATGGGGAGCTCAGGAGCCAATAGAAGTATTGCAGTATTGGGGGGAATTTATACAGACCCCCCACACCTGCTCACGAGAGCGCTTGGAGCATGCAGGGTGGATGGACGACTGCCTGCTGTTCGCTTATAAGATTATGGTGGATAGGAACACAGAATGGCAGCAAAAGTATGATGCCTTGAGGGTGGAAAATGAGGAGTTGCAGGTTGATCTCTTGCAGCAACGACAGGCTTTCATGACCACTGTAAAGGAGGCGGAAGAGGGGAGAAAAAAGTGTGCTACATTAGCAGAGAAGTATGTGGTGTGGGTGGCTAGGAGACATGGCAAGAAGCAGAGACAAGAAAGATTTGAAGCTAATTCCCTTATTCTGTGTTCCCCCACCTCTCAGAGACACTTGGAGCCTGGAGTTAGCTCAGATGGGACCCTAGAAATATATCTCTCAAACCTTTCAGCTCAAAGGTCCACTAAGCTGGCAAACTGGGGAATTCACCTGGGACCTTTGGAGTGGAAGGCTGCAGAGAGCAAGGAAAATTTTTTAAAAGAATGTTAAAATACCCGGCATAAAAAGAAGGAGAAGCCCTTAGCTGGGGTCTGAAAAGTTACAAAACGCGCAGTTAAATTATATTAAGAAATTTGGCTAATTCTGACAAAAAAAAGGTGGTGGCCACCACAAAAAGTTTTAATCTCGAGAACGTTTGGCAAATACAAAAGTCTCAGGGAAAAAAAAACCCGCAGCTGTGTGTGCGAATGCCCCCCCTTCTCCTCCTTGTCAATTTTCTCGTCCTTGAGCAATTTTATTTGAGTAAAGTAATAAGCTCACCAGTGATTATTGGGGAAGACTCAAAGAGCGTGAAGGGAGGACCCTTCAAAATTTTGGTAGAGCGTCAGCTATCAATTTATCCAAAACTTTGTTGTGTGGTTATTGCTGCAGGCAGTTTTATTGTCGTGTGCGTGTGTGTGATTGAGGGACAATATACACAGGTTTAGTATGCGTGTGTGTGTTATATAAAAAGATATTATGGGTACAAAAGGTTTATGTGCTTGTCGTCTGGCCCATGTGTGCAGGCCGCCCTACGCCATACAGGGCATGGGCAAACGTGAAATATGGTAAAAGTAGTAGGGAAAGATTTATCTGAGATATATTGGGGATCGATATCTTACAGAGAGCCACATTGAATACAGATGGGGCTTTGTGAGCTTTTGGTACCATGCGGTGGCTCCATACCCAAGCGATTACTTTTAATTGTATACCACAGGAAGCCAATGTTCCTATAGCCACTGATATTATCAACTTGAAACGATACCAAATCCTGGGAGGAGACAAAGAAATCCAGACAACCATAAATGATCTCTTGCAGGCTGGAGTGGTACGATATACCCACTCTCCATTTAACAGTCAGATTTGGCCCGTAAAAAAGCCCAATAGTAGCTGGTGAATGACTATCGATTATAGAGCAGTAAATAAAAAAACACCTTCGATCACAGCCGCGGTTCCCGAGGTTGCCACTTTAGTACATCAGATACAATCTACCATAGCAACCCCTGGACAGAAATAGTGGGAGCAAGCCCCCATGCACCATCTCCACCATAGGGAATAAACTTGGGGGGGGGGGAGATGTTTAACACCTTCCTTTTCTTGTCTTAGCAGAGTCGATAACACCCATGTCCCCCAAGACCAGAATGTCTGGGTAATCCTTGCCAATGTGACAGGACAGGATACATTGTGCTTCAGCACAGCCACCCCTCAGAACCCCTTCACCATGTGCTTGATAAGAGTTCCTCTAGCGACTGAGGAGTTGATGCGCCTTTGCAACCCCACAAGAACTTTGCATACTAGGCACTTTGTATGCTGACAACTGCACTCTGTTTAACTTCACCAGTAGATGCCATGATACGATATCTGGATGGGTAAATGCCACGCAGTGGTGATATCATAATTCGCCTAATTGGTGCAACCCAACTGCAACCAATGTAACTATGAGTGTTTCTACACATATGACACTGCCATCAGGTCTGACTCTCATCTGTGGAGATAGGACCTGGCCTGGTCTCCCCAAGGGTATTAAAGGAAGCCCGTGCATACTGGATCAATTCACCATATTAGCATCGAATGTAACTAGGCAGATAACAGGCAGGGAATCATAGAATCATCAGGTTGGAAAAGACCTTTGAGATCATCAACTCCAACCGTACCTGTCCACCACTAAATCATGTCCCCAAGTGCTTCATCTACCCATCTTTTAAACACCTCCAGGGATGGTGACTCAACCATCTCCCTGGGCAGCCTGTTCCAGAGCCTGATAACCCTTTCTGTGAAGAATTTTTTCTAATGTCCAATCTAAACTTTCTCTGACGTAGCTTAAGGCCATTCCCTCTTGTCCTATCACCTATCACTTGGGGGAAGAGACCAACACCCACCTCTCCACAACCTCCTTTCAGGTAGTTGTAGAGAGCAATAAGGTCTCCTCTCAGCCTCCTCTTCTCCAGGCAAAACAACCCCAGTTCCCTCAGCCACTCCTCATAAAACTTGTTCTCCAGCCCCTTCACCAGTTTTGTCACTCTTCTCTGGACGCACTCCACAACATCAATGTCTTTCTTATAGTGAAGGGCCCAAAAATGAACACAGGATCCAAGGTACGGCCTCACTAGTGCAGAATACAGGAGGACAATCACTTCCCTGGTCCTGCTGGCCACACCATTTATGATGCAGGCCAAGATGCTGTTGGCTTTCTTGGTCACCAGGGCACGCTGTTGCCTCATGTTCAGTCGGCTGTTGACCAACAACCCCTGGTCTTCCTCTTCCAGCAGCTTTCCAGCCACTCTTCCCCAAGCCTGTAGTGCTGCACAGGGGGGGTTGTCCCCCAAGTGAAGCACTCTACACTTGGCCTTATTAAACCTCATCCTGTTAGCCTCAGCCCATCGGTCCTCAGCCTGTTCAGATTCCTCTGCAGACCCTCCCTACCCTCAAGCAGATCGACACTTCCACTCAGCTTATTGTCATCCCCAAACTTGCTAAGGGTGCACTTCATTCCCTCATCCAGGTGGTTGATAAAGATAATGAACAGGACTAGACCCAGTGCTGAGCCCTGGGGGCACCACTTCTGACCGACCTCCAGCTGGATTTAACTCCATTTACCACCACCCTTTGGGCCTGGCAATCCAGCCAGTTTTTAACCGAGTAGAGGGTGCACCTGTCCAGGACAGTGGTAGCCAGTTTCTCAAGCAGAATCCATTGAGAAATAGTGTCAAAGGATGAAAAAAGTAGAAGAGCGGTTGGAACTGCCTGGTATTTACAAGACCTTGAAGCAGAGCCCAAGGAGCCTGAGTAGCCAGGAAAGGTGTTACGACAACAGGCCCTGGTGTCAAAATCGCTGTTAGCGTGGGACAAATAGCAAGTTGGACTCAGACTGTTCATGCGCTGGCCACGCAAGGGGTGGGTCATGCTGCTAACCCTTTTTTGCAGTCCCCAAGAGGAGGATAAAGGAGCTGAGCTGGATGGGTGAGGGTCAAGAAGGAATATGTGCACATCTTTGAACAAGGGGATGCCCAGGAAAGTGCAGTACCTATTGACTCTGATGGTCCGGGCACCATGCTCCATCTCCTTCTCCTGCTTGGTGAGCTGGCACCATCTGGCAAGTTGGTAAGTTTATAAGTTTTAATGTAGTCAGGTGTAGTAGCTTAAGGTGTAATAGTATATTTGAAGAATAAAGCATATTTGATTAAACCGTGATTTAGTGGTCCTGCCTTTGCACACTGGTGTAGAAATATTTTGTATTAATGAAGGCCACGATGCCCTTGAAGGACCATGAACTTTGTAGTAAGCAATGGATAACAACGGATAGCAACAGTAAGTTGTGTCTGTATGCCCAGAAGCTGAGAGGGAGATGTAAGTTAGAAAAGTAGAAATCATGATAACTTAGGGGAAAAGCATGTAAAATATGCAAAGCTAATTAACCAAGTAAGCATTTGATCTAGGCGCGTGGACAGTAGCAACTAACCAATAGTAGTATAAACTTATATGCATGAACAGTTGTTTCTAACCAATCAAATGATGCCAAGTTTTAGATGTAACATAACATTGTGTATATAAGGAGCTGACGAAGAGCAATAAAGGTCTTTGATCCAAGATATCGGAGTCCGTGTCATTAATCTCCTCACACTGGTATCTATAGAGCAACCCACATCAGAGCAGGGTCAGAGACCAAAATGACGTAAATGCTGCATTGCCACGACTGCCACAAGGACCGATAGGAGAGTCATAGTTGTAGGAGACTCTCTGTTGAAGGGGACAGAAAGCTACTAGAAACCTATGATCTAGTGGCCATAACAGAAACATGGTGATGAGCGAAAGCAGACAGGGGGGTGGGAGTGTTTGTTAGAGCTTGGCGCTGTTCGCTTTGAAGACCTTGGAGGCTGATAACAAATGAGCCAGCTAGCAGAAATTTACTGATAAGTGGGCATTGGAATGCAGAAAGCTGGCTGCATTTGGTTCAGGAGTTTGAAAACAGCCAGAGGAGACTGAGTCTGCGCAAAGTTCAAGGAGAAAAAAAAATTCATCCTGAGGAAGACCTCTTGCTTCATCCCTAAAGACCCCGGCCCACAACCACCAGGAGGCACTACGCAGGTGCAAGACTGGAGCGAACTTTCCAGAATTAATTATAATACAGTGCAGGCAAAGGTTATGAATATGTAGTAGGCCCTTATAACTATGCATATCTTTACACTATGAGTAGCTGCTTGTTAAGTTATACGGTGTGCAAGCTAGGAGGAGAACTCCCTTGCACCCCAGCACTGGGAATAAACATACCTGCTTTATAACTCATTTTGGGTTATAGGGTTTGATTCTGCAAAACAGTGGTGGGACGAATCTCATGACTGGAATGTAGCTATCGACGGCTACAGGCAGTTCAGAAGGGACAGACTGGGAAGGAGGGGTAGAGGCGTCGCCCTCTATGTCAGGAAAGGGATAGAATGTGAAGAGTTGTCGTTGAAGAGTAGCCATGAACAGGTTGAAAGCTTGTGGGTCAAAATTAAAGATGGAAGAACCAACGGGAACCTTGTGGTTGGTGTACACTATAGGTCACCCAATCAAGGAGAGACAATCGATGAAGTCGTCTTCCTCCAGCTACAGTAGGCTTCACGCTCGCAAGCTCTCATCCTACTCGGGGACTTCAACCACTCCGACATATGCTGGAAAAGTAGCACGGCAAGCAGTAGGCAATCCAGGAGACTCCTGGAGTGCACTGAGGATAATTTCTTAGTCCAGCTGATAGAGAACCCCACACGAGGAGATGCAACACTGGACCTCATGGTCACCAATACAAGTGAACTCATCAGTGAAATTGGGATTGGAGGTAGCCTGAGCTGCAGTGATCATGAATTGGTGGAGTTCAAGGTCCAGAAGGATATGGGACAGGTGAGGAGTATAATCAGGACACTAAATTTCAGGAAAGCTGACTTCCAGCTCTTCGAGGAATTACTCGGTAAGACTCCCTGGGACATGGTCTTCCGAGACAAGGGAGCGGAACAGAGCTGGAAAATATTTAAGGATGCTTTCCAAAAAGCGCAAGAGCGCTCAGTCCCCATATATAGAAAATCAGGCAGGAAAAGGAAGAGACTGGCATGGCTGAGTCGAGTCCTGCTGGTTAAAATAAAGAGCAAGAGGGAACAGTACAGGCAGTGCAAGCAGGGACAGGGAACCTGGGATATATACAGGGACGCTGCCCGGTTGTGTAGGGATGAGGTTAGGAAGGCCAAGGTGCAGCTGGGGCTGAATTTGGCAAGGGAAGTAAACACTAACAAGAAGGGCTCGAAGGTCAAAGAGAACGTACTCCCACTGATGGTTGGAAAAGGTAATCACGTATCAACAGATGAGGAGAAGGCTGAGGTACTTAACAACATTTTGCCTCGTTCTTCACTGATAACCACTCTCCTCGCCCCTCCTGGCTCATGGAACAGCAAGATGGTGACCAGAGGGGTAAAGCTCCTCCCACTGTAGGGAAGGATCAGGTCTGTGACCACCTGAGGAACCTGAACATATAGAAGTCCATGGGACCTGATGAGATGCATCACAGAGTCCTGAGGGAATTGGCAGACGTGGTTGCCAAGCCACTCTCCATGGTCTTTGAAAAGTCATGGCAGTCAGGAGAAGTCCCTGGTGACTGGAAGAAGGGTAACATTGTGCCCATTTTTAAAAAGGGTAGAAAAGATGACCCTGAGAACTACTGACCTGTCAGCCTGACCTCTGTGCCTGGGAAGATCATGGCACAGATCCTCCTAGAAGCTCTGCTAGAGCACATGGAGGACAGGGAGGTGATTAATGTCAGCCAGCATGGCTTCACCAGGGGCAAGTCTTGTATGACCAACTTAGTGGCTTTCTATGACTGGTTAACCGCAGAAGTGGACACAGGTAAACCAACAGATGTGATCTATCTGGACTTCTGTAAAGCCTTTGACATGGTCCCCCACAACATCCTTCTCTCTGAATTGGAGAGATATAGATTTGATGGGCGGACTGTTCAGTGGATAGGAAACTGACTGGATGGTCGTATTCAGAGAGTCCTGGTCAATAGCTCAAAGTCCTGGTCAATAGCTCAAAGTCCAGATGGAGATCCATGATGAGTGATGTCCCTCAGGGGTCCGTACTGGGATTGGTGCTGTTCAATATCTTTATCAATGATATTGACAGTCAGATTGAGTACACCCTCAGCAAGTTTGTGGATGACACCAAGCTGTGTGGTGTAGTTGCCACACTGGAAGGATGGGATGTCATCCAGAGGGACCTGGACAGACTGGAGAAGTGGCCCTGTGTGAACCTCATGAGATTCCACAAGGCCAAGTGCAAGGTCTTAATACATAATTGGCACAGTCTCCATGCTCAGGAGGTGAGTTCAGTCAATGAGAGGGAGTCCAGCCATGGTGTCCACCTGGCAGGAGGCTGCATCATCTGCACCTACTAGAAGAGATGTGTCAGCCCAGACTGAGCTCCCAGGAAAACATGCAGCCTTCCAGGTCTCTGGCTGCTGGGAGTGCCCCCAGCTTGCACTGGAAACAGAGGGCAACAAAGGCAACAGTTGTGTGAGGTGCGAGCAGGTAGACAATCTGCTCAGCCTGATGGCAGAACTGCAAGAGGAAGTAAAGAGGCTAAGGAGAATCCAGGAGTCTGAGCAAGAGATAGACTGGTGGAACCACACCCTCAGCTCCCGGATACAGGAGCAGAATCAGCCACCACAGAGAGACCCTGATCAAAGGGATTTGGTATCCTCCCCCCACCAGGATGTAAACAGGGACTTAAAGGGAAGTAGTGAGTGGAAGCAAGTCCATCAACGGGGCAGCAAATGAACCCCCTCCTTGCCCACACATCCCCAGGTGCCTCTCCACAATAGATACAAGGCTCTAGCTGTGGAAGACAGACCAGAGGACGATGTGAGTTCCAATTCATCTGCATCAGAGGAGAGGCCAAGACCAGAACAACACACCACTTCCCCCCCCCCCCCCATATTACTACAACTGCCACAAAGAAGAAAAGATGAGTCATCCATCTAACCTGGCCTTGAACACCTCCAGGGATGGGGCATCCACAACCTCTCTGCGCAACCCGTTCCAGTGTCTCACCACTCTCATGGTGAAGAAATTCTTCCTAATGTCTAGTCTAAATCTGCCCCTCTCCAGGTTATACCCATTGTCCCTTGTCCTATCACTACAAGCCTTTATGAATAGCCCCTCTCCAGCTTTCCTGTAGGCCCCCTTCAGGTACTGGAAGGTCACTATAAGATCTCCTCTGAGCCTTCTCTTCTCCAGGCTGAACAGGCCCAACTCTCTCAGCCTGTCCTCGTAGGGAAGATGCTCCAGCCCTCTGATCATCTTTGTAGCCCTCCTCTGGAGCCATTCCAACAGTTCCATATCCTTCTTCTGTTGAGGATTCCAGAACTGGACACAGTATTCCAGATGAGGTCTCACAAGAGAGGAATAGAGGGGCAGAATCACTTCCTTCGATCTGCTGGCCACACTTCTTTTGATGCAGCCCAGGATATGGGTGGCCTTCTGGGCTGCGAGTGCACATTGTCGACTCATGTCGAACTTCTCATTGACCAGCATCCCCAAGTCCTTCTCTGCAGGGGTGCTCTCAAGCAAGTCATACCCCATCATGCACTGAAAACAGGGATTGCCCTGACCCAGGTGCAGGACTTTACACTTGGCCTTGTTGAACCTCATTGAGGTTCTCACAGCCCCACTTCTCCAGTCTGTCCAGGTCCCTCTGGATGACATCCCGTTTTTCCAGTGTGGCAACTACGCCACTCAGCTTGGTGTCATCTGCAAACTTGCTGAGGGTGCACTCAATCTTGCTGTCTATATCATTGATGAAGATATTAAACAGCACCGGTCCCAGTACAGACGGACCCCTGAGGGACACCACTCATCATGGATCTCCATCCGGACTTTGAACCATTGACCACTACTCTTTGAATACGACCATCCAGCCAGTTTCTTATCCACTGAACAGTCCACCCATCAAATCCATATCTCTCCAATTCAGAGAGAAGGATGTTGTGGAGGACCGTGTCAAAGGCTTTACAGAACTCCAGATAGACCACATCCGTTGGTTTACCCTGTGTCAACTGCTGCGGTTACCCCATCATAGAAAGCCACCAAGTTGGTCAGACAGGACTTTCCCCTGGTGAAGCCATGCTGGCTGACATTAATCACCTCCCTGTCCTCCACGTGCTCTAGCAGAGCTTCTAGGAGGATCTGTTCCATGATCTTCCCAGGCACAGAGGTCAGGCTGACAGGTCAGTAGTTCTCAGGGTCATCTTTTCTACCCTTTTTAAAAATGGGCACAATGTTACCCTTCTTCCAGTCACCAGGGACTTCTCCTGACTGCCATGACTTTTCAAAGACCATGGAGAGTGGCTTGGCAACCACGTCTGCCAATTCCCTCAGGACTCTGTGATGCATCTCATCAGGTCCCATGGACTTCTATATGTTCAGGTTCCTCAGGTGGTCACAAACCTGATCCTTCCCTACAGTGGGAGGAGCTTTACCCCCCTGGTCACCATCTTGCTGTTCCATGAGCCAGGAGGGACAAGGAGAGCCGTTATTGGTAAAGAAGCAGTTATCAGTGAAGAAATATTCTTGCCTCAGTCTTCACCTCTGCATTAGCGCTTTGAACACTTACAAGTGGTTAACAATTAGATATAAAGCAAGTCACAGTAAAAACTTGAGTTAGTAGCTATTTTCCCGGGGAAACATCTGACAGAGTCAGAGGCACAGTTCTCACCAAGACATTTCTTCTTGACGGAGGAAGAGAGGTCCAGGCCCATCAACCCATCCGTCAGGTAAGGTGGTCATTTTTTCTTCCCCCCAAAGAAAAGGGTTTTCAGGTCTCAGTCTTATACCTTTTCAAAAACCTTTCAGTGCCTCTTGGTGAGGTGGGACTGAGCCCATTTATATGTGTTGATTGGCCCTCGGCAAAGCTGCTTGTCTTGTCAGAAGTGGGGACTCAGCCATTCACCACGCCTTCGAGGTGGGGAGCTCAGTCCGTGCTTTTGGGGGTGTCTTTGTTTTTATCTGAAGCAACACCAGGCTGTGAGGCCTTTGTCTCACCCCAGGTGTCACTTAGTTGATATGAATGTCAGGCCACCTCCCAGTCTATCCGTTTTACCAGATGCATTGTCCGTTGCCGGCTGCTCCCTTTGCCAACCACTCTCTTTTGCAAAACCCAAGCTTATTTTGCCATTCACAGGGCACAGCCCTAATAAATTTATTATACCACACCACCCCTGACAGGTGCCTCTGTGGTCAGTTTCTTACAAAATTACAGGTGGTTACATCATACAAGTTCTCTACTAGGAATGGGTGCTTTGATCTTTTACTTTGTACAAGTTCTGCTATTTCATTCAGTATAAACAAATTTTAGGCAGTTCTGCTGGTTGCTTATCAAGATGTTCAGAACAGTACACTCTCTTTGCAACACTTTGAGACCCACAGAACATATGCTTCATCCTGGAAGTAATTGAGCTATAGGGGAACCACGTGTAATGTTAGATGTCAGGATACTTTAGTTATATTCACAGTCTAGTGATTAGAGTGGGAGTACAGATCGTGTAATCAGGAATTTCAATTTGGCATGTGAAGGGAATTGACTTAGGTATGTCAGTTTAGAAATTTGGGCTCTCTTCCATTTGAAACAAAGAAATACACTCAACAGTTAATTTTTACTATTAAGACAAGTATTCTTCATCCAGCGCTGGTGAGGCACTGGGATTTGTCCACAGAGTGCTTCTACCTAACAGCAATTTCAGAGAGCTTTATATACACAGAGCTGTCTTCATATTCATAGTTTTTCCATCAAATGATTGACATAGAGATACCTATTCCTGGAACTTCATTGCATATCCAGGGGGTTAAAATTAATCTCATCCAGAGTCATTAAAACTTGATCATATCTGAACAGTTAATCTTAACAATAATGACTCTGGGTGATAAGAAGATCATAGAATCATAGAATCCCTAGTTTGGAAAAGACCTTTGAGATCATCAAGTCCAACTGTACCTGTCCACTACTAAATCATATCCCTAAGCACTTCATCTACCTGTGAGGACGGAAGAGGAACAACACACAGTGACCAATATGATCAGAGTGAAGTCGTTTTATTCAATCTTTTGTTCTGGCTTTATACTTAACTAAACCCTAGTTAGTAATTCTGTCAATTGTTGATTGGTACAGCACATCGTAACGATAGACAGTGATTGGTTACATTTCTCAAGTTACAAGTTTCCATGGAATCAAAATATTTACAAAACATTCTAACCGCAAGGTGATATTGTTAAATTACATATCTTGTTCCTATGCTTGGTTCTGGTTTTCTTGAGCCAGCTCCCTCATTCTCACGACACAGCAAAATTCCTCTGAAATCACTTCAACCTTGAAGCCTTACACTAAGGCTTTGTTTCTAAACGCTGATACTCAGTGCTAGGATTGCTCACAGGATGGCCCCTTAATTTTAGCCACCCTTCATCTACCCATCATTTAAATATCTCCAGGGGTAGTGACTCAACCACCTCCCTGGGCAGCCTGTTCCAGTGCTTGATAACCCTTTCAGCGAAGAAGTTTTTCCTAATGTCCAATCTGAACTTCTCCTGGTGCAGCCTGAGGCCATTCCCTCTGTCCTATCACTTATCACTTGGGAGAAGAGACCAACACCCACATCTCTACAACCTCCTTTTAGGTAGTTGTGGACAGTGACTCCCCTCAGCCTCCTCTTCTCTAGGCTAAACAACCCCAGTTCCTTCACCGCTCATAAGGCTCCAGTCCCTTCATCAGCTTCATTGGCCTTATCACAAAATTCCCTCAACCAGGTTGTTGATAAAGATAATGAACAGGACTAGACCCAGTACTGAGCCCTGGGGGCACCACCTGTGACCAGCCTCCAGCTGCATTTAACTCCATTTACCACCACTCTTTGGGCCCAGCAATCCAGCAAGTTTTTAACCCAGCAGAGGGTACATCTGTCCAGGACAGTGGCAGCCAGTTTCTCAAGTAGAATACTGTGAGAAATGGTGTCAAAGGCTTTACTGAAGTCCAGGTACACTACATTCATAGCCTTTCCCTCATCCAACAAGCAGGTCACCTTGTCATAGAAGACAATCAGGTTAGTTTGGCAGGACCTGCCTTTCATAAACCCATGCTGAGTATGCCTGATCACCCAGTTGTCCTGTTTTGCGGAATCAAACTCTATAACCCAAAATGAGTTATAAAGCACGTATGTTTATTTCCAGCGCTGGGGTGCAAGGGGGTTCTCCTCCTAGCTTGCACACCGTATGGCTTAACAAGCAGCTACTTAGAGTGTAAAGACATGCATAGGTATAAGCACCTACTACATATTCATACCCTATCCCCACTTCGTATTATAATTAGATCTGGAAAGTTCGCTCCAGTCTTGTGCCTGCGTAGTGCCTCCGGATGGTCATGGGCCGGGGTCTTAGGGATGAAGTAGGAAGTCTTCCTTGGGATGAATATATTTCTTTTTGAACTTTGTGCAGACTCAGTCTCCTCTGGCTGTTTTCAAACTCCTGAACCAAATACAGCAGCTTTCTGCATTCCAATGCCTACTTATCGGTAAACTGCTGCTAGCTGGCTCCTTTGTTATCAATTTCTAAGGTCTTCAAGGCGAATAATGCCGAGCTCTAATGAACACTCCCAGCCCCCCTTGTCTGCACATCAGTCCCGTGTGTGCTGTGAGACAGCACTCAAGATGACCTGCTCCATGACCTTCCCTGGCACCGAGGTCAGACTGACAGTTCTGTAGTTTCATGGATCCTCTCTCTGGCCCTTCTTGTAAATGGGCATAACATCTGCCAGCCTCCAGTCAAGTGGAACTTCCCCAGTCAGACAGGACTGCTGGGAGATGATGGGAAGGCATTTATTGAGCAGCTCCGCCAGCTCCCCTACTGCCCTCGGGTGGATCCCATCCAGCCCCATAGACTTGTGAATGTCTAATGGCCAGGCAGGTCTCTAACCATTTCCTCTTGCATCAAGGGAGCTTTGTTCTGCTGTCCCTCCCTGTCTTCTGCCTCAGAAAGCTGAGTACCCAGACAACAGCTGACCTTACTATTAAAGACTGAGGCATTAAGTACCTCAGCCTTATGCTCATCCTTTGTCACTGTTGACCCTCCTGCATCCAGTAAAGGATGGAGATTCCCCATGGCCTTCCTGTTGTTGTTGTTGATATATTTGTAGAAAGATTTTTCATTATCTTTCACAGAAGATAAGGGTCATTATCATTATCTTAGTTGTTAATCTTTATTTAACACTGACAACTCCAAAATGTACATTGAAACACTATATGGGTTAACAAAACTAATAATCCCAGTGCTACAACACAAAGAAAAAGTTGTTTTAACCAGGATAAGTGTGGAAGCCAGGAAGTTAACAAGAAAGATCTATACATTCCAGCTCTTGTATGAAGTTGAGAAGGCCATAAAACGATTTATAGACAGTCTGAGACTGATGGGTCACATTTAAACACATGCCCTCAGGATTAGAACACCCTTTATCGTGTCTTAATAACGGATAATCAAGTGTGGCTCTATTTTCTAAAACTGCTTCATGAGGTTGTCTAGTTTCAAGATTTAAGGCTTCCAAAACTCGAGAGGTATAAGTGAGGCTCTTGGCATAGCTACAAATAAATCTCTTTAAAGTGTTATAATTCATGGCCACGGCTACTCCTGGTGTTAAAAGGAAGCTAGTGTCATTTCAGCTTTATGTGACAAAGTTTGACAACCAAGTACAGTTTTGCAAGGTTTGAATGCTTGCAGAGATTCCCAAAGCACATGAAGTAAACACATCCTGTACTGAAGAACCAGCATTTAAACTAAAGGCTGTATATTGTACAAGCCAGTTCTTTCCAAATGTTTATAGAGGCATCCCACTTACGGGAAAATAAAGTTTCTTATAATGGATACACAATTTTCTATCATTATAGTTTGCTTTACCTTAGTTAGCCTTAATTTTAAAGGTGTTAAGTGTTCTGTTGTCCGCTGGCTGGTAGGTGATTTCTTCACTTGAGAAAAGTAGATGCAAGTCGGCTGTTCTTTAATCTTGATTGCTGTGAAGGTTGTTAATAATACTTGGTGTGGTCCATCCCACTTTTCTCCCAACGGTTTTCCTGTAAAATTTTTAACGTAAACCCAGGTTTAAAAGGCTGTACAGGTTGATCTAAACCTCTGGCCTGCACACCTAATGTAGTTTTTTCGAGCAAGTTTAACTGTTTTTGCAAGCTGATGAAATATTGTTGTAAATAATTCTCACCTAATCGTGTAAGACCTCCTCCTGTATACTGCAATTGGTATAAGGGGCTAAGATTTGCCTTGCCTCTTCGTTTGGTTCAAATCCTAAGCAAGGCCAAAGGAAGTGCTTGATGTCAATACAAATTGGTCTCTAGACAAATTTTAGCTAATTGTTGTTTTATCAGATGATTCATTTTTTCCGCCTGGCTGCTAGCCTGTGGTCGGTATGGAGTATGTAACTGCCAACCAGTTCCTAATATTTCACTAACCTTTTTACCACTTTAGCACAAATGTGTACCCCTATCTGACGTTATTACTGCAGGCACTTTGAATCGAGGTACAATTCAACAACACTCTTGTGACTTCTCTTGCTTTACTTGTCCCACAGGGAAAAACTTCTGGCCAACCTGAGAAAGCATCTGTTAATACTAATGAAGACCAGTACCCCCTTTTTCTCAGGGGCCCCAACGGGTTTTTCTATGTTTGTCTAAGACCAATTTCCATAGTACTCCTGATGGTACTATTATTTGTCCGTCTGGAATATAAAACCACCCATCATTTCCTTCCCTTCTTGCCATATCATTAATCAAGTTCCTATCTTTCTTTGAATTTTTTTCCAATTTTAAATCCGAATAAAGGATTTGGAGCTTACTGTCTGGAATCAAAGCGGATATTACTTCTGCCTTTTCAGCGGCTTTCCTGGCCTCAAGATCTGCCAATTTGTTACCAATTTCCTGGTCAGTATTACCATTCTGGTGCCCTTTACAGTGTGTGATAGTCCCTTCTTCCGGAAGATTTACAGCTTCCAGCAATTTTAAGATTTCTGCTGCTTGTTTAATGCGTTTTCCTTGGGCAGTAAGGAGTCCTGGTTATTTCCAGATAGCACCGTGTGCGTGCACAACTCCCAAGGCGTATTCTGAATCTGTCCATATATTTATTTTTCTTCCTTTTGCTAATTCTAATGCTTGAGTTAAGCTGATTATTTCAGTTTTCTGGGCTGATAATCCTGGAGGTGATGGTTTGGCCTCAATCACTTCTCTGGTGGTGGTCACAGCATGCTCAGCCTTGCGATGTCTTTGCTTCACAAAGCTGCTTCCATCGGTGTACCAGGAATCTTCTGCATCCATAAGTGATTCTTCTTTTAGATCTGGGTGGCTGGAACATGCTGTCTCCATTGCCTTCAGGCAGTCGTGTACCACTGGTTCTGAAGCAACTCCACTAAGAAAAGTGTTAGTGGTGACTATATTTGTGTCATCTTCTTCCACCAATATTGCTTGATACTTGAGAAATCTAGACGGGGAGAACCAATGGCCCCTTTCTGCTCCAACACCGCTGAGACTGCGTGTGACACCACTAGGGTCATTTTCTGGCACACAGTGAATTTTCGAGTTTCTTGTATATTCAGAACTACCGCTGCAACTGCTCATAAACATCCAGGCCCTCCCTTGCTTACGTCATCCAATTGCTTGGAGAAACAGGCCACAGCTTCATCAGATCTGTCATAGGGCATTCCGTTTCCTCAACAGCAAACGACAAATGGTGAATAATATACAGTGCTGATTTTCCCCCCTCCAAATTCCTGTTGGTACAAGAAGTAGTTACTATTACAAAAAAGTGGAATATTTTGATTTAAGCTGAAGTACAGTAAAGTTTCATCTAAGCAGTTGTGTTTTTTTGAAAGTTAGAGCGAATGTCTCTCTGATAGCATGTTTTCTTTCAGACAGTGTTTTTTCCAGACACAGTCATTCCTTGAAGATGATAACATCTTGTGTTCACTATCTTCTGTGCTGAACAGATGTCTCTTCTTCTGTAATCGCCTCTTGACGGAGTCGTCCATGGTGTCCAGTCGGTCGGGGTCACCATTTGACGGAGTCGACGGGAGACAAGCACATCCGATGATGATCAACAAGTCTCAATTTATTGATACGATAGGCATGCTTTTATAATAGCAGTAATAAGGCTCATACATATTGCAAAAGTAAGGCTCATCATTGGTCCAATACAGAGTGTCAGCCCTGCCTCTATTGCTACATTCCTAGGATGTTTGTGGTTTTTCTAGGTCTTGTTTTTACATCCTGTTATCACCTAACTTCTTGCTCAAGGAGACTGTGTCCTTGTACAAGGCTGCTACTGCTTCACCAGCTGTATTTTCTCATGTCCCTTCTCCTCAAGCTACGTCTCTACAAAAACTCTCCACAGCCTCTGTTTGGAATCCTTACTAATCTGAAAAGCAAGGTCCAGTAGAGAGCTGGAGCCAGCTCAAAATTAGCAAGAGTTTTGACTGTTGCAAAGTTTCATAACATTAAAATTAATCCTTGGAAAGTAATAGAATATGCATAAGATTTCTGGGAAAAATTATACATATGCATGTAAGTGGGAAATATATTCTATATCTAGCCTTCGCCTCATTGCACGTGATTGATGGAGATCATTTCCGTATGTTGCTCAGGCCTGAGAAAGGATGCTTGCTTTCTAAAACTCCAAAATGGGTCTTAGAGAGTTTTATTTGTCAGCATTTTGGGTATCATTTTGGAGACCCAGATGGGACTTGCTTTTAGGATTTCGGATCTGTGGGGGTCGAGTATGCTCCAGCTGGCAACCGAGAACTTCTCGTTGGGGAACCTCCACCCCCCTGGCCTGCATCTTGGAAGCAAGGATTCCACTGGCAAGAATTAAAGCATCCTTTCTGGAATTTGGTTTGGTTGCTGGCTTGTAAGTCAGTGGCGAGAGCTCTGCAGGGTTGGGCTTGAAAGGTACTTAATTTGGGCTTGGGGTTAGAGTCCCCAACTTGGTATTTTGGTATATTTGTTAATCTATATTTTTGGTATTTTGCTTTGGGGTTAAAGTCCCCAATTTGGTACATAATTGTGATTTTGGTTTTGGTTTGTTTGTGGTTTGTCTTTGTCTGTGTAATTGTCTGTGTGACTGCCTGCGTGAGGGACTCTGTAACTGTGTGTGAATGGTGACTGTGATTGTCTGTGTGAAGGGTTAGAGTCCTGACTGGTTTAAATTTGGAAAACTGACTTTGACATGTTTTGCTAATTTGTTCTGTTTAAGATCCTGAGACTGCGATATGTTTCAGTTTGTTTGTGATCTACCAGCAACCACCTGTTTTAATATGGGTGCAGGATTATTGCAAGGAGGTGTTGGTGTTGTTTAGAAATCCCCTCTGGGGTGTGATTTAATGTATTGGAAACAACTAGGCTTTGCCATCAACAGCCTCTGTTCAAAAAGCTGAATTAGTAGCCCTAACCAGGGCTTTGGATTTGAGTCAAGACAAGAGAGACAATATATGGACAGATTCTAAATACGCCTTTGTAGTTGTGCATGCCCATGAAACCACATGGAAAGAGAGGGGGCTTTTAACAGCACAAGGGACTGAAATCAAGCATACAGAACATTATTTGGTATATAGCCAGTATTCAGAAACCTACGGAGCTGGCTATTAGGCATTGTAAGGCACATCCAGTGGAGACATCTAATATTGGACTGGGAAATCAATTGGCTGATAAAACTGCTAAAGAGACTGCAGAAACAGGCATCATGTTTTTAGTGCCAGAGAAAGAAATAAAATTGCCAGAAACAGCTCCTAGATATGATAATAAGGACCAATATTAAGACACTGCAGGCGAAAGAGCAAAATTGTGGGTGGTTTGTTGTAGTGATTAAAGGCACAGACTCCATTCATGGTGCAAACGAAATCATTTATTGAGTGAAAGTACAAGGCTTATATACCCTAATCTGCCTTGTTAACAGCTACCCCGGTAAAATTCCACAGCTAGAGTTCCCATGGCTACATAAAGACAAGGACCACAGCTAGAGATGTACACCTTATCTCCTTGTTATCCTTTCTGCTTCCTCGATTCTTACATACTTCACCAGTATCCCACGAGTACAGCTAATGATTCCAAGGACTTTAAGCTAGCTAGCAAGCTTCAGACCAATGGCCGCTTGGTCTGTGCTCACTCCTGATATCATAGGCATGCCAAGGCATTGGCCACCTGCGTTGACATACACGAGGCAGTGGAATCTTTTATGCCCGTATTGATTCAGGGACACAATTTTTTCTCATCAAGTCCAAACCCAAACATGCTTTCTCCCATAGTTTGTCACACCCACTGGGCAGGTGGTAATACCTCCTTTTCTTTTAAGGGAATTGACCAAAGGGGAACATGATAAAAGACATTGGGGAACAGAGAATCTTTTAAAATGTTTGAAGAAATAGTTATAGGAAGGGCCACGACAGAAATTGTTTGTTTAGGTATGGAAAAGTGTGGGGCATGCCAAAGAAACTATCCTAATACCAATAATTGAGTAATACTTGGGAATGTTAAGGAAGGAAATTTCCCTGGAAATTACTAGCAAATAGCTTTTACTGAGTTGCCCCAAAAAGAAGGATACAGATATATTCTTGTTTTAGTAGATACCTTTTCGAACTGGCCAGAGGCTTTCCCTGCTTGCACCAATAAGGCAAGAGAAGTAGTAAAAATTTAATTAAAGAATTTATTCCAAGGTTGGGTTCCTTTAGGAATGTCTTAGGACAGACGTCCTCATTTTGTGGCAGAAGTAATCAAACAACTAAGCAGTGTTCTGGGAATATTCTGGGATTTGCATATGCCTTATAGGCCTCGGTCTAACGGGAAAGTGGAGAGAATTAATTACACTTTGAAACTACAGTTGAGTAAAATACGTCAGGAAACCTCTCTGACCTGGGTAAAAGCACTGCCTTTAGTGTTATTAAGAATTCAAATTCAATCTTGACAAGGAGGCCTTAGCCCATCTGAGATATTGTATGGGAGATCTTATCAGATGCAACATAGATTCATAGAATCATAGAATGGTTAGGGTTGAAAGAGACCTTAAAGATCATCTAGTTCCAAACACCCACTAGATCAGGCTGCCCAAGGCCCCATCCAACCTGGTCTTGAACACCTCCAGGGATCGGGCTTCCACAACCTCCCTGAGCAACCTGTTCCAGTGTCTCACCACTCTCATGGTGAAGAAATTCTTCCTAATATCTAGTTTAATCTGCCCCTCTCCAGTTTATACCCATTCCCCCTGGTCCTATCCCCACAAGCCTTTATGAATAGCCCCTCTCTAGCTTTCCTGTAGGCCCCCTTCAGGTACTGGAAGGTCACTATAAGATCTCCTCTGAATTTGAGCTAAGTAAGCCATATTGATTTTAATGTGATCCCAACAGGAACTATTTAGAAGACCAGCTAGTCACTGAGTACAGCTTCATCTGGACAACATCAACATCACTTAGTTTTGCTGAACCCAGACTGTGTTTAAAACAAATTCCCAATCTGTATTTTAAAAATGGACCTCAGAAGGGCACAGTCTAGGAATGTTGTTATAGCACAGGTGGTTTCTATCAATATAACCCAAGTCATGCTGTAAACATGATAGGATACGAATGTTTTGTAACTAGAGCCATCATTAGAGCAGTTTCTACAAAGCAGATAAGATCAAAATAAAAGCTCATTGGCCCTCTTCATTTAAGGATTCCATTATCTTTATTACAGAAATCCCTGAATGCAGCTTACTTCCCATTAAATATTTAAGCTCATGTTGTCTCTGACATTCTAATTCTCTCAAGATCTGAAAACACTCTTTCTCTATGCTTATTAATTTTACATGGTACTTTGAGACAAGTTAATAACAAGATGCACTGTCCTACCATTGGGGAACCGAAGTACACAGATGAGAAACCTAGTGCTTAACAGCAGTGCTATTCAGAAAAAGATGTTTTTATCCAGCTGTGTCAGAAAGCTAAACAGCCTGCTTTTCCTGATCCCTCCAATTTTGATCTGCTCTGCATAAGATAGTAAACAATCCCACAAGTATTACCAACTTATAACTTAATTTTCCTTCCAATTACTACATACATTATGTTATTGCAATTTATATCTGAGATTCATATGCTACCACGCTTATACTATCTGAGCAGTGGAGATGTAGATTGATTAGTCAGAATATACTGCACAGCAGGAAAAATTCTCTTTTCTTGGAAAGG